>NC_062264.1:8171400-9394733 GCF_916048215.2 Malus sylvestris | reverse complement strand
TAGTCCTCGACTTGTGAGGTGGTGCCCGTCGAGCTTCTTAAGTCTTCGGGCTTTGATGTAGTCGGAGGTCACACATGGTACTTCTTCAGATTGTAGGCGCTCCACTACTTTTCGATCTTTTTATCGTTTCATGGTAGCGGAGGTATAATTACTCTTACCGCCTATTCTGCTGAGCTTGTACGGACCTTCCCAGATGAGATCCATATTGTTGGATGTTTCGGCCTGCCTATTGCCTTGAGGATATCTCGGCATGGACATATGCTGCTTGATGCCATATTTTTTGAATAACTTCGCCAAATCTTTGCCCACGAATTGCAGGCCGTTGTTGGTGACGATGGATTAAGGGATGCCAAATCGGTAAATGATGTTCCTCCATATGAAGCGCTCTATGTCCTTCTGAATCGTGGTCGTCATGAGCTCTGCTTCCACCTATTTGGCGAAGTAGTCGGTTGCCACGAACCACGGCTGCTCGCAAGCCTTTGTAGTTGGATGCGTCGTTGACATGTGAATGCCAGAAATCTCCATTAAGGGAATATGTGCAGCTAAAGTGTGCTCGACTGCCTTCGGGGCATCGTTGGGCCGAGTTGTTGCGTTCGTCAGAAAACTTTGCATCTGCCAGGGTCTACGCCTTTATCATCGCCGGTTTGGATTTGGCGGAATAGTGCGTCATGATAATGACTGCAGGTAACTGTAGAATACAGGTAGTCGGGCCCCCAGCTCTTCTCGCATGATGGTAGAGCTTATTGCTACTTTAGATACCGTCAAACATGCGAATAAGTCATCCGCTGCTTCTAGGGAGGTGATGTCGGGTACTTCTTCAAGTCCTTGAATGTGCATTGGCGAGCCTCATCCCAAAGTGCATGCTTCTCTGCTAAAGCAAAAGAGTCTGCCAGAGTTAGATCTTCTTTCATGATCAATTTTTCGAATAGCGGGTGGTCTGCTGGAAGTCCTTTTTGGAAGGCTGCTCTAGCTATCGAGTCGTTGCATCCGACTATTTTTGCCTTCTCTATTTTGAACCTCCTCACATAGTCGCGAAGCGACTCCTTTGGGTTCTTCTTGACGTCGAACAAATGGTCAGACTTCTTTTTGATCGAGCGATAGGATGAATATTCTTTGGTGAAAACCAAAGAAAGTTCGTAGAAATTCTGGATGGATTGTGGCATGCAGGGTGTAGAACCAATTTTGCGCCTCGCCTTGTAGAGTGGTGGCGAATATCTTGCACATGAGATCATCGTTGTTTCGATAAAGGATCATTGCGCTTTGGTAATGTTTTAAGTGTCTCTCCGGGTCTTCATCCCTTTTGAAAGATGTGAAATGTGGCATGCTGAACTCGCGTGGAGGCTCTGCCTCCTCGATCTCCTCCGTGAAGGGTGACCTGCTTATGTTGATTATGTTCCGTCGTAGTGCCTCGTCGGTGACCTCGTTGCGTTGGAAATCATGCAATCGCTTGGTCAAGAGTCTCTATACTTCTTCCTGAATTTGCCTTTGTTGGGGTAGCGGAGCTCTCGGCTGCCCCTAGTCATGACTTGCTGGTCTAGGCTGCTATTCCATGTGTTTGGCTCGTCTATGCCGCGGATGCAGTGCATGTGGTGCGTTCCTAGTAGGCGAGCGAGTTCTTCGCAGGCTGCTGGTTGAACTTAAGCTGGATTGAGTGACTGCTTCTCTCCGTCCGTCGTGCTGCCTACTCTGATGTGAGGTGAATGACGCTCTTTGTGGGCTTAGCTGCGAATAGACACTTTGCCCGGAAGGTTGCTCATGTTAACTATCGGAGTATGACCCCAACCGTGAATGTATGCTCATCCGTGGGCCTAGTCGAGAGTGCATGCTCCCTCGCGCTCTAAGACGGGAATGTACACTGCCCAAACGTTCGGCTCGTGGCTGGTCGAGTGGCTGCTTACCGGGACGCTGCTGGAAATGTTCGTCTGCCCTTGTCCTACTTCGGGATACCTCGTCCGGGGCACGTTGGATCCCGATATGTTGCAAAAGTTGATTCACCAAGGTTTTCTGTTGTGCAAGGGGGCTCGTCAACTCTATGACTTGTCGAGACAAGTGTTGTTCGCCATTTGGATTGGAAGAGTTTGGAAGGAATGCGCCTCCTTGGGCAGTGGAAATGTGTTAGACTCCGGGCGCGAGATTTGAGTTGGGAAATGTCAAATCCGCGAAAAAATGTGGTAAGAATGCCCCCGGCTCGATGGTAGGTCCGGATGGTTGAGATAGTCTTGGGCCGACTTAGGCTGCTTGGAAAGCCACAGGAACAGGCTGGGCCGTGAGAGTGGGCTGCTCGAAAGAAGCAGGCTGGACCACGGGAGTGGGTTGCTCGTCGGGAGCAAGCTGGATCACGAGAGCAGGCTGCTTGGCAGGAGCAGGCTGGGCCACGGGAGTGGGCTGCTTGGCAAGAGCAAGCTGAGCCACCTCAGTGGGCTGCTCGACGAAAGCAGTATGGGCCACGGGAGTGGGTTGCTCGTCGGGAGCAGGCTGGGTCACGAGAGCAGGCTGCTTGGCAGGAGCAGGCTGGGCCACCGGAGTGGGCTGCTAGACAAAAGCAGGCTGGGCCACGGGAGTGGGCTGCTCGTCGGGAGCAGGCTAGGTCACGAGAGCAGACTGCTCGGCAGGAGCAGGTTGGGCCGTGAGAGTGGGTTGCTTGACGGGAGCAGGCTGGATCACGGAAGCAGGCTGCTCAATGCGCGGTGCATGTGAATGCGAGGCTTGGGCTTGGGTCCACGTAAACTTGGATGGCACGGCTTGGATCGTGGTCTTGGTACCGTGAGCCTTGGATGGCACGGCTCGGGCCGTGGTGAAGGCTCCATGGACCTCGCCACGAGTGGCTACTGAAGTAGCCACCGCGGTGGTTCCCATGGTGGCCGTGGTGAAGACACCATGGACCTCGCCGTGGGTGGCTACCGAGGTAGCCATCGCGGTGGTTCCCATGGTGGAAACTCGTGGTGGTGATGCCGCTCCCCTTATTGTCGCATTTTGCCTCACGGATCTCCGGGCCGTGGTGAAGGCTCCATGGACCTCGTCACGAGTGGCTACCGAAGTAGCCACCGCGGTGGTTCCCATGGTGGCCGTGGTGAAGGCACCATGGACCTCGCCGCGGGTGGCTACCGAGGTAGCCACCACGGTGGTTCTCATGGTGGAAGCTCGTGATGATGATGCCGCTCCCCTTATTGTCGCATTTAGCCTCACGGATCTCCGCAATCCCATTTCTTGAACATTAGAATTTTCACTTGTGGAATTTTCTAAATTTCTAGCCATTATATTTTGCTTATACGTTTTATCAAAGAACCTTTGCAAGTAAAAAATTCTAATAATAAGAACGTATGAAAAATATTCAAATGGACTAGAAAATAAAGAAAAAACCTTTTTGTGCGAGAGTCTTTTACGAGTATGGATTTCAACTCTCAATGAAAGCACCAATTTGTGGATGCAAATTTCTTCCTCCTCGATCTTGGACGATTTTGCACCTACAAAACAATTAACACCTTAGGTTAAGGCCAAGAGCCTCACGCGCCCATGATGAATGGGGGGGGCTTTGGCCGAAGAACCTCCGATGCCAAAGTTAGAATTTAGAGAGAAAGAGTGTTTAGAGAATTTTGGGATTTTTGCCAAAGTGTTGGAATTAGCTTTTTGGTGAGAATGGGAGTATATTTATAGGGATAGGAGGTGGCTAGGGTTTTTAGGTTTAATTTAGGTTTAATTAGCCAATTTATTATGATAAATTTGCTAATTAAACATAAAGGGAATAAATGGATGGTTATAGAATCAATTAGCTAGCTTAATTGGGGTAGTAAAGTGGGAAAAGATAGAGAAGGTAGAAAGCTTAAAGGGATGGCCGGCCATGTGATGTTTTAGGGTTGAATTGGTTGTATTTTGTGGTTATTTGGATATAATGGATGGTTTAATTGAGAATTAATGGGTTAATTAGGCAATAAACCCATTAATTAGCCAATTAACATAATTTAAAAGGAATGTGTTTGGGAATTACCTTGTAGAAAGGATTTGATGAGATGGACTTTGAATTGTTACCTATTTTGGGCACTTCTGTCTTGGTTGAAAGAGGGTTGCCCGCTGCTTGCGCGTAGGAACCTCGTTGTACTGCAAGGGTATTTTTTTCCTTTTTGTCCAAAAAACCCACGTGTCGCCTTGTGAATATTTTTGGCTCCACACCAGGCCTAGTGAAGAGGATGAGCTTGTTTTGAAGGATTTGCGATGAGCTTCGCACCTGCGTTTTGCAAGCAAAAGAGGGAGGAAAGAAGAAATGGGGCGGAGGCAGAGGGAGAAGAAAAGAAAATATGCTTCGAGAGGGGCAGTCTTTCAGGACTAAACGCCACCATGAGCATAATTGGAAGAGAAAGAAAAAGAAAACATACCAAAACATAACAACCCTGAGATTCAATTATCAATAATTAGACCTATTTTTCTTTGCCATGGTTTAGGACACTTTTGGGCCTCGAAAAAAAAAAAAAAGAATAAATGTCAACCATAAAGAAAGTGAATATTTTACACCTACCAGCTGTAAGTTTATACATGAGTGTACAATGGGTTGATCCAACTCAACCCGACTTAATGAGTGTACGACGAGCCATGTTAGCTCCGCTCAAATATATACATAATGTACAACAGGTTGATAAATGAAATAAATAAATGAGGGTACAAAGAGTTGACCCAACTTATCAGGACTCGTTTAAAATCAACTTATCAAGCGCTTTCAGTTATTTGAAAACAATTCAAATTCACACATAGCCGTTCTTGAAATTGTACAAGGCATGGAATGGAATCTTATGATATCATATGCATGTAGAGACAAATAACCTTCCGAGTATTCATGCAACCATTTCTCAACAAAATTTAACATCTGACCAAGGATAAAGGAAAATACAACAAAATCCCACAAATCTTGTAATCATGGTGGTTGCTCATCACACCACTTATGTCCTCTCACTGATCAATCAGATCGGAGGGGAAAAAAATATGGAATTATAACAAAACGTGGAAAGAATTTACGTGTTTCTTCCTAGCATAAGAGGACGACTCAAGATTACATGACTACACTACATCTCCTTCGATTCTTCAACTCAACATCCTCAACTCTAGATATTGCTCAGCCACTCCACAGATTAGGCATCTAATCGGCGTAACAAACAGTCTGCCAGATTGAAAGTAAAAGAGAGGTGAGCAGGGATAATCTTAGAGCACAAGCATTTTGAATCTGATCAAACTCAGTGTGAAGCAACATCCAATAAATGCCATAGTTTAACAGCAGTCATTACCTCTATGTTACGGATTTAGCTGGCCTTGCCTTTGTACTCGTATTATCCAATCAACATAACCTCTGCTTCCACCCATCTGCTCCTCAAGCAAGATTGGCAAGCATAAGATGCCCTTCTCGGGGCTGCTCACCTTGTCTTACAGAAACTAAAACAAAAAGCTGATACGACCATACAACTACAACACAGCTTTTGGCCAAATACTAGAAGTAACAGATTTTCTTGCAGTCTTCAAAACCACTCTACCATGCATTTCGGGTAGAAACCAGTTTCCGCTGCAACAGAAGCAAGCCCTTGTAATTCTTTCCAAACCTTACACTGCTCATAAAACACCGAGCATGCAAGAGAAGTGCATTTGATGCCGCTTTCTACAACCCAGTCGCCACCACCACAATGTCGACAGATCTGCCAGAGAGAAGTGATATCCGTAAATGCAAATTTCAATCATATGTCAAACAATGTAATAATTCTATTGAAGGATATAAAAAGCAAAGGTTCTAAGAAAGAACGAAAAATTGGAGAGGTTAAGTGTCATAAATGAAAAAAAAAAAAAAAAAAAAAAAAAAACTGATCAGAGCACTTACAGCATCAAGCTGATGCATCTCTCTCTCCAGTTTCAAAGTTCTTCCAATCACAGCTACAGTAGCACAACTTTTGTTTTCAGAACATTGATTGCATAGATGGGCTGATCCCTGGACCAACTCACCGCACAAGATACAATGCCTCGAAAGATAGTAATAATCAATTCTGGTTCAGTGTGGATTGGAAGCATAAAAGGGGCGTTTACCAAAGGCTTCTCCGGCTGGCCGGGGCATATCTGAAAACCACTCGTTCAAGTCAGCCCCAAGAAGCCCAAACACTCGCTGCAAAGCTGGGATTATCTGTTTATGGATGTAATAAAGATCATTTAATCTGTATGGTGAATCAATAGCCAAGAGATTCAATGGATCCACGACCACGTCAACCAGACGAACCCCAGGCTCCCCATGGATCACAATGTAAGGTATTCGCTCTGTATAATGGGGTTCTGCCCTAGGGTCAGTTTTCATAGCTTTTGTGGCAACAACTGCAGCTGGTGGAAGTGACGAAATAGAACTTGCCCGACAGGTGCCTAGGCAAACTTCCTTTGCAAATACAAAATCCTGAAGAGACACCCTTCCTGATATGATTCGCTTCCACTGACGCTGTAAGTATGTTTTGACCTACGCACAAAAACAACAGTGATCACCGCCCAACCATGAAAAATAAAGTCAGCAAAACAATATTTCAGGCAAAATGCTCCGGCAAATACAAGATAGCCATGAAACTAAAGAAGTAACATGGGAGCATGGATTGACTTGCAATCAATGGATGTCTCACCACAAAGAATATTTCTATTTTATTAGGCATCTTGTTCTTTTTCCTTTTTGGCCTTGATTCTTATCAAACCAGTTGAAATATAATAAGAAAAGAAATTCATGACGCATGCGCTTGTACCTCATACATGTCCCGATGTTCAAAGAAAAGTCTCAAAGACTGCTCTATTGTCTTGGCAACAGCCGCACATGTATCCCTACGGACTGTCTCAATACCTTTAGCATCAAAAATAGGTTCGATCTGTTCAGGGCTTTCATAACTATAACCAACATAACACTTCTTAGTAAGGAGGAAGTACTGGCTGTAAACTTTTTCCATCTTCAAAGCAACTGGATTCGGATTCATAGCACTAATTTCAGATACAATCTCGCGTCCAATCTTAAAAGAATCTTCAATAGTGCGTCCTTTTAGGAGGACAAACATGGTACAAACATAAGGCCAGTTAATTTTCCAATCTCAGCACACATAAAAGAGAAAGAACTGGTACAAAAATCTCCATTGACCCAGAAGCAATCACACAAATAGACCAAATCACACCAAACTAAACTCATGATGTGTCATGATGCATAATCAAGAAAAATTGATTGTAATTTTCATCTAATTCATCATAAGAAATTGACTGATACCTGTCTGTGTTGCCATAAATAACTTTTGCCTTCCACTTGTCATGTGCATTTACGTATGAAATAGCCTTTTCCAGTGTACTACGGCCACATTAAACAATAATGTCTGCAATCTCGGCACAAGGCATGCGGCCACTAAACCCAGCAGCAGTATAGCCATACACGTTTGATATTAACTTCAGAGCAAGCATTGTTGCATTAAAAATCTGGAAAAGAATGTGATGCCTTGTAAAAATGATAAATTCAACCTTTACGAACTTAAAAGAGCACAATCCATGGAAAAAAGGAATTCCAAAACGTCACAACTTGCTGTATCTTTGAGAATCAATTCTTTCAAAAAGCACTAATGAAGTTGTAAATTTGCATCATATTTTGAGGCTCCCTTGATAAATTATGGACCCACAACATGTTCAACCGAAAGACATTTGTCGCTTCTCATTCAACAACACATTTCAACTGAACCACATCCACACCAGACATGCATTCCAAGGAAGGATGGCAAAATTAATAACAGAATATAAATCAAAGCTTTGAAACTTTGCCGATTGAATAAAACTTCTTTCGTTTATCTTGGTATAGGTCACAAGATCAAACATTGGAATTCAGAAGATACGAATCAGTTAACAATTGAAGCATACACATACATTGTAAGGGACAATATCCATATATCAAACAACTAGTGCTGAGAACTAAGAGGAACCACACAAACTTTGTATTCTATAACGTAATGTACCCTGTGAAGAACTTGCTGTGAAGCAGACAGCTTTTTCATAGCTTGTTTAACCATTATTCTCGTTGACAATATTTCATCTAACAAACGGGGTAATACACCTTTGCGAACCTGTATCACATGATTCACAGCAAGAACTGGAAGTTACTCTCTCCTCCCTCTTCTGAGTGCATGATCAACTCGTAATGCATGCTCCATATGATTAAAAGATAACTCAAAGGAGGAATTGCAGACAAGACAGCAAAAGTAAAAGAAGGTATTTTGGCTCAATCCCTCGATACTTTAGAGGGTGCATTATCATTGATTTAAATAGTGTACAATGACTTGATTTACAAGTATAATTAATCTACAAAGAATACATAAAGGGAATGTTTTAATAAAACAGGGAAATCTGGAAATCATGATGAAACAGGAAACAATCCCAAGAGATCAGGAATGTATCATCCTTTACGCCCCCGCAAGCTGACAGTACAATCAAGTACAGGAAGCTTGGAAACCAGAAGTCGAAAACGAGGAAGAGAAAGGCCCTTGGTGAAGATGTCAGCAATCTGATCATGAGTAGAAAGATAACGAACATCAAGCTCCTTGCGAACAACCTTTTCACGAACATAATGGTAATCTACCTCAACATGCCGAGTGCGGGCATGAAACACCGGGTTGGAAGCAAGGGATATAGCACTGATATTGTCACAGAACAGTGTAGGACAATGGAGAGGAAACTGGAGGTCACGGAACAGCATACGAAACCATGAAAGAGTGGCAGCGGTGATTGCAAGTTGACGATACTCGGCTTCAGTGCTGGACCGAGAGACCCCATTTTGTTTCTTGGCACTCCATGAGACAAGATTGGAACCCAGATACAAGCAATAGCCCCCGGTGGAACGCCGATCATCAGGATCCCCGGCATAATCGGCATCGGAAAATGCCGTAAGACGAAATGAACCAGGCTTGTAGATAAGACCGTGAGAAGTAGTGCCGACAAGGTAACGAAGAATGCGTTTGACGGCGGCCCAATGAGTAGAAGTCGGCTGGTGAAGAAATTGGCAGACTTGGTTGACGGCGAAGTTGATGTCGGGGCGAGTGAGAGTCAAGTATTGAAGGGCGCCGACAACACTTCGGTATTCAGTAGGATCCGGCAGAGGGTCACCATCCTGAAGACTGAGCCGTCGCCCACTAACGGCAGGAGTAGGAACCGGCTTGGCACCATGCATTTTGGTGCGGTGAAGGAGGTCAGTGGCATACTTCTGTTGGGAAAGAGAGAGACCTGATGGAGTGCGGACCACCTCCATGCCTAAGAAATAATGAACCGGTCCAAGGTCCTTCATAGAGAAACGGAGGCCCAAATTCTTAATGAGGGTGACAATATGAGAGGGATTATTCCCGGTGACCAAAATATCATCAACATAAATTAAGAGATAAATACGAGTTGAGCCATGAATATAGGTAAAAAGCGAGTGATCCGCGGTAGAGGGACGAAAACCCAAATCTTCCAAATGAGTGGAAAAACATTGGAACCATGCACGGGGCGCCTGCTTGAGCCCATATAAAGAACGACGAAGGCGGCACACATGATGAGGGAACTGTGGATCAACAAAGCCACGAGGTTGGTGCATATAGACCTCCTCAGACAAAGAGCCATGAAGAAAAGCATTCTGAACATCCAACTGACGAACAGGCCATTGAAACTGAACTGAAAGAGCCAAAATTAAGCGAATAGTAGAGTGATTGACAACAGGACTAAAAGTTTCACCATAATCAAGGCCGGGTTGCTGATGAAAACCATTGGCTACCAAACGAGCCTTATACCGCTGAATGGACCCATCAGAATTCTGTTTAATACGAAACACCCATTTGTTTGGCAAAATATTCATAGAAGTAGTACGAGGAACAAGAGTCCAAGTACCAGCACGTTGAAGTGCATTAAATTCATCGGCCATCGCAGTACGCCATTCTGGAAAAGTGTTGGCCTGACTAAAGCAAGTAGGCTCAATAGGACCGGTAGAAGAAATGGCAGCAGAAAAAACATATTTAGGAGGCTTAAGAGAAGCCGTTTTGGACCTGGTGAGCATACCATGGGAAGGAGAGGGCACGGCAGGTGGTACAGCAGCAGAGGGAGCCTCTGGAGGCGCATCAGAGTGAACGGCAGAGGGGGTGGCTGCTTGTGCAAAAGAAAGAACCCGCCTGTGAGGGTCACGGGAGTAAACCTGGAGGGCCGGCTGTGGTGGGTCGGATGATGGACGGGATTGATGAGTCTCCAAAGAGGGGGACACAACCACCGGTTGGCTGCTAGACAGTCGGGGGGCACGCGGAAGAGGCCCAGTGATTTCTAAAACAGGAGGAGGAGACGAGGCCGGAGAGGACGGGGCAAGAGAGCCAGAGATGGCCTTGAAAGGAAAATTACCTTCATCAAACACAACATGGCGTGATAAAAAGATGCGATTAGTAGAGATGTCTAAGCACCGATAACCTTGATGATTGAGAGAGTAACCAAGAAAAACACATTTAGTAGAACGAAATTGGAGTTTATTATTATTATAGGGTCGTAGGTAGGGAAAACATGCACACCCAAAGGTCTTTAAAAAACTATAATCAGGTTCTTTAAGAAACAACTTTTGATAAGAAGACATAAAACCAAGTACTTTAGAGGGGAGGCGATTGAGAAGATAAACTGCTGTGTGCATGGCCTCAGCCCAGTAGGCAGGAGGCATCGACGCATGGGCCATTAAAGTAAGTCCAGTGTCGACAATGTGACGGTGTTTGCGTTCCGCCAAACCATTTTGTTCGGGATGGTGAGGGCATGAGAGACGATGATGAATACCATGGTGAAGAAAAAAATGCTTGAATTGATGACTAGTGTATTCGCCCCCACCATCAGACTGAAACATCTTAATTTTAGTGGAGAATTGATTTTCAACCAAGGTCTTAAAGTGAGTAAAAATATTAAAAACTTCAGATTTTAATTTCATGGGATAAATCCAAGAATAACGAGAGAAATTATCAACAAAAAGAACATAATATTGGAAACCACTAACAGACTTATTGGACGCACTCCACACGTCGGAGTGAATAAGCTCAAGAGGAGCGTGAGTAACAGACAAGGATGCAGAAAAAGGTAACTTAACACTTTTGCCTAAGGGACAAGAATGACACATAAAAGTATTGAGATTGAGGTTGCCAGAAACAGGCAACTTATTCGAATGCCTAGAAAAAAGAAATTTTAAAATGGAAGAAGATGGATGGCCTAAACGAGAGTGCCAGACATCACTACTAACACGAACACCAAGAAAAGCAGCACGACCATGAGCAGTCGGTGATGAAGAGGAAAAGGGATAAAAGCCATTGCTACTCTTGCCCGAAAAAAGAATCGTCCCCGTCTCCATATCCTGAATATAGAAACAAGAAGGAAACAATGTAATATAACAATTGTTATCCAACATAAACCTATTAGCAGACAACACAGAAGTAGAAGCATCCGGACAATGAAGAACATCATTAAGCTTGAAAGAAATATTATTATGAGAGAGAGTGGAGGAGCCAATACGGTTAATGGGCAAACCTGTACCTCCAACGACACCACCGACGGAATCACCACCACGATAATCGCGGGACTGAGACAACGTATTGAGATCATTGGTGATATGCGAGTTGGCCCCGGAATCAAGAAGCCAAGGCTGGGAGTGCTGAGCAGTCAAGGCAGTGAGACGTGAAGAAGGAGGACGACCTTCATAAGCCAAATTAAGGCGTTGGGCACAGTCAAGAGCACCATGTCCAAAAGTATTGCAAATCTGGCAGCGAGGACGGGAGGAACCGTGAGATGGGGCTGGACCAAGAACCCCAGAAGTATTGTTGGAGCCACGGAAGCGAGAGCCGTCGTGCTGAGGACGACTACCACCACGATCGCGAAACGGACGGTCATGGAAACCACCAGCACCGCGATAGCCACGATAGCCGTCACCACCATTGTTGCGAGACCCATCATGTTGAGGACGACCACCCCCACGTGAGAAACGGCCAGAGCCACGATCGCCGCCGCGATCAGAAGAGAAGCGGCCACGAGAGGCAGAAGAGCCGCGAGAGGCTACCAGGGCCGAGACGCTGGAGTCCGGCGGAGCAGGAGGATCAGCAAGGCGAAGTTCAGCAGCGAGAAGAAGAGCCTCAAGATCAGGAAGGGAGATGGGCTTGTCACGGGCCTGAGCAGCAGCAACAGTGTTCTCAAATTTGGGGCCGACATTAGACATGACGACCGGCACCATGTCATCAGGAGAAACAGGTGCCCCGGCAAGAGCCAATTGATCTGCAATACCATTGATCTTATCAAGAAAGTCAGAAATTGAAGAATCACCTCGTTTGGTCTGGAAGAAAGCAGTACGAAGCTGAAGAATGCGACTTTGGTTTGTAGAAGCAAAACGCTGCTGAAGAGCAACCCAAACATCACGGGCAGTGGAATGACGAGCAGTGGCGGCGAGGGCCTGGTGACCAAGAGAGCCATTGATCCAAGAAAGAACAAGCTGGTCCTTCTGAACCCAGTCAGCATACGCTGGGTTGGGCTTGGGAGAGGCGTTGCCGGTAGCGTCGGACAAGAACGCCGAGGGGCAGATGGAAGTACCATCAACAAAAGCCAACAATTGACGACTGCGAAGAACAGGTAGCAACTGAGCCAACCAAAGAGGATAATTGGAAGAGTCAAGCTTGATGGAGATCGCATGAGAAACAGAAGGGAAGATGTCGGAGGAAGGAGTAGTCGAACTGGTTGAGGCAGCCATGGAGAAGAGTAGTAAGAATCCGAAAAAAAAAAAAACGTTAGTCACTGGCTCTGGATACCATAAAAGATAACTCAAAGGAGGAATTGCAGACAAGACAGCAAAAGTAAAAGAAGGTATTTTGGCTCAATCCCTCGATACTTTAGAGGGTGCATTATCATTGATTTAAATAGTGTACAATGACTTGATTTACAAGTATAATTAATCTACAAAGAATACATAAAGGGAATGTTTTAATAAAACAGGGAAATCTGGAAATCATGATGAAACAGGAAACAATCCCAAGAGATCAGGAATGTATCATCCTTTAATGATTGCATTAAATCTGTAAAACAGAAACAAATACGAAAAGAATACCTTCTTGGGGACATACATGACACCATTTGGAGTAAGCAGAATCTGATCTTTTAAAATATGAAGGTCATGGGGATCTGGTGAAAACGAACTGACTCCAAGTGTATTTGCCTCTGAAGGTACAACTTTTCCAAGGCGTGTAGAACAGCAAAGGTTGTATGCAATAATCATTGACGGATAAAGAGACTGAAAAAATCCAATACGACAACTGCATCTGCATAAAGACCAGACTCTGGTTCCATGACAAGAGGTAAGTACTCCATCGCTGGTTGAGAAGCAACCTACATAAGATCAATCATCACAGTCATCAAATGGTCTAATATATCATCCACGGCTACATGAGAATCTAATGCAACAATAGAAAAATGCAATCCACCAGCAGGCATCATTAGGAGGGAAATGAAAGAGTAAAAGATAACTTGTAAGAACCTGTTTACTGCCAGGGGATATGGCAACATAGTTTTGTGCATGGGCTAGTCTCAGAAACATGGATTCAACACGGTATTGTGAACCTCTAGAGAGAACTGAAAAAAAGTCAATGCCAAAGACACGTGCAAGTTCTGATGTTCGATTTATCTGCAAAAGCAGTGATGATGAACTTAATAAAAAGGCAGTGGAATAGAAAAATATAAAAGAGAGTAAACATTACTCTGACGAATTATCAGCTCAACAAAGCTAATCAGATACACATTTATTAAGAAGACTAATCAGGTAAGCATAAAAATAAAAAGTTTAATCTCAAAAGACCAAATGGAAGAACTATTGGGACGATTGAAATACTTTAATCATGCCCAAATGGAAAGAAAGGACAGAGAAATTATATAAGAATAGGCTAATCTAACCAATGAAATGCAGGCTTCAAAAAAAAGGCACCTATAAAGCAACCTCTTAATATCATTGCTCAATTCTCATAGATATGAAACACACATACAAGCGCACAGAGAGGAAGCAAGCTAGAAATTAATTACCAAAGCAAGAAGTTACCATACCATGTCTAACTGATTCATTATTTCAAGGCTCAGCTTCGCTCTCTCATTTACATATTCAATACATCGATATCTGGCTTGTCCAGGGCCACTTGAAAACCATTTTGCCAGTACTTTATTAGAAATATATGGGACTTTTCGCCTCAACACAGCTAGAGCAACAGCCTCAACCGTGTACATATTGAGCTTGACTTCACCACAGATCAGCCGCCATATATTAAGGATAATTCTGCCACAAACATGGACATCGCTGGCATGAGTTCTTCCCCATTCATCCTCAATTACTGGATCTTCTCTTACAACTGAATTGGCAATGACTGCCTCAGGAATTATTTTATCTTGTATTGCCTTCTCCAAAATTTCTAAATCTTCAGCCTCCATCTTGGATTCGGATGGTGCCCGAGATATTTTGTTGAGTAAACCTATACCAAGATGTGAAGCCCTTTCTGCCAAAAAGCCAAGAGAACCACTTTGTATATCTCAACCCATCAAAACATCTGGGTCCAATGAGCACACAATTTTCGTAAAATGATCAAATAAGTACTTCTCCTCATAAAAAAATAACACCTTGCAGCCAGAAATTCCATCAAGACTCCTGCAAAAGAAACACACAATAAGCACTATAAAATGCCAGCCAACGCTACCTAGAAAATGGCATTGATATGTATATCTTCATTGTTCTTAAATATTACAAAAGATTTTATAATGTTCCAGTTATTTAAGCATATTGCCCGAAAAATTTAAGGCCACAAATTCCACCATATATAAAACATCCAAATTGTAACTATCAAATGAAACAACCATTACAAATATCCCAACCAGGAAGATGCACCATCATACTCATTGTCGGAGAAAGATCTGGAGAAAGATAAGGTTATTTAAATTTCAGTATAAATATAAGATTTTACCTCTGAGAACCTTCAGCTTTACTGAGCAAAAGCACATGAACTTCAACAATAGGATCGCTATCATTCTGAATAGCGAGAGAGATAAAATTGATGGCATCAAACCGAGGATCAGGTCGAAGATCTCCTCTTGATTCTGCTTGAACCTGTCACCAATGTTGCATTCAAGTTGTATCAATGCAAATGCTAATAAATATTTGAGCAAGTGAAAGTTTCAAGAAAACTTAATATACAAAATTTAATCACAACATTGTTATGAACGTTTATACTTAAAGCAACAAAAATAATTGTTGACAATAGTACAACCCACTAAACCTAAAACATTGAAACAAATCATTCCAAAAAAAATCATCGTGATTTTCTAAATCCAATAGAGCAAGAAAAATAAAAGTAGACACAAATACTGCTATCTGTTTTGATAAGATGAGACTACTACTTTGTGTACCTCTATGCTTAACAATGTCAGCTGTTGGCCTCCGCCAACACTTGCAGGGTCCCTGAATCCAATTTGATTTAAGAGGAGTGGGCTTTGATCTCCCATCTGGGCCAGAAATCTGAGAATTATCTTGTGCGCATTCGGAGTTTAGTTGAACTTTAACAGCATCTCCTTCTCTTTGACCTATTCCCGTCCTGTCAGTGCAGAAATGGTTCCTTTCTTCTTCATGATTTTCATGATTCTCTTGAGGTCCTTGGGGCAGAGTAGGTGGAACATCATCTACAACCACATCCAGGTGAACTTTAGTCCCAATCATTAAGCAAAGAACTCTGTAAACTAGTAAGACTCCCAGAAGACTGTAGAAAATGTTTACACATGAGAAAACATTTGTACTTTCTAAAGTCTAATATCTTTCAAGAAAAGAAATAATTTATCATTTTCAGATTCACAGATTGATAATGGCACATTGCTATCAAAAGTAGCACCTAGAAGTCCATAATCATAATTTAGAGCTAAAAAGTTCCAATATGTAATAGCCTCGATCTACAAAATTCTAGCAAATACCTTTTTCATCACTTGACAACCATCTATTCACCTTTTCGGCAGACGGGGGTGAAGTTGCAGGTGTTAACAAATACAAGTAAGAGTCATCGGTTTGATAGTGAGTAGGGACACCCATAACAGATTCTTCATGAGAGCTAGATTCACTTCTAACACACTTGTTCTGAATTTCTGTCTCGTCTGGGAAATCTCCCACAAAGAAGGGGAAATAGTCATCCGTAGCTCTTCCTTGAATAGAAAACATAGGCTGGTCAGCAATAATTTCTAGCAAGCACTACAATATGACATCAGAACCAAACCAAATCAACAGAATAATTCCTAAAACCTAAGCATGATGAATAAACCAACTTAATGTCAGAGACAGAATCAATGGTAACAATATTAAAGGATGCAAAGCACAAGGCATTTATGCAAATATCATCAGTCAATATTTAAAAGTTTTCAACTTCAACTCTTTGAAAAACATATTTCTTAACCAAATGCTAGTAATACCATCATATAAAGATGAAGCGTCTTTAGATGCCCTGTCCTTCCAATGGAACAGGAGGTTTCTTGTGGAATGTCATTCCAATTACGTCCTCATCATCTAGACAGATGAACTCAGGCTCTGAGCTCAGATGAAACAGAGTCCCTACCCAGTTTTTGGACACCAGACCTCTCATTGTTTAGAACAGCACTGACAGTTGTGGCATTTGCACCCATGGGATTCTCAAAAGACATTTCATATACTCCAACCTTGGAAGATAAGCTTTCAAAGCCACTTTCAACGTAACCATCTCCATCAGCCACTTCATGTTCAGCAGACCAAATCTGTATTCGTTGGTTTCGAGTCATATTTATAAGCCTTATAGCTTCCTGACTGTTGGTCAGCTAATGATAGCCTGAAGTTAGAAGACTCTTGAGGCTTCCTGTCAAGCTCATCAGCACCTGACACTTGAAAATCTAAACGCTTTGCACAGAGAAGTGTGTCTTCGTTTTCCTCCCTCCGACTAGTTTCAGGTGGCTCAACCCGGTAGGATCACTTTCTCCTCATCAAGTCCCTCACAGAGCATCTTGTCAACATACCGCTGTCTTTTGCATCACAAGCTCCAGTGCCTGCACGTTTTCCCATTTCATTTTCAGAAGAAGAACTTGTACCATTAGGGTCCTTTGTTTCTATGCGTAAACTGGCATGTTCCCCTTCTGTCTTCATCTTTGAGGTCTCAGAGAAAGGTAAAGAGCCCCATAATTTTTTCCTTTTGTGCTTATGATTGAAGCTGGAGCTAGCATCTTGCACCTGATGGCTGGAGGTCCTAAATTCACTCTTCCCCTCTATTTCAGAAAAGCTTCCAACTGATCCATCAAAAGGAGTTGAGAAATCGTCATCCCCACAACCATCCACCTGAGGAATCACATGCTCAGATGAACTTTTTGAAGAATTCTTTTGATCTGAAGGGCAAGAAGCTCTTTCTTGTGATCTCTCAAAGTCAACCATATCACCAACCGAATCAAGTACGTCCTGACACTCCTTTAGGGATTCAGTCTCATAATCCACATTAGCTTTGTTCAGAACATTGTCAATGGTTGTTGCCGGCAACAAGGGACTAAGAATTGTTTCACAAACAAATTCATCATCAGAGTTTATATCATCACCGGCCTGAGAAGTGGCAAGCCATCTAAGAAGACCCAGTGCTTCACTATCTGCAACTTGAGAGAAAACATATGATTCCTATCAATGCCAAGACACAAAATATATCAGTAATAGGTTCCATAAAAGGAAAAGCAATAAACTAGCCAAGCCCCTGTAAATTCACAGGGCCAAGAAAAGAATTTCCCAAGAGTGAAAAATCTGCATCTGCGATGAAAGAGATAAATAATCAGGATTTTTATACCTTCATGTTTATTGTCTGGATTACCTGTGATGCTGGAAGTTCCTTATTCGATAGTAGTTTGGCATTTCGAACACTATCTTTAATAGAATCTTGTGTTAGCAGAGATCCAATTATTTCCCAATCAATAAGATTATCAGTTTGGGGTCCAGCAAAATTTCCTTCATCTTTTCGAGATGCCATCTGCTCCACAGACCTTACATCTTTCCTTAATTGATTTCGACACAGAGAACTTTCAGCTTCACTGTGAACTTTCACAAGCTTGTTATCAAATCCAAGACCAACTAAGAGAGTTTTCAAAGCATCTTCAGGAAGTGGTTTGGCAGGATCAGGTGGTATTGCTGCCTCATGTATTCCAGTCCTTTCACACTCCTAAGGACCAAAAAGAAAGGAACAAATGTAAGATGCATAACAATAAATTAAATATAGCAACTGACTGAGACGAAGGCAAACCTCCAAAATTGGTATAAGTGACTGAACCATCTTCACATTTGAACAGGCTTGTGAGAGGGAAGTTTACATCTTAAGCTGCTGATTAAGAGGCAAACCTTCAAAATTGGTAGAAGTGACTGAACCATCTTCACATCTGAACAGGTTTGTGAGAGGGAAGTATACATCTTAAGCTGCTGATTAAGAATCTCTGTGAAACCATCAAGTGGTAAAGATTTGACCAGCTAAAGAGAAGTGATGAAGAAAGATAACGCAATCTCTGTGGCATAACTGAGAATAAAAAACGAACCATCTACAGTAGAATCGCCCTCAAGTTCACAAATACTTTGACGTTTAATGCAGTTAATGCCTGGATCTGAGGAACCTTCAAATTCAACAGGAGAATTCCATGTCCAGTCAACTGGAATTGTGGAAGATATCCAAACGGGTGAACCCAAAGACAGATGGCCATGTATGTCTGCCACATATGAAAATCCAAAACATCATACAAGAACATTATTCAACCAAAGTTACAATCATGCTCATCAAATCCTGGCCAAAAGCATAAACACCAACAATGTCAATTCAAACATATGAAATGCAGAAAAGAGATAAAGTTGACCTGCAAAACAGCAGACGTGCAAGTCGTTTTATCTATGACCTGACTAGGCTGTCCATTGTAAACAGACCTTCTATGGACAAAAACATCTGGTATTGGATAATGGAATTTAATCTTTGATACATGTAGATGACCCATCCCATACAAGTTGTAGTCAACCTACCAAAAAGGATATCAATTTATCAGTGAGGATGCAAGGACAGTGGCACATTTTGTGTGGTTACATATGTTAAACTTTGGGAGCACTTAGTCCTCTAGCAACCAAATGCTAACATGTACAATTTTATGAACTGAAAATCAAAGCTAAATTAATAAGCAGGAAGTTATATACCATAAATTGAAGAATGAAGGGAATGTGAGATTCATGAGGCTGTAAGCATTTATCAAAAACTGAGCTTCCCTGAAAACTGATGATAAGAATGATAAATCATGCATTCACTCAGTCAACTTTATAATACAAGCTAAATCAAGACCAAAAAATAATGTGATTCGCAAACAAACATCCATGATCATCAAATTTCATTTAAATCTAAAGAAGGTCAATAAAAGCTCATCGAAAATCTGATTGAGAAATTTGCACAAGGGTTATGATCAGAAGTAAGAGGCTCATTTCCATACAGAATGTGAAATCTTGCAAGAATCAGTTTTAAGGCCCACAAGAAATCAATATCTTCGGTTTACAAAAGATTTTACAGAAGTGCACATGCTACAAAAGAAATAGTTTGAACAAGTTTAACACTTGGAAATATAAAACAAATAAAAAGACAGAATCAGAAGTATCTAATCAATAACAACTACAATAAGAATGCACAACCCCCAATGAAATGCTTCCACTTAAAAAATGTCCACGATAATAAAAAACCGCAATGTTTACTACTTTATAAACTATAAAATTAGAATTGATAGCACTTAAAGAGAACTTCACATCAAAGAATCAATAACCACAACGAATGGGGAAGAAATCTCTAACACATCAGCCGTCAAAATACATCTCAAACAGACAAGAGACATCATGAAGATAGTACCAGAAGAAGACTTGCAGCACGAGAGACATCATGGGGATAGTAGCTTAGTTTCTTGATTAGGTGTTCAATTGTAAACTCCTAGACTACTAAGGATATATATCCATAGAAACAAGATTAGGATACAGGTATATCTTCAAAAACAACTCCGATGAGTGGTAACCATAAAGCTTCCTGCCTGGACAAGGCTGCAACCATGTACATGTTGTCGCCTTGAACCAGCATTGCCTTTGAGCTGTAAGTGTTCACACCAAACACATTAAAACTGTATTTTCAGTACCACACATGTGAAGCAAGGGAACCGTAAACCAGATAACACGCACTGCATAAAAGTGTACTTGATTTGATTCAATGAGGCATACCTTCAAAGCTTTCTTTATAGCAAGAGCTACATCATGTGCGTATGAATCACCTGTGACGTCAAACAAACGAGAAAATAATATATTTCTGTATCAAATCAGGCTTCAAACGACATGCTAAACGCATAACTACAGAGGAGGTCAAACTTAACAAACCCTAAACTTCACATAAGAATAGATACAAATGTATATTCTCCTAAAAAATGAGCTTTATAAAAAAAACCTCCAGCAGGGCATCTCATATCTTCTTAATAACAGAAGGTAGCATAACACAGTAAGTAAAAATAATACCGACCCAGAAAAGCATTCAACTTTTTGGTGCTGGCCTAGTTCTAAACACACTATATACCTTTCTGGTGCAGCTGAATCGGGATATCAGCGCATGGCACATATAAGTACGGTAGTGCCTGCACATTATAAAAGATATTAATTTGCCTGAAGAAATAAGCGTCAAAAAGGCAAAGTAGCAGCACAACTATATGGTAACATGTATCCCGTCGAACAATATGCAAAATTAACGTGGCAATTTATGATCTGAAGACAATAAATAAAGCTATCCAAACTCTTCAATTTGCGTACCCGAAATCAGGGAAAGAAACACCAAAAAAAATATACTTAAAAATAAAGAAATAAGCAACAATCTTACTGTATGAATGTACAAGCAAGTCTTCTGACCAGCCGGCGTGGCGCCGAATATTCTTATAACTGGCACCTCTTTCACCTTCCCACCTTCAAAAATAATTGAATTGAACCACAATTAACAACGAATTCACACAAAGATTGCAATATTCAATGAACTACCAATTTCTCTAATTTGAAGATTAAACCCTTAATCATCAGTTTTTTTTGCACAAATTGTTAACGAAAAGCAGTGAAATTGAAATCTATTTTCCAAAAATTGAAGAAATTGAAGTCCAAGTTCAATGAAACTCAGAGTGAAAGAGGCTATGAGCTTAACCAAGCAAACGGCGTCGTTTCTGCTGGGAAAATCATACCTTGAAAGCTACTGTAAGAGATATCGAGACCTGGGATCGGCGGCGCCATGTAGTAGTCGACGGAGACGATCCGTACGCTGAAAACGTCAGCCGCCACCGGATTTCTTCAAAATTACGGAAATAAACCCGCCAGCAGAAGCGCAAGGAAGCAGGAAGGATGGTTATTTAGTGATTTCGTGGAGTTTTTGACTGAGGATTTAGAAATTGGGGAGCTTTCATTCCTGAAATGCGAAGAGGAAGAAGAAGCATCAATTTTTGGCGCAGGAAGTCGGCGGTTATGTTTGAAAATCAACTGTTTTTGTAGTTCTGTATCCGACATGGTTTTTTGGCTAGGGTCTGCTATCCACTCCGACACGACACGAAAACAACAATTTCGGATCAACCATAACTTATCGGATCATTATCAAGTGATCAGTTAAGAACCCATTAATAACGGGTTCTTAACAGGTATACACGCAAGTAATATGTGGGTAACCCGTTTCGACCCGTTAAAAAAAATTATTTTGATAATTTAAAGTTTAAATACTAATAGATTTATTATAAAATACAATAGTCATATTAATATATACAATATATTCTATATTAAATATATAGTTTTATATTATTATTCTATATAAGTTTTAAAAAAAAATTAGTAATTATTTATTTTTATTATGAGAGTTACTTAGGATAAATTTTACTTAACATGTTGTTGTCCAAAATTAAAATAAACTAATATAGTATTTGTATAGGCAAGAACTAAGAAGACATACATACAAATATGAAAAATGTGAAAGAATATATAAACACTCGAGAATCATCATTATTCTTCCACGAGTAGATAATGGTTACACTTACATTATTGTTTAGATTTTTAAAATCCTCCAAAACTTCATGAATTATGTTTTTTACTTGAGGGAAAAATTAATAATAATTATTGTAGAAGTATAAAAAAATGTAAAAAAAATATACAATCACTCATAGTAACAAACTTTACAACTTTCATGAAGAGGTCAGCTTCGAAATTCAACACTATAATTCATAAACCTTAAATTTATATTTAACCGTCGATTACCATTTACGCTTAATTCTTCTTATTGAATTTCATTTTAAATTTTTTTTTTTTTAAACATGATCATCTGGCAGATGTAAGAAGATGAACGGTTCAGATCTTTGATATCACGTTTCGATATTTACGATTAACTGAAATATGAGTCGATGTCATATAGTTTGTAGAAACTTTATAAACTTCAAGCAATATTTTCACTAACCGTAAAACTCTGAATATAATATCAACGATCCAAACCGTTCATCTTCCTGCATCCTCTAATAGATCAAGTTTTCAAAATGGAAAATCTGAAAAAAAAAAACAAACAAAAAACACAAAATTTGATGAGAACAATGAAGTGTAAATGTAAACAACAACCAACGGTTAAATTTTGATCTATGATTTATATGATTATAGTGGAGAATTTCAAAGTTAAGCTCTTCATGAAAGTTGTAAAGTTTGTCATTACAAGCATTTATATATTTTTTTCTATATTCTTTCACTTCTACATTAATTAAAAAACTATTAAAGACTTTTGGTAAGTGAAACTATACTTAAAAGAAAAATGCGTTTTTATGTTTTGGATATGACAATATGGTATGTATATACTTATTTAGTATTATGTTTTTCAATTGATTATTTTATTGGTTTAAAATATATTTTCCTTAATGAGTAATGGGTCGGGTCATATTATCTGTTAATATTATCGGGTCGATTTCGGGTCGGGTTATTTTACCCGTTTATTTTAACAGGTGTTACACGACACGACTCGTTAAGATATCGAGTATAACACGAAAACGACACGAACACGGAAAAATGACACGAATGTCAGGTCTACTATCCACACACCATTTTTTACTTCTCACACACCCTTGTTAATTTCTGTCTGCTGATCTTCTTCAATTCATCTGATCCGACGATCAAAAACCAAAAAAGTGTGGAAAAAGTAAAAAGGGGTGTGTGGATATCACACCCCTTTTGGCTAAAGATAACGTTACCAAATTTTTTCAATCAAATGATATAGTTGCTTATTTTTTATGAAAAATATATGATTTTGTTATAACATTATGAGCCATTCAATGTGTGGATGGCCAACCTACTACATCCCATTCATCCCACTCTACATGTCATTCCACTAGGAGCTGTCACTGCTTACTTTTGGTGCTCCTGCTTTGCCTATAAATCAAAGGAGATACAAAGAGAATAAAGAGAAGAAAAGAACAGAAGAGAAAAGCCAGAAGGCTCATGTCAAAGAGAGGAAAAAGAGGAGAGAATAGAGAGAGTTATATTTGTAATCTTATTATTCAAGATTATAAATAAAAGCATCACTATTGCTCCGAGGACGTACTCCAGTCACACTAACTGTAGAGGAACCTCGTAAATTTTGTGCCTTGTTTATTTATTCCATTACACACACCGCTGATTTTACAACACGTTATTAGCACAAGAAGCTCTCGTGTCAGTGGAAAGCACAACGCCACAAATCATGTTCACACCTATCACCTGAAATATCACAGATAAGAAAATCTTTTCATTTCATCCTAAAATGTTTGTACTACTGATTTTCCTGAAGCAAATATATATATGTTGTTGTATAACTGTATATCATTCTTTGCAGAAGTAAAAGAGTACATACTCAAAATTCATAGAGAATCTGACAGCCATGTAAACAACCTAAGAATTTCAACTTGCAGAACTCGGATTGAAATATTTTCTTCTTCAAAGTTATTCATCCACCCAGTACCTACAACATATATCGCCGATATTATCGATATTTCCACAAGCCGATATTTTTAGTGGTATCCAAAGGGTTTTCGGCAAAATTTCGCTATAATATCGATAATATCGCGATATTTTAGAAATATCGCGAAAATTTCGATATTATCGAGAGGAGGACGCGCCCGTCGAGGAAGAAGAAGGAGCTGGAAGAGGCGGATGAGGGCTTACTGAACGGCCAGATGGAGAGGGAGTGGAGCCGCCGGAATCCGCCGAGCGTGAGGACCACAGATCTCAGCTGCTGGTTGCCGCAGCCGATGTTGGCCTAGTACCTGGTGCCGATGTTCGCTTCCGCTGGCGTCGTGGTGGTGAGGGTGTGGGACGAAGCCGTCGTCGAAGCGGGCGGGGTGGAGGTGGACGGGGCGGATTTGGCTGATCTCGGTGACGAAGCCGAAGGAGGAAGAGGAGGAGGGGAGGCGGCGAAGGGAGAAGGAGTAGGAGGAAACAAAGAGGGTTTTGCAGAAGGTTTTGCAGGGCTTGATGCGGTGGCGGAGATTGCGAAGGGGAGATGAGGGCGATGAGGAGGAGGAGGGATCGTTGACTCGTTGACGCCATGGATTACTAGCACAAAGGAAGACGGGGAGCCTCTCGTTCTCTCTGTCTTCTCTTCTTTCTCGTTTCAATTGGCAATTTAGGGATTTAACCAAGTTTCAGGCCCCCAAATCATCTACTTAAATTGCCCTGAAAAACTCCAAGTAATTACAACATCGTATTAGAATTGTAATTGATCCTTGTTAGATTTGGTTTAGAAATTCTATGTAATTTAGTGATTGTTTCATACTAGGTTTAGATTTGAATTTTTTACTCCATTCAGATTTTAAAGGATTATAATAGATTTAAAAATTTATGAATTTTGATGAAGTTCAATAATTTTTAAAACTTTTATGTAAAATTTTAAGTGAATTCCCTCAAATTTTCAGGAAGCGATTTGAGAATGTTTAAAATATTATGTGAAATATTTCTAATTTTTTCGAGTTTCCCAACTTTTTAAAAATCTCTTCGAATCAATTTCTAAATGAATACATTTGGGATGTATGAATTTCTTAAAAATCATGATCGAATACCCCTTAAACTTTAAAGAATCACTTAAAATCCTGATTAAATGCCCTTAGATTTTTAAAGAGAATTAAAATGTTTATAAGCCCCAATTGGATGTACCGCTTAATTTAAATAATTGACACAACACAACAAAACCAGTTAAGATTACAAATTAACACAAAAGACCACTTGATGCGAGGTCATATCTAAAAAACTTTTCCCGCAATAAGCCCCAATTGGTGTGTTTAAACTTCTTTCATTAATTACTACATATTTTCTACACTCACAATGTTTGCCAGCTCGCTATATAATCAACTTAAATCAGTTAAATCCATCATGCAATGCATTTCCTTCCAATTTTTTGTGATAAACTAATAGATAATTGACTAAATAAACATCCTGCAAAGTTTCAATAAAAATTTCCAAGTTTTTCTTACAATTTCCGTGGTTTCCATGTAATTTTTATCGATATCGATATTATCCCGATATTTCCATCGATATTTCCGTGTTTTCGGACTACCGATATTTCCGATATTACCGATATTTTCTTCCTTGCTTATGAGTACCAAAACTCTATATCAGTAGCTCAAATCGAAATTGTTTCTTCACAAAAGTTGTTCGGTATCCTCTTATCCATATCATATTAAAATTTGAGCTAAATCTAACGGTTTAATCTTCTCATAAGTTGCAAACTCTCTTGACTCCAAAACTTATGGAAACCGTTTTGACTTTTTCAAAACTCACGGAGGAGGAACACCAATTGGAACTTATTGTTACTATTATTTCCTGAGTAACCAAAATGACTTCAGAACTGTGAAATAAAAATAAAAATAAAAGGAATCAAACAAAAGAAAGTGGCAGACCAAGAAAAAGGAAAAAACAAAAGATGAAGACTTAATCATTGCATTTTCTTTTTTGGCATATTTATGTGCATGATGTTGGTTTAAAGCCCTATCACAAGTTCTGTTTATTTACAATGGGTAGAATTATTACCCTTTGCTTTAAAACTTTGATATTTATGTGAATGGTGCTAAATCAAAGCCATTGTCACAAGCTTTATTTACTTAAAAGCAATTTATTTACCATGGTTGGAATTACTGCCTATTGCTTTAATTTATTTATTGTACTTCTTTTGTTACGATGAGTACATACTGGACCCAAAATTTCTTGATCAGATCAGAACCTGAAGTTTCTTGATCCTCATCACATAAAATGATTAGACCCGAAGTTCCATCATGCAAAAAGATTAGGAATGAAGTCCCTATATCCTCAAGATTGGACATGAAGTTCCTTGATGAATACCTTAAGTTTGAAGAGTCGAAGTGCCACAACTTAATTGTAATAAAGGCCATGAGAATCCTAATCCATAGGCTATTAAATAAGGACTAGAAGTTCATTGATTTATGTAAATGATGATATAATGCATATTTGTTGGAGAGTTTACATCTCAAAGTTTTGATGATTATTGCATGTCATTGGGCATTGATGTTGAACACCATGTTCCTCATGTTCAGACTTAAAATGATTTAGCAGAAGCATTTATTAAGCGGATGAAATTGATTACCCGCACCCTGCTCATGAAAAAGAAATTGCAAGATGGGGACATATCATTTTACATAATTCATTATTAAGTTCGGTTGAGACCAGTTGCCAACCATTAATATTTCTCAATACAACTCGTGTTTAGGCACCAGCTAAACATTACATATTTACGAGTTTTTTGTTATGTTATCTATGTGCCTATTGCACTGTCATAACATACTAAATAAGGCATCGATACAAATTGGGAATTTATGTTGAATTTGATTCACCATCTATCATTCAATATTTAGAACCCTTGACTGAGGATATACTTACCGCATGATTTGCAGATTATGATTTTGATAAATGAGTTATCTGTTGCACGCCTGAAGCGTGGCAAACTTTCAAACTCAAAATATTTAGTCATTCGAAAGAAGAATATGGCACTACAGAATTATTGCATTCCCGAAGCATAACTGTTGCATGTCAGAAACATGACAGTCGCCGCATGGATACAGTCTTAGAAAAGACAATCCGCGGACATGGAAATGTTGATGTCTCATGCATGAAGCATGATAGACGTATAGGTTCCAAATAACTCAACTCCCAAAAGTGGAGATTAAAATCCAAGCTTTATAATGCTCCAGAGGAGATTATGATCCACATTCTCTAAATTATGACTATCCTGGAAGAGATAGTATAATGCCTTTGAAGAGGCAATGGATATCCAAAGAAATGAAAAGTTTTTATGCATGCACATGCACATGAGAATATGGGATCACTGATTGATGATAACCAATGGTAATTTTGATTTTTACAAGTAACTACTAAATTCATCAATGAGCTGTATTGATATTAAGTCACGTTCTTTTGTTCGTCGACGAAAGGAAATATTATTTGCCAAAAATAGAGAAAGGCAATTCCATTACAATCTTGTAAGAACGTGGAAAAATGGACCTATATATATATGTATATAATACAAATAGCCAAAAGATGTTGAACCAAATGAGGTTACATATAGGTATTTGTAATACAATGAAATACACTCACATGATATGACACAAGGTTACTAATTGAAACTTGAAATTATACTCTTGTAAATAAGTTCATATGAATGGAGAATTATATACGAAGGGTTGTGAGTCGCTTACATCATATCTCCATAAGTAAATCCCTCAAGTATACATGGGAGCAAATTGCTCTATATAAATTCCAAAGGAAAATGTGTCATGAAGTGTAGAAAATCCCTGAAGGATTCAAATTGCTTAAAGAAAGCCCTGGAAAGGTAAAGCATAAAATATGTACTCAATACCAATGGATGATATAAATTGCCTTAGTGAGTACTATCATTATGATATTGTTGTAACATACTAAAATCTCTTGCAAGAGTTGATAATATTAGGTTGAGACTCTTGAAGAATCTAAAAAGTTTATAAAGTGTTGAGAGAAATATTGTCTCGAGCTGTAGATCGAATAATATGCCAATACGAATTTTATCCATGATGTTTATGATATTAAAGAATCATATGGATTGAAGATCATGGGTTGAACACTCAAGTGGTTATTAATATTTACACACTAAGAAAAATCATTCATCCTCGTGAGGCAGAAGATGAATTGATATTTGGTTCAGAAGTACCACATCTTAGTGAAGTATATGCTTTATTGTATTTGACACAATACATTGAATGAAATAAAGCTTATCTATTAATATCTCCGAGAAATTATAGACATGTATATGAGTTAAAATGAACAAACAAGAGGGAACCTTCACAAAGGTTGCTCCTGTGAAGCCTCAGTACTCGGAAGTACCCCAGAAAGGAGAGGCACCAGAGGTTGATTATTTGGAGCCTCGGTACTTGGTGAAGCTCTAGACGGTTGAAACAATGGGTGTCTTTGGAATAAAGACTTGGAACACCTGATTGTCATTTTGAGTCTGACCTTCGGATTCTAGTAGTTGGTCGAGCTTTCTTTTCATGCTCGTTGAGTAATTATTTGCAAGCATGTGTAACACTCTATTCTCGTGCTTGAGCCCTCTAATCTCTTGTTTAAGACTTGCCACCTCAGCCATCAATGATTCAACTTGGTGAGTTCGAGCAAGTAGGCGTTTGCCTATATTAGAAACAGAGCCCGCACACTGAATACTGAGAGCCAATGAGTTTTGAACGGCCAACTCATCAGACCGGTTTGAAAGGATTCTGTTAGCCTTGGGAGTGAAGATTCCTAGCTACCACTGTAGTGGTTAGGTCATTCTTCATCACAGAGTCCCCAACTATAAGAGGACCATTTGAAGATAAGAAAGACGGGCACCATATATTATCCTGATACGGCTCGCCTGCATTAGTCCTAAGGCTCAAATCTAAGTAATTGTTAGATGGGCAAGCCATTTTCAGAAATTGATGAAAGAAAAAGGTTGGATATAGTGAAATCTTAGAAATACAGCAGAAACAATTTTCACAAGTGGGAAATCTTCAAGGTGTGCAAATTTGAGTACAATCAATACCTCTATAAAAGAAGAGGCAACAGAGCCACTTGTTCAGAGATCGAGAGATGCACAACTCTCTGAATTTCAAAAGCCAGATTTTCCTGAATAAAGTTTGTTGACATTTTTCAAATGCAATCTCAGCTTTTTTGGATATCGCATGCAACTTTGTCAAAGATCTCTAACAAGGTTGAAAACTTGTAAATCTTACTATTCCAATGGATATCGCGTGCAACTTTGTCAAAGATCTCTGACAAGGTTGAAAACGTGTAAATCTTACTATTCCAACTACAACACTATTGCTGACAAGCGTGGATGACAAAGCCACATCCACACCACTACTTGCTATTGGGAAAATCCCTATATATGTCGACCTTCTTCCTCCATGGCAAGGCACACATCCAAAACTCCTAACTCTCTCTCATTGCGCGAAAATGCATCTGCAACCAAACCTATCAACATACTCAGTTTTCTTTCTCTTCGAGAATACCTCTTCAAATCAAGTCATACCAAAGCAAGAGTATCTCATCACATCAGGGACGAGAGTAAGAGTATCTCATATCATGCAATCTCTCTGTCCTTTCCTTTGTCCTTGTTCTTACCTGTCAGACAAGGATAAAGAAAGCAATCAGTCAGAACCTGCAATCAACCTTCCGGTAAGGAACCTATTGCCTGGAAACTTTCCTGATTGCTTACCTAGTATTGCTCTCGAGTAACCATCTTCAACTGTTGATGGAGCTAGGTCTCCAGTCACCAAGAAGTGATGAACCATTCAAATGCAAGGGTTGCATTCCACTCATGCATCAGGGGACAAATACTACAAGAGAAGATGCCACACATGCATGGGGGAAAACCAGGGAAAATACCACTTATGCAAGGGGAACAGATAAGGCAAGTGAAAATGATTCATTGAAGCATGTGGAGATAAGCGCAACAAACACGTGCTGATTCATCCCCGACAAAGCCGAATATCACTTGTCACGTGAAGCTCCTCATAGTCCAATTTTATTCAAGATCAAGCCTTGAAGGTCTTTGAAGAAATCATAAGTCCAATTCAAGATCAAGTGTCCACCACCCTTAAATCAAATTCTACTCCAGATAAAAGGAGTAAATTCAGACCTTTGATGCAAGTCTAGCAAAAAGCCCTCCAGCTCAGTTCAAGAAATAGCCTGTGGAAAGTCAACAAGTATAACAGATGTGTTACTACTTATCAGGGGGAGCATCCAAAAACAGATCAAGGTTTTAACGAGTTAATCGAAGACTTATGGCCATCCAAGGGAGAGTGTGATATTTTGAGCCATTCAATGTGTGGATGGCCAAACCACTACATCCCACTCATCCCACTCTACATGTCCTTCCACTAGGAGTTGCCACTGCTTGCTTTTGGTGCTCTTGCTTTGCCTATAAATCAAAGGAGATAAGAAGAGAATAAAGAGAAGAAAAGAACGGAAGAGAGAAGCCAGAAGGCTCATGGTAGAGAGAGGAAAAACAGAGGAGAGAATAGAGAGTTATCTTTGTAATCTTATTATTTCAGATTATAAATAAAAGCATCACTACTGCCCCAAGGATGTACTCCATTCACACTGATTGTAAAGGAACTTCGTAAATTTTGTGTCTTGTTTATTTATTCCACTGCACATACCGCCAATTTTACAATAGATTTCTTATTCATTATTAGTGACATCATTTGGTTTACAAATTAGTTTAAAATTTCGCTCTTCATTACTCTTTTGCAATAAAATGAATTGAATTTTTTTTTTCTTCATTTGGTAAAGAAATTGATTTTCATGGTTATGGCATTTATGGCTCGTTTAAAAGTATTTTTAAAATTACTGAAAACTCTTTTGGTGAAATTATATTGATATCAATCATTAACAAAGATGCAAAATAACTGGTAGGTTTGGACACGTGGTGGACTGTAGAACTGTTTGTTCATATCCTCGAATGGATTCAGTAAGTATTACTCCTACTACTGCCGACCACAATTTCTTGAATTCTTTCCTAGATCCCCATCAACGTAGCATCATTTTGTAACTGAAACCATTTACTTTAGAAAAAATCATTTGATTTGGAAACATTTAGATATCTATATTTGTCGAACAAATGGACAATTGATGTAACAAGTGATACACTATTATTTTTTTTCATTGATTCATATATGACTTAATGATCTTAGAATTGCATTAGCTTTAGATGATGATAAAGAAAATCAACGAATCCGATTACAACGTAATCCTAGAGATATTTAAGTAAAGATTTATGCCTTGGCATACAAGTAAGCTAACTTATCGTATGTGTAACAATCACAACTAGGACTAGAAAAAAAAAGAAAAAGAAACTAGGACTAGAAAACCTAACCCTAGAGGGAAAGAGAATCCTAACCGGATTCACTCCCTTTAATCAGAGCAGTATTGTCCGAAAAGGAGGTTGTATGACACAGTTTCTGAAACCCTTTTCGTCTATTGAAAATTCAAAAAACGGCTTGTAGCTGAAGTTAAGAGTACCGAATTCAATATTCGTATTTCTAAACTTATTCTTACAAACAAAAAGAATTACATATAAGATGAGTAAAATACAATATAGAAAAAAAAAAAGATTTAGATGTTGATACTGGTGGGAATTCCCTTGTTAGTAAGTCCAGGTTCATTAGAGGGATACAGCAAAGTGCAAGGGATCTTCGCCGGTCCGAACCGATTTTTCAATCTCTCATCCTTGTTCATCTTTTCAATTTTGGCCTCAATTGCTTCCAACTTCTTTTTAAAATCCTCAGAAGCCTGCCGTATGTCTGCATCTGTTGTCCACTCCGCGACGCACACTGTCCGAGATAGAGCTCATCAGCCGGGTGCCTTGACAAGATTTCCATCATGGCCATTCCAAGAAGTGTCGGCAGCTGAGGTGCAAACGTTTTCAAGAATGCCTTGTCAGGGTTTGTTCTCAGCTCCTCATATATACTATGGAGTGCCTTCTTCTGGCATGAACCGCCGGCTTATGGTTGGGCGATTTGGGACGAATCCACCAATCGAGTATTGACCGTAGTTGATTGCTGCACGATGGGCTGAAGCATTATGTATGATAGTTGTGCATGATTCTATCAGCTCGTCACGAGTCTGCATTTTAGGCCACCAGGGTTCATCTTTCTTGTCTCCGTGGCCTACCTGGCGGAGTTCCTTCCACCAGGATTGGAGCCGTTTGATCATTTTTGTAATAGAAGGAGCAATAGTCTTTAACCCATGTTTTAATTGCAGACCATAATTCTAATAACTGATATAACAGAAAGGGGTATTATTCTAATTAGGGTATTATTGTAATTAGGTTATATGACTATATAAGGGATTGTTTAGCTATCATTTCTTTAAGTTCTTTTGTATACATTTTCTCCATTTTAATCAATACAATCTTTCTGGTTTTTCTCTCTATCATCTTCATCTTTCTTTGTACCAATTCTTCATCTTTTACAATGTAGTTAATATGGTATCAGAGCCACCAAGGCTCACGCCGGATCTTGGTGGTCGATTCCTCTTTTCTCATTACTTTCTATCTTTCTTCCTTATTTTTTTTTGTTTACGCTTATTTGATTAGTGTTTAGTGTTTAGTTTTTGGGGTTTTTCCTCTGGGTTTCAAGCTCCTTCATTTCATCGCCGAGAGGAGCCAGAGCAGCCAGGCCATGGAGTTGGAGGCTCTCCGCATGGCCTACGACGAAATTAAGAAGGGGGAGAACATCCAGTTGCACAGAGAGGTCGTGCAGAAGATCTCTGAGACTAATCTTGAAGAACTTCAAGAAATTCCCAATTCTGGGAATGAAAAGCTCGTATCTTTGGATTTCATTTCTGGGATCTTGATCCAAGCATTTCCATAGAGAACATGAATCAAGAACCTCAATTTTTCATCTGGGTTTCCCTGGAAGTGACACAGAGCTACTTGATCTCCGACTCCGAGAGCTGAACCTGCTTTCCTAAAGCCCAGAACCTGCGTCGTTTTAGGCGGCCGAGGCTCCTCGGGCGATCGCTCGTCCTCCGGCTCTTGAATATCGGAAAGCGGATCGTTCGCATTGTCGATTCGACTCAGTCTCTTCGGAAAGTGGATCGTTCGCGTTGCCAATTCGACTCCCTCCTCTCGCAAGCTCTCTCCTCCGAGTGCGACTCCCTCCTCTCGCAAGCTCTCTCCTCCGGCCGCGCTTCCTTACACGTCGTCGATACCTGTGACAGCATCCACACCTCATGCAAGCTCCCCCATCTTCTCCATGACCAATATATTGACGATGATAGCTACCGGCCTTCGAAGAGGGCAAGGGCAGATTTCAGAGTGTCAATCAGAGTGTTGGATTCTTCAGGTGTTGTTATTTCTTTAATTTGAAGATTATAGTCAATTTTTGATATCTGGGTTGCTAAATTCTCAAGATATTGAAGTGGGATATTTCTGATTGATCTGGGATATATGTGTTGATTTGGGTGTTTGTGTTCATCTGCATATATTGTATTGGATATGTTGTTGATTTGGGTGTTTGTGTTCATCTGCATATATTGTATTGGATATGTTGATGTGAAGAAATACGAAGTTTTGTAGTCAAGAAAGTGTCAATCTTTCAAGACAGTGTTATTCTTTCTACATCAACAATGTGTGGGAGTTTCTGCGATTCTGATGATCTGGTGAAGACATTGGGTGTTTGGTGATCTGAAACGCTGATTTCTTGAAGTTGTGGTCTTTGATGTACTTTCAAGGTTTAATTGAAGTGAAGCTGTGGTCTTGATGTGTTGATCTCTGCAAGTATTAGTTTTCTTGTCAATTTAAAGAAGAAAGTGTCATTCTTTCTATGAATCTTGGAGTTTCATTCTCCTAAGTTGCAGTATGATTTGGAGTTTCATTCTCCTAAGTTGCAGTATGATTTGTGTTCATGGAGTGTCAGTCTCCTTATTTGGTATTTTTAGTAGAAGTGTGAGATTTGTGTTGTGCTTTGGAGTGTCATTCTCCTTAGCTGATTTGGTTTCTTGGAGTGTCATTCTCCTTGGTAGATTTAGTTTGTTGGAGTGTCATTCTCCGTGGTAGTTTAGTTTCTTGGGAGTGTCATTCTCCTTGGTAGATTTAGTTTCTTGGCAGTGTCAACTATGGATTCTCAGTTCCCCGTCGAAAACTTGTTGGATATGTTCAGACCAAGACCAGATTAATATGACAGTTTGGGACTTCATTCTTCCTGCACTTCCTACTGTTTGTGGCATATCTGATATTGTAATTGAAGATCGTTGTGGTGTTGAACATGGCACTGATGAGTGGTATGAGGCACTGGATCAGCATTTTAAATGGCTTCTTCAATACAAAATCAGTTCATATTTTTGCAAATTTCAGAGATGCTCACGGAAGAATAGAGCTTCACTGGGCGTCCTATTTTGGAGGAGAGGAAACTGTCATTACGTTACTTCGATTGGGCGCCGCTGCATCTTTCCCAGATCAATCTCACGTGGCTAGTTCAAACTTCACTTGGATACTCCAGAGTTCAGTTTGAGGGGGGAGTAATAACTGATATAACAAAAAGGGGTATTATTGTAATTAGGTTATATGACTATATAAGGGATTGTTTAGCTATCATTTCTTTAAGTTCTTTTGTATACATTTTCTCCATTTTAATCAATACAATCTTTCTGGTTTTTCTCTCTATCATCTTCATCTTTCTTTGTACCAATTCTTCATCTTTTACAATGTAGTTAATATTCAAGCCCGTCTGCAACATATGGATAGTCCTCCATCAGTAAATGCACGCCGTGTGACATGCTTGAATCTTCAACCGCCATTCCTCTGAACATAGAAAACGGAACATACTTTCAATTGCCATCGATTGTAGATGAAAAATGTACTTAAAAAAATGCTACTAACCAAGATATTACCTTTTGATCAGATCCATGGGGAGTGCTTGATCAGGAAAACTCAGTCCTTGTCCATTGCTGACGACCATTCCATCGAAAACTTTGAAGCAAAGATTATTTCCTCTATTACTCTCACGAAAATGAGGATGCAGAAGTTTATTAATCGGGTGAAGCACGCTCAACTGCCTATTTGCGGCTATCACAAATGCCTCAGTCACTGCATGAGCTCTCAACCTGCAACAAACATAAACATAAATTTAAAATTTTACGAATTTATGTTGCTATTGCAAATCCTACGACCTTTGTTTTTCTGTTATTTCTTTGAAAGAGTTATACCCAGTGGGGAAGCCAGGATTTCTTGGGGGGGAGGGGCGAACTTAAAAGAATGCAAGGTTAAAGAAAAATGGCAACAACTAAATCTTTTTATATAGTAATGTCTTCCATAATTAATCAATAATTAATTTTCATCCTAAAAAATAATTTCATAATTTCATTCAAAATGTGGCTTATTACCAATAAGTTTAGTTAAAGATGACTTTTGACATGCCAATTTATCTATATGTACAATTATACATACACATGATTCTTCTAATTCCCAACAATTCGTATCAATAATTTCACCCTAAAAAATAATTTCATAATTTGTATTAAATAACTATGACATGAATAATCAATAACCATATCATTTGATTCACATAATTAAGGTAGGGATTATGCATTTAAGAATTAAAAAATTTACCTTTAAATAGTGATTGGAGCCGGCTCAATCTCTCAGAGGAGAGGAGAGTGGCTCACTGACTTGTGGAACAGAAATTAAAGAGGACTTTGTGGCTTTGGCTTGGCTGCTGGAGTTTGAGGAGCAACTTGGCTGAGATGGATGGTGGCCCGCTCTCTGTGTGTGTGTTGATTATTGGTGAAGAAGACAGAAGAGAAGGATAGAAAAGAGTAAAGGGTGTGCAGTGTGCGGATGGGGTGTGTGTGGGGGGGTACAGACAAAAGAAGAAAGCTAGGGTTTCATTGGGGTGACACGCGGAAGCGGTCCCCCACCCCATTATAATATTTTTTTTTTAAATTCAACTATCAAAACGGCGTCGTTTTGATTTAGTTTTTTAAAATTTTTTTTACCAGGTCCAAAACGGCGTCGTTTTGATTTAGTTTTTTAAATTTTTTTTTTACCAGGTCCAAAACGGCGTCGTTTTGGCCTGGTTTTTAAAAAAAAAATTAGAATGCAATCTGCACTACAGATTGCCCAGAAAACCCAGAAAAACAGAGGGCTCTGCCTCTGCGTGAACCATTATTTTCCGGCGAGGCGCGCGAGGAGGGGAGTGGCGAAGACCTGGGGTCTAGTGGTGTTTCCCGGCGAGGGGAGTGGCGGCCGCCACTCCTCGCTCCCACGTGGCTTCGCCACTGGTTATACCAGTGGTTGAAAAGCTGATGACAGCCGGAGTCATTTACAAGTGCATAAGCTTTAGCAAGTTGCCAAATGGAACTCTCGATGCCTTGGCTAGACGGAGTATAGACTTTGCTAATGCAGTTAATGTTGGTTATTTATTTTATTTTCTTAAATATTCAAAACTTTATTTATTATTATTTTAAATAATGAATATGAAGAGTCATATCAATTAGAGAAGTCATGTCTTTTACCAAAGGTTATATAGAGTTTTATAAATAGGAAACCCCTCAGACGTTAATAAAATATTCAAATGTCTTCCTTCTCTTCCTACTACAGTACTCATATATAATCTTTATTATCTTCCTACTCATCTTGATCATCAATAGGCAATTGATCACTACTTGGCAACCCGTCTACCGTAATCGTGCTTATGGATTAGACACTCTGTGAAATTCAAAGGTTGTATCTTGGAGTTGTAGATAGCCGTTATAACCAGCATGTAGGGAGGCGTCTAGGGCTTTAGGACAGTGACAACACGTGTCTCTTGATATCACAGGCCAGATCATTCTTTACCTTTTCCTTTTTCCTGCTTTATTTATTGATATATGTGTTTGATGCATTTGGATATTATCTAATTGATTGAATTTACATGTATATTATGATCATAATCATTTATATTATCCAACAACTAAAACCGTAAAACGTATGATAATATAATTGCAAATTTACAATCCATTTCACTGTTCCATTATAGGCGTCACTGCCATTGGAGTAATTTTATTCATATCTATTTTACAATCCAAAAATCTACGCAAGGCAAAGACGTATAACAATTACTATATCAAACCCAGCCGTATAGCGTAACTTGGGTTCTTTATTCACTAATGTGGTTGCAAAGAAACAATATATAGTTAATACTGTGTATATTGCATATTTGAATCTCTACATCTTTTCTTTCTCCGTAAATGTTATCACTACAGTCGCAATTTTTTTTAAAGAATGCGTTGTTAATTGGTAGACACGATTCGTTTACCTATATGCATATCTACAAACGCAGAATAATTTTATGGATTTGTTTACTGTGCATTTTATAAACACCTTACTTGTTTAATTTTCCAATTTGCATTTGTATGGCTTGAATTCTATGAGGAAATAATGTATATATTTGTATAGCACACAATAACCAATTGATGTGATTGCTTCTTCTTTCAACGATCTCCTGAAAATAGGTTTTCAATTTTAATTCTTGTTACGATTATGTGTGTTTGCAGACATTGTTTGTGCACAATCTCATTATTCTTCGAATAAAAACCGAATATGCGTGAGTCTGCATATATAATTTTGTCTTGAAACAAATTAAATGTGCATTGTGTATTGGGAAAAAAAAAAATAGAAACTGAACAAATGTCACTTAAATACCTCATTCTTGAAATTGCAGTATAAAACTAGACATGTTTGCTAATGATCGAAAGTTCTGTTTCAGTTTGATTGCACCTTATCATATTCTTGCAGAGTATAATTTACAAATGTATAAAAGGGTAAATGTAGTTTGACCTAGAAACTAAATTTTGTTTTCATTTGGCAATTGAAATATCATTTCATCAATCATGAACATGCATAGCTACTTTATGCATGTTGTCTCGACATTGTTGAGGCAAAGAGAACAAATTTCATTGTTAAGTAGTTGTCAAAATTTTAAATAAGATTGTTGGCATATGAGTTGTTATGCATTTTGTGATTTAACTTATAATTCTAGATTATTGACATTGTGTTTGCATAAGAATTTCTTACTGGAAAACTAATGAATTATTTGATTATTTAATATCTGTGTGTATCGATAATTCTCTCTAGAAGAGAAACGGCATTATTCGATTTGATCTTTTCTCTTAATGACTGTCACATTACGTTACTTGCATTTGCATATTATTTATTTTCATAGATTACATGTGAAATTATTGAGATTTTTAGCATGAGACAAAATGGTGAACACGTTAAACTTCTATGCAGGTACGTGTAGTTACTCTACGGTTGATGTTCATATTTATATATATGGCTGTGAGATTTAGCGTGAGATTGAATCTGGTGTCAATTATAAAATAGTTATGTGTGTATACTATTTTGTACTTAATGTTGAAGCATACTGTGGAAATATAGATTACTGTTTGATGCTCTCTTGGTTATTTAACAGTATTTCCTAATTTTTTTTTAAATGTCATTGCTCACTAGAACAAAGAAATAATATTGAACTTTTCTTCAATGTACGTATAATTACTCTTACTTTTAATATCTTATAAATAATGAAATTGATTTGAAATTCTCATGAAATTAATTTTCTAATATGCACCATAATGTGGGGGTATGTTTCATTGCTTGTGCCCATGTTTATTCTAGTGAAGCTATGAATGATTATGTGCCTTAAACAGTTTATGCGTGAAATTATGACTAAAATGCTTTTTAGCTTGCAGTTAGTTATAACATGCAGGATTAAGAGCACTGATGAGCAAATATATGACCAGAAAACTTATATATGCCTTGTGAAGGCAATCATAATTAATAAAATGACTTGTTAGTCATTTATCTACACGCCTTGGGGAGGCTAAATGCAAAATTGTCGAGGGGGATGTGCTTAAGCCCATAAGGGAGTCACCTAGGGAGGAAACCCAACTTCTGTGATTGGAGATCCCATGAAGGAAGTTCAATGTGGTAGAAACAATCCACATTGCGTGACTCATTATAGCACTCATATTGTAATGAAGATATCCATGAGATATTCTTCCGCTCATCCCTATGACATTAGTGCAATTTTATGTGACGTTAGGAAGGGTATTAACCCTGAATGAGTTTTGAGGCGGGCAATCTTTCACAAGGTACTTGACACACCCCGACCTAGATCGAGGCATGCTGGCCGTCACGTGGGAGTGATGTAACCATGTGCACAGTGCGGAAGCAATAAAGATATAAAGGAAATACGAAGGAATAAATACCAAATTACTAGCAGTACTAGCTAAGATAGAGTGCTAGTGTGAGATTAAATGTGAATTACACAACCAGAGCATAAATATTCTAGATGCAGTCAAGTAGGACAAGTACTAATTATACAACACCCACGGGTGATCCTACATTTATGATGTTTTGTTAGAACCCCCGTCGAAATCCTCGTGATCCACCAAAGCACTTCTACTTAAAACCTGGAGGGGCGCAAAACAAAAAGTGTGAGTGGGCAAAAACAAAGCGTTTCAAAATCATTTCATTTCTCAAAAGTTCTAACCCCTCGCGGTAAAACCTGTATTATTTCCCAGAAAATAATAATAATAATAAGCTTTATCAGAAATCATACTCAAGATGAAAATCCATAGAAGTATACAATGCCAAAGTATCTCATTGCAATGCTATAAGTAATCCAGGCAAAATATATCAATGTCAAATATCGCATTAGCCAAATCTCTCTGACTCAATCTGGACGGCTGAGTATATAGCTCATAACCAATCTCAATCATATCAAAATCAAATCAAATCAAATCAAATCCTGCACACGAGTCGGAACCACCTAAAGTGGTATGTACGACAAGACTAGGTGTAATATAAATATGCTCTAGTGCTACGATCACGTGAAGGCTGTGCGAATAATCGCGGGTCACCTTCGAGTCAGAACCACCTAAAGTGGTCTGTATGACAAGCCTGTGCACCTAACTTGGATCCAAGGTGAGCATATGGTGCGGGAGGTGAACATATGGTGCGGGAGGTGAACATCACGTGAATGACTGTGCTCTAACTCTGGGGGGAACACTAACACCTAGGTGCAGGTTTATGAGCTCTTAATACATCACATCATATCTCACATAACTGAAGCAATCTCATACCTTTAATTATGAACTTACTTGGCACTTACCTGTGCGTCCGTAGCACCAATCATAATTATATGCAACTACCAATGCATAATAAAATAAACCGATACTTTGCATGGCATTTCAAAAACGTATAATCATTTAGATTCATTTTCTGGGAAAAAATCTCAAGTATATAGGTATATACCGAAAACCAAAAGCCCACTCACTGATATGTCGAAGGGTCGTAACCCTCGAGCCTCAGTTGATGGCGTTCGTCTTCAGGATAGGTCTCACCTATATGCGAAATAACTGAATAAACGTTATTTAAATCACATATACAAAACTAGGAAATAACTTCTCATACATTGCTTAAATGGGGTATTTGAGTATACCACCATGATCTACTCAACCTCAGGAACATCCCCAAATTTTTAGAAAAAATTTCCGACCACCCATGCGCCGGCCAAGGCACGGCCAGACACGCCCCTACACGCGGCCAAACCTTAACTGAGACTTAACTGCCGTTAGGAATATTCCGTTAAAACCTTAACAGAAATTAACAGCGTTACCTGATGCCGTTAGAATATTCCATCAGACTTGACGAAATATTCCCCTCCTTCTTCCTTGGATCGCAGGGGATCGTCGCCGGCGCCAGTTTCTGGAAAAACAATCAAACATTCATATCTTCGATTCTTAACCAAAATTCACAAAATTTATACCAATTTGAAGCTTAGGATGAGAGGAACAAAACCTTACCACTTTGGGGGGACCAAAAACATCAATCACAACCATCACCACCATTCGGATCTTAAGCTTGCAAGGAGTCCAAAAACATCAATCACAACCTCGATCTATGAAGTTTGAAAGGGTTTTGAGGGTTGTCCGTACAGGTTGTACGGAAATGGCAAGAAATCCGAGAGAGGGAGGAAAGAGAGAGTGTACACGTGAGTGGTGTGTGTATGTGTGAGGGTGTGGTCCAACTTTGGGCTAATAACAACCAAAAAACCATAAATTTTAAGTTCCAAAAACTTAGGAACTAATTAGATTAGTCTAACACCCAAACTCAAACCACAACATTACACCATGTACTCAACATCCAAGGGTATTCTAGTCAATTCACACCATCGAAAAAAATATATTTCGGGACGGGTTGTCACAGTACTTGTCACATGTACTCTTGGAGAACTCACCTAAATAAGAGTAGTTGTGAGGCCGCAACTGTGAGGATTGGGTTGCTCTCTAATAACTCTCATGAGAATCAAAATTAAGCGCATGACCATAAATAGCGCTAACTCGTGCCAAGTTTTTTATTGATACCATGTATGTTACATTTAGTACTTTGGTCAAAAGGGATCTAGTTCAAGACATAGTTCACTATGATTCCTTTAGATGAAAGTTGTTAACACTAAGTGTAGGTTCAGGTCCAAAAGACACCTACATCCATTGCATGGTATACAAGCTGCCCAAATTTCTTCCATTCATATATATATATATATATATATATATATATATATATATATATATATTTACATCTTCTACACTTCTGTGGAGTTTTGAAACTTGTGGGGGATTGTTGGTTATTTATTTTATTTTCTTAAAGATTCAAAACATTATTTATTATTATTTTAAATAATAAATATGAAGAGTCATATTAATTAGAGAAGTCATGTCTTTTACCAAAGGTTATATAGAGTTTTATAAATAGGGAACTCCTCAAACGTTAATAAAATATTCAAATGTCTTCCTTCTCTTCCTACTACAGTACTCATCTATAATCCTTATTATCTTCTTACTCATCTTGATCATCAATAGGCAATTGATCACTATTTGGCAGCCCGTTTACCGTAATCGTGCTTATGGATTAGACACTCTGTGAGATTTAAGGGTTGTATCTTGGAGTTGTAAATAGCCATTATAACCGGCACATAGGGAGGCGTCTAGGGCTTTAGGACAGTGACAACACACGTCTCTTGATATCACTGGCCAGATCATTCTTTACCTTTTCATTTTTACTGCTTTATTTATTGATATATGTGTTTGATGCATTTGGGTATTATCTAATTGATTGAATTTACATGTGTATTATGATCATAATCATTTATATTATCCAACAGTCAAACTGATCTCCATCCGGATGTGGCAAGCTGAGTTCAATAGCTATTGGCTTCAAAGTCCCATCATTGTTCAAGAAAATGAGTGTTCTGTTTGTGTATGTTTTGGTGGAAGTTGTGTTTATCCGCCTCAGGTACGGCATCCATGCATCGTGGTGGTCTAATATGAATAGCTACTTGTTCTTGATTGCCTCACCTATGTTGAGTCCATTTAAGTTATGTTATATATGTTCTTTGGTTATTTGACTTGTTTGATCCCCGTATGCTTTTTGGTCTAGCTTGCTAGCCGGTGGAAATTCCTGTATGCAGAAATTCTAGCGATTAGGGATGAACAATTGAGAAAAAAAAACAAATGTATACAACATAATAGATCACGAAAGCTAAGATTACTTGGAGACGACATATTGTAACAGGATTTACTCCTGCCAGCAGTTCTCTTGCAAATTCTAGCGATTTATCATTCCACTTTCGTCCCCAACGAACACCGAAATCGTGTGCCTTTATTGAAAGTCCTTTGGTTAATAAGGGTTACTGGGTAAATTGACTGTTCGACCACTTCCTGTTATTTTTCCTCTGGATACTAAGCTTTATCCTTGTTGTTCTCTAGGTGGTTATTAGCTTGTAGTTGTCTCTTGTATCTAGGTCTCTCTTATAAAGATTTTTCCATAATCTTTTAATACATGTCAACTCCTTGTTTTATGGAGCTACACATAGTTAGGTTCCCTAGGCCTTTAAGGCGTCAATCAAGGATGATTAGTGTGTTGATCACTCCTTCCTCTCTATATCTTGTAACCTTGGGGCGTTTTCCTTTATGAATCAATATACAAATAGTCACTTAAAAGTAAACATGGTATCAGAGCAGGAGAAATAACATGTCTCTATGATACGAGTTGCTCTTTTTCAACCATTCAACCATGGCTAAAGAAAACCCTAATATAAGGTCTAAAGCTGAAAGTTCACTTGTAGTTTCTCATCAAAATCAACCTGAGATGGATGTAAATCCAAATCAAAGGTTAAGTTCTGTGCTTTTAAATGAGTTCAACTACTTACCATAGTCAAGGGCAGTCTCACTTGCTCTAGGAGGAAGATCCAGGCTAGGGTTCATAAATGGATGTGTTGAAGCTCTAAATGTTTCCTCTCCCACCTATGAATCTTGGCTAGCAAAGATCAGCTGGTGATGTCTTGACTTCTTAACTTTATGGAGCAAAAGCTAGCTAAGATATTCAGCTACTCTGAGTCATCCTTCAAACTATGGAAATCTATACAAGAAATGTATGGAAATCAGAATAATGCAACTCTTGTCTTCCAACTAAAAAGGGATATAGCAAGCATGCAACAAGATGGGAAACCATTTGTTCAGCTTCTTGGAAGTCTAAAAAGTATGTGGAACGAGTTGGAAGTGTACTGTCACACATAACTGATGCAACCGTGCTTCTCAAAATGGCCGAAGAAGATAAAATCTTTCAGCTCCTATCTAGTCTGGGATTTGAATATGAGGATCTTCATAGTCATATCCTCATGAATCCAGAACTTCCCACGTTTGCAAGTGTCTGCGCAACAATTCAAAGCGAAGAGGTGAGAAAAAAGGTTATGAATACTGGTACCACGACAACTGTCTCAGAAGCTAGGGCATACTTCTCTAGTGAAAAGAAGTACAAAGGAAAAAATCCACATCTCAAATGCCAACACTGTGATGCCACTGGACATGTGAAGGATCGATGTTGGATTTTTCATCCTGAGCTCAAACCTGACTTCATGAAGAATGACAACGTTTTTTCAGAAGAAATATCAATTCTCTGATTACAAAGCTAACCATGCTTCATCTTCTACAACGAGGTTCAAGGGCACTCCTAAACTTCACTTCCAATCCCACTACACTCCTAAATGAGTTCGCTGCGTACTTACAAATGAAGAAGGAAACCTTTGAAAGTGTGATGTGAAAATTACCTTGACACACAAATTAAACCCTATTGATGACAATTGTAGTAAAGATATAAGTAGGGATCGTTCTAGACCGGGGATTAACTAGGGATGCTAATCAACACAAATAAGACTCAAAAACACTAAACTAGACTCTAAAATAGAAAATTAGACTCTTATGACTCAAAATAGACTCAAAACATTCAAAACAGCAACAAACAATAAAAAAGACTCAATTCTAGATCTAACAAGTGATTTTGACGAAAATAAGACTTAACTTGACTCAAAAGACTAAAAGAAAACAGATTATGACTCAACTAACAAGACTTAATGAATGGGCAATTGTTTTTGACGAATTTAAAACTTAAAACAGAAACTTTGCATAAAACACTTTAAGAAAACGAATTTGATGAATTGAAAAGGGTGAAAGGCTAGTTAGAGGGTCCTTCTCCACACATGATATATGCATACAAACCAATTTCTAGTTATTATTCATTTAAACCATGAATGACAACACCCCAAGTTATGATAGCACAAATTAACCATCAGATTTTCCTTATTTCATTGAATTGGACGGGATACGCATCACAACCAAATTATCATTCTCAAGTCCCCTAACTGTAAAAAGCATAATAGAAAACATATCAAAGGTCATTAAGTTCTTTGAAAATCATAAGCATTGACGAGGCATTCATAACTATGAAAAGCATGATACTTCTGCCAAGGATTTACTTAACACAATCATGATTAGTGACTTCCACTACTTGTGAATATAAGTTCATAACGATTAGGTGAAACTCCCTTATACTCTAGCATCAAGTTCATGCATGCAAACTAAGTATGCATCCTCAATCAACATACATAAACAAGTTTTAATAACTCAAATAAGCAAATCACATTCAAGACTCAAGAAACAATAATTGGATGTAATCAATTCATATAAAACATATAATCATGGCTTCGAATTCACCTCCAACTATAAAGAAATTAGTTCCTCATGTTCGAAATTAAACAAAGATAACTTAAATTAGATGTTGAAAATAAAAGATAGAAAACACCTAAGAACGCTCCAGCAATCCAATGTTGAATGGCAAGGCATGGCAAAGGGCTCCAAGAACTCTCTCAATTGTATCTGAATATATGGGTGTGTGGTGTAGGAAAATATGGTAAAGGGTGGTGGTCTGAGTTGTGATACATAATGCTGTATATATAGGGCTAGGCACGACATAGGTAGGTTTGGAGAAGGATAATGTAACCAAAACCCAAGTGGAATGGATTAAAACAATCAGAAACCAAGAGGAATTAGGTTAGAAAGGTGCGGCAGGTATTAAGCTTCTAGAAAGGATGTTTCAGCACCTATTTCTAAACCTAAATGGACAAGGATACACGTCATGGGTTTTAGAGAAGGATTACAAGTCCTAAATCACCAAGGAGAAGGCATATATGCGGCACATAAGGGATAAGGGTTATAGAATCTGAAATATGTATTTTAAATGCATAATTATCCCTTATAAATGGCTGGAATTAAGGCACAACTTGATTTGGATAAGATAAGATAGGATAAGGCTAGATTAGGAAATGATAAGATAAGATATAGTTGGTTTAGATGAGATAAGGTTGGATAAGGTTTTGGATAATGTTCCTTCTTCTCAGCTGATTCCTTATCTTCTTTGTCTTGGATTTATTTCTTCAACTCTTTAGCACATTCCTTGACATCTTTGGTCTTCAAATTCATCCAGCCATCTTGCTCCACTTATAAGCTATCCATTTGATGCCCAAAACTGCTTCGAAATGCTCCAAAATGCACTTTTTTGCCAACTTTGTCATTTGGACCTACAAACACACGAAAATAGCTTAAAACACTATAATAAGTAGAAACTAGCTATGAAAATGCAAGAAACAAGCTAACTAAGTCGCATAAATATGTTTCTATCAAAGTGCTTAAGCTCCTACTACTGGAAATGGTAGCTCAATCGCTCTACTGGGAAAATTTGCAGGCTTTCTAGCTTACACAAAAAACCTCACTTAGGACAATGTGCAAGGTATCTTAACTGCTCTCAAAACTGCTCTAAATATAAATCAATTGTATGATTTATGGGTTATAGATTCCGGTGCCACAAACCATATGACAAACCAATCTTCCAAGCTTCATGATTTTGAAAAACTCCCTACACCTTCACATGTGTCAGTTGCTAATGGTGAGGGAGCTAAAGTGTTAGGAAAAGGGAAAACAAACTTAGTTTCTGACAAGATAGAGTCCAAGGCTTTGTATGTTCCTTCATTCCCTTTCCAACTACTCTCTGTTGGAAAGATCACACACACCTTGAACTGCTCAGTTACTTTTTCCCCTTACAATGTCATTTTTTAGGATTGTGTCACCAAGAAGAAGATTAGTGAGGGTTTTTTCTTAGATGGCCTTTATTACTTATCAAAGGAGTCTTCATTTCTCAAGGGATTTCAAGTTAAGTCTAACCTAATTCAAGACCAACACTTGTGGCATCAAAGACAAGCTCACCCATCCGAGCCCATTTTGTAAAGTTTGTTTCCAAATTTTTGTAAAGAAGTGACTCAATGTGAAACTTGTCACTTCTCTAAATCCACTAGGTTACCTTTTGGTTCATCTTCTAATAGGACTAGTCAAGCTTTTGAACTTGTTCATACAGATGTATGGGGGCCATTTTTTGAATCTTTTGATGGGTATAAGTATTTTGTAACTTTTATAGATGACTTCTTAAGAGTTACTTGGTTATACCTTTTGAAATCTAATAGTGAAGTTATTGAAGTATTCTAAGATTTTCATAACCTTGTCAAAAATCATTTCACTTCCCAAATCCAAACATTGATGTTTGATAATGGTTCGGAATATATGTCACACATCATGCAACAATATTTGAGCATTCATGGAATCTTGCATCAAACTAGTTGTGTTGGTACTCCACAACAAAACGGCATAACTGAGAGAAAAAATCGTGATCTACTTGAAAAAACAAGAACCTTAATGTTGCACATGAAAGTTCCAAAAAGATTTTGGTCCCAAGGAGTTATGACTGCTGCATATATCATAAATCAATTACCAAGTCGGGTCTTGGATTTCAAATCTCCAATGGAGGTGCTCAAAGGAAGGAACATTAATCTATCTCACCTTAAAGTTTTTGGGTGCACATGTTATGTACACATTCAATCACAGCATAGGGATAAACTGGACCCTAGAGCTAACAAATGCATTTTTCTCAGTTATTCATCTACTCAAAAAGGCTACAAGTGCTATAGTCATGAGTTAAAAAAGGTTGTAGTATCAAAGGATGTACGATTTGATGAAACTAACTCCTATTACAACAAGCTGTCTGATGATCAGTCACAGGGGGAGTTATTTCTTGAGTTTCTTCCCTTGCCAAGGGCTGAAGAACCATATCTTAAGATACAACAACTTAGTGTACCTTCTTCTGCTAATAGTGTCCCTTTCAGTGGACACAACACTGACCATCAAACACATAATTAAGAGTTTCACAAAATGAAGCCAGAAGCATCGACAGAAGAGGCTCCATAGGTTCAAGGCAAACATAATCCAGTACGTGCTAGGCACCCTCTTACAAGGCTCAAAGACTATGTGACTTATACGGCCAAGCATCCAATCAGCGGTTTCATGTCATACCAGGATGTATCACCTTCTTATGTTGCCTATTTGAATACAATCACAAGCCACTACGAGCCTCAAAGTTTTCAAGAAGCAAGCTGTCAAGAAGTGTGGGAAAATGCCATGAATGAAGAGCTTCAAGCTTTTACCAACCACAAGACTTGGAGTGTTATTAGACTTCCACAAGGAAAAAGGGCAGTTGGTAGTAAATGGATATACAAGATCAAATTTCACTCGGATGGATCCATTGAAAGACACAAAGCTAGGTTGGTAGCTAGAGGATTCACTCAAACCTATATCGTGGATTGCAACGAAATATTTGCACTTGTTGCAAAGATAAACACCATAAGGTTTTGTTGTCTATTACTGTCAATAAGGAATGGCCACTATACCAAATGGATGTGAAGAATGCATTTTTGCACTGTGATCTTGACGATAAGGTTTACATGAAGTTACCACCGGGACATCCTCAAAGCTATGAACCTAGCTTGGTTTGTAGGTTGCACAAATCCATTTATGTATTAAAGCAATCCCCCAGAGCTTGGTACGCTAAGCTTAGTTCAGTTCTTGAAGACGCAGGATTCCAAAGAAGCAATGCAAATTCATCCATGTTTATTCGAACAGGAGTTGCTGGAAAACTTGTAGTGTTAATTTATGTTGATGATTTAATCATCACTGGAGACAATGCTGATGAAATTTCAAATCTCAAGATCTCACTTCATCATAAGTTTTCTATCAAAGATCTTGGAGTGCTGCAATATTTCCTTGGAATAGAAATGGCCTCATCAAATAAAGGGCTATTTCTCAACCTTCTCAAGGAATCAAACATGAAGGATGCCAAGCCAGTTCAAACTCCTCTCGACAGCAAGCTTAAGCTTAGCTAGGAAAGCAAGCCACTGCCCAATGTGGGTTACTATCAAAGGCTTGTTGGTAAGTACATTTATTTAACTATCACAAGGCAGAATATTACATTTGCAGTGAGTTTAGCTAGCCAATTCATACACTATCCTACCATGGAACACTTTCATCTTGTCAAGAGAGTCATTCGTTATCTCAAAAGATCAATTGGAAAAGGAATTCTCATGAGGAAAAATGATCACACTCAAGTTATAGGTTATTGCGATGCTGATTGGGTAGGAAATGAAATAGATCGAAAGTCTACCACAGGCTATCGTACGTTTGTTGGAGGCAATCTTGTAACATGGAAGAGTAAGAAACAAAGTGTCATCGCAAGATCAAGTGATGAAGCTGAGTATCGATCTATGGCATCCACTGCATGTGAATTAATATGGCTTAAAGGTCTTTTGGTTGATTTGGGATTTCATACAAGGCAATCTATGTCACTATTCTATGACAATCAAGCTGCAATGCACATAGCATCTAATCTAGTATTCCACGAAAGAACGAAGCACATCGAGGTTGATTGCCACTATGTTCGGGCTTAAGTACAAACTTAAGTGATTGAAACTCTCTACACAAGGAGTGCTGCTTAGTTGGCAGACATTTCAACCAAACCCTTACCCACAAAAAAATGTTCTAGTGCCTCATATCCAAGCTTGGTTCCATCAACCTTCTGGACCCAGCTTGAGGGGGAGTATTGAAAGTCCTTTGGTTAATAAGGGTTACTGGGTAAATTGGTTGTTCGACCACTTCCTGTTCTTTTTCCTTTAGATACTAAGCTCTATCCTTTTTGTTCTCTAGTGGTTATTAGCTTGTAGTTGTCTCTTGTATCTAGGTCTCTCTTATAAAGATTTTTCCATACTCTTTTCACACATGTCAACTTCTTGTTTTATGGAGCTGCACATTGTTAGGTTCCCTAGGCCTTTTAGGCGTCAATCAAGGATGATCAGTGTGTTGATCACTCATTCCTCTATATATCTTGTAACCTTGGGGCATTGTCCCTTAGGAATCAATATACAAACAGTCACTTAAAAGTCAACATCCTTCTCACCCTGATTAATCAATTAGTAATCTATATATATAAAGGGAGATCCCCAATTTGGTGAAGCATTCAAAAATGCCAAGAATATCCCTATGTTTCCTTCACAATCAAAATCCAAAAAAACCTAAAAAGGAGGACAAATTGGTAAAAAACCATCACTGAAAAAAGATAAAGTATCACAACCGTAGAGGTTTGCATTAGAACCACAACGTGGGATTCAACCACCCTCCACGTTTTGCAAGATACCAACTTGATCAAAAGCTTCCACTCCCTGACCTTCCATCCTCTCATTCTCTTCCAACAAGCTCATTAGTCTCTCTCTTCACTCTCTCTCGCTCTCTCTAAAATCCAAAGTTGACAAGAAACTGACAACATGTTTGTGAATGCAGGGAAGAGGAATTCTCGGAATTTAGTTTTGCGTGGGCAAAGTGTGGGCTTTGAGAGCGAGTCGTACAGTTTCGGGTTTCTGACGATTTCAGATATCCACACAATCTATTGGGAGCAGTCTGGAAATCCAGACGGCCATGTGAGTTATGATTCTTCGTCCTAATAAATGACTTAGTTTTTGCATTTGTTTACTATATAGTGTGATTCTTTAGTTATTAAAGATTCCAATTTTTAGAAAACGGGCATTTAAAATCCTATCGAAGTAGTAGGATTTGGAAGTGAACTCTACTGGAGAAGTAATTCGTTGTGTTCAAATTTCATTGGGTAAGTTCAGTTTCATATTCATTTCAGTAGTTTATTTGTAACCGTGCATAAATCAAGGAGAAGAGAACGAGGGGAGGGAGAAACAGAGATACAGATTGACGAAGACTCTTCCTCTACATTGACTAATTCTTATCGCATGTAACTTTCAATCTTGATTCTCCATTTTCTATGTATTCCTTCCAACATTTGTCCACTATTCACCAAATTCTTTTTAATTTTCTTCTGTTTTCATGCATGATTGTTGATTATTTGCTTTTGAGCGAAAAACTGGATTTGTTTCTTCTCCATGTAAGTGCCCGTTGGTGAGTTTCTTATGCTTACAAGGAAACTCTTGGCTCTGGGGAGTTTTTTTTTTATATTAATCCATTTTCCGATTATTTATCGGGCTTTTTCCATTAGGTTTTCAAATCATTTGCTTTCGGTGCAGGCAGTCGAGATAAATGTGATATGGTGTATGTGTGAGCGAGACATTGTAAGGAATGATAAAAACGTGGGAAGCAGAAAAAATGAGGAAACAAATTAGAATGTGAAGAAGGAGAAACCGTTATATGCAGTTGTCATAAGTCTCCCAGATTTCAAACTGTATCTGAAGCATATATTAAATTGACGCCATCGTGCAACTTGACACGAGGAGAAGATGAACATGGCATCAGATTTCAAACTGCTATGGGCAGTTGCCATTTGATTCCACATTTAATTGACCATCAGTCTCTCAGGTATTTGCTTCCACCCTTTTCTTCTCTTTTGTCTTTTTGGCATTTGATTTCTATCTCCCTTTTTATCCTGCGTTTTAATTTCAGGTTTTTGGGATAGTTTCTATTTATCCATTATTTTCCCCAATCGTTTTCCTGTTTATTCCTGTACAAAGTCCATTGCTGGAAGGCGGATCATCATATGGCCATTTTTAAAGGTAACGCCCCAGAATCTATTGCTTAATTTATATTTTTCTTCAGGTTAAAGTTTGTTTGATCGTTTTTCTGCAGTTTTCTCTCCTTTTGCAGAAAATCGAAGCCATCGTTTACGTATTATGTTTACACTTTTGGTTTCTCCAATATTCTCTCTTATTATATCCACAAAGTGAATTGTCAGATAATTTAGAACGAAAGAACAAAGAAAGAAGGAAGACATGAAAGCCTTCATGTTAGTTTTCCTTTACAGAAAGACCCATTTCACTCGCCATGATCAACAACTGCAGCTTCTTGAAGCAGCCCTTCACTCAGCATAAACGACAAGTGTGGCTTCTTTAGCAGTAAGTTTATTAGTCTCTTTCCAAATCAAATTCACTGCCATTAATTAACTATTTCTCATTAATCATTCATTTATGATCATATTGATGCTATTTGATTATTTATAAATCTGCCAAATACGATATATAGCATGCAGTTGTGCTATGTATCTCTAATTTGGTTTCCATGCAAGAAAATAATATCATATTTGCATATCACTGTATTAGTTTACAAAGTGTTTGTGAAAACGTCTCAAAGTGATAGAACAAATTTATTAATTGGGATTAATGTCACATATTTGTATGTTTTGATTTCTGGTTTGCTTAATTATCTAATAATTTTAATTTGTATTAGATTAATTGGGTGGAACTGCAAGTTATTGTTGAGAATGAGTCTCACATTGATGGAATGAAGAACCTTGCATGGGCTTATAAGAGATTGAACTACTTCTCATATTTTATAATGGAACCTATTTTCTTCAATTTACTAGGAATGAGTGCAAAGATTGACGTGGAAGGACATGAAGGCAACACCCCAATCTACATATGATTGGGTTTCTTTTTGCTATCAGCTTTGTCGGGTTGTCTTCGATTATGCCCCTCAAAAAGGGATTTGGATCCTTGCTGGATCCCTTTTCTGGGGATTTTAAGGATCAACATACATGGACCGTTGATCAAAAATCGTGCGGTCACCAATTTTTTCTTTTTTATATTTTTCACGTAAAACGAGATTGCTTTACTTTTAAAAATATAAAAAGTATTTAATTGTAACCGCACGATTTTTTATCAACGGTCCACGTGTGCTGATCCTTAGGATCCCTAGGGAGAGGATCCGGTGAGGATCCAAATCCCTCAAAAAGGTAATTGGAAATTACTACTAAATCCCCACACACACATATACACATGAAGATTTATTCATTTAATTCGGTTTTGGTCTAACTTTTTAAAATCCAACAGATGATGATCATGAAGTACAAGCTAACATACCCGAGTGGAACTGCAACTGCATACCTCATCAACAACTTTCACTCACCCAAAGAAGCTAAGTTGGCAAAGTAAGAACCACATTGTCTTGATTTGTTGATGTTCATTTTCTAATTAAACCTAATCCGTCTGCTAATTGTATATATTCTTCTGATCAATGAATGTAGGAAAGAAGTTGATGTGCTCCTCAAAAGCTTCAGCTTTGTGTTTGCCTTTTACCAGTGGTTTTTTTATGCTGCTGATGGCTGCGGATTTTCTAGCATTGCTACATTTGGTCTCAAAGCCTACGCACATGACACAAGTATGTGCACAATTATATCTTAACAATATATTAGTTTCCTTGATAATAAAAAATTATTTCGTCAAGTACGGAATCTTTAATGATACATAGGGTTTAGGGGCATGTAGTGCCCATGAAAATAAAAAAGTCACTCATAAGCACATCAACACATGTAGCAAGCGAGTATTCCACATTTTCTTAATGCTAATATACATTTTTAAGTGTCTTTGAATAAGAAATGCATCATCAATACACATTTTCTTTTTTGAGTATCTTTGATGGGTAGACAAATTAATTTGGTGTCTAATCTACAACCTAGATATTGAGTTTATATTTTCATGCCCGTGTAGAAAAACTCGAACCTTACTCTATTTTTATTTTTAGGTCAAAAAGAAAGCAAAAAGTCATACCAAACATGCAAGGGAAACAACAATTGGTAATTGAAAAAAATCAAAGGTCATAATTTTCCCTCCATTTTTCTTTATGCTAGAATGATTATATTTTATTTTTCTTTGTGTAGGAATACGGAACACCTTCAAGAGGACTTTAGCATGTCATGTATGGAGGGGAATGATCAGATGGAACACATCAAAGCTCGCCACTTTCTCTGAGGCTTTAACGAGGCCACAAATAATTCCCTCTCATTTTTTGTAAATGTTTTTAGTATGGATGAAATGTAACTAATTAGTTCAGGATACTAATGAATGTAACTTTTTGCACTTTTAGCGATTAGTATGATAGGATGACCACTTTTGTTCTGTGCTTGTAATTTGTCTAATCAGGGAAGAAAAATAATTAAAAAGTACATGTTAGTAATTTGTCTAAATGCATGTACATGTTAGTACTAAGAGATTGTCTACGATTATTGTTTTTGTATATGTACTTAGAACTATTTCAAATCTTATTACAATGCCACGTGATCTTCTCATACTTTGAAAGTTTATAATAATAGTTTGTAACACAATTGTAAAGAAAAATGTCATAGAGGGATGATTGATGATTGATTGAAAAAGTAATAATAAGAAATTATTATGACGTGCTCATGTTCGATTATGTGTGTTAATTATAAAACATTGTTATAGTAATCGTTGTAGCACAATTGTACAGAAAAAAAATATATCATAAGGAGATGATTGAAAAAATGAAAGAAAAGAAATTGTTGTGATGTACACACATGCACAATTTATAAAATAATCACTTAAGAAATATAAAAGTATTTCAGTTACAATTTAAGTTTTTGCCTAAATGGTTGGACGAGGCCATCTCCTTTGGCAATGAGATCCTATTTATTTTCAGTAATCACTTATGAAATATATAAGAATATCTAAAGCAACGCAACTTTGGGATGCGGAGCGCCCGTGATGCAAAAATGCCTCTCGCATGCGCGTGAGCGCGTGAGGCTAGTCACTAATTAAATTAAATTTAATCTTTTTAACCAAAACACAAATTTACATTTATATATAACGCATGCATACTTGGAGCGAGTGGTGGAAGGAGGAGAGCCGTTGGAAGAGAAGGCGTTATCGGCGATATTCTCGTCGACGTTTCTAGCGGAGATGGCGAGTTGCTTTGGGCGGCCATGGCTGTGGCTTATTGATATCGAAGCCGAACTCGTCACAGGAAACGATAGCGTTTCAGAGAAGCTGAGGAATTGGAGGTGCTCCGAGGAGGAAGAGGAGGAGGATGAAGAGAAGTTCGGCGTGCGAATCGGAGCTGAAGAAATGGTCACCATTGGATTGAATGAGAGAGGGAGAGAGCTGCTAGTGTGGCTTTGTTGTACTATTCAAAGCGATGGATTTTATATCGAGTTAAATTCGATTGACGATAACACCTTTCAGTATCTTCGTTGCTCCCACTCTAAATCTTGGCCTGGGTGGCATTGACGTGGGACCTGGTATTATGGTCTTATCCAAAAATTCTCACCGGATCCTCTTTTTCAATCACGTTCGTTTATTATATATCGTGCGGTAAAAATTATTGTAAATTTTTTATTTAAAATTGAATATAAACAGTACTGACGAAAAATGTCTCTACTGTATATGATGAACGAATACAATTGGAGGATTTCCGAGATTTTCACAAAAAAAATCCGAAGAAGATCCTCATTCCTATCCAAATGAGAACGAGTTTTTTTATTAAAAAAATTATTTGACTAAACATAATTAGGGTCTAGGTTAGGATTTGGTCCCAGCTCATTGGAATTAGGGTTTTGCTTTCTTGTTTACTAAGGATTAATGATTAGTTCTCTATAGATAGCGTGTTATGTAATTCAGTTAAAAATAAGCCATTCACAATTTAGTTCTTTCGGTTTTGTAACTGTTATGGTAATCTTTGTTTTAAATTAATGATAAAATTATATTTGTTTGTAGTCAGTTTATTCTCCGATTCATTCATTAGTTTGTTATTCCTTGTACATTGTCAGCTTCATTTTCAACTATCTAAACCCAAGGACATGTCAAGTGTCACTAGAAAAAGCACCATACTTTCTCCATTACAAATTCACTAAGAATACAAGGACTAAATATGTTAAGCTATTAGATTATCATGCAAGCATCATAAGGGACGGCAACACTTTTCTACTGATCTTGCAATCATCGATAAAAAACACATTACTACGAGTCACTTCTAGCATACCTTGAGCTTCTTCCTATAGTTCTTAGCTATGGGCACAAAACAACATACAATACGAAAAACCCACCACCTCAACAATGAATAACAAATGCTGCTCAAAGATTTAAGTTTGCACATTAAGCCATAAATGCTATAAAGGTCTCTCTTTAGTAGTTCAAGAGAACAACCACAACTACAAACACTCTTGTCACTAGAAAAAAAAAAAAAGAACGACTACAAAGGAAAATATGAGAAACATTGAGGGAAAAAGAAAGAAGAGACCGAGAGGGATTGTTGTCAATTCCAAAGCCAAAGGCAGAAAGCTCCGACAAAGTATTTTTTACACCACCTAATAAGAAGGGAGGACAATTTATAACACAAAGGAGGCTTTGACTAATTTACTCTCTAATTGTAAGTCAACCAAAATTTTTATTCTCAGCTTTTATTTTAGGCATTACCTCATAAGTTGTGAAAATTTATAAATAAACAAATTTTTTTTCAATGTTTAAGAGTTGCTTTGAGATTTTGGTGCTTTAAAAAAAAAAACTTATTAAAAAATCTGAAACATTAAATATATTTGGTAAAACAAACAAAAAATGCTTTTTAAAAAAAAATTAATGTCAATAACATTAGAAAGGCATAAAAAAGTAAAAGCATGGTTCTACCATACTTCTAAAAAAGTGTAATTTTTTTTCAAAGCATTGTAATTAGTGCTCATTTAATGAAATTTTCAAATGACAATTATACCCCCACATGTTTTACAAAATTACAATCTTTGCTACTTTTGGCGATTATTATATCATATTAAATATCATATCAAATATCATATCATTTTTAGTCATTTAACATATTCAAAACACTTTATATGAAAGTTTACCAAACATTCAGACATTACTTTTCAGTCATTTAACATATTCAAAACACTTTATATGAAAGTTATTCAGACATTACTTTTTTTTTATTAAAAACACTTTTACAAAAAAAAAAAGTTTACCAAACACTCACCAACTTTATTTTACAGCAATTTATTATCACAGCACAACATAATCAATTTTGTTTTTAAAAAGCACAACAATACCAAACTGACCCTTATAAAATTTTCATCCCTTGAATATAAAATGAATTTTCAACTCTCACAAAAAGCCACTTCGGTGAACCAATTATATTCTCCTTCCAAGGATCCAAGTCTTGCACGTTTGATCTACTGATTTTTATAGCAGTAGCTACTCATTCAGGTACTTGATATTCAAGCCTAATCTGTGTGTTATAATATAAGTAGAGAGATATAAAAATAAAAATAAAAACATGCGAAACAGGAGAAATAGAAAGAAGAGACGTGGTCATTTCATTTTTAAAAGGCAATATTAATTCCCCATTTCTCTTTTATTTTGTGGTCGTTCTTTTGCTCCAGCGACAAGAGTGTTTGTAGTTGTGGTTACTCTCTTGCCCTATTAAGAAGAGACCTTTGTATCAACCATAACTTAATGCACAAACTTGAATATTTGAGCAACATTTGTTGTTCATTGTTGAGGTGGTAGTGGGGTCTTGTATTGTTTGTTTTTGTGCCCATAGCTAAGAACTATAGGAAGAAGTTCAAAGATATGTTGGAAGTGACTCATATTAATGATTCTTTATTGATGGTTGCAAGATTAATGAAAGCGTATCCGTTTTATTCTCATGATGCTTATACAATAGTCTAACAACTTAATATGTTTAGTCCTTGTACACTCAACGGATTTGTAATGGAGAAAGTATGGTGCTTCTTTCAGTTACACTTGACATGTCTTCCGGTTTGCTACTCCATTGATTAAAATCCTATTCATTTTCAATTTTTGATCAAGGTCCTTGGTATTAATAACATCATTAATTATTTGAATAATAAAATATTTTTATTTTTAAATATATTCATTTAGTGTTAAAAATGTTACAATTAGTATATTTATATTTATGGCTAAATTTTTATCATATATTTTTATTTTTAGTTTGTACCTATTTTTAATTTGTACCAATTTTTTTTTTCATTTTTAATTTGTACCCATATATTAGTTTCTTTTTGTACCCATATTTTTTAAAGTTTTATTTGTGTTTGTACCCATGTGTATACCGTCACGTGACATTGTATATTTAATCAATGATAGAAAAATTACATATGGTATATCTATATATATAAAGTGAGCACCCTAAAATGGTGAAAAATTCAAAATACCATAAATTGCCCTTTAAGAATTTCATAAATTACAATTAAACCAAAAGAAGCTAAAGTATTTAACAATATTTTTATTTTGAATGAATTTAATATTTAAAATTATAGAAGAAAAAAAATAAAAACAAAACCTCCCATGTTAGTTTGTAGCCAGTTTTAATTTGCAACATTTTTTTTTAAATTTGTAGTATTTTCTTTTTGGTTTTATTTTGTACCCATATATTAATTTCTTTTAGCGCCTATATTTTAAAAAAATTCATTTGTACTCATAATTTTTTAATCTTTTATCTGTACACAAATTTATTTATAATGTTCTCATTCTTCTTTATTAATGTACCACTTTGTTATATGTGAAATGTACCAATTTTTTTAACACTATGGATACAATCTTTTTCCATTTATTATTTCTTATTTTTACATAGTTTTCATCCATTTATTCAATCAAAATGTTTGAATTTTTTTATTGTAACCGTTTCTAATAGTATTATAATGAGGGATTTTCAATTTATAGGATTATAAATCTCATAAAATATCAAACAATTAATGTCAAATCTATAAAAATATAAATATTAATTGTAATATAATGAGGTGTACAAAGTCAAGGGACTTTGATCAAACTTTGAATACCATTAAGGTTTTAGTCAAAGAATGTTAAGGATTAGGGACCGCATCCAAAGTATCCCTTTCTAAAAACTAAGACACGGTACGGCATGGATACGGCAATTTATATAATAAATATATATTTTAAAAAAAATTTCAAATAACAATAAAAAATTTAATTACTCAAAATTTAATTTATATTATTCAAACTCTAAAAAAGAAAGGATGGTAGTGGTGAAAATTTGGTGGGCTATGTAGTTTTGGGCTTTAGTCTCATTTAAACCCTAAGAAAAAAAGAAAAAAAAAGAAACTGTGGTGTCGTTTTTTACTACAGAAACAAACAAATGGCATGTCGACCTAGCAGTCATCTTCTTCACGAAGCCTCCTCCACTAGATCGGGTCATCTCCGTGCGACGCCTTCCTTCGTCAAATTGTGTCATCTTCTTCACGAGGCGTCCTTCCACTAGATTGCGTCATCTTTGTCATGAGGTTTTCTTCCAAGAAATTGCGTCAAAGGCCATGGTGCAGATATCTGTATCCAGATAGTCGGATGCTTGTATCCATCTGTCAAACACCGTATCTGTTGATCCAGATACGTATCCAATGCGTCTCTGACCGTATTATAGACGTATCGTGTCCATTTGCATATTCAACATGTGATACGCGGCCAATGTGCCGTGTCTGTGCATCATAGATTTTATTATTATGAACTTAAAACAGCGGTTCCCTCCACTTAGTGCTATGGTCTAGTGTATTTTACTTCACTTGTAAGTGAGAGGTTTTAGGTTTGTTTATTGACATATGTGACTTTAAACTCCATTATTACTAATCTATTATAAGTGGCTTATTTTAGGCTAGGCCCAAGTTTAATCTACACTAAAACACTATTCATAAACACAATGTTCTTCCTATTTTACCCCTGCTAGGTTTGCATTATTACGTTTTTACACGGACAAAAAAGCCCTATACTCATCTATTTCCTCCCGATTTCTTCCTGCCTGGCCATCGTGCTAACTTGGTGCGACTTTTCCTCACCAAGCAACCACTCTGCTCCAGATCTTTTAAATTGAAGTTCCTTTCCTTCAACCTTTGCATGTTGGATTTCACATCAACAACATCTCCCTATAACCTTGGAGCTGTGTTCGGATTCAAGCTTTTCGACGAACGCCATCAAGGTTAGTCTGAAATGATTCCTACCTTATTTATATTGCATGCCAAAATCGGCTTCCAATTTGTGATTTATTATAACTAGGCTTTTGAAAAAAATTTCATGATTTTGTCTAATCCAATTTAATGGTTAGAAATTTCGCCTAGGGATTGCAATTTCATCTGCTCCAAACAAATAGATTCTTTTTATTCTGAATTTAGAAAATTATATTCGAATTTGTTTTACATCTAATTCAGTTGGGTTTAGGGGTTGTGTTTTAGTGTTTCCTAGCCTGAGTTGTATATAAAGAAAAAGAGTGATTTTTTTTTTTGTATCGTAAAGAGTTTATCATGATCATAGACACGAGTTTGATATTATCAAGTAAGATGCTGAGTCATCTTGTATTCATATAATTACATTTGTGAGTTGATTTTCTGTGTTTTTGTTGATTTTGTTTGCTTATCTGGATACAAGAAGAGTGACACTGCCACCAACATTGTCAATTTATATATGAAAAATGTAACATTTGGGCCAATCTAACCATTTATTTTGAGCACATCACATCAACAAAATAATAAAACATATGACAACGAGGTTTTTTCAAGTCAAATTTTTGTTGGCATGTTGTTGTTCATGTAAGTGTTGATTGATAAATGCGAGTGCTTTTGTCATTTTATGACAAAGAAGAAGAAGAATAGTATGTATGCTATAACATTATGAGTCTGAGAATTGAGACATGTGAATTGTATGGAGGTAAGCAACAATTATGTGATTGTTTTTTTTTTTTGCTAAAATGATTGTGTGACTTTTTGATATATTGTTCATTACGAAACAGAAAAATGCAATGATTAAGTCCTCATCTTCTGTTTTTTTTCTTTTTCTTGGTCTGCCACTTTTTTGGTTTGATTCCTTTTATTTTTATTTCACAGTTTTGAACTCATTTTGGTTACTCAGGAAATAATAGTAACAATAAGTTCCAATTGGTGTTCCTCCTCCGTGAGTTTTGAAAAAGTCGAAACGGTTCCCATAAGTTTTGGAGTCAAGAGTGTCTGCAACTTATGAGAAGATCAAACCGTTAGATTTAGCTCAGATTTTAGTATGATATGGATAAGAGGATACCGAACAACTTTCGTGAAGGAATAATCTTGATCTGAGCTACCGAAATGTAGTTTTGGTACTCATAAGATGCCTGTCCAATTTTCTGCCAAAATTGGAAACCGGTTTGTCATTTCAGGCATCTGTGATGATCGTACCTTTTTTCTGAAAATTTGATATGTTGTAGGTACTGGGCGGACGAACAACTTTGAAGAAGAAAATATTCCAATCCGAGTTTTGCAAGTTGAAGTTCCGAGGCTGTTTACAAGCCTGTCAGATTCTCTATGAATTTTGAGTCTGTACTCTTTTGTTTATGCAAAGGATGATATACAGTCATACAACAATATATATATATTTGCTTCAAGAAAATCAGTAGTATAAAGATTTTAGGATGAAATGAAAGGATTTTTTTATTTGTGAGATTCCAGGTGACAGAGGTGAACATGTTTTGTGGCGTTGTGCTTTCCACTGACACGAGAGCTTCTCGTGCTGATAACGTGTTGTAAAATTGACGGTGTGTGTAGTGGAATAAATAAACAAGACACAAAATTTACGAGGTTCCTCTACAGTGAGTGTGACTGGAGTAAGTCCTCGGGGCAGTAGTGATGCTTTCATTTATAATCTGAAATAATAAGATTACAAAGATAACTCTCTTTATTCTCTCCTCTCTTTTTCTTCTCTCTGCCATGAGCCTTGTGGCTTCTCTCTTCTTCCTCTCTTCCTTCTTTCTTTTCTCTCTTCACAGCCGTATGTCCATCTGTGTATCCTCCTTCTCATCAATTTTATAGACAAAACTTTAGACAAAGTTGCAGTGGGAGGACTGTATAGTGGGATGAGTGGGATTTTAGTGGGTTGGCCATCCACACATTGAATTGCTTATAAGATTACAACACAAATAAGCTTATTTACAGATGGAGACCTATAAAATTATATGTAACACTAAAAATAGAGGGTCTATTTAAAAATTATAATAACTTTAGCTATTCAATCAAATTTCAAGAATCTGGATTGATTGATGAGATGAATTTGGTGGAATGGATTGGAGAGGAACCCTTTCCATGTTTTTGGGTACAACTTTTTTTAGCTAATAGACGCTCCTGTATGTGATTTGACTCAAGATTTTGTATTTCACGTAGCTAAGCTACCTGCTGCTTCAAGCCATATAGAGAAAGAGAAAGAGAGAGGGGCTTAATTTATAAGGCAAACAGTCAATTAAGCTGTCCTTAATTCCTTAAAAACAGTAGTAATTGTTTCACAGGGAACATAACAATCTACCTCTGTGAGTAAAATGGATCTCAAACTTTACAAATGTAACCAAACCCATTTTATGTTAATGGGTTTCAAGTTAGGGTCAATAATCAAACATCTCAAAAGGGTTGAAAACAAACCTCCATTCACAACCCCCAAAAGAATAAAAGTATAAAAAAACCCCAACAAATTAAGGTCAAGATTGATGAAAAATGAAGAAAAAGATGTTAAAAAAAGAGAGAAGCTATAGCTATCTATAGCGAAGCTTCATCTTGGTCATCTCTTCTCCAAGAAAATCCCATACACAAATCTCTTGACCTTGAAAATATGCAGTGATATCATCTCATGAGCATCGACGTTAGGGATCGAAAAACAACTTCTTCGCAAGGGATGGTGAGGCCCATGTCGTGATCGAAACCGAATTCCTCTTCGGCTTGGCGGAGGCATTGGAACTGAGGATGTGTCAAAAACGAGATGGGAACAATGTACCTTGTACTGTTCTCGCCAACGTAAACTGGGAAATGGCCTTTTGGGACATCGATGGGAAGACCATCTTCGTCATAGCCATGTTTCTTTCCCGAGCTTGAGCATCTTTTCAGGATTTGCTTGAGCACTGCGGTTTGAGCCAGTTTGTTCGGTTTTCTGATGCCCATTTCCTTTCTCTTTGTTTTGTGTTTTTGGTTTGTGGTGTTTTTTTTTTAGGTAAAGGAAATGGGGAAAAGGAAGGATAAGAGAGTGGAGTAGTAGAGAGCTGTTGGTGGTGAAGTGAGTGAAGGGTGACCGGGGTATTTATGGAGAGAGAGAGAGAGAGAGTGGTAGGAAGGATAAGAGAGTGGAGTAGTAGAGAGCTGTTGGTGGTGAAGTGAGTGAAGGGTGACCGGGGTATTTATGGAGAGAGAGAGAGAGAGAGAGAGAGAGAGAGAGAGAGAGAGAGAGAGAGAGAGTGGTAGGTCATGTGGAGTGTGGAGGAAAGGACATACCACGGGTGTTTTGTAGTGTGTATGTGTGCAAGAACATGGTGGGAGCCAAGCCCATTGGGTTTACTCTTGCATGTTGACCCTCCATATGACAACATGGACCCTCTCTTTCCCGATGGAAAAAATTTGTATTTTGGACTAAGATATGCCATTCTTATTATGTTATAATTCTGATTTTGAGGCGAGACAATTGCAGTTGTATTATAATGTTTGAATATTAAGAACTGATGGCAAATATTAAAGAGGTTATTTTGGAATAGATTCAAGAGGACCCCAATTAAAAGAGACTTAAAACAAAACAATAAATAGCCAACATGATCCAATTAGTTGTTACCGTATTAGTGGGTGAGACATGCCTTAAACGAAGCAAATGAATGCGTCCAAGTATAAAAATCATCCACACCAAAACTCAATAGATTGAGATGGCACTCCAAAGCCAAAGAAACTCAATTCCTAATGAAAAACTTAAACACTTTGCAGTATGAAAAAAAATTCAATATAACGAACACGAGGACAATATTTGACAACGATCAGTGCCAACTCTCAAGAGAAACTGACAAGGAATTAACTAGTGTCCATATCCCATGAATTTTAAGCATGACAATGGGAATTTGGTGCGGAGGGATTGTTCTGCCGAGTTTGAGTCTTGGAAAAAAGTCCCTGAGGAGTTGAAGAAGTCCATGCTGGGAGAGTTATCGGTAGGTTTGGTGAATAATGAACAATTATTTTTGTTAAAACATAATATTTTTTAAATTACTAATTTGTTGTTACATGCATTAATGTAGGTTCATTGGGATGTTGATGAAACTGATGAGAAGCAACGAATTTATGTGGATGGGATTTTCAAGCAAAGTTTTCGGCAGTGGAAGTTTGATGTGTTGCGGGCGGAGGATTAAAGTTGATGAGTGTTGTTTTTTTTTTTAATAGGATTTTGTGGACTTTATATTTAATTTAATGAATAAATATATGTTATGTGGATGAGTATTAATATTTGCATTAATTATAATTTCTATTTGGGATAGTAAATTAGTTTTGTTAATTAATTTAATGTTTAATTAGGTTTGAGTTTTTTATTTATAATAAAATAAAATTTTACAATATATACAAATAAAAAATAAAATAGAAAAAAAAAATTAAAAACTATGCATTGCGCGACGATACATTCATTCGTCGGGCAATGTGTCGAAAAGAATAAATTGTAAAGTAAAGGACATAAAATAAATAAATAGTAAACTTGCGCGACGAATACTTAATTTTTCGTCGCGCAAATGACGTAAAGGACATAAAATAAATAAATAGTAAACTTGCGCGACGAATACTTAATTTTTTGTCGCACAAATGTCATTTGCGCGACTAACACCATCTTCGTCACACAATGGTGTTTGCGCAACGAAATAGGTATTCGTTAGCAAAATTGTTTGTCCAAAAGTGAACTTTTTAATCCAGATTCAACCATGTGTAGAGGCAAACTGTAAAAAAAATTGCAGATTGTGCCTCTGTACTCATCCCTTCGATTTTGCTCAATCCATCATCCGTCATTTTCATTTTCTCTCAATTTCATCATCTAATACTCCCTCCATTTTCTTCTTTTGGTTGATCGAGCTATCTCGGTGTGTTTGGTAAGCTTTTTTTGTCGTTACGGTAAAGTATTAATGTAAATTCATACTAACGCCATTAATTTCGTTGTCTATAGGGATATTGTGTGTGATTAGCGATTGATGGAGAACGATTGAAAAGGTATTTTCTTCGTTTTATTTTTTAAAACAAAACAATAAATAGCCAACATGATCCAATTAGTTGTTACTGTATTAGTGGGTGATACATGTCTTAAAACAAGCAAATGAAAGCATCCAAATATTAAAATCATCCACACCAAAACTCAATAGATTGAGAAGGCACTCCAAAGCCAAAGAAACTCAATTCCTAATGAAAAACTTAAACACTTTGCAGTTCAGAACTTGAAAGATTCTACAGAAAAAAAATTCAATATAACAAACACGAGGACAATCTTTGACAACGATCAGTGCCAACTCTAAAGAGAAACTGACAAGGAATTAACTAGTGTATATCCCATGTATTTTGTGCTCATCATCATCAAAATACTCATCAGGAAAGACCTACAAACTAAGAAGACACTTATGGACGAGAAATATTAATTGAGTAATAGATTTGCAACAATTCATATGAAGAGAAAAGAACAAGGCTAAGAAAATGGGGAGAGAGGCTGTCATCGGCCCCAATCCAGAGCTTGAGGCTGGCGACTATGAATTTTTTAGATCTAGGATTTTAGTAAAGGAAGGAAAGATCGGCTATTGGAGAGTTATAGACAAATTTTCTAAATACTAAATAATAGAAATTTACAAATGGTATGTAAATTTTCCATGCGAGTTAAAGCTAGGAAGGTAATCCATTTTTTCCTAGCCTTCAAAATAGATCAACAAAGAATCAACCGACAAAGGTGTGGGTTTTTTTTATCCTCAATCCTTTTGCTTTCCTTTCTCTAATTTCTCTTGTGCTCAGTTGGGTTCTTCTCATTTAAGCCTCAATGTTGAAATCCTAAATCTCCATCTCTCTCCCTCCTCTCATTTTCTCTACCCACCAAAACCATTTCTTAGCCTCCATCTCTCTCTCCCTTATCTTGGGCTGCCTTTGTTAGTCATTCCTCACTTTCACTAGTAGAAAAAATAGCTTGCGTGACGAATGATATTTCGTTGTGCCAGATGTACTTGAGCTACGAAAAATAAACTTTGTTGTGCAAAATAGAGCGATGAATAGTTTCGTTGCGCAAGAACACTTCGCGAGACGAATAATCTCAAAAAATTGCGCAACGAAGAGTTTCGTCGCTCAAGGACACTTCGCGCGACGAATAATCTTTGGCGTCGCGTAAAGTGGGGAAGAAAATGTGGGGTGGCACGAAAAACTTGCGAGACGAAATGGAGAATTTGCGCGACCAATAATTCATCCTGCAAGTTCCTGTCAGTTTTGACCATTTACTGCAGGTGAATATGAGGAATTAATACCGCATTTAATACAGGTGTTTGCGTGACAAATGATTCGTCGTGGAAAGGTCCTAACCCACCTATAAATATTCATTTCTGCTGTCCTAATTCTTCACAATTTTATTATCCAAATTCTTCAAAATTCTTTTCGTGCTAAGATGGCGGATAAGAACAAGGGTGAGACTGTACGTGATGCCAACCCGCATGATTTAAGGGATCATTTTGAGTTTGTGCATGCGATCACTGTAGCCATGGGGAATAATTGTCTCATTGCTGAGTGGCGTTCTTGAGAAGATGTACCTGGGAATGTGAAGAAGACTGTGATGGATGAAGTATTAGTGAGTATATTATTCTTGATGGATTAATAGTTAAGCTTATGATTGTTAATTATATGTTGAAATTAATTATTTGCATATATGTGTAACAGTGTAAGTATACTCTTGATGATGATACGAACGAACAGTTGATGAAGTTGATGGATAATGCGTTGGAGGGAGGTTAAAACCGATTACGTTATCAAGTCTTGTGGAATGGACCAAGATCATCCAAATAGTAGTTTTAAATTTATGTTTTGTATGACAATATTTAAATTTAAGGTGTTTTTTTATGTTACGTATTCAGACTTACTTATGTTTCAATTATGTATTTGGACTTAATTAGGTTTCAATTTATGTTGGTTTCAATTATTCTTCACAATTTTTTTATCCTCGGTTTATATGTGTTTACAATCTTCAATGAATATCGTACTTATGCTGAAAATAATTGTATGAATTAAGTAATTAATTATATATAGACTAAATATTGAAGGCATTAATTATTTATAGAATAATATTTTAGGTATTAATTATTTATAGAATAAATATTTAAACTATTAATTATTTTTAGAATATATATTTAAGGTATTAAATATAATACCTTAAATATTTATTCTAAAAATTATTAATATTTTATTCGTCGTGCAATATTCTAAGTGACAATAGTTTCGTCGCGTAAAGAATCTTTGTGCAATGAACACATGTATTTGTCGTGCAAAGTACAGTCAGCATGCGCTCAAACCTTCCAATTAATTGCGCATTGATGACGCATTTTGCGCGACGAATATTTTCGTCGCACAAAGGTGTCCTAGTGCTATATAAACACAGTTTCAGAGCCCGAGTTTTCAAAAACTTTTTTGTTTAAAAAATGATGGTCGATTTTGGAGAAGGTTCTGGCAAAAAAAAAAAACTTGTAGTGCAAATAGAGAGGTATCGACGAAAGCAAGTGCCATACTTTGAAGGCAAAAATTTGGATGAGGCGTACACCGAATTTAAGCATGACATTGGGAATTTGGTGCGAAGGGATTGTTCTGCAAAGTTTGAGTCTTGGAAAAAAGTCCCTGAGGAGTTGAAGAAGTCCATGCTGGGAGAGTTATCGGTAGGTTTGGTGAATAATGAACAATTATTTTTGTTAAAACATAATATTTTTTAAATTACTAATTTGTTGTTACATGCATTAATGTAGGTTCATTGGGATGTTGATGAAACTGATGTGAAGCAATGGATTTATGTGGATGGGATTTTCAAGCAAAGTTTTTGGCAGTGGAAGTTTGATGTGTTGCAGGCAGAGGATTAAAGTTGATGAGGGTTGTTTTTTTTTTTTTTAATAGGATTTTGTGGACTTTATATTTATTTTAATGAATAAATATATGTTATGTGGATGAGTTTTAATATTTGCATTAATTATCATTTCTATTTGGGATAGTAAATTAGTTTTGTTAATTAATTTAATGTTTAATTAGGTTTGAGTTTTTTATTTATAATAAAATAAAATTTTAGAATATATACAAATAAAAAATAAAATAGAAAAAAAATTAAAAACTATGCATTGCGTGACGATACATTCATTCATCGCGCATTGTGTTGAAAAGAATAAATTGTAAAGTGAAGGACATAAAATAAATAAATAGTAAACTTGCGTGACGAATACTTAATTTTTCGTCGCGCAAATGTCATTTGTGCGACTAACACCATCTTCGTTGCGCAATGGTGTTCGCGCAACGAAACAGGTATTCGTCACGCAAAATTGTTTGTCCAAAAGTGAACTTTTTAATCTGGATTTAGCCATGTGCAGAGGCAAACTGCAAAAAAAATTGCAGATTGTGCCTCTGTACCCATCCTTTCGATTTTGCTCAATCCATCGTCCGTCATTTTCATTTTCTCTCAATTTCATCATCTAATACTCCCTCCATTTTCTTCTTTTGGTTGATCGAGCTATCTCGGTGTGTCTGGTAAGCTTTTTTTGTCATTATGGTAAAGTATTAATGTAAATTCATACTAACGCCATTAATTTCGTTGTCTATATGGATATTGTGTGTGATTAGCGATTGGTGGAGAACGATTGAAAATGTATTTTCTTCGTTTTATTTTTTAAACATATAAAACTAATTAAATGATGTTGAACTTAGTTTGTATTGTTTATATTGTGTTGTGAAATTATATTTATATTATGTTGTTAAATTTGTACGTGACGTACAAATATGTGTTTTGATGTATAAAGTTAATTGAAATTAACTTCGTACTTTTTTTTTATTTTTGGTAAAACTTAGTTTCCCGTTTGAGGATTAGTTGGATTTCGCGCATGGATGCGAAAGCGTGACTGCAGTTCAATTAATTCTTGAATTGTCCCATTATTTGGACAGTTTGTGAATGCACAGTTATGACGCGCAATTTATGGTGTAAGGATTAGGTTTTGATTGTGGAGATTTCGGTGTCATCTCTGTACGTTCTTCAGGTTGTACACCTAAAGAACTGTATCGAGATGCTGCCGAAATTCATCCACGTCCAAATCTAATCTGATGTAGCCGTAAATTACGTGACATGACTATACATTCTCGAATGGGATAGGGCCCTTACCAGAGGCATAAGGTGACATTATCATTTTGCATGAAGTTGTTGTGATTGTTGTATTGTTATTGTGGTTCCAAGAATTATGGATAGGATATGGATACAGAACCTGAATAGATGCGCGGACGAATACTTGGATGGAATCAAGGATTTTATTGACTTTGCACGTACACACAACCCGGGTGCAACTAGAATCCAGTGTCCTTGTAGGAGGTGTAACAACAAGTAAAGGAGACAATTGAAAATGTTTGATTTCATTTAGTAAGGAATTGAATGATTGAGACATATAATACTTGGAACCTTCATGGGAAACAATTGGACAATGCTTTGTCTTTAAACACCATAAAAGTGGATAATGTTGAACCTATTGTGGATCCTAATGAACAAGTCATGGATATTATAAATGATGCTTTTCCATTTGCATCGACAAACACCAATCAGGAAGGAGAAGATGACGTGCCTACGCCAGTGGATAGTGCAAAGTTTGAACAATATGAAAAACTATTAAAAAATGCCAACCAAGAGTTATACCCGGGGTGCGAGAGCTTTTTCGTTCTCACGACCATTGTGGAACTAATGCATGGAAAAATAAAGTATCGTATGTCGAACTAGTGTTTCGATTACTTTTTGGGGGGTTTTCAAGAGAATGCTTCCGATGGACAATTGTCTGCTGAAACACCATAGACACGCGCAAAAGGTGTTGAATGGTCTTGGACTGGGTTATAAAAAAATTCACACTTGTAAAAACAGTTGTATTTTATTCGACAAAGAGAATAAAGCATTGGATAAATGCCCTGTATGCAATGAGTCGAGGTTCAAAATGACATCTCAGAATAGAATGACTAAGATCCCACAAAAAGTTATGCGTTATCTGCCCCTGAAACCTAGGTTGCAGCGATTGTATATGTCGACGCATACTGCCACAGACATGAAATGACTTAAGGAAAAACAGGTAGACAACGATGTGATGCGGCATCCTGCAAATAGGGAGGCCTGAAAAAAGTTTGATCGAACATTCCTTAAGCTTGCTATTGATTCTCGTAGCGTTAGATTAGGACTTGCCACTGACAGATTTAATATGTTTAGGGTTTTAAACCAACACCGCAGTACTTGGCTGATTTTTCGTATTTCCGTATAATTTGCCGCCATGGAAATGTATGAAAAAAGAATATATGATGATAACTCTATTGATAACTGAGGATTCTGGTAGGTCAATCGATGTATACTTATGGTCGTTGGTGGATGAGCTAAAAGATTTATGGACACACGATGTGCGCACATATGATAAATGTACTAGCATGATGTTCACTTTGCGGACTGCAGTGATGTGGATTGTAAACGATTTTCCCGCATATGCAATGGTTTCCGGGTGGAGCACTAGGGCTTATATGGCATGCCCTGTATGCAGGGAAAACATAACATCTAGTTGGCACGCCGGAAAAGTTTGTTACCTTGGTCAGCGAAGATGGTTGCATTGGGGCCATGAGTGGCGAGAGAAGGATAAAGAGTTTCACGGGGAGAAAGAGCATCGCCTCAAACTCGGAGAATGGTCAAGTGCTCAGATTTTGGAACAGCTTAACCGTTTGGATTTTGCTCATTTCGGGATCAATGTCAGTAGGACAAGACCTTCTACACATATGAACTGGATGCACAAGTCTATGTTTTTTGAGCTCTTATGTTGGTCCAAACTAAAATTGAGACACATCCTCGATGTTATGCATGTTGAGAAAAATGTATTTGACACATTGGTCGGCACAATTCCAGATATTGATGGTAAGACAAAAGACACGATCAAAGCTTGTCTTGATTTGGAACGAATGGGAATACGATGAGGTTTATGGATGAATAGGGACAATGATAAAGCCAGAAGGGATCTTGCATTTTTTTCAGTGAAACCGAATGACAAGAAAGAATGTTTAAAGTTTTTATCGTCTGTAAAGTTTCCCGATGGGTATGCTTCAAATATCGCGTGTTACGTGAAGGTTGACAGGGGTAAATTAGCTGGCCTAAAGAGTCATGACTGCCATGTGGTTCTGCAACGCTTACTTCCCATGGGTATTCAACATCTTTTTCCAGCCGATGTAGTGAAACCAATCATGTTGTTGTCCAGTTTTTTTGCGCAATTGACGTCAAGAACGTTGCGAAAAACGAACGTTAATCAGTTGCGCCATGACATTGTGCAAGTTTTATGCAAGTTTGAGATGATATTTCCTCCAGCTTTCTTCACAAGTATGATACACGTGATGGTTCACTTACCAGTGGAGGCATTGCTTACTGGACCAGTCAACTTTCGATGGATGTATCCAATAGAAAAGTATATATTCCTCATCTTTTTTATTAATCAATATTAAATATATTACGATTTGTAATATGTGTATCATATCATTTTCTTTTAGCAGGCTTCTTGGAGACATGAAGAAAAGTGTACGAAACAAAGCGAAGCCCAAATGATCCATTATACAAGCTTGGGAGGCATATGAGGCGCTTACATTTTGTGGAATGTATTTAAAGGATGTTGAGACAACTTTCAATCATCTTCCTCGCAATAATGACAGGATGTGAGAAAGGAGAAACTTTCAGTTTTTGCCCAAATTGCTCGATCATTCGAAGATCCGATTTGTGGTGAATCATTTTCCAAGAAGGACATGGAGGTAGCACATTGGTTTGTATTCCACAATTGTGATGAGACACTGTCATACCTAGACAAGCATGAAAATATGATGAAGCAAACACATCTTTCACATTTGTATGCCAAGAAACACCGTGAATTGTTTCCAGAATGGTTTGTCGAATATGTAAGTTTGAAGTGTTTTGTATTGGACATATATATTGTACAAATTAAGTTGCTTGAACTAACAAATTTAAATGTTTGTCTAATATTAGGTGAATCAACTGAAAGCATCGAATTCCCTCGCGTACACTGAAGAGTTATATAACTTGGCATTCGGACCAATTCACGTTGAATTGTACTCGGGTTGCCATGTCAACGGCGTCAAGTTCTTAGCAGGTGCACAGGATGACAAGTTGTGTACGCAAAACAACGGTGTTCATGTCCTCGGGGGAGGGCAAAGTACAGACATTGAATTCTATGGTAAACTAACTAGTGTCGTGCAATTGCTTTACAAAGACCGATGACAAGTGATCCCATTTAAGTGTCGAAGGTTTGATACAAACCCAAATAGGCATGGAAGTGTGAAAAGAGATAATGGATTACTATCACTGAACACTACCAAAACTTGGTACGATGACGACCCTTACATCTTAGCAACCATGGCAAAACAAATTGTGTATCTAGATGACCCTAAAGTTGAGAGGGGTTGGAAAGTTGTTCATAAAATGGATCATAGGAATGTGTATGCTATACCAGAACAAGATCGTACTGACTATGACATCGACAATGTTGCTGACCAACGTCTTGAATCTTCGATGGAAAGTGGTGCGGAAACACTTCGAGATACTAATCTTATCCAAGAACCATTTCAGATAGAAGGAGTATCTTCAATCGAAATACCGATTCAGTCGATCACAATTGACCTCGGTAATATTCCACGATACGATGGTCCAGTGAGCACAAACGACGATGGTGACGTACCTATCGATGATGAGGAATGGGACACTAAAAATGATGATAGCGATAAAAGTGAAAGTTATTATAGTTCGGATGAAGATTTAAGGCAATATATTTGTAACATTTTTTGTAAAACACATGAAATGGTTAATGCATTATATAGAGTGATGGAAAAAAATGGTATGTGAATTACATTGCAAATAAATTTGGTATGTTTGTATTTTATAATAAATTGTAAACAAAAGAAAAAAAATTTAAAAAACCATTTTAAAACATAATTGTGTGACACATAACAATTTTTGGTCGCGCAAGCTAAGCGTGGCGATTCCAAACACGACCCGATACCCCACACGACAAGCAAAATATTAATTTTATAATTTTATAACCCTAAAAGAAATTACTATAATTTTAATTTTTTGTTTATCTTGAAAAAGATATAAGTATTATAATGGAGTAGAATCATAAAGGCATCCTTCTCCTTCATGATAAATTCCAAACGTTAACGCGAACAAGGAAATTTACGGATTCTGTTTAGTGTGGGCGAATACATATAAACGCGACAAAGTATAAAGGCCTTCCTGTTTGTAGCTTGATTCATTCCATGTTTTAATATAGTCATGATGATGTTTTCCTGAAGTCATCAATCGATTCCATCATTTTTTATATATGCCAGAGATGAAGAAGCTAATTAATGCTAACAAAAGTAAAGAATGTAAAAGAGAAAAAAAATAACAGAAAAAAGAAAATAATATTGCAGTCTTATCGGATTAGAAATGTGATTGTGTAAATCCTAGTGTATCTAGGAGTATCTTGTATATTCCTTTTAGTAGTTTAATTCCTATTAGAGATGTAATCCCATTAGGGTACGGATTCTACCGATCCTACTACTATCAATAAAGGTATAAGGGGATGATACAACATGCAACTTTGAATTACATTTCTCTTTTCTCTGTATTGTCGTCGGCCCCTCTCCCTCTCTGTCCTTTGTACAGTTCAGTAAAATAGGCCTACAACACGTTATCAGCACGCTCTTGCCAGAAGCTAAGGAAGTAAAAGATTGTGGATGAGGCTTTCTTCTACAAACTCAAAGACTTTCAATTGATTTCTGCCAATCAGGTTCTTCTAAAATACATTAAGATATTTGAAAAAAACCTTGAAGCATGAAATAGGATTTCGAGTGTCACGTGTCGGGATGTAATTAATTGTGCAAATTTTAGATAGGATCAAGTCTTTCTTGAGGTGGATGTTGAAATAACACCCACCCTTTACAAATTTCCCAACAACCGTTATGAGTAAAGTGTTTTTTCATGTCCTCCGTATACAATTCCTCCGCTTGGTGTACCTAGACAATATAATTACGAAAATTAAAGGAAATTTATTTATGAAATTAAATGTAATATAATTAAATATTTAAAATAACTTGTGAAAACACTTATTTCGTAGTAGTTTCGGGGATTTGGGGGAGTGGTGCCTCCATAGAACTCATAGTACTTTTTCAACGTACGAGTCCAAACACCTCACTTGTTTAAGAACTACTCAACTAGAGTTCGTGCTACAACTCGCTTGCACAAATATCAAGGTGTCACGAACGATCGTCGTCTAGAACAATTATCAAATAACGTCTCAGAATTTTTATCGATAGAACATGTAACTTACATAAAACACATCCCCAAGGAAATTCTAAAACGATTCGAAACCCATTGACCAGAAGTCAACTGTCGGTCAATGGTCGACGGTAGGGTCTGCAACCCTACGTAACTCGATCCGGAAGATCCGTACCTCGTATTTTTGATCCGTATCTTCCAAAGATCTACATTATGCTTCAAGAACATCATCGTAAAGTTTTATTATGATCCAACGGCTGGATCTTCGCCAATTGCAAATTCAAGTGGCGGTCAACGTTTTATTTTACAAACTTACAAATCTAATTTGGGAAGATCCGTACGTCGGATTCCTAATCTGTAAGTTCCTAAGGTCCTCAAATATTACGAATAATAAGCTATTAAAGTTTGGTGACGATCCAACAGTTGGATCGTCGATTCTTATAATGACCAAGTAACGGACCTTAGCGAAATTGTACTAAAACAATGGAATTTCGTTAATCGGACATCACATATGGCATTGGGTATGAAGTTTAGCCTAGGAAGGTCAGGGGATGCCTCGACCCACGCGTTTCTGTATCCGACGGTCGACCGCCCCAACTCGTCAGAAAAATCAACTATTTCTAAAAATTCTCAAACTTCACAAAAATGAAGATCTCAGTGATTAAAGCAAGTCTTATACATGCGGCCAAGTCCAATTTGGCCGGGAAGAGCTTCAAATCGCCAAGAACTCGTCGGAACCCTAGAATTTGGGTGTCCTTTAATTCGATCAATCCGCAACACCACGACCCCTAAAACTGTTTGGGCTTTGTTCCTGACCTCCAGAGAAGAGTTTTAGAAATGGGTGGATCGTCACCTAGTACCCACGAAGCCGTGCGTCGGCCTTCACGAAATTGGAACCAAAACTCTTTGTTTTTGGGCTGAAATGGTGGATGGGAGGCCACATGAGTGATTTGCAGGTGATGGATGGTGGTGATCAACGAGAAAAATGGCAGAAATTTGCCGGATTTGGAACCGGGTCGAAACTGGGTTGTGCACAGGTTGAAAGGGAAGGGTTCATGATCCCGTGCCTCTCACTCCTCTCTCCTTTCTTCCCTTCTCTTCCTCCCATTGGTCCACTCACCTCCTCATTCTCTGGTTCGTCCGCCTACCATTAGATGGGGACTTTCTCCCCCGTACCACCTTCCTTCCATTTCTCGTCATTTTTTTATTGGTCATCTCTTTCTTTTAACTTAGCGGTCCCTTATTACTATGCAAACGCCAAAAGAATAAGTCATACGCTTCTCTAGACGATAGCTTGCCTTTAGAGCATTTTCATCAATTCACACTTTTAAAATTAATAAAAACGTAAAATTAGAAACGGGTTGTCACAGTATGAGTTAGTTTGTCGTGGTTTCAGAAATAGTGAGAGTTATATTAAGGGAACTTTAACGAAAAGTTTCCGGTACTATTCACTTTAACGAAAAACCACATTTTTACACTAAAAAGTCAATCATGGTACTATTCACTTTACCCTTTATTTTGTCCTTATCGTTAAAACTCTAAGTTTTCAAACCCTTTTCATTAACTTTCCTTTATTTTAATTATGTTTGAGAAATAGTGTGAATTAGTTTAGTTACGTTTCAAAAATAGCATGAATTATTTTAATTTTTGTTGTTTATCTTGAAAAAGATATAAGTATTATAATGGAGTAGAATCATAAAGGCATCCTTCTCCTTCATGAAAAATTCCAAACGTTAACGCGAACAAGGAAATTTAAGGATTTTGTTTAGTGTGGGTGAATACATATAAACGCGACAAAGTATAATGGCCTTCCTGTTTGTAGCTTGATTCATTCCTTGTTTTAATATAGTCATGATGATGTTTTCCTCAAGTAATCCATCGATTCCATCCCTTTATATATGCTAGAGATGAAGAAGCTAATTAATGCTAACAAAAGTAAAGAATGTAAAGGAGAAAAAAAATAAGAGAAAAAAGAAAATAATATTGCAGTCTTATCGGATTAGAAATGTGATTGTGTAAATCCTAGTGTATCTAGGAGTATCTTGTATATTCCCTTTAGTAGTTTAATTCCTATTAGAGATGTAATCCCATTAGGGTACAGATTCTACCTATCCTACTACTATCAATAAAGGTATAAGGGGATGATACAACATGCAACTTTGAATTACATTTCTCTTTTATCTGTATTGCCGCCAGCCCCTCTCCCTCTCTGTCCTTTATGCAGTTCAGTAAAATAGGCCTACAACACGTTATCAGCACGCTTTTGCCAGAAGCTAAGGAAGTAAAAGATCGTGGATGAGGCTTTCTTCTACAAATTCAAAGACTTTCAATTGATTTCTGCCAATCAGGTTCTTCTAAAATAAATTAAGATATTGGAAAAAACCTTGAAGCATGAAATAAGATTTCGAGTGCCACGTGTCGGGATGTAATTAGTTGTGCAAATTTTAGATAGGATCAAGTCTTTCTTGAGGTGGATGTTGAAATAACACCCACCCTTTACAAATTTCCCAACAACCGTGATGAGTAAAGGGTTTTTTCATGTCCTCCGTATACAATTCCTCCTCTTGGTGTACCTAGACAATATAATTACGAAAATTAAAGGAAATTTATTTATGAAATTAAATGTAATATAACTAAATATTTAAAATAACTTGTGAAAACACTTATTTCGTAGTAGTTTCGGGGATTCGGGGGAGTGGTGCCTCCATAGAACTCATAGTACTTTTTCAACATACAAGTCCAAACACCTCACTTGTTTAAGAACGACTCTTGACACTATCTTCCGAGACCCATATATAGGCCCTCCAAAGAGCTTCATCTTCTTTTCGGGTCCAAGCCTTTCCTTTCATTGCAGATGTGGCCATTTGAAAATTATTGAAAAAATTAAATGAAAGATTATTGGAAGAGGTAAGATAGTATGGAATGGTGAAAAGGATAAGAGAAATGGTGTAGGAATGACTTAGGTATTTATAGGAAAAAAAAATTAGCATTCTTTTTTTAAATTCGTCCAAAAAAAAAAAATCAAATTTCAATGGTAATCTGACGTCAACTAGCCGTTGGCTGTTAAGTGGGCTGGCTGGCTGGCTAGTTGGAAATGACCAACCCGCTGGCCTGATTTTGGTTTTATAGCCCAGTGGGACCCAGAAACCCTTTGGCCTAGCCCTCAGTTAGAGATGGTTTTCGTGTCATTTAAAGCTATTTTTAACCCCTTGGCCCTTTGACTGGGTCGGTTGGAGATGGCTAACCTCCTAAATTGTTCTCCTTTTTCTTCAAAATCTCATGTTCATCTATGTTTTGAATCATCAATGCGTAAATGTCGTGATAGGTTCTAACATGCTTTATTTCATCAAGAATGTCCTTAATTCATGTGATCGTGGAATTTAGGTGTAAAACTATGCGTGTTGTATGCGAATGCGGATTTATGGTTTGAAAGGTTAATCAATACAAATGCATTACCTCACTGGTGTAACTCTAAGAAAGAATGGTGCGATGTGAGCTACATCATGAACTATTCTTGACGAATAGCCTATGGCGAGGCGTTAAGAAGATAAGTTTCTAATGAACGCGTCTATACATGTGTAGACGGCGGCGTGTATGCAAGATGAGCCTCCGTTAGGCATAGAGAAAATATGCGTATGATAGTTGTAGAGAAGATGAACAGTAGTCCTGGTAGGGAAGGTAAGCCTATCAAATTGGGAATCTTGGATAAGATATCCAATCTTCTTACGATTATGATTGCGTTATCTAATTTCTAAGATATCCTAATTTGACTTGAATTAGGGTTTTCTTACTTAGGAGACAAGTAACATCTTCAATGTGTAGTATGTCAGACTAAGGACTATGCTCATGGGTTACGAGTATTCCCGTCCCTCTTGCCACCCGAGATGCCACAGGTTATAAGCCCAGAAAATCATATTCCCACATCCTGTATGTTATAAGGACCATTTTTTATTTTGTCCATACACAAAGAAACATCCATATATAGTTGGGATATTTATTTCACGAAAAATGAAGAACATTCACAAAGGAATACAACTATGAAAATAGGGAAATGATATGCTTGGCATATTTATTTCACGAACAACAACCGCAGCAGGATATCTTCACCATTATCCAAGGAAACATTTGAACCAGCTTGCTGAGAGTTTTGGGTGCCTCTTAAGTCCATCATTGTAATCTATATAGACGAAACCAAATCGTAAGGTGTATCCAGAAGCCCATTCAAAATTGTCCAGCAATGACCATGCAAAGTATCCCTTCACATTTACACCATCACTGCACAAAAAAGGCGAATTTCAAATTTAAGTATGTCTAGTGTAGTGATAAGTAAAAGATATAAGTTAAACCTTATGTAACTTTTCAAAAGAACTTACTTGATTGCTTTTCGAAGATAGTCGAGGTGGTGGTAGTGGTAATCAATTCTGTGGGTATCATTGAGGGATTGCGGAAGTGACAATGTGGGGTCATCGAACTCGTCAAGGCCTGCAATATAATTAATTTTTTATTTGATGTTTTTAATTGACAAAGAGGCGAAGAATTATAGATTCATCATTTCATTCCTATCGATTCAACAGATTGCTAAATGTTTGAGAGTTCCCATCTAGTTTTATATGTAGATCACTTATAGATGTCAACTGCATTTTACACCAAATACATGTGAAGCATTAATTATTTAGTTAATTAAGGTTTAAAAATAATTACCGTTCTCAGTAATGTAAATGAGCGGATTATTATATTTGTGCTTTGCGTAGAGTAAAATCTCTCGAATGCCTTTTGGATAAACAACTAGCCAGCTTGAAGCAGCCTGCAACCCCAATTTATGAAGGTAAGTTAACTAAATGAAAAACAACTACTCTTTGAATGCAAATAGTTTAGCTAATTGTTCGATGCGTACCGGAGGACCAATGGGGACTCCATTAAGCTCGGCTGCCACAACATTTATGAATATGAGATTTTAAATATTTTGATGAGCTTAAATTACTCAAATTAAATAATTGGTTTCTCATTTTGTACTCACTTGATTCAAAAACGCGAGCATCGGTCAGGAAGCTTGCATTTGCAGAATTATTATGAGGTTGATCGCTTGAATAGTGAGTAGTATAATAATTCATTCCAACAAAATCAAATGACCCTTTTATTAACTTGGATTCTTCTTGTGTAAATTTAGGTAATCTTTCTTTAACAAGAACTTGCATACTGTGCGGATATTGGCCGCTTGTCAATGGCTCCATAAACCTACATAATCATTGAAATTTCATCAATATATTTTGTATTATTATCATATAAATGAACAGTTAATTGGGTTGATATATAAGTTTGGAATTAATAAACTTGCCATCCAAACATAAAATCCAAAGATCGATTTGCAGCATTCCGATGACGCGTTGCGTTAGAAACCGGCACAAACCAATTTGTCGCTAATGTTATTCCTATCACACCTTCTTGAGATGCCTGCACATCACCACCCAAACTTGATTAGTTACGGTATGAAAAAAGGTAAATTAACCCTATCTCATTAATTTAATATTACAACATTGAGTATTAATATGACCTGATATTTAGTCTTGTACACTTTAACAGCATGTGCATGAGCGAGGAGGAAGTGGTGTGCTACTATATAGGGTTCGGTAGCCGAATCACCGCCGGTGCAGTTTGAGTTCTGCCAAGCAGAACATCGCCCGGGTGCTAATTCTCCTGATGCATAGCCAAAAGTAATAAAAGTATATGGCTCATTTAGTGTGATCCAATGCTTTACCCGATCGCCAAATAACTTAAAGCAAAGTTCTGCGTAGTCTCGAAAATGATTGCTGCAACATGGAAAATTAAAAATCAGTTGCATGCTGATTTTGAAGGTTTACGCATTATAGCAATATACATTTGAATATCTAAACGATCAATCGTCAAGAAGATAAAGAATTATTATTAATTAGAGAATCAAAGTCTACTACTTACACAATTTGACGGTTTAAGAAACCACCATATTCTTCTTCTAAAGCTTGAGGAAGATCCCAATGAAAGATTGTCGCATATGGTGTTACACCTGTGCATGATCAATAAAAGCAACACGCTCGATTATATAACATGTAACTCTTAATATGTATATATGTACATGTGTGTGTGTGTGTGTGTGTGTGTGTGTGTGTGTGTGTGTGTGTGTGTGTGTGTGTGTGTGTGTGTGTGTGTGTGTGTGTGTGTGTGTGTGTGTGTGTGTAAGGTGGGATGATATATGAGATTAAGCAGTTGCATCACCTTTGTTTAGGAGTTCATTGATGAGATTGTTGTAGTATTGTACTCCTTCCTTGTTCACACCCCCACTTAGCTTTCCATCTAATTATATAATTAAAATTAAACAAGAACATAAGCAAATACATTCGAAAGGGGAACAAAATAGGTTAAACTACAGATATTATTGGTCATATTACTCAGAGCAAACATCATGCATGGACACACTACTTCGTCCCAACTAATTAATGCGAATGCGGATGATCAACTTACTTGGTAACAATCTGGACCATGAGATAGAGAACCTATAAGCATCCAATCCCATATCCTTCATAATCTTTACATCTTCCTATATAGAATAACGCAATATGTATTATAAGAAAATGCCTCATCTTCAACCTCCTTAATTTTCTTAAGGCCGTAAATTCTTTAATTCTCCTTATACTATTGAATAATTCAGAAGGACTGGGGAACAAAGTTAATGAAATTTTTGAACCTTATAGCGGTGGTATTGATCATCAGCCACGTCCCCATTGCTTCCATCAATGATTTTTTCTGCAATTAACCATGTAAAATTTTCATTATCTTCATAAACCTCATGGTTTAGGCCTCGTCCCCCATCAATGTCTAACCCTTGTAAAGGTTAAGAATAAATCTGTATTAATCAAGGTTCAATTCAATCTGGCACCGGTGTAGGTACCTGGATACTGGTGGGTGAAGTTATCCCATATGCTTGGTCCTTTACCACCTTCATCCCATGCGCCTTCATACTGAAATTAATTTACACATATAAGAGTACAAAATGAGCATGTTAGTATTTTCCTGCATGTATGCTAATAGGTCTGACATTAAATAAAAACCCCAACAACTTATTAAGTGCAGAAACACAAACTTGGTAAGATGCTGAAGCTGAACCAAATACAAAGCCTGATGGAAAACTGCTTCTGTTCAGGGAAGCACTGCTATAACGACTAGGTATAACAGCACAAGTTTTACTATCTGCCGCTGCAAAGCCAGTTAGTAGTAGCACACCCAACAGCAGTGACTGTAACGTCATTGCCATTGCTAATTAGGGCTTTTGGTGAACTGGAATGGTTTTGGCCTTCCTCGCGCGGCGTTTATATAGAGAAAGTATGTATGTGGAAAACATGTAACCGTTAATATTTAATTAAGAAGGTGGATCAATACAGATAATAAATAATTAGTAAAAGTATAGTTTGTAAATAAGTACCAAAAGTCTTCGATATCAATTGGCTAGACACCTTCATAACATTATAAATAATTTAGAATATCACGAGAATATAGCCCCATATAATCTAATCGTGATATGGTCATGACTTGCATAGTTGCATTAAGTTGCCCTATATAATCTAATCGTGATAAGGTCATGACTTGCATTAAGTTGGGAACATGAACATAGCGTACGTGAAACTTAATATCTTGGAGATTTCAATGAACAGATTATGATGAGGTGAAAATTTTATTAGGGATGGGGTAAAAAAAGCAGGGGGTGAAAGTCTATTTCTTCACGTTTTTCCTCCAAACCTATTGAAATATGTAACAAGTTAAGAGGTATTGTACATACAAAAACGAATTAAGTACTTGTTTGTGAGAACTGGATATACTGGTTTGTTAATATTATGTTGTTCCATATTTTGTAATTATTTTAGAGTTAGATATGTTTACTTCCTGCTTGGAATCTGACAATTTGTTAAGGAAATTCAGTTGGTCTCACTAACATAATAAAAGACTACAAAAGTGTGCTAGAGGGCTGACCACTACACCAAAATTGTCAAAAAGTGGATTGAAATAGAGATATATCCCTATACTAGTTTGGAGGGTTTGCGCCTAATCCATTGCTACAGCAAAATTGTCAAAAAAAAATAGTTATATTGTAGAAATTGTGAAAAAGTGGATTGAAATAGAGATGTATCCCTATGCTAGTTTGGAGGGCTTGCACCTAATGCATCGCTACAGCAAAATTGTCGAAAAAATTAGTTATATTGTAGTTATGATAGCAGGCAACGGGAACAAAATGGTTCCACAGTTCTGGTTCTAGACTTCTAAGAGAGTAATGAGAATACGAGAGTGTAAAGGGTAAAGTTTTAGTTCTAGTTCTATACTTTCTTGGGACAAAGGTTTTATATACACGAATTCACACATCCATCTTCAATAAAACTTTTTTTTTATTTTTTTTATTTTTCAGAAACGTCTGCTATACAAGAGAATTTTATTGGTAACGAAAGAAAGTTACATCTAGTTAAAAGGGACATAAACTTTACCTCTCATAATACAAGGAAAAAAAAAAGAAGCTTTAATGAAAAGAACTTGGACCTAACTTTAATTTAACCAAATACTACCATAAACTATTATTTAACCTAATAAACTTAAAATTTAATCTTAATGACAAACTATTCATATACCAGCCCTCTAAACATAAAAGCTCGCGACCGAACTAAAAGCTCAACACAATAATTTTTTTTTTCAAACTTGCCCCTAACGGAAAGCCTATTACCTTATTAAATATGAAGGTGATGAAATGGCGTCCACCATCCCCACTTCCATTTTCCACTGCTGTCCACCATCCCACTTTCATTATTCCAACTACCACACGTGCCAAACTAATAAACAAAACCAATTGTCCTTTGTTTCACTATGGGTATGTAGAAAACTTGATTTTTAAAGTAAGCTTTAGATGATTTTTGTTTTTTTAATTCATAAAATATAGCTATTTTTGTATGCTTTTCTAATTCATAGAATATTGCTATTTTTGTATGTAAAAAGATTTCATGGTCCTGCAATTTAATTGCAGTCAAATTGTTTATTTATTTTTTGTTGCTCAACACAGTTTTGATACATTTCTCAACAGTCCTTATGTCGATTTTGTTTTTCTAGACACTGCTCCTGACGGAAGAATCCCAAAAGGGCCATGAATACAAAAAAGGAAAAACGTATTTATCAAAGTATTATATGTTTTCGAAACCCACAAAAAAAAAAAAAAAAAAAAAAAAAAAAAAAAAAAACACCATGATTTTACATGAGAGAGAGGAGAGAGAATAGAGAAGAGGGGACTGAAAATTTCATGAAGCTGAATTCAACCTGTTATACATAGCCAAATCAAAAGTAATCCATATATAGATTATACTATTAAATAGGAATATACAAGACTACCATTTTTTGGAGAAAGACGTGCGATCAATCAAGATTCAAGATTGTGTTATTGTGTCAAAACTTTGTCTTTATTTTGTTCATTTTCAAAAATAGTCTGTTATTTTAGTTTAATTTCTGAAATACTACAGGGTTATTTTGGTTCAGTTTTCAGAAATAGTGTTGGTTATTTTGCTTTAGTTTTAGAAATAGTGTTTATTTTGTTCCCTTCCACAAATAGTGTGGGCTATTATGGCTCAGTTTTAGAAATAGTAAGTGACACACCCCGACCCGAAAAGTCCACTAGGACTCCGAATCGAGCTGTGCTGGCCGACACCTGGAAGGTGACGAAGCCATAAAGTGAAGTGATGTGGAAGATATGAATAAATTTAAACCTAAAAGTGCCTAAATACAAAGTGAGCTGTGAGTGGGAATGAACCAAATTCACACGTGATGACATAGCATAAGTACAGTACAGTAAAATAGAGTAAAAATTATACCATCGATGGTAATCGTCTACCCAAAGATTTGCCAATAATCCTCGTCCGTACGAAACTTTGCTACTAGAACCTAGGGGGGCGAAAAACAGAAAGGTGAGTGGGCAAAAACAAAACTTTAGAAAACACAATTCTTTTTTCTGAAAGTAATAACCCCTCACTGTAAAACTTGTATAATTTCCCAGAAAATAATAATACGTAGGTACATAAGGATAATGCTTAGAAGCAGTGAAAATAGAGGTATGCTAGGTCAAGATGTTCAACCATAAAATGTGTAAGCCAGGTGATACGAATCAATGTAAAATAGTATGTCAGCCGAAGTCACCTAATGTGACATGTACGGCTGAATCTATAGCTCGTTAAGTATGCTTGCACACGAGTCCGAACCACCTATTGTGGTCTGTACGACAAGGCTAGGTGTAGATAAGTACGCTCAAGTGCTACGATCACGTGAAGGCTTGGCGAATAATCGCGGGTCACCTACGAGTTGAAACCACCTATTATGGTCTATACGACAGGGTTGTGCACCAAACTTGGATCCAAGGTGAGCGTGCGGTGCAGGAGGTGAACATAACGTGAAAGACTGTGCCCTGGCCACGGGCGGAAGCACTAACATTGAGGTGCAGGATAATGAGCTCTAAATGCATCTACGTATAATCACAACAATACATTCCACCATCATCAATATATATCACTGGAAGCTTACCTGAGCGTCTGCAGCGTCAAACAACAACATGCATATCTATTCTAATCAATATTCTAAAATGTAATGCAATTGACATGGCATTTAAAATCGTAAATCCATTTAAAAAAAATTTGGGAAAATGTAGAGCATATATATGTATATAGAAAACCAAAAGCCCACTCACCTGGACTTTGCGCTACAACTCCCTTGCACGAATATCAAGGTGTCATGAACGATCGTCGTCTAGAACAATTATCAAATAACGTCTCAGAATTCTTATCGATAGAACACATTACTTACATAAAACACATCCCCAAGGACATTCTAAAATGATTCGAAACCCATTGACCAAAAGTCAACTGTCAGTCGACGGTAGGGTCCGCAACCCTACCTAACTAGATCCGGAAGATCCGTACCTTAGAATTTTTATCCGTAACATCCAAAGATCTATATTATTTTTCTAGAACAATATACTAAAGTTTCATTACGATCCAACGGTTGGATCTTCGCCAATTGCAAATTCAAGTGGTGGTCAATGTTTTATTTTACAAACTTACAAATCTAATTTGGGAAGATCCGTACGTCGGATTCCCAATCTGTAAGTTCCTAAGATCCTCAAATATTACGAATAATAAGCTATTAAAGTTTGGTGATGATACAACGGTTGGATCGTTGATTCTTATAATGACCAAGTAACGGACCTTAGCGAAATTGTACCAAAACAATGGAATTTTGTTAATCGGACATCACATATGGAATTGGGTATGAAGTTTAGCCTAGGAAGGTTAGGGGATGCCTCAACCCACGCGTTTCTGTATCCGACGATCGACCGCCCCAACTCGCCAGAAAAATCAACTATTTCTAAAAATTCTCAAACTTCACAAAAATGAAGATCTCAATGAGTAAAGCAAGTCTTATACCTGTGGCCAAGTCCAATTTGGCCGGGAAGAGCTTCAAATCGCCAAGAACTCGTCGGAACCCTATAATTTGGGTGTCCTTCAATTCGATCAATCCGCAACACCACGGCCTCTAAAACTGTTTGGGCTTTGTTCCGACCTCCAGAGAAGTGTTTTAGAAATGGGTGGATCGTCGCCTAGTACCCACGAAGCCGTGCGTCGGCCTTCACGAAATTGGAACCAAAACTCTCTGTTTTTTTGCTGAAATGGTGGATGGGAGGCCACATGAGTGATTTGCAGGTGATTGATGGTGGTGATCAACGAGAAAAATTGCAGAAATTTGCCAGATTTGGAACCGAGTCGAAACTGGGTTATGCACAGGTTGAAAGGGAAGGGTTTATGATCCCGTGCCTCTCACTCCTCTCTCCTTTCTTCCCTTCTCTTCCTCCCATTGGTCCACTCACCTCCTCCTTCTCTGGTTCATCCGCCTCCCATCAGATGGGGACTTCCTCCCCCGTACCACCTTCCTTCCATTTCTCCTCATTTTTTGATTGGTCATCTCTTTCTTTTAACTTAGCGGCCCTTTATTTCCTTCCCTTACTTCTAATTGGTTACCATTCCCATATGGTGGGAGTTCAAATAATTTATAATCTAAAATGTAAGTAATCAATTTCAAACGTCCGTAACTATACCATTATAATCCGGACTAGCAAACGATCTTCGCCTATGCGTTCATACCATCGAGTACTATGCAAATACGCCAAAAGAATAAGTCATACGCTTCTCTAGACGATGGTCAACGAAAGTCAAAGTCCTTGCCTTTAGAGCATTTTCGTCAATTCACGCTTTTAAAATTAATAAAAACGTAAAATTAGGAAGGGGTTGTCACAGTATGAGTTAGTTTGTCGTGGTTTCAGAAATAGTGGGAGTTATTTTAAGGGAACTTTAACGAAAAGTTCCCGGTACTGTTCACTTTAACGAAAAATCACAATTTTACACTAAAAAGTCAATCATGGTACTATTCACTTTACCCTTTATTTTGTCTTTATCGTTAAAACTCTATGTTTTCAAACCATTTTCATTAATTTTCCTTTATTTTAATTACGTTTCAGAAATAGTGTGAATTAGTTTAGTTATGTTTCAAAAATAGTGTGAAATTTTTTTTTTTTGTTTATCTTGAAAAAGATATAAGTATTATAATGGAGTAGAATCACAAAGGCATCCTTCTCCTTCATGATAAATTCCAAATGTTAACGCGAACAAGGAAATTTAAGGATACTATTTAGTGTGGGTGAATACATATAAACGCAACAAAGTATAAAGGCCTTTCTGTTTGTTCTTAAAAGTGTGCACCATGACTTATGGCACCATGCAATGCTGGAAGAATTTGGACTCAATGCAGAAAAATGGTGTATGGACACTTGTTCCTTGCAGTGACAATTGCAAACCAATAGGCTGCAAATGGGTGTTTAAGACAAAAAGAGATTCCCAAGGCAACATCAAGAGGCACAAGGCTTGCTTAGTGGCAAAGGGTTTCACTCAACGTGAAGGCATCGATTATAATGAAACTTTCTCTCCAATTTCGTCCAAAGACCCCATGAGAATAGTTATGACACTCATAGCACATTATGATTTAGAGCTCTATCAAATGGATATGAAAACTACGTTCCTTAATGGTGATTTAGAACAAGAGATCTTCATGCATCAACCTCCAGGATTTGTTGAAAGGGGGAAGGAATCTATGGTGTGCAAATTAAACAAGTCACTCTATGGATTGAAATAGGCTTCTCAGCAGTGGTATAAGAAATTTGATCAAGTTGTCACGAGCCTTGGTTTCCAGGAAAACAGGATAGATGACTGCATATATGTCAAGGTCGGTGGCTAAAAAATCATTTTTCTTGTCATATATGTTGATGATATCTTATTAGCAACCTCAGACATGTCCTTATTGCATGAGACTAAAAGAATGCCTGCTGATGCATTTGATATGAAAGACCTAGGAGAAGCTCATTTTTTCTTAGGCATTTAAATAACAAGAGATCGATCAAAGAAGATTTTAGGATTGTCTTAAAAGAACTACATTGACAGAATAATAAAGAGGTTTAATATGGCAAAGTGTTCTAGTGGAGAGCTGCCAATTGGAAAAGGGGATAAATTGAGCAAAGAGCAATGTCCCAAGAATGAACTTGAGAAGGAGACCATGAAAGATAAACCATATGCATCGTTTGTGGGCAGTTTGATGTATGCTCATATTTTTACAAGGCTAAACTTGGCATTTGGAATGAGTGTGCTAGGTAGGTTTCAATCAAATCCTGTTGAAGCTCATAGGGTTATAGCAAAGAAAGTATTATGGTACTTGAGAATGACTAGAGATTACATGCTTGTGTACAATTGTGTCCAAAACATGGAAATGATTGCTTACACATATTCAGATATGGCAGGGTGCGTGGATGATAGAAAATCAAGAAGTGGTTATATGTTTATATTGGCTGGTGGTGCAATCTCATGGAAGAGTACAAAACAAAAGGCCACTGCTTCTTCTACAATGGAGGCAGAATTCATTAGCTATTACACTGCAAGTAAACAGGCCATTTGTATCAAGAATATGATGAAATGTCTGCGAGTGATAGATTATATAGAAAAACCTTTGAAGGTGTACTGTGATAACAAGGCTGCAGTTTTCTTCTCAAAGAATAAGCGTTGCAGACTAATAGATATAAAATATTTGCAAGTGAAGGATGAAGTGAAAAGTGGAATGGTGGAAATTGAGCACATTGGCACAACTCTTATGATAGCTGACCCTTTGACAAAGGCTTTACCAGTGGGTGTGTTCAAGAGGCATGTGTTCAATATGGGAGTTCAAGAACCATTTGATTCAATTAATGAGTAAGAGTAGACATTCATCAATTGGTTTTGTTCTCTACTCAAACTTTTGAATAAGTTAGTTTCCCTTATGTTCATTTAATCATTGTTCTTGTAATATTGCATTGACTATTGAAGTTTGTTTGCCAAAATAATTATGCGAGTAAAACTGGAGTATTACTCAGTTTTCTATTAAGAATGTTGATGAGTAATTCAACTATTTTGATTACCATGATTATGTTAACAACAAAGTGCTAACAAATTGATTGTGCATGTGATTATAGAGTGCAAGTGCAGCTAGATATATACTTGGTTTTCTGTAGTCCTGTAATCAATCTGAGAGTGACAGGTTGTTCAAAGGGAAGTTGCATACTATTGTAAGACTTTGTGATCACCATGTATTCTTTCATTATGGGGGATTATCGTTGGCAGAATGTAAGATCTCGTTGAGTAATCAGCGAGATCATATTGTGAATGTCAACGAGATTTTCTTGAGATTACTTGGTTGACAAGTAATCTTGTAATAGCCCTAATAGAGTAAGAATCGTGAAGTCTTAAACCCTAATGCAACTAACTTATGGCAAAGCCCTATTACAGTAAACATAGATTGATATCATGGTAATATTTTGATATGGTTGTGATTATATTGATATTATCTATTCTAAAATTGAGGAAAGATTTGACTGTAGCTTAGCTACAGTCAAAATTTTGTCCCTTGATTTTGCCTTATTTACACACTGCTGCCAACAAATCTGTGGCTGGGTTGGGGTTTGGGCTGCCTCAATTTTTTTCATGGGCTTCGTTGGTTTTCGGTAAAAGTCCTGCCCTCAGTTGGACCCTCAGTCGTTTGATGACAGTTCTGCCCATCAAAGCTTAAAATTTGACGGTAGGGATGATGTGTTTGGAAGGGCAATTTAGTCCTCTAATGTTTTGAGCGAATTGTGGGGTAGGTTTGGCTTCGTTGTCATTTGATGAGGATTTTGGGGGATGGACCGCCCCTGAGATAAAGAGTGTGTGTGAGAGAGAGATATGGGAGGATTTGTGGAAGGATTTTAGGGATTTTGTTAGAAAGGGAGATGAGACAGAGACAGAGAGAGAGATTTCAGCGATTTGAAAATTCATCCCCTTCACACAAGCTCTGCAAATCAGTCTTCCTTTCTTTTCTATCTACCGTTTGCATATTTCTCTCACCAATTATCAACGCCAGTTCTTGCTCAGAAACTTTTGCGCTCTTGCAAAATTCTTTTGTTTGAAAACCCTCAACCCTTACAAGTTTCTGCCTTTTTTGAATTTAGTCGGAATCCAATTTCTTGCTCACATAACGCAGCGTTTCCTGGTGAGTTTTTCGTCTTTCTCAGTGTGCTTGATTTTTACTTTTTTTTTGGGATTTGTGTGTGATTGCCTGATTTGATTTGGTTTTTGCTTTCAGGAAAAGCTGGGTTTCGAATTTTGGGGTTTTTGCATACAAGATTGGAAGCCCTTTCTTATCAAGGTATATAATTTCTGTTGTTCATATTATATCTTTTGTTGAACAAAATTTAAATATTTTGGGGTCCTGTTCCATTTGCAGATCCGTTTTCTGTAAATATTTTATTTTTTTTCATTTTTGGAGTTTTGTTTCTGCGTTCGGATTTTGAGTGTGGTTGTAGTTTTTTGGGGCTTTTGTGTGCAGGTGTTTGGACCCAAATTTACACTATCGGCCCATACAATCAAGGCCATTGAGTGAGCATAGCTCCCAACCGTTGGATGGAAAATAAGGGTAATTCTATTTTTAAATGATAATATTATGGTTTTTACTGTAAAAATTATCTTTTGTGAGTTATCTTGACATATTCTTGAATGTGATAAGATAAGATGCAAATTATACCTCCAAGCAAGCGGAACAGTCCGGATTAATTTGGAGTTGTTAGCAGTGCAACGGATTAGAACAGCTTGGGTGTATCTTCAGAAGATTGACATCACATTCGTTGCATGCACCTAGTCTAAAAGTATGGGGGAATGCCAAGATAAAAGTATTGGATAATGGTGACATTTAAGAAGCCTAGGGTGGCTAGGTCTTTTTAGGGTGATGATGATGTTGTCAGACATTATCAAATCAAAGACTAATTGCTCAGAAGAGATTGCATGCAAGAGATAGAATCGAAAAGCAATTCGTAGGATATTAAAGATAATATTATGAGGAATATTATTTTAGCCTGGATGTCGCAACAGATATACAGCTACTATAAATACAAGAGGTCGTGCACCATTCAAGGACCCCTCCAATTCAACACACAATTGCCCTGCGCAAACTCTCTCAACAACTTGAGATTTTTTATTTTCTCTTTTCGCTGACACATCTTCCGTTGGCATCAACAGCACTGTGAAAGCAACCAGTGATATCTTCAGTCGGCATAGATAGCTCTGTCGCCATAGAATCAGCCGATCTCACAGCATCTTCCGTTGGCATCAACAGTATTGCGGCGAGGACGATTGGTTACCTATCCAAGTCTCGGTCGAGAAGGATTTCCGAATCCTTATTGGTCGAGATCATCTCATTAGCCTTCTCAGTGAGGTGAGGTGTTACAGTTTATTAGGCACGGCACATTGCATGCCGAGTTGGTTTATGATTGGATACTCTCGGGTGGGATTTAGAGTTCGGCATTCCGACGGCCGAACCACGTTTATTGTTAAGACACATATCTGCTTTGAGTATTTGTGTCCTTACACTTTAGTGTCGATTCGGCGAGAGTTTACTCTGACGAATACCATCACTGTGGCCGAATCCGACGATGACGATTTGTGACCTTCGTAAGAATAGTAGCCTTGTCTTCAGGTTCGAGAACCCAAGAGGCCGAGACGTGTTCCTTCCTCGGTCGCAATCGCAAGACGCAGAAGTCAGCCACGCACTCAACACAACATCAACAAATTTTACTCCTCGACCGAGCTCGGCCGACGAGTTGGCACGCCTCGCATACAACCGAAGGACGTAGTTAACTTACTAATTACTCGGCCTGCGCGCCACGTAGGCTTGGTATTTTTTAGGGTCAACAGGCTTCCAAGCTTTTTGCACTTGGGCTATATAATTTCAGATTTTCCCTTTGACTTTTTTATTGAAGAAAATTTTAACTTTTTGTGTGCTCTGAAGGTTGAATACTTAGGGATCTATCTGTTTTTATATTTTTGTGCATTTTGAGAATACCGTTTCCTGCTTTTTATGGTTTTGTATATTTTATAAGTTTGTGCTTTTTCTTTATCGTTGCAATTGATTTTACTTTCCTTGGTGGGAAGTTAACGGAAACCTACTGCTTGGATTTGGCTCTCCCTTACATTGAACACATAACTATTGAAACATAACTAGATGCCAATTCCTTTCTTCAGTTGGAAGAAAATGGAAACCCTATCAAAGTCTGTAACTACAAGCAAACATGAGAAGACACAAATCGGATTGAGGTATAAATGTTTCCACTTATTTAGTGTGCTCAATTGATTATTGCTTTGAATGCATTGTGGTTCGGAACATGATATAGTGCATTACGCTGATTTAGTACATATTTGATTGACAGTGAGAGATATATGTTTTGGAATCAGACAGAATCCCTTTAACCACGGAGACTATTTTTGGTGAGTTTTTTTTTAGTGAGACAACAATCTTATTTTAATGTAGTTGGTAATTCTTTTCTGTAATTTTTTGAACAAATCCAAATGTGGTTAATTCTAAGAAGGCTTTAAACATTCCTTATACTCTTCCTACCGTTTGTTGCCTCTTCATTTTTTACCCCTTTATGTCTCTGCAAATCTGCTTCTCCTATTTTGCGTGTAAGAGAGAGAGAGAGAGAGAGAGAGAGATTTTATTCAAAATTTACAATGATTTCATGTCTTTATTTGTGCGTTGCTTAGCATTTGTATTTGGATTGTGAACCATGATTTACTTTACAGTAATCTGTCTCATTGAGTTGCAGTTGCTTCCTTATGCACACGAGGCAATTCAACGAGGTGATTCTGAGCAGAGAGTACTAAAGGAGTGCATGTTTCAGGACCTGAGCTGGGCGAACAAGAAGCATCGGTTTGTTTCGAGATTTTTAATGGTGTGCTTGCTCTTGAATCGGCGAGAGATGGTGCAGCAGCTGCTCAATCAGCTCAGAGTCGTGGTTGATAAGCGCAAGAGGACATTCCAGGTTTGTGAGTTTTGTTATTAGGGTGCTTTGATTTGTTAGAAAACGGAAGTTCAGTGTTCACATTCTTGCTCTCTGTGTTTTTTAATCTTTTCTAACCTACTATGTTTTGATTCATTATCCTGTTAGTTAATTCTCTATGTACTTTTGTGTAGACAAGTGAATGAAAAGGGAAATAGTTATTGGGAAAAGAATTGCCACCAAATTTTGGGACTGAGAAAGCTATTTGTGCCAAATAAGTTGTTTTCTAAAATTAATTATGAGCTTTATGTGGAACATGGAGAATGCGTCAGTTATTATTTCCTTCTGCTCTTAACTTTCTTGGGTACTTTCAGGTATGAGGGAAGACTGTGGGTTGCGAAGAATGCAAAACAACCAGCTCCTAAACCAGCAGATATGAGCATCAGTTCCAATAGTTTGGTAAAGGATGGAGCCACATGTGGAGCTCCAAAGGAAACAAGGAGACATTCTCTTGAGGAAGCGATGCTTTTTACGGTGGCGGAAGCTACTCCTCCAGTGGCAAGATCCTGTGGGGTAGATTTTAATTAGATCTCTCTTTCACAGTTGCAAAATAATGGTCAGTTGGTGCGACGATATTGACTTCACTAATGGACATGAAAAGGAGACATGGTATAGTAAAGATGTAAGTACAAATTTTTTGTTACGTATTAGACGGAATTGATTTGAGCACGATAGAGTTGATTGGTATGAGTATGAATGGTTTCAAAATTTGGATGAAAAAGTATTGTTTTAGACGTATGATGGCTAGAAGATAAGCACTGGAACTTTTAATAGAAAACATAGATAATTCAAGTTTCAGATTTATATTAGTGAATTTAGTTTGAAAATTGGATTTATATTTGCAATTCACATTTATGTTATATTTTTCTTCCTAAGTGGCCTTCTCCAATTGTGAAACTACATTTCCTGCCCTCAATATCTACTAAATGAATGATATGCATACCGAGTATCTAACAATGTTCATTAGCCTCCATATCCATGAGCAAGCCTTCATTTATTCTCCATCTTACAAATCAGTAGCCAACTTTTTTACATATTGTTCTCAGTTGGACGATGTTTATAATTTTATAGTGGCTTGCTTCTTCTTTTCCCTCTACTCTATCAAGACTATTCAATCCTTCTTTAGGTTTTGAACAATCCTATTAAATAGGTTTCAACATTGGATTTAATAAACCTCTAATACAGGCTTATAGTTTTAGTTTGGCTTTTATGTTTTCCACCATCACAAAAACATGTTTGCGCGACAGAAACTTGCGCGACGCAGCACATTTTGTCGCACAAAGTATGTTTGTGCGACGCTAAGACACAAGACGTCGCGCAAGTGGTCTTTGCGCGACGGTACTTTGAGCGACGAAGGAATGTGTCGCGCAAAACTGTTTTGAGCAACGTAGTTGTACCTTCGTCGCGCAAAACGGTTTTGCGTGACGCACTCCTTCGTCGCGCAAAGACCACTTGCGCGACGTCTTTTGCGTCGTGCAAGAGTTTGGTGCCAAACCAAGCTTGTTTTACCACTTTTTTTCCATCTTTGCGTGACGCAGGTTCACTACATCGCGCAAAGTTGTTTTGCGCGACGCCTAGATTCGTCGCGCAAAGTCAACACGAAAATATACCTTTTTGTCTTTTTTTTCAGTTTTCAGTGTTCTAACACAAGTCAAAAACTCCATAGCTCACCTACAAACCTCCATAGCCGCCTGATCACACTCAGGTGATTTAAAAACCTCTATGTCATCCATTTTTTTATATATGATTGTATTGAAATTTTGGTTAATATTACCCAATATATTGAAAAATTTGATCTTTTTTGTTCTTATCATGCATATATGATTGAGGGTAAATACCCAATATATTAAAAATTTTGATCTCCTATTGATGATGGCAGTGTAGCACAAAGGGACTCCTTCTCTAATGTGAGGGTAAATACTCAGTTTAGTGATCCCCATGTTGTTGCACCTGCACTAGAAACTCTAATGTATTATCTGAAGGCCAAATTAATGACTCTATCCTGAGAATTGAGAGGAAACATAAGGTATACTTGTTCAGTTAACTTTAGTATATTAGTATATTTTCTCAACCAAGGACTTAACCAGTTGCACCTTGTAGAGTGAAGAAGCGAGAATCGCTAAAGAAGTTGAAGCTCATGAGTTGCGAATCGGCAAGGAGCTGGAGAAACAAGAAATTGTTAGGAGAAAGGTTCTATTTTTAAGTCCTAAACAATTGTTTCTGAAGCATAGCAATTAATATGCTGATATTTTGATTTTTCTGTTTATAGAATGAGGAAGGAAATGGAAAAACAAGAGTGAGAGACGAAAAGAAAAGAGAGGTTGATGCGTGAGAGGCAATGCAAGGAAGAGAGATTAAAACATGAGCAAAAACATGAAATTGAACGAAGGGACAACTTTTCATTTTATAGCCTAATACAATCATACATGTCTTTTGCGAATCTACCAACAATGGAAATTAAAATGACGTTTACTTCAAATCATCATAAATTAAATTGACTTGAAAAAGTCTTGAAAATTAACGTGATTGCAAATAATGGGCTCTTTTGAGTTTGCGTAACTCAATTAAACAAAAAACAATAGCATGACATACTTAAGGCCCTGCAACACATAATGCACAGAAACAAATAAAACTAAGCAACCACTAAACATCTAAAAGCTTATTCACAAAAGGCACAAATAATAATGGATATAAATCTACCCAATCATAGCCTATGCGGGATTTAAGGGTATCAAAGTTTGTCGTCCTTTAGGCCTTCGCATCTTCACCAACAAGAAAATCACACATATGACACATATTAGTGTCCCTCAAGAAAATCTACCTGTCGAATACCATTACATGAACAAACAATCTGAATCAAATGAAATGATCACTGGACTACTGATAAATCAAAACTGAGCATTTTACCTTTTTGTGCCCGTGTCGATTATTTTGAGCATTTTACCATATACGTGGTGAATTGCATATATTTCATTAATTAGTTAAACAATGTCATATTCTATGGAGAAAATTAACCATCGTGTTTGGACAGGGAGTGCAACCGTGTACATTCTACCTGCAAAATGGTCAGTGCAAGTTTGGATTTACACGCAAATTTGACCATCGAGTGCAGACCATGAGGTACAACCTCTCAGCTTCATCTCTCGTTGATATGCCTGTTGTTCAATATCCGGTTGGGTTTCTGCTGGCCACCCTGGCTCCATCATCCTCATCATTGGATCTCCGGCCTCGAAGGTACTCCTTTACTTGCTCGGCGTTTTAATTTCGCTTCGTTTGAGCTCGATTTGTGCTAATTTCGTAATCTGGGGTTTCTAGGGTTTTGTGTTTGGTTTGGTAATGTGGGGTTGTGATTGGGGTTTTGTTCTGGTTTACGGGGGAATTGTAGAGCAAATGTGGCAATTGGGGCTGACGAGCAGTGAATCGTACCCGGAGAGACCTGGCGTGCCCAACTGTGTCTACTACATGCGAACCGGGTTCTGTGGATACGGTGGTCGGTGCCAGTACAACCATCCTCGTGATCGTGGTGCGGTAAGTCCTTGTTCGTTGTAAACTTGCATTGCAATCAGTTAATTAGCTTTTTTCAATATTGCTTAATTGTGGGTTTTGATATGTAAACTAGGACTCAAGCTTTCAGTGATAGGTGACTGCAACAGGATATATAGGTTGTTTTGAATTTTCGTAAGTTTGAGTGTTTTGTTGCAGGTAGTTTTTTGTCCCTTTACCTGAAACTAGATGATTGTTTGTTTGCTGAGAAGGCTGGGGAAAAGAATGGGACTTTTTTGGAATTTATTCGACATAGTTAAACTAGTCTATATTTAATGAAAATATTAGGCCTAATATTTGTGTGTGGGCTCGGTGCAGTGGGAAATGTTGCCTTAGTTACAACTGCTTGGATTTTATTGGTAACTGAAATCGTCTTTGCTTGTGAATTTTGTTATCTTTTGTTTATGATTTCAGTTTGATGCTGCACGTAGGTCGTGGCAGCTGTAAGAGCTACAGGGGATTACCCAGTGAGAGTGGGGGGAACCTGTATGTCAGGTATGCAATAGTTTTCTGATCTGTTGTAAAATGTGAATTTCCTGCCTGATAATGACAATGTAGGTCTGGAAACTTTTCGGCAACTTTGTTATGTTGTCCATTTATTTGTTTGAGCTTTGAACTTCATATGTGATTGTGGCATTTGTTTGTCTTTTCAAGATGGGAAAATGTTTTTGAGATTTTTGGATGACTGATGTCTCTAAATCAGGGATGGGAGGCTTTTGAAGATAGATAGCTTATTGCCTTTGTGCTGTTTGCTGGAGTAATGTCAAAATTTAAACTTTTATGTTGATTATGTGTTTGTGAAATTTCTGCTCCAATTAAAGTTGCCTACTTTTGTCATTGCTTTCACTATACGAGAACATTTCGGTGTGAATTTCATCTGTACTTGCAAACTTATTGATAAGATGTTTGTTATGAAGTATGTGCAATGAAGAGTGCGGTGCCTTGCTTTTCCAAATCTTGTGGGGTTTAAGTAATTCGTTATGTGCACTTGAAGAATAAAAAACTGGTAGCTAGAGTAGAGAGCCGGAGTAGAAAGAGAGAAGGGTGTGAGATATGGAACCAGTGTGGATTATTTTTTTAGTTGTTTTATTATGTACTGTGGGATATTTATAATGGTCTGATGTAAAATTGCAGTTACGAATTGTTTTTCTATCCAAGATATCATCTTGATCAGAGCTCGCTACTTTGTCAAAAACCATTGCTGGCTAAACCAATGGTGATGGATGTCTATCAAGAATATATACTTGTCACATATCGCCCATTTGATGTACACATATTCCATGTTAAGTTATTTGGTGAATTCACTACTCCAAATTTACAGGTAATGGAATGTTTGCTAGCTTTTTTTGTAATGATTCTAATTTTATAGAATATGGTACTATTTACAGATAGTTGAGCACTTGTGATTTCATTTGCACGCTAAATGAGAATAATTTAGTGAAAAATATTCTTCATACGTTTTAAGTGATAAAATGACAAACAGCTTTCTACAGTACGAGAACTCTCAATTGTGACTGCAAAGAGCCATCTTGCAGCAATGTGTTTTGTACCTGATCAGCTTCCAAGAGAGGGCATTTCAAACAATCACATTTCTTATTTATCAGGGTGTAATGAATTTACATATTTTTGAATTTCTTTTTAATTATATGAGTCGAGCTTGAGCGAGCTTAAAATGTACAAGCTTGGTAGATAACTTGAGTCGTTTTGAGTATACAATAAATAGCTTAAGTTAACTTGGTAGATAACTTGAGCTATTTTGTGTGACGCACGTGTACCTACGTCGCGTTGTATTTTTTTTTTCTTTTCTTTCATTACCTTTTTCTTTTTTAAGTAAGATGTGTTAAGCTCGACTATTGTAGATGACCAATTGGAACTTTTTCACGTCATTGAAACGTTACTCTTTCAAGTAGCGCCATCTCAAATCTTAGCATCTCCTCTATTTCCTCCCTGAAGAGGTTCTTATTCCATAACTTTGTTTGACCGGCCTTCACAAACCTCCTGACATTCCACTCCAATCACCAAACAGTATTACTGTAATAATGAAAACTTTAATCGGATACACTACTAATTAAGGCAATCTCCAACTATGGAGGGCTACATAGGCCTCAAAAAAATATAATTTTTTAAGGAACAATAACAAACTAAATTTATATATTTTCAAACACAAAATATATTCAACATAAAGTATATAACACAAACTCTTCAAAAACAAAATAAAGTATTTATTTTGTACTCATAAGCCCAAAAAAAACAAAAAAAAAAAAGAAAAAACTTGCGTGACGTAGGTACATGCGTCGCGCAAAGCTATTTTGCGCAACGCAGGTGTATCTAGTCGCTCAAAGCTATTTTGCGCAACGCATGTACCTACGTCGCGCAAGTTATTATTATTTTTTTTGGCTTATGAGTACAAAATAAATACTTTATTTTGTTTTTGAAGATTTTGTGTTATATAATTTATGTTGAATGTATTCTGGTATATGAAATCTACTTGCAAATATTTGTTTTAAGTAAGATGTGTTAAGCTTGACTCTTGTAGATGATCAATTGGAACTTTTTCACGTCATTGAAATGTTACTCTTTCAAGTAGCGTCATCTCAAATCTTAGCCTCTCCTCTATTTCCTCCCTAAAGAGGTTCTTATTCCATACCTTTGTTTGATCGGCCTTCACAAACCTTCTGACATTCCACTCCAATCACCAAACAGTATTACTGTAATAACGAAAACTTTAATCGGATACACTACTAATTAAGGCAGTCTCCAACTATGAAGGGCTACATAGGCCTCAAAAAAATATAATTTTTTAAGGAATAATAACAAACTAAATTTATATATTTTCAAACACAAAATATATTCAACATAAAGTATATAACACAAAATCTTCAAAAACAAAATGAAGTATTTATTTTGTACTCATAAGCCCAAAAAAAAAAAAAAAAAAAAAACTTGCGCGACGTAGGTACATGCGTCGCGCAAAGCTATTTTGCGCAACGCAGGTGTATCTACGTCGTGCAAAGCAATTTTGAGCGACGCATGTACCTACGTCGCGCAAGTTTTTTTATTTTTTTTTTATTTTTTATTTTTGGCTTATGAGTACAAAATAAATACTTTATTTTGTTTTTGAAGATTTTGTGTTATATAATTTATGTTGAATATATTATGGTATATGAAATCTACTTGCAAATATTTGTTTTAAGTAAGATGTGTTAAGCTCGACTCTTGTAGATGACCAATTGGAACTTTTTCACGTCATCGAAATGTTACTCTTTCAAGTAGCATCATCTCAAATCTCTTAGCCTCTCCTCTATTTCCTCCTTCAAAAGGTTCTTATTCCATGCCTTTGTTTGACCGGCCTTCACAAACCTCCTGACATTCTACTCCAAGCACTAAACAGTATTACTAATAACGAAAACTTGAATCGGATATACTACTAATTAAGGAAATCTCCAACTATGGAGGGCTACATAGGCCTCAAAAATATAATTTTTTAAGGAATAATAACAAACTAATTTTATAAATTTTCAAACACAAAATATATTCAACATAAAGTATATAACACAAAATCTTTAAATTTTCCGTCTTCAATCTTATTGGCTAAATCTTACTCTCTCTATTATTTTATCACGTACTTTTTAGTATGCCTAAGTACCTTTTCACCATGTCAATAACTAACAAGCTCAAAAAGAAATGCCTAACTGCTTGGGGGTGGCACTTTTTAGGCCTTCTAGGGGCTGATTCGAACCCTGAATACACCCATTTGTAAAAGCTCTTTGGTTGGAGATTATTTTGTTCAATTTCAAGGTTAATATTGACCAAAATCCCTTTGATCGGAGATGGTCTAATTAACATCCCAAACCTTGATATATGAATGTTTTTTTTTTGCGATTTTTGGCGTACATGATCTCGAAGCATATACAAACAACTTTGACGGTTAGATCGTTCAAATTAGTTTCGTACAATGCGTATCATATCAAAACATTAGATTTACTAACACTTGGAGTTTATTTATATTTTCATTCAGTATAACATAAGATTTTGTGGTATCCACTTGTGTCAATATTTTAAATTGACGATCAAATTAGTTTATTGTATTCATATAGAATTAAGGAGTGTAGCTGTAAAAAATCATCAAAATCGGAGTTAAATTAACCATTAAATCGTGCTTTTTCGTTTATAATCGTCGAAAAGTTTTGTCCCGTTACTTGATCTTTATATGTTTGTTTTTTGCGATTTTTTGCGTATATGATCTCGAAGCATATACAAACAACTTTGACGGTTGGATCGTTGAAACTAGTTTCGTACAATGCGTATCACATCAAAACATTAGATTCACTAACATTTGAAGTTTATTTATATTGTCATCAAGTATAACATAAGATATTGTGGTATCCATTTGTGTCAATATTTTAAATTGACGATCAAATTAGTTTATTGTATTCATATAGGATTAAGGAGTGTAGCTGTAAAAAATCATCAAAATCGGAGTTAAATTAACCGTTAAATCGTGCTTTTTCGTTTATAATCGTCGAAAAGTTTTGTCTTGTTACTTGATCTCTATATGTTTTTTTTTTTTTGCGATTTTTGGCGTACATGATCTCGAAGCATATAGAAACAACTTTGACGGTTGGATCGTTGAAACTAGTTTCGTACAATGCGTATCACATCAAAACATTAGATTCACTAACATTTGAAGTTTATTTATATTGTCATTAAGTATAACATAAGATATTGTGGTATCCACTTGGGTCAATATTTTAAATTGACGATCGAATTAGTTTATTGTATTCATATAGGATTAAGGAGTGTAGCTGTAAAAAATCATCAAAATCAGAGTTAAATTAACCGTTAAGTCGTGCTTTTTCGTTCATAATCGTCGAAAAGTTTTGTCCCGTTACTTGATCTCTATATGTTTGTTTTTTGCGATTTTTGGCTGATGCGATCTCAAAGCATATACAAACAACTTTGATGGTTGGATCTTTGAAACTAGTTAATTTCATACAATGCTTTTCCCATGAAGTTCAACGGTATATATATTTACTAAGTATATTTTAATTTATTTATTTCGTATTTATAATACTTAAGAAATTGACTGATATATATGAAAAAAAAAATTATTGTGGGTTTTTGTTAGAAAAATATATTATTGTGGGGGATGTTAAAAAAATTTGAATTTGAATTTGAAAGGAGGAAAGTCACATTTTCGGTAATTTTTATAATAATTGTTTTTTCCAAATAAATACTTTGCGTGATGCCTTAGTATGATTGTCGTGCAAAACCACTTTGCACGACGTCTAATTATACACCTACGTCACGCAAGGTCTGATAATTTTGACGGTATAATAATGAAAAATAAACGTTTTTTTTTCAATTTTTCCAAATTTTTTCACTTTGCCCTTCTTTATCTCCCTCTTGAACACAGAACCCTCCTACTTCTATTCGAACCTAACCCAACCATCCCTCTTGATCACATAATTACCCTCCTCCTTCTCAGGTGGTCCTCCTTCTATTCGAACCTAACCCAACCGTCCCTCTTTATCTCCCTCTCTCCTCTTCACAAATCTTGAACCCCAAATCTTTCCTCTTCACAATCTCGAACCCAGACCTGTCTTTCCTCTTAACCTTGAACCCAAACGACAGACCTTCACGCAAATCTCGAAGCCGACGTGAATCAAGTCCCAAAATCAAGGTAAGGGTTTCTGATTTTCGATGGGTTTTTGTTATTTAGGGTTTAGGTTCAAATTGCATGTTGATTTCTGAGTATTTTGTTAATGTATGTGTGTTTTGTGTATGAACATGAATTTGGTTTAGTTTGGTTCAGGGTGTTAGCCTTCGAGAGCAAGGCAGAGCCTGATCTTAGTGTTACTGTTAATGGGTTGCGCATGCCCAACCCGTTCGTTATCGGGTTGCCGCCCTGGACTAACTATACGGTGATGAAGAGGGCCTTTGATGAAGGCTGGGGTGCTGCGATTGCCAAAACTGTAAGTCTTGTTGCTCTCTTTCTCTTTCATTTGGATCCTGAGTTTGAATTGGATGAAAAGATTTTGAATTTGCGAGGTTGGACTGTTTGATTATAAGCTCATAATTCAGCTGTTTGGTTACCGAGAAAGTCCAGGAAAAGAAATTTTAGAATGATGATTAGCAGAGATATTAGGTGGTAGTATGATGAAGTAAAGAATGAACTTGGATGATTATGTGTGTTTGATATCTTTGATTTAATGTAGTTGGTGCCATTTTAGCAAAATGGTTTATGTGATTTGCTAATAATGTCCTGTTACCAGATGTGTTTGACCGAAAAGTATTAAGATTTAGTTATTTTTGTGGCTAAAATTGTCGAAAGTGAAAGCCCATTTGCTGATCTACAATGCCATCTCTTAGTTAAAGTCATTTACGCTGGTTTAGTATTGTTGTGCTTTGTTAATTGAGGACCTTTTAATTGAGGACCTTGTTAATTGAGGATCTTTTTAACAGTCCGGCGGCGCAGAACTGGAATTCAACTGTTGCAGACCAAGCTTCGGATTATTTTTCTGCCACATCGTGAATTGTTTGTAAATTGCAGCATAGTAGGAACTACAGAGGTAATACATCCAACTTGAGCCAGATTCTCATAGCTTTCAAAGTTTCTGCACTTAACTACCACAACTTTCGCATGCTGCTTACTTCACTATGATTTTTTGACTTTGTGGTTGGTTGTCCCAAAAAAATATGATGCTATCGAACTTGAGTATTGATAAACTGTCTAAAGAAGAGTGCATATGTTTTGGTGGCCAATTTGTGAAATTAAGTAAACATAGAAGGTGAAAGCGTCCATTTTCCCTGAGTAAGAACTTGTCTACTGATTTCTATTGAAAGAACTCAAAACAAAAGGGTAAACTTTTCTTTTTTACGTTAAAGGCAGAGAAAGAATTGCCAACTATTAGTTTTGCAAGAAAGAATTGCCATCAACGGTCAACCTATTCGTTTAGGAATTTGTATGTTATAACTACTATTCGTTTAGGCTTGCATTCGCCACAAGCTTATGGATCTAGAGTGTCGTATGTCAGGCATTGTGTTTATCTAAAGTATGCACACTTGCACATCTACTTCAACCTTTAGCGCACACTTGCTCCTCAGCCCCCTTCACTTCACTGGTCGGACACCAATGTTCTAAAATGTATAAACTTTTGGTTCAGGGCTAAAAAGTTTCCAACAATGTTCTAAAATCCAACTAAGTCCAGCCATGTGATACCCTGGCTTTTCCTATATAAATGGAGTATCCACCTAGATGCACATGGTGACCTAATTTATTTAGTTTTGGTCAGTTATATAAAGTCAATAACATTTATAAGGAAATATGGCTAATAATGTAGCGATATCATAATAAGCCTCATGGTCAAAATTTTTTCCAATGTTTTGTAATGATATATGTATCTAGTTGTTCTGTATTTATGTAGTTGTTACAAGATTGTGGCTTGTTGATGGTGTTATGTATTTATGTAGTTGTATGAACATGAATTTGGCTCAGCAATAGAGTCCTTAAGACATGGTCTGGTCTTAGATTCTCATAGGGTAATCTTCCATGAACAAAATTGTAATATTTGGGAATTTGTAAGATTATTGCATCGTCTAATGATGGAAAATAAGGGAAAGCATTTCTACGTGTATATCAACAGTGAAAGCATGTGAAACATATTTCAGTTGTGTATGAACATGTGAAGCATTTGAATTTGGTTTAGGGTTTAGGCTCAAATTGCATGTTGATTTTTGAGTATTTTATTGCTGAGCCAAATTCCCAAATATTACAATTGTGTATGAATATTATTGAAAATAAATTGTTTGAAAAAGTTTAGTGGAATCAGGATGGGGTTTTTTTTTTTTTTTTCTTTGGGCGGGGGGGGGGGACGCATGTTTTTCCATTCTCTATCTAGTGGGGAGGTGTAAGGAGGGCATGATTAAGTATGAAGAGAGTTAAATAATTTCATTCATAAGTTCTGGATTAAACGCCATTTAGATGACTTGATGTAGCTCTCATACTTGAACTTCAAAGTGATGAAGTCCAACATGTGTTTCTGTACATTTGGTTTTCCTGTGTCTTTACTTCATGGCGTAAGAATATATTCACTTTTATTAGTCCAAGTGGTGATTCGTTTCAAATGCAAGAATACATTCAATTTTATTATTTTTCATATTCATAGTTCATTTATGATCTTGATGACGCATCCCCCGAGGTCATGGCCTACTTAGAGGGGACCTTAGCAAGCCGGTACAAAAATTGGAAGAACAATTTTCACAATCATTTTAAGAAATGGGATAATCTGGAGATTGCTCGCTTACATGTTCCAAGCGAATTGAATGACCGGCCAGAGGATTGGGAGTGGCTCTGCAAGCATTTTACGGACCCAGACTTTGTGGTATGTGCATAATATTTTAATAATAATTTATTATTGTTTTAGTAATTTTTTAAAGCTTTTTTTATTAATTTATTTCAAATAGTCGCACTAACAAGTATATTGTGTGTTTAACAAAAGAAATCTGTTGCTGGCCAAATAGCTCGAGAGTCAAAGACACTTCTCCACCATTCTGGTTCGAAGCCCTTTTCGTATAGGCTTGAGGAACGACGTCAGGTAATACTATATTAACTTTGAAATTTTATACAATTTATTTATTATTATTAATAAAATTTTCTTAATGTTTTTTTTCTTTAGGAGGGTTCTAAGTTCCCAGAGATCGACATGTTCAAGGACGTTTACGTTCGACTTGGTAATGAAATCGCTGAGCAGTTTTATGTAAGTATATGTAATTATTATTATTCTTATTTGTATGAATCGTTCAAATATTATTTATACTTTGTTATTGAACATTATATGTTTTTTCTTTATTATTACAGGATACTATGGTGGAAAAGGGCATTGCTGTTCTCCAAGAAGCAACATTGCAGCTTCCCTCGGAGACTTCGATCGAGGACGTCATGGTACCAGAGGATGTAGGTTTTCAGATCATGACTGAAGTCCTGGATCAGAACCTTGGTCGTCGTCATGGCCAGGTTGTTCGGGGTATGGGGAAGTCATGGGTTCGTGAGACGGGTGCCTCTTCTTCCAGATTGAACACATCATTGATGGATGAAGTGACAACCTTAAGGGGTAAGCTTGCGATCCAGGAAGAGCAGATGAGGGCCCAGGGCGAGCAGATGAAAGCGCAGCTGAGGGTCCAGAGCGAGGAGGTGAGGACCTATGCTGAGACAGTGAGAGACCTTGTACGAGCCATACAGATGGCCGGCCTACAAGTCTCGCTACCAGCACCTCATCTTGATCCACCTTCGACCTCAGAGCCACCTTACCCTCCCGATACTCAGTAGCTTGATGTTTTAAACCTAGTTCACTTGTACTTTTTTCTTTTTTGTTTGGACATCTTGTATGTATACATTTTTATATATTTTATAATTAAATACTTTTGCTTGGTTAATTAATTATTCTTTACTATTTAATTACAATATTTATCAAAAATTAAAAAAAAAATAGTTTTGACCAAAACATTAAAAAATAAAAAAAATAAAAATAAAGGGTTTGCGTGACGTAGGTCGCGTCACGCAAGGCAACTTTGCACGACGTAGGCCCTGAGTTGCACAAGGCCACTTTGCTCGACGTAGGTCCTGCGTCGTGCAAAGACAACTTTGCGCGACGCAGGATCTACGTCGAGCAAAGTGGCCTTGCGCGATGCAGGACCTACGTCATGCAAAGTTGCCTTGCGTGACGCAGGTTATACCTTGGTTGAGCAAACTCTAGCATCACCGACTTGGCGCGACGGGTTTTGCGCGACGAAGGTGCGTCGCGCAAACCCTTGCGCAACGCTTTTGGACTTTGCACGACGAAGGTACCTACGTCGCACAAAGTGTTTTTTCTACTAGTTATTTTATATTTTGCTTATAAACGAAATTGTTCCCTGGATTGCAGTTACTTTTCAGCATCCGACAACACTGATATAGCATTTGGTGTATACTTTGCTTTTGAATCCCAATCGGAATTATGCCCCTCTTAGTACTAAGGATCCTGGGAATTCCAGGTCTCTCTTCTCTTTCCCTCTCCCTATGTGTAGTTTAATATAATTGAACAGCTCTGTTTGATTTAAGATTTAGTTGGAAGTGTTTGAGATTTAATTAAGTGAAAATTTAGTTCAATAGTAGAAAATAAATGGAACATTCAGATAGTGGAGAAAGAAAGAAGCCTTTTAGGATTTTAGAAGTTGTGGTCCATGAAGATGATTCACTAGATAGAAGCATTATGATTTGTGGGTTTTCATATTTGAATTAGTTCTATTATGTTTGCGATGTGAGTTCCTGAAATGGTTTGCTTCTTCTTGGACCCTGCAATGCAAGAAGGTTATTGAAAACCTTTTAGTAAGTTTGGGACGTTTGTAATTACTAAAATTTTGTTGCAAGAAATTGGGGGATGAATTTGGGTTTCGGGGGAATGTTATCGTTTTTTATTCTTATACTGCACGAAAAAAAAAAAAAAAAAGCTTTGGGTGCAAGTATGTGTTTTTTAACATTTATTTCTGTAGTGTGAAAGTCAATTGCGTTTTTTTGCTGCAGTCGGGTTGCACTTACTCTTGGTCTACCCCCAACATTGGTCTTTAAATGTGGAAGAGGAAGCGCGTCCACCCCAACCCCCAAAAAATGGTTAGAGCCTTAGAGGTGAATGGTGTTCTTTTCTTTAGACAAGTTTTTGGAAACAATATTATTTGAATTTTTTATATTTTAACAAGCAAGTGAAGTCAAGTCTTAGTGATTTTGATGCATATTTTATTAGTGATTTTGATGCCACCAACCTTATCTCAGTGTATCACTTTTGACATTTTATTCAGCTTCCTATGGTAATTGTACTTAATGAATAGGATTTTAGAGTTTTCATTTGCGGTTCATTTAGTCCGTCAAGGTATTAATTTGTTTCAATTAGGTTCATAAGGTTTAATTAAACTCTTCATTTTCAATTGTACCAATTAGGCTCATAAAGTGGTTCAAAGAGCTTCAAGAGCTTGATTCACCCAATTTATACTTTCCATGTAAAACTTTTTTCAAAAAGTTGAAACATCTTTCAGTGTAGATAACATTAATTATTTGTAACAATCTTTTATTCTTCTGAAACATATTTTTTCATGCGGTTTTTAATCTCGCAGCAATGCGCGGGTAATATTTCTAGTTCCTTCCAATAATAGGACACGATGGAATAATCAAATCACATATAAAAGGGAATGTCCATACTCTCATATTCCAAGTTCTAATATACGCCAAACCCTATTATGTGGCAAAGAACATATTGTATACTGAGAGTGGAAGACTTCCTTCTCTTCCATTCCAGCATGTCTTCATCTGCAGGTAAATGTTCTCGACATCATTGTGGTATTGGTTGTTAGACATATGTGCAACAGCATGCGAGTATAACTCATCTGCATTGTGCATGCATATACATGCTTATATATATATATATATATATATATATATATATGTAATCCTAACTTCATATTGATCTAAACGATATTCTTGTTAGGAGTACTGTAGGTTCACATAGTTACCAAAGGTGTACAGCACCAGATTAGTTCTTGACTGTATGGGTTAGTTAGGGGAATGCTAAAATAGTTAGCTTTGGTATTTATGTATAAATACTTCATGTACAGAGATATGAAATATAATGAAAATCATTTTCACAATTCTCTTTCTCTCTCTACATTCTCTCTCTCTCTCTAATCTTTCTTTTTCTCTAAGATTCAGTTTTCTTATTCACTAAGATCTTACTTTCTACATGGTATCATCGCCGGAGTCCACCGACGTTGATCTCCTGCTTCCGTATTCTTGATTTTTCCGCACTTTTCTTTCCTACCAAACAGATCTTTCTCGTCTTCTCTCTCTATTTTTTCTGCAAATTTGCCATGACTGTTGTGGAGACCTCTACCAATTCTTCGTCCTCAGCCGCTATTCCTCCCGCTGATGCTCTGAATCATTCGATTACATCTGTCACCGTTCAGAACATCACCGGCATGGTTCCGACTAAGTTGATGCGTCACAATTACATCACCTGGCGCAGCCTCTTTCTTCTGGTTCTGAAGTGTTTCAAGCTTTTAGGGCTTGTCAATGGCACTGACATTTGTCCTTCTCAGTTCGTCTGTGATTCTACTGGCACTTGAGTTCTTAATCCTGCGTATGACGTTTGGTGTGATCGAGATCAAATATTGATGATTTGGATAAATTTAACTCTCTCTGAAGATCTCCTGCCTTTGACTGTTGGTATGGATGATTCCAGATCTTTGTGGCTTTCTCTGGAAAAACGCTTTTCTGGCGCTTCTCGTTCACATGTTCACAGTCTTCGTGCCAAGATTCAGACGATCCAGAAAGGTGACTCTTCGATGACTGATTATCTTAATTCGAGTAAGGAAATTTCTCTTCAAAAGCGTAAAAATCGAGCCCCTGCATCCACTCCATTTCATGCATATACTGCTCAATCCTCTCCTAATTCTGGTTATCACTCTGGATCCCGAGGGAATTATCGAGGTCGCAACCAAAATCGTTCCAAATTCAATCAGAATCGTAATTTTGGGGGTAATCGATTCAATCACCAGACTGGTAGGATTCTTGGTGCTGGTCCATCTCGATCTGGAGGCTCTCAGTCTGGCAAGTCGATTCCATGCCAACTTTGCAATCAGCATGGTCATCATGCTCTTCATTGTGGTTGTCTTTCACAATTTGCCTCTTCAATGACCACTGGCTCTCCTCATGGTTCTGGTTCTACTCCTAGAAATGACTCTCCTCAATTCTCTGGTTATTCACCTATGGCTATGTCTGCAACCACATCTGCTCCACCCAATTACTGGATAACAGATAGTGGTGCTTCTCATCATGTTTCTCCAGATCCATCTTTCTTTAACTCTGCTATTCCCTACACTGGTAGTGAACAACTATTTGTGGGTGATGGTAAAGGTCTGTTGATTTCACATATTGGTCATGTCTTTATACGCACACCTAATACAGTCTTTCGTCTTAATGATGTCTTACTTGTCCCTCAAGCTTCTCATAATCTACTATCTGTCTACAAATTTGTCAATGATAATTTCTGATCTCTAACTTTTGATCCGTTTGGGTTATATATCAAGGATCTACACACTGGGAAGATGCTTTTCCAGGGCCCCAGTGAAAGTGGCCTCTACCCTTTCTACTGGACATCTTCCAATGGCTCTTCTGGAATAACAGTGTCTCCTCGTGCTTTGATGGTTACGAAGGCTGACATTCATCTCTGGCATAGGAGGCTTGGACATCCTTCTAATGCTATCTTACACTCTGTGTTACATAATCATCATTTACCTGTAACTGGTTCAGTGAATAAAATGCCATTTTGTGTTGCTTGTCGAATGGGCAAAGCTTCTAAGCTTCCCTTCTCTGTGTTGCCTTGTACTTCAGTAAAGCCTTTTCATTTGGTTCATGCTGATGTATGGGGACCCTTCCCTTCACTCTCTTGTACTGGTTACAAATACTATCTAATAATAGTAGATGATTTCACCAAATACAGTTGGTTATATCCTCTATATCTTAAATCGGATGTATCTTCAGCTCTTATCAATTTCCTTCTCAAAGTTCAAACACTATTTGCCTCTAAAGTTCAGTGTTTAAGGACTGATTCAAGGGGTGAGTTTTTGAGCCACACACTTCAAGCTTTCTTTAATGCTCAAGGTATTACACATCAGCTGAGTTGTCCACACACACCTGAACAAAATGGATGTGCAGAGAGGAAACATTGTTATGTTGTTGAAATGGGCAGAACCCTACTTTCTCAGAGTGGTTTACCATCCAAATTTTGGGTTGAAGCTTTTCAGACATCTGTTTATCTCATCAACAGGTTGCCTTCATAGACCTCTTCCTTGAGTCCATGGGCACATTTATTTCAAGCTCCACCGAAGTATCATACCTTGAAGCCTTTTGGATGTGCCTGTTATCCATGGCTGAAACCTTACTCCAGCCATAAGTTAGAACCAAAGAGTAAGCTGTGCATTTTTCTGGGCTATAGCTTGAATCACAGTGGATATCGGTGCTATGATCCTATCATTGAGAAACTCTATATTTCAAGACATGTGGTGTTTGATGAGAGTACTTTTCCTTATCTTCATCCTAATTTTTTACCAGCTTCATCTTCTGTACTATCTCATTCCAATCCTCTCCCTTCTTCCATCTCAGTTAATATACCCGTGCCATCTTCTTCTCAAACTGCAGCCTCTCAACATCAACCATCTACTAGTCCAATACATGATCCTACCTCTATTCCATCAACATCTCCTTCCTCTCTCCCAGTTGCTCTTCATACTGATATAGCCTCGGGTTCTCCTCCACCTATTGGTGCATCTCACAATACTCATTCTATGATCACTAGAGCCAAAGCTGGTATTCATAAACCCAAAGTTTTCACTACTACCAAGCATCCCCTTCCATCTTCTATTGATCCTCTTACCCAAATACCATTTGCACCCACCACTTACCTTCAAGCCTCAAAACATGCACCTTGGATGGCCGCAATGCAAGATGAATTTCAAGCTCTTCAATCCACTGGTACATGGGATTTGGTGCCTTCTCATCCTTCCTACAATCTTGTCGGCTGTAAATGGGTTTTCAAGGTGAAACACAAGGCAGATGGGTCTATCGAAAGGTATAAAGCACAACTAGTTGCTAAGGGTTTTCACCAACAAGAAGGTTTGGACTTCTTTGAGACTTTCAGTCCCGTGGCTAAACCACCCACTATTTGGATTTTGCTTTCCCTTGCAGTGCATTATGATTGGTTCATTCATCAATTAGATGTTAGCAATGCTTTTCTTCATGGTCAGTTAAAGGAGGATGTCTATATGGTGCAGCCCCCGGGTTTTGTTGATCTTTCCAAGCCTACTCATGTTTGCAAACTTAAGAAGTCCCTTTATGGTCTTAAACAAGCGCCTCGCGCCTGGTATGAAGCCTTTTATCGGGCTATTCTGTCCTTGGGATTCTCTGCATCCTCCTCTGACACTAGTCTTTTTATCAAGAAAGACATCACTATCACTTTTATCTTGGTGTACATTGATGATATAATCATCACTAGCAGCTCCTCTCAAGTCTGCCAAACTATTATTTCTCAACTGCAAGCTATTTTTCCTGTCAAAGATCTTGGTGATATTCACTATTTTCTGGGAATTGAAGTGACTCGATCTTCTCACGGTCTATTTCTTCATCAGTCAAAATATGCTTTGGATCTCCTAAAGAAAACTGATATGTTAGGCGTCAAGCCTTGCACTACTCCAGTTAGTTCTTCTAAACTGGATCACTCAGGCACACCACTTGCAGATCCTATTTCCTATAGGTCCATTGTTGGTGCATTACAGTACCTTACCTGGACTCGTCCTGATCTTGCTTTTGCAGTGAATCAAGTGTGTCAACATATGCAAACTCCCCGAACTATTCATTTGCAAGCTGTTAAGCGTATCCTCAGATATCTTAAAGACACTATTGACTCCGGACTGCGGTTCACCAAGGGTGCTCAGCTTCTCACTGCTTGGTCTGATGCCGATTGGGCTGGTTGCCCTGTTGACCGATGATCTACAAGTGGCTATTGTGTGTTTTTGGGACCCAATTTAGTAGCTTGGAGTGCTAAGAAACAGAACACAGTGGCTCGGTCATCCACTGAGGTTGAGTACAGGTCCCTTGCCAACACTGCTGCAGAAATTTCGTGGGTTTGCAAGATACTCTCTGATCTTTCATTTCCCCTTCTTCGTACACCTGTTATATTCTGTGATAACAAGAGTGCTATTGCACTAGCTTTCAATCCAGTATTTCATGCTCGTACAAAGCATGTTGAGATTGACTATCACTTTATCCGCGAGAAAGTTCTTTTGGGTCAGATTGATGTTCAACATGTTAATACGTTGTCACAGATTGCTGACATTTTTACTAAGTCTCTCCCTGCCGATCGGTTTCTCTCCCTAACTGACAAGCTTTCAGTTCGATCCTCTACCTTCAGCTTGAGGGGGTGTGTTAGGAGTACTGTAGGTTCACATAGTTACCAAAGGTGTACAGCACCAGATTAGTTCTTGACTGTATGGGTTAGTTAGGGGAATGCTAAAATAGTTAGCTTTGGTATTTATGTATAAATACTTCATGTACAGAGATATGAAATATAATGAAAATCATTTTCACAATTCTCTTTCTCTCTCTACATTCCCTCTCTCTCTCTAATCTTTCTCTTTCTCTAAGATTCAGTTTTCTTATTCACTAAGATCTTACTTTCTACAATTCTTACATTTGGCACTCAAATTCTCGTACGTAATGGAAAAGAACCAAGAAAGGGAGGCGAACCCCAAGCCAAAACATACGGTTTTGGCTCAGGTTTGAGCAAGAGAGGGATATTCAAACTCGACACTACAGCGCGAAATAATAGGTTGTTTCTTGGAACACCAAGAGATCAGGTTCGTGACCAAATAGACAAGATAGCCACTAGTGGAGCATCGAGTGTCGGGAGTGAGCATCAGAGAAAGCAGAGAGTCCCGTATAAGAGGATTGAGGGCAGAAGTGAAGGCCAAAGTCAATAGTATCTTTGACATACTAGAGAATGTGTTTCACAACTATCGTATTGGTGGTGCTCGGAGCACTCATGAACTAAGCAATAATAATAACAGCATATGATAAATGAGGACTAGCAAGCGTCAAATGCAAGGAACCAACGAGCTCATCATAAAAAGTAGAGATGAAAGTAGAGAACCATCGGAAGCCGTAAGGGCCACCTTAGCCGCAAGAGGTGGAGAAGGAAAGATTTTTTAGTGTGACCATCACACGAAGTGGTACATCACGTCTTTCTATATAAATGGTGAGTTATGTGTGTTAAAAGGTTAATAACTTAAAAATTAAAATTTTCCACCACTTGCATAAAAACATGTGGTGTATCATCCGTATTCCTGTCATAACTAAAAATTTTCATGTAGAAGTAGGCTTGCACTTAAGAAGATCGCACTTCTGAAGCAAGGCATGTGCATGTTTGAGCTGATGGATGTGAAAGACTAGTTAAGAAATTCGAATATTTTAGTGTACATTGGTGTATCATGTAAACCAAAGCATATTAGAAATTGATTAAACCACTTCAGAATAAGATATAGAATGTCGTTTTTGATCAGTTAGTCTTCCATTGACTTCTTAATTGAACTTTCCTCTTTTCTTGCAAGATTTATTAACTTAATTTTCTTTTAGCATTTGGTTATGTATGAACATAAAAGAGTTCTAATGTCCTCGACCAATCAATCACTGATATGAGAACAATGAGCTGAGGCGTACATTTTTTATTCGACAAAATATCGATGAAGACCCATATATAACTTGAAAAAAATAAAGATTTGCAGTCTGAAATATCTCAAGATCAGTTTCGATTTAATAATGTCATTGATTTGAAACATGTTGATGAAAAAAAATAAATGTGTGAGAAATTCATCAACTCTTTTGGTGGTCAGACAATTTCCCTTAGTGGAAGGTCTAGACAAGAAACAGAATGTAAAAGAATTCACAAAATTTTGTGTCCTAGTTCACAACAATTAGTGTACGCATGCATGCTGCAGTTCACAATCCGTTCAAGCGAGAAGTGAGGTCAATGAAGATGTCTTCTGTACAAGGAATTGTGAGTCCACCCATCGGATAATTGTACCCAAATTCCTCCACCGCCTTGTTTAGCAATTCTTGAAACGAAGGGTGATTCAAGAATGATATTGGAATTACAAACCGCTTCTTTCCATTCTCTCCGACATACACTACCATGTAGCCTTTTGGAACACCAACAGAAGACGGCGACGATGAAGCTGCTTTGTTTGCAAACAATAAACTCGATTGTCGTAGTATTTGCGGTAATCGAATGGCCATGTGTTAAAATGTAACTTAAGTAGTATCACTTTAATCAGAAAGAGGACGGTGTTTCGAAAAATGACTTGGAAGAATAAGAGAAGAAGAAAAGATTTGGTAGTGGAGAATGTGTGGAGTACTCGAGTTGCATATTTTGTTGGGATAATGTGCGTGTATAAATAGAAGAAGTAGGTTGGACAAAAATCTATGGACGAGAGAGTTTGTACATCTAAATTTGCGAGGGCAATTTAGTTAGAAAATGGTTGCACATAAATTCTTGGGCGAGCACATGGTTGTGTCTTCCTTCACATATGCCCACAATTTTGGTAGCTAGTCATCCAAACTTATATATTTTGTAAGGAAGTGAGAACTGCTGGTGTTAGTTTACTGGCTAGCCTTAAACAAGGGACAGCCGTAGATATATCTGCAAGTCCCTACAATTTCTTGACAACATGTAAACACTGTTGGAATCTTGTTATCTCCAAATATTATTATTACAAGATAAGTACGTCTAAATATCTATTATTCAGTATTCACTACTGTGGCCTCATGCTTTGCCCTTACTATATAATTCAGATGTCACTTCGTACTACAGTCTAGTGGTATTTATCTTCACTTTTAAGTGAGAGATCATATGTTTGATTTTTGTCAAAGTCGAATTCAAACTAAATTATTATAGCTGGTCCATTATAAGGCTTAGCCTACTCCCCCACACTATAGTGTAAATAATGTCAATGTATTAAAACAAACTATATAATTCAGATAGATCTCATTATAATTGAGTAACATTCTTAAAAACAAAGGGGAATGCTAGCTACAACGTAGTTTAATGTTCAAAACTGTATATATTTTAGAAGGTTTATTAAATATTATCCCAAACAAAAAATAATAATCGGATCGGAAATCATTTCAATAGTTCAAGTTTAAATTGTTTCTAAATTTTGCAACATTAAGGGGTTGTTTGAAACTATTTCATGTTTTGTTTTAGTTTTCAAAAATTAAAACCGAAAACTTATCTGGTAACAAATTTTAGTAGTTTCAGTGAAAACTAGAAACCAAATAAGTGAAAGGCTATATTTTGAGTTTTCAACATCTGGCTTACAATTGCCACTTAGTACTGCAGTCTAATGGTATTCCTCTTCATTTGTAAGTGAGAGGTCTTAGGTTTGATTCTTGCTAAAGGCGAATTCGAACCATGACACGCCCGACCCTGATATTCCCTGAACACCAAGGTAGGCACGTGCTGGCCGACACCCGAAGGTGACGAAGCCATATTAGGATGCATGAGAACAATGAATATAAATAAAAGTTATGAATTAAAATATACAATGATTATGCAAATGAGGAACGTTTTCAGAGCATACAATCTAACTAGAACACTAAGGGAAGAATATAAAATTGAATGAATATAGGAATGGGTCCTTCACCGAGAGGACTCGAAGATGCCAATGCGGAAGTGTCTTGACGCTGGGATTGTATGTCTCGATTCTAAGTCCTAAGGGGGCGCAAAACAAACATGAGTTGACCAAGTTGATATATATATATATATATATATATATATATATATATATATATATATAGTATTGAAACAGTTATTCAACGTACTAACCCCCAAAGTTTATGAAAACTCAGTAGTATAGTATGTAATAGGTTTTCCGAAGACCCTAGCATGCCATAAAATAATTCATAAAACATATATAGTATAGTGTGCTAAATAGTGGTATCATAGTCACCCGTGGTACTACATCTCCCGGCCCAAAGCCAATAACTATATCTTCTGACCCGAAGCCAATAACTATATCTCCTGGCCGGAAGCCTATAACTATATCTCCCGGCCCGAAGCCAATATACAAGTATCTTCGCCCGTAGGCAGAATAGTGACCACTAGATAAGCACAAAAACATTGAATATACTCTTTCCAACATAAATCCATATATCTCAAAAACATCTTCATAGCATATAGTCATCCATCCTATATGCTACAAAGAAGTGTAAAAACATGTTCATAAATAGTACAGTCATCCATCATATATACTACAAAGAAGTGTAAAAACATGTTCATAAATAGTACATAGTCATCCATCATATATACTATAAAGAACATAAATTCGATAAAGTATGGTATTCCAAAATAGTCTCAGTAAAACATGATAATCATAAAGTGTAAATCTAATTTACTCATAAAACTTAACCATTAAATCATGCTTTTCATGTATGCATTTCTACTATTAAAATATGCATTTTAGAAGAGGTCCACTCACAGATGCTTCGCCATCGAAAAGCCATGCAAACTAGCGAAGACAGAAACGTCACAATAAATGCATCTAAGCACATAAAGGGTCCAATTAATAAAACTCCAATCAAATGATTGAATTTGAGAAAACAGACATCGGAATTGGAATTAGGATGTCGAAATTAGCCTAGGAGGGATCCCGGACAAAACCCGAAAAAAGTCAACGTCGATCGGTCAAAGTTAACGGTTAGCGTTGACTGAAGTCAACGGTCAGACTGGGTCGGGTCAACCGGGTCGGGCCACCAGGTTTAAGACTTAGGGTTTGGACTTAGGTTAGGGTTAGGTTTAGGTGGGTTGGGCTTTTGGTTAAAAAGTTAATAGGTTTAAAGATTAGGTTTAGGTTAGGGCAGAGTTATAAGGCCCATGGGTTTGGATTTGGGTGGCCCTAGGTTGTGGGTCAAAGGGCTTTGGGCTTGAAAGCTCGTCTGAAGGCCTAGTTTTAAAGGGTGTAAGATATCTGGGTTTGGGTTTAGGGTCTAGTGGGTTAAACGAGCCGAAGGCCCTAGGTTGGCACGGCCTAAGGACCTGGTTCGAATGGGCTTTGGGCTTGGAAGCCCAGCCCGAGTTCAAATTGTGGGTCGCTGGACCTAATCAAAGGAGAAGGCTGAATTCCGGCCGGAAAGTTCCTCCAAACTTCGTCCGAGCTCGATTTATAACCATAGGGTACGATCTAAGTACTAAAATGAAGATAGAGGTGAGAGGGAGAGGTTTATACCTTTGTGGTCCCTTGCCATGGCTAGGAAGTGGCCGAAAAACCTTTGTAACTCGCGGCCCATTCATCGGAAAACTGGGAAAACATTTCCCGGTGCCATTTCTGCACCAAATCTTCACCCAAACACATAAGTAAGCTCAACAATTGCCACAAAACATCAAAATGGGAGAAGGAAGGTGTCCCCGAGGCTTACCTAGGCCCGATTTGTGGTGAACTCGTCTGAATTCACAAAGGGAGGAAAAGGACGATGGTCTTTGCCACTGTACGCAACAGCGGACCAGTCTTGTGTTCGAGGTCGTGACTGGGAAGGTACTACAATGGTGGTGGTGAGTGGTTGATTGGGTTTGTGTGGCTCAGAGAGAGTGGGAGTAAGATGTCTAAGAAAGAGGGCTTGGGGGAGTTTGAGAGGAAGTGAGTTGCGAGAGAGAGAGAAGAAGGGGAGACTACCACGTGGCAGTGCAAGAAGGAGAGAGGCCATGGGACAAGTTCAAGGGTGGGCCCCCCTTGGGCACACCAATTAAGGCCAAAAAGTAAGGTTTTAAACAAATAAAATCCAACCAAAGTGCAAAATACGAAAATACCCCTTTCGTTTCGTGAAGTTCGGAATGGGTTGTTACAAACCACATTATTGCTAGCCCATTATGAAGTTTAGTTCATTCCCACTCTCTTAGTGTAGATAATATCGTTTATTAAAAAATAAAAACAATAGTCCCATAGTGCTAGCTGTTAAAAGCTAAAATGGCCTAATCTTTCTACCACACAACCTAAACGATTTTTTCTCGCTTCTCTTGAAAATCATTAATGCTGTCAAATACCAATAGTGCTAGCTGCTCACTAGTGAGAGCTTACAATGGCATTGAAGTATAAAAAAATTAAAAAAACAACACAAGCATTTCAAACAAGTACATATTTTAAAAGAAAAAATAGTCCCATACCCAATGTTAGAAAACACAACATATATACAAGAGAAAGTAAACACAGCAATTTTGTAGAATCCAATTTGAGAATGTTGCTTTGGTTGAGAATAGAAAGTCTGGGAAAGAGGTTTGTTATGTAAAACCATTTTGTGAATGACAATGAATTATGCCGAGAATAAATGAGGGAATAATTGACTTGGCAATCAAGTTGATGAAATCTCTAGGACTCTCAGTGCCTTAAGGAAATAAACATATTGAAGTCCTAATTAAATGCGATCAATTATGGACCTTTATTAAGTAAATACAAGGAATAAGAGTCATGATGGGACTCTAATTGATTAGATATGATTTGGGTTGATATCCTTTCTGATAATAGGGAGGAATTGATTGAAACCTAGCTATATAACCTAAGAGCAGTCCTTGCTTCCATATCAACTGAAACTCACAAAAACTATAAAGCCTATTTCGATAGTATAGTTAATTGAGAGGCACTGAAAGTAGAAGACTACTTCTACTTTGTTGTAAGGATCAATGATTTCATCTTCATAACCATGTGTTTCGTATTCTATAAATAAGTTTAATATAATTAGTCGATGTCTATTTTACATTGATTTGATTTGTTCATAATCCTAATGTTTTGTTGTTGTTATTTTAGAATATGTCTTACATGTGGTATCAGAACCACACAACAAACTTAGGGTTCGGATGAAAGAGAGCCGTGATATAATTCTATTTGGTATGATTCCTCTGGGTGGTGACTATGGATACTGGTATTCATGAAATTTTATTTTTCCTTTTGGCTCTCGCTTAATTATTAGGAATGGGTTTGTTTTACTTTCATGGATAAGGCATAAAGGAGTGAGTTTTATCAGGTTTCTTTGTCTCCTATAAACCCTAAAATTAAATATATATTGGTTCGACTAATCATGCTCGAGTGATATGATTCTGGTGTTTTTTTTTTCTTGCTTCTGCTTATTGCAAGCCTTTAAAAAAAAATTAAAATTTTTGGTTAGTTTGCTTATATTTTAGACGGTTCTCGTTACAATTCTTTCAAATTATTAAATTAATCCTTGCAAATGTGAGTTTTCTGGATGAATATTGTATTGGATTTCATGCTTTCATGATTTAAATTTTGGATTTAGCATTGTTAATTAATATGTTCTAAAAGGCATTCCCAATTTGTTTGTTTTCTGATGAACCGATAATGGTAAAACTATTTGGCAACTTACGTATATATAAACAAATTATTGTATTATGAAGGATTGCTTGCTATCATAATTTTGATATGTGGTTAATTACATTATTATGAATTGCTTTCAGTCGGTTCGTATTGGGGTTTTCAATTTTTTAATAAATTGATTCAATTGTGGTGTGAATTATTTCTTGCCTAAACTTTTGTCAAAATTAATCATGCTAAATTATAGTCTTTTCAAAATATAATATTATAGGGGTTGACTCCATTGAAGTCTCATTAAAAGGAAACCCATTCATGTCAATAACCTCGGCTTGATAGATTTCCATAACTCCAAATATTATGAAATTCGGTCATGTTATAATATTAAGTAGATTGTAGACGCTGATATTTTTCCACCTTTTTTTTTACAAGAAATGGATTTATGGTAAATTTTTAAGTGTGATACCATGTTGCTGGAATTCCGCAGACTTATGCAGAATAGTCTGTTTGTGATATTATTTTGATATATCGATGTAACCCATACATTCATAAAATTTTAGTATGATATACATTGAGATGTTTTTTAAAATTATGAAAATTTTCACGAGCATTGATTTGAAAATGAATTATTGATGAATTGTTTAATCTCGAGACCTTACTGCAGAATTTATGCGGTTTATGCAGCACATTCCATTTAGATTTTATTTTTAGCCCACTTGTAAAATCGAAACAAAATTATGAAATTTTGATTGACAGTAAAGTTATATGTCTACTTCATTTTTGGAAATTTTCATGCACATTGGAGCAAGATTCAACTTTTGATGAATTGTTTAATCTCCAGTATGTGCTGCAGAATTTTTGTCGTTTCTACAGCACATCCCATTTCTAATTTTCTTATAGTACACTTGTAAAGTCTAAAAAATTATGAAATTTTGGGAATTAACAGATTTATATGTTTACTTTATGTCTTAAAATTTTCATGCATATCGGATGAACAATGAATGTTTGGTGAATTTGTAATCTCAGGTCTGTACTGAACATTTTCTGCAGTTTCTAAAGCACCTCTCTTTTCGAATTCATTTTTGGCTCGCTTAAAATTTTAAAAATCATGAAATTTTGTATAAATTTTGGTACTTCAAAACTAGTTTTGTTATGTAATATTGTTTCACTGATTTGTGCACATCTATTAGTACCAATTATTATACAAGTTTATGATTCCAATATGTCCTTATTTTATGCAAATTCTCAATACTAACGAATTTTATAGACAATGTTTTGGTTTGTTTTGCTTAAACCAATGTTTTGTTTGGTCATCAATTCTGATTATGATGATAATTGTCTTTTGAGAGAAAATTGAAAAGTGGCATCAGTTTACTAATTGATCATTTGGGTCCCTATTGAATAACTGAATAACCATGTTTCCTCTTTCAAGAACTCTATTGTTCAATGTCAATAACGAAATACTTTGTGTCTGATTAAATTTTGAATCTTTTGAGAATCATTGAATATCCAATAAAACGGTTATTTAATAATGTTCTAAAAGATTATTTTGAAAAATCAGAATTCTAATTTATATGGTGAATACTTTTGTCCAAATGGGAATTTCAGGAAATCACTCACCAATTATAAATTAGTTTTATAGCAAATCATAAAGTATTTCTAACATATTTTCATCCAGCCAAAGCTGTTGAAGCTATATGTATTTTGTGTATTTTATGTTTTGGCTAGCTATGCAGGGATTTTCTTTGCTTGGTTAGTACCTGCACAAAAGTGTAACAATCATGCAATTTGGAGTTGGTTCGATCCTCCACAACTCGACTACTTCCATGATCCATGATGAATCTTACAGAATCGAGAATGAGTAGGTAAATTTGCCAATCTTTTACCTTAATTTTCTGTGAGTTCTAAATTGGATTAAAATTATTGTTGAAAAAATTGATGTTGTTGAGATATCTATGTGTTTACTTTAATCGACTTTGTTTTAGAATTAAAACATAAATTTTGAGTTTTGATTCTCTTATTAGGTTTCATTTTAATTTATGACCTAATCTTTAATACATATGTGGGTCTTCTCTCATACACTAAAATAAATTTTGTAGCCATTAGTTTATCTAATCACTTGTCACTTTTAGATCGATTAATAATGTTGAGATAATGTTCCTTCTATAAGCCTAATTTTGATACTTATAGATTGGTTTATTATGTCCAAACCAACTATTTTGTGACTCAACAAATTTGTTTAAGAAATTTTAATGTTTTGGGCATATTAAAGGTTATTTATCTAATGAAATGAACATTTAATTTATTTAAGAAATTTTCGTGTTTTGAGCATATTAGGGATTGTAAATTAGGTTTATTTAAATTATGATTAAATCTGAAATTTTGGTAGAGCTTGGGAAATACTGATGGAGTTTTGCATACCTTGCAACGTGTCCTATTTGATTACAATTTTGATAGTTTTTTTCTAACTACAAACTTTGTAAAAACTTGCCATGTTATATTATATAATGGATTGTGTACACTATCTTTATTTATTCAACTAGCCTATATTTTGTTATATGAAAACTACTTTCTCTAGTGTTTAATCTTGCAATTTTGAGTGTTTGCCCAAGTGGGAGAAATAATGTATTATGGGCTTCACACTCATCAATTTTGCATTCTTTTAATGGTCATAGTTTTGGTAGATAAAACGTACATTATCATACTTGTTTATATTTGTTATATAGGCAACTAATCTTGTAGGAAATTCAAGAAGGGTTAATGAATATATTCTGCTCAAAAGTGTTTTGCTTATTAATTCTTGTATGTTGTTCAAGAAATTGGACTTGCGATGTATATGTTATTGATGGATAATTAATCTACTCAAAAGTGTTTTCTTATTCAGTACAACTATAAATCAATGTATAGTGAAGCATGGAATTGACAAGATGGTATATACTTCATCTACTCAAAAGTGTTGAAGTTATATACGTTTGCCCTTGTATTTTATGTTTTAGCTATGCAAACCTAATGTAATTAGTTTTTGTCCAAAGATGATTCTAGAATTATATGCTTTTGATGCATTAGAAAACATTTAGTTAAAATTTTCTATTTCTATTAAATGTTAGATGAACAAAACTGACCAAATGATTTTGTATAGTTTTTCAGTCACAAGAGTCACTTCCCTACATATATCTAGAATAAAGATATTGAGCTCACAAATTTTATGTTTTAGATCCCATGACTAATGTTTTGCTAATGGGAGTATTTGAAAGATATCTGTTTCATTTTGTAGACATTTACAAAGTTTTGTTTTACTCTTTTAATCAGTGGATAGTAATTTATCTACATATAATTTTGTCTCTGTTAATCAGTGGGAGTAAGAGATTACCGTTTATGTTAAAAATTTGAAGTGTTAGTAACTTTAAGAGTAAATTTTGTTCATAAGTTTTAATAAGAGGTCCTGATTTTGTAAATAGTATGTCGTATTTTACTTGTTTTCTTATTATATTCTAAATTGATAGAAAAGTTGGATTTTGTTACCAATGTTGTTGAGTTCTTTTGTGAACTACTTTTCAACTATTGTAAGCTAATGTTTTGACTATTAGCTCTTGATATCATGACTTTGTTAGTAACATAGTGCTTTGCGTTAAGTGTGCATGTGATCATGGAGTGCAAGGAACTGTCCAATGTGTGGCTTGGCCCTTGTTTTATTTGGTTCTGCACTTAGTCTCAAGGTGACAAGTTACTTGAAAGGTATGATTGCATACTTTAGTGGACTCAAGTGATCACCATATATATTTATCTTGTTGAGGTATTCTCATTGACATTCAAGTGAGGGAATTTAATAAACCATTTTGTGAATGACAATTAATTATGCCGAGAATAAATGAGGGAATAATTGACTTGGCAATCAAGTTGATGAAATCTCTAGGACTCTCGGTGCCTTAAGGAAATAAACATATTGGAGTCCTAATTAAATGCGATCAATTATGGACTTTTATTAAGTAAATACAAGGAATAAGACTCATGATGGGACTCTAATTGATTAGATATGATTTGGGTTGATATCCTTTCCGTTAATAGGGAGCAATTGATTGAAACTCTAGCTATATAACCTAAGAGCAGTCCTTGCTTCCATAGCAACTGAAACTCACGAAAACTTTAAGCCTATTTCAATAGTAGAGTTTGTTTATACCATATTTAGGGCCTCGTATTTAGATCTCGTACAAATACTCGGGGGACTTAAATGTAATTATGGGATAAAGGAAGGGGCAAATATGTAATAAGTGAGGAGTCCTTATTCTATAAAAGGACCCCTCACCCTCACAATTGGGGGAGGCCTCACTCTCACTCTCAGAGGCCATTTCTGAAGCCTCTCACCCCCTCTCAAAGCTTCCTCACACCCCCTAAGCTCTAAGCTCTCTCTCTCCCTCTTCAACAGAGAAATATAATACAATCAGTGTGGACGTAGCCCAAACCTTGGGGTGAACCACGATAAAATCCTTGTGTTCTTTGTGTTCTTTGTGTTCTTCGTGTTCTTGAGCGTTTGTGCAGATTCACGGTCGGATTTACGTTGTTCCAAGACCACCCCGGTTTTGTGCATCAACATTTGGCGCCGTCTGTGGGAATCGACACGAAAAGCTATGTCGGTTCTTTTTCATTTTTTTTCATCAAATCTCACCTCCACCTTGAAACCTGCACAAACCCAAGCAAAAAACCAAAAGTACCATCCTGTGAACATCAACGTATGGTAAACCAATTTTTCACAAACCCTCCAAAAGCTTCTTAATTTCCCCTGATTTTCGATCGCCAAATCAGGCCCAATTCCCTGGATTAGGATTTTTGCGGTTTCCAATCATGTCCTCTGAAGAATTGGGTCTGGTTCGCACCCAGAACGGGCCCAACTCGCCATTCTCCGATGCCACAACCCGGCCCAATCCTCCCTCCTCCTGATGGATGTGATAAAGTAGTCGCAGATCTCGCTTCAAAAAGAAGCGGAGCTGTTGTCGTACGACCCAGACGACACGTCGCTGCCGAATCTGCCTTCCGTCAAAGAAACACTAGCGGAGTTGGATCCATCCCCGCCGTACTTGAGGTGCAAGCATCGCAAAGGGGGGCGGCTGAGGGGCGTTCAGACGCTGACCTGCGTCTTCTGTGGCAGAAAACACTGATGAACCAATGGCCCAGCAGCAGCAGCTAACCAAGTGCAGCACCTGGTCCACCGCTCCCAACCTCAATCTTCCCCGCCAGAACACCCAGTGTTTCACCTTTCCCAATGCCAGGCGTTAAAACCCAAATTAGAAGACCAAGAGTCTGAATTGGCGGATGCGAGGGTTTGGGAATCATGCGAGGGCCGACAGGCCAAGGTGGCGGAGAATACGGTGGTCGACAAGCCGAAACTGCAGCCCTTTCAGGTATCTCAGGGTCATCCGAGTCCGCTCGGTGCCACGGCGCGTGATGGCGGGATTAACTTCGCCTTCTATTCCGGCAATGCGTTTTCCGTCACTCTCTGATCACTCTCTCCGATTTAGAGGGGGGTAAAGTTACTGAGCAGATCCTTCTTGATCCTTTGACCAACAAGACCGGAAATGTGTGGCATGTATTTCTCAAGGGAGATTTCAAAGATATCCTTTACGGATACAAATTTGATGGAAAAATTTTCGCCTGATGAGGGACACTACTATGACTCTTCTAGAATTGCATTGGATCCTTATGCAAAGGCAGTTATTCGTAGAGGAGAATTCCGCAAGCTAGGTCCTGATGGTAATTGCTGGCCTCAAATGGCTGGAACGGTACTTTCTTTTGACGATCAGAAAAAACAGCGGCAAGCTCATAAGGAGGCTCAGGCTGCCGGAGAACGCGAAGATTGATCAGGTGAAGGCAGCAATGGAGAATGGGGTGTTGACTGTGACTGTGTGTAAAGAGAAAAAAAAGAAGAAAGACAAGTCGATGCCCCCGCCATCTGCAATCTGCAAAGTAAAGAGAACTTTACTTTACTTTTGTCTGCCATCTGCAAAGTAAAGCAAAGGCTAATGCACATGGACCTCAACAACAGAATAATAAATGCAGCAAAAGAACGGTGAAGTGGAAAAGAGCAAAGCAGAAAGCATGGCTACCCTTTCAACATGAGATTTGCGGTGGAAAAGAGCAAAGCAGAAAATATGGCTACCCACTGAAATAATTACAAAAGAGAAAAGAAGACAGAAACAAAAGCAAAAGTAAAGCAGAAAAGAAAAAGAGAAAAGAAGAAGAGAGTGCAGCAGAAAAACACTGCAAAAAACAAGTAATAAACACCCCACCCGAATGATGTAATTTATTTTTATTATCTTTCGGAGACATCTGTATAAACCCCATCAGAGGGTAATATATATAAACCCCATCAGAGGGTCAAAAAAATAAAAATAAAAAAATAAAAAAATAAAAAAAAAAGGAAAAGCCCAAAACAAATGGGCTGACATGTTGTGGAGGGCAAAGGCCCATAGGCTTGAAATAGCACCAACCAGGTCATCACAAGTACGCCTAGTACTCCAAATCATTCATGAGCATCACTCATGACAATCATACATAAACATTCATGACCTTCATTCATGTCAACATTCATGAGCATCACTCATGTTAACATTCATGAGCATCACTCATGACAACATCCATGAGCATCACTCATGTCAATCAACATAAACATTCATGAGCATCACTCATGTCAATCAGCTTCAAAAGCTTCATTTACAGAGCTCTAGATTCAAAAGCTTCATTTACAAAAGCTCCAGCTTCGAAAGCTTCATTTACAGAGCTCTAGCTTCAAAGCTTCACTTGCAAAGCTTCACCTACAAAGCTTCAGTGCAGGGTATACAAATACCGCCTCCGAACAACCGCCACTTCGGCCCATACATGGATTCAATTTGAAGTCTCCAGCCAACAGACTCTATTGACCGAAGACTTGGAGGACTACATTATGTACCATATATTGGGCCTCAATTGGGCCTCATGAAAAATATTTGGGGGACTTAGCCCATTATTTATGTATTAAGGAGCAAGCCCTTATTCTATAAAAGGGACTCCTTCACCTTCATTAGAGAGAAACGCCGCCAGCTGAGCAACCGCCTCGCCGCGAGCATCAACTCTAGCCCATCATTTATGTATTGAGGAACGAGCCCTTATTCTATAAAAGGGACTCCCTCACCTTCAACACCACAAGCCGAGCCAACCAATGCAATATAAGCCACAAGCAGAGCGGCCTCGCAACAGGTGCTACTTCTAGTTGAGCATCATCAGATTGGCACCGCCTCATATCAAGCACCAGTTCAAGACGACATCTAGTTACTTCGGCCCACACATGGACTGAATTTCAAGTCTCCAGCCAAAAGACTCTCTTGACTGAAGACTTAGGGGACTACTGTTTATACCATATTTAGGGCCTCGTATTTAGATCTCGTACAAATACTCGGGGGACTTAAATGTAATTATGGGATAAAGGAAGGGGCAAATATGTAATAAGTAAGGAGTCCTTATTCTATAAAAGGACCCCTCACCCTCACAATTGGGGGAGGCCTCACTCTCACTCTCAGAGGCCATTTCTGAAGCCTCTCACCCCCTCTCAAAGCTTCCTCACACCCCCTAAGCTCTAAGCTCTCTCTCTCCCTCTTCAACAGAGAAATATAATACAATTAGTGTGGACGTAGCCCAAACCTTGGGGTGAACCACGATAAAATCCTTGTGTTCTTTGTGTTCTTTGTGTTCTTCGTGTTCTTGAGCGTTTGTGCAGATTCACGGTCGGATTTACGTTGTTCCAAGACCACCCCGGTTTTGTGCATCAACAGAGTTCATTGAGAGGTGCTGGAAGTAGAAGACTACTACTACTCTGTTGCAAAGATCAATGGCTTCATCTTCATAACCATGTCTTCCGTATTCTATATATAAGTTTAATATAATTAGACGATCTCTATTTTACATTGATTTAATTTGTTCATAATCCTAATGTCTTTTTATTGTAATTTCAGAATGTCTTACATGTTAGTCTCACATAAACATTGTATTTTGTCAAACCATATAGAGTTTAACCTAGTTGCAATGTCTTTTATGCTTTAACAATTGGGAGCCGAAGGCGTTTGTCACACTGGATTGTTCTTTATTACCCCTTCGGCTGTCCTTGAATAAGGCTGAAGCTTAATTACATAGTATTCAGGGTCTGCACTATGGAGAGGAAATTCGGTTAATGTCCAATGACAATAAAAATGTTTGCGGAAAATATGATTAGCAGATTAGACGTAGTCAAATTGGCAAGAAAATTTAAAAGAGACGGGACACGAGATCACTATTAATCACGCTGATACTTTAGCTTGGACTGATTTCTATCTAGTCACAATCCACTCCCATAATATGTCAATATTTTAGGGGGTATGCAGCCACTACTAACCCCCCAATAGTGTTCCTTAACTAGATTCTTACAACCTGCACAGTATAATATGTGACGGATTTTATTACGAAAATACTCGATGTAACTAAAATTGAAATCACTAAATATACGTCATGTTTAATGAAGAGGACAAAAATCTAATTGTAACACTTTTGGAATATTACACGGTCATCTTATTGTCCTAACATCAACTTGCTAGACAATCCCTTCTGAAGAGCGCATGAAGTGTGGCCTACAGGTACCCCATATTGCAAGTTAGAAAAGACCCCCTCCCCGCCCAATGGCAACATCAAAACTTAATAATTGACTGCCAAAAAAATGTGGAAGGAAAATAAAGTGAACAAGGTAAAGCTCTGGAAATCATCTCAAACTCTCAACTAAAGAGAAATATTGCTAAATGTACAGTGCCAACAGTTCTATCTACAACTTTGTCAATTGGACGTACATTTTGGTATTCCATTTTTCATAGGTTAAAAGTATAGAAACAAGAGAATGTGTAAGTATGTACAAAATTGTCTCCGATGAATTAGGGAGATCAATGAACCATGTCGTTTAACGGAGAAGCGAGATCAAGGAATATTTCTTCTCTGCAAGGAATCGTGAGTCCACCCATTGGATGGTCATATCCAAATTCTTCCTCTGCTTTACTTAGCAAATCTTGAAAAGAAGGCCGACTCAAGAATGAAATTGGAACCATGTATCTCTTCTTTTTGCTCTCTCCGACATGCACTGCAAAGAAGCCTTTTGGAACACTTAGAGAACATGTTGAAGCTGGCCGATTTGCAAACAAACTTCGCTGGCGGAGAATCCGTTTAGCATGCATAAGAACAGGCAATCGGATAGCCATGTGTAACACTCTAAATTATAACTTCAAAACAGGTTCAAGTTGTAAGGATAAATTGAGGATTTGATTTGTTTGTGGGATTAGGGTTTAGGGTGTGCCTATTTATGGATGAAAGGGTGTATATAGGAAAATATATCTGGAATGTGGGAAAGAAAATGTGTGGAAGCAAATCTGTTTGGGTTGGCAAGTGACATAAGAATTTGAAGGATCACATGGCTTTGTCTTCCTTCTCTTAGTCTCAAGAACTTAAATACTGGTAGCTGTTGAGTATGTATATCCGTTGGAGAACATATGACCCCACTCATTTTATAACAAGTTAACAACCTGCAAACATATACTATACGAAACCCCACTTGAAAATCTGTACAATGCGGGCAGGAATACGTACTACCCTGTGTTTAGGTACAAGCTAGTGTCCCTAATTCTTTCTGTTTGGGCTGTGAAAAAATAAGGCGTGCTATGGGGTCTATCTATTTTAATTTACGAAAAGTTGAACGACTTTGGTCCATCAACTTCAAAGCCCAAGCTTAGGACTCAGACGACCGTTTCAACTCACTTGATCCAACCTGTCGGAGGGCTTAGACATGTCTCTTCTAGGCAAGTCTGCCACACATACAACCAGAGTTTGGGAATATCTCATCCACTTAAATGGATATTTATGCTTCATCGTTGACGTCATTACCACAATTGTGTGAATACAAGTGAAAGCTATCAATATCTACGATTATACAAAACCTTGAGTGATTCTTCAATCAACCCAACTGCTTTTCAACACAAACCCAATTACTCTTTAGCAAAAACCAACTCTCAACTCTTCAGCTACAAATTCAAAACCTTCATTCGAAGCAAACACTACATGTGATCCTTGAGATCTAAAATGTTATAGCTTTGCCACTCCGTGGTATGATTTAGTTGATGTGCAATTTCAACAAATCTAATTCCCTCTATGAGAAGCATGTTTTGTAATAAGCCCAGACCGAAGTCAGTGATATATGTGCACTCCTCTAGCATTATGTTGCTCTTCATGGCCAGAATCTTGCTAAGAGCTTCTGCTACTTTCTTTACATTTCCATTCGTTTAGTTTCAAGTCATGTAGTTGATCAGCCCATCACCCTAAATTTTACTTTATAAATGTTTGTAATCTTGACATCATTATGAAATGACTACATTCTACTTCTTGCTGTAAATTTTCATTTCTCATTCATCTACATTTTAGGCAAAAACACCCAAAGTTACTCCTCGTGCACTCTAGGCACCAAAAAAAACCTAGCCAAACTAGAGTCCCACTCAGGGAATAATTGTTTGGTTAAGAAGTCATTTTTACGCGCAACCTAACATTCACTCAAACATAAACATTGTTTGTTGGCAGCCTCTAATAGTGGCATGCATATTCTCTCTTTCACTAGAGCCATCTCGCGCCACTGAGATCGAAAGCAACACTAGAGGCAAACACGTGTTGAAACTCGATGCCAAGCTCTGTCCTAGTTTTGGCACCAACAACTTCCCCTCTTAGAATTGTTGAAACTCGGTGCCAAGCTCTGTCCTAGTTTTGTGATTCCAATTTCATATTTGAATGAGCCATTATTCATACGTTTGCTGAATCAAGCTGAAGAAGAATTTGGATATGATCATCCAAAGGGTGGTAGCATGATACCCTGCAGTGAAGATACATTGCTTGATCTCACTTCTCACTTAAGCACATGAATGTAAGTGAATCGATCTTCAAAAGCATCCAAACCATCTTCATTACAAAACCATTGAGTCAAGCTCGAGAAGAATTTGTATTTGGTCATATCCAAAGAGTCCTCATTTTTCATAACTCACCGACTTTGAATGAACCAATGTACTATTAACACAGATACTACTCTACAGTCCAGCTCGACATTATCATAGCATAGTCATTGATCTTATCGAATTAACTGTTGTGTAACTAATCTTGTCCTAAGTGTAATTAGCTAGGATAAGTTACTAATCTTTATTTGGGAAATTGTACATAAACAACAGTTGTATTATTCTTTTAATCAATGAGAAATACAAGATTACTTTTCTTACATGGTATCTCTCGCCCTCTTGCTTCACCACCTCTTGATCCTTGCTTCCTGGAATTTTTCTTTGCAAAATCTCTAATCTTCTCTCAACTTCTTCAAATTTTCCTCTCTAATTGTTCATCTTTCTTTGATATTTCTTTGCGATCATGACATCTTCAAGTTCATCACTGTTGAATCCAGAGGTCATCGCCCCCAATTCAACTCCGATGATCCCTAATTTTGCAGTTCCTTCGATACATTTGATCACAATTCAGAATATTAATTGATGGTCCCTATGAAGCTTAAGTGTGACAATTATCTTGTTTGGAAAACATTATTTGCTCCAATTTTTCAAAGATACAAGCTCACTGGAATTGTGGATGGATCTGAACCTTGTCCACCTCCTTTTCTCCTTGCTTCTTCTGACACAGCCGCTTCATCTAGCATTCCAAATCCAGAGTTTGAGATATGGTATGAAAAGGATCAAAACATCCTAATTTGGCTAAATTCTACACTTTCGGAAGATATCATTCCATTTATTGTTAGCGTAATATCATTCAAGAGCTATGGCTATATCTTGAGCAAAGATTTAGAGGTGTCTCAACCGCACACATTCATCAACTCCAATCATGCCTTTATGCCATTCAGAAAGGTGATCTTGCTATTTCTGACAACATTCAACGAATCAAGAATCTCTCGGATGAGTTAATGGCTGCTGATGTTCCAGTTTTTTATCGTGATCTCATAGCTGTCACTCTAAACAGTCTTTCTGATGATTATGAGTCGTCCATTGACTCCATCTTGCTTCGTATTTCTTTGACCTCTCTTGAGGAACTTCATGGTTTGCTGTTGAATAAGGAGATCTTCATAAGCCACAAAAAGAAGACAATTGCCTCTTCTAAGCCTTACCAAGCTTTTGTTGCTTAGTATTAGAATTCTTCATCACCTCTTCTTCCAACCCCACAACAACAATCTTTTCCACAAGCCTTTGCAGCTCAATCCACCAACAATTATCGTAATGATAACAATCAAAGCAAATGTTCTTTCAATCACAACAACTATCGTGGAAATAACATAAATTTCAACAACTACCGTATCAAATTCCAATGGTTCTGGTAACTGTCGAGGCAATTACTCCAATTTTAATCGCAATTCTGACGAATTCAACAAAAATAACTCTGGTGGTTGAGTTCACTATCAAATCTGCCACTATCAAGAACACGAAGCAATTGATTGTTTTGAGCGCATGAATCATGCCTTTGCTAGAAAGATTCCTCTAGAAAAACTTACTGCAATGTGTGCACATGCTGCTTCTAAATCTTCTCCTTCATCATGGCTCATCGATTCTCGTGCTACCTCTCATATAACTAATGATATCTCAGCTCTTTGTTCTTTTGTGCCTTATTCTAGTGAAGATAAAGTCTACATCAGTGATGGTCAAGGTATGCAAATTCATCATACTAGTACATCTACTCTTCATAGTCCTGAGGCTATATTTAGATTGAATAATGTTCTTCATGTGCCTGAGATGAAATTCGATCTGTTATCTACATACCAATTCTTAAGGGATAATTACTATAAATTGACCCTGGATTATGATGGATCTGAAATCAAGGATCGTTCTATAGGGAAGATGCTTTTTTGGGGGCCAGTTAGCTATGGATTCTATCCATTTCAAGGCATACCCTTTGCATTTCCATCTCCTTCTATGTCAATAACAAAGTTTCTTTGCAACTATGGCATAAGAGGCTCGGTCATCTTTCTTCTGCCATTTTTTGTAAAGTTATACATAGTAATAAACTTGCTTACACTAGAAAGCAATCTGTAAATTTCTTTTGTCATGATTGTGCTATTGATAAGAACCATAAGTTGCATTTCACTACAAGTACTATTATTGTTTCTAAATGTCTTGAACTTGTACACTATGATGTTTGGGGCCCTGCTCCACTTTCTTCTATAACTGGATATAGTTTCTATGTTCTCTTTGTGGATAGGTTTACCAAGTATAGTTAGTCATTCCCCTTAAAACTCAAGTCTGATGTGTACTTAACTTTTGTTACTTTCAAAAGTTATGTAGAAAATATCACTAGTAATAAAATAAAGACTTTAAGATCAGACTCAGATGGTGAATTTACAAGTTCTATTTTTAATTCTTTTCTGCTGCAACATGGAATCTCGCATCAATTTAGTTGTCCTCACACTTCAAAACAAAATTGATGTGTTGAAAGGAAACATAGACACTTGACAGAAATTGCAAGAGCTTTATTGGCTGCTTCTAAGGTTCCTCATCAGTATTGGGTGGAAGCATTCTCTACAACCCTGCATTTGTTTGACAGACTTTCAATATCTGGTGTTGATAAATTACCTTGGGAGTTGTTGTTTCATAAACCTCCAGATTATTCCAAGTTAAGGGTGTTTGGCTATAGTTGTTATCCCTGGCTCAAACCATATACATCTTCTAAATTGGATGGCAAAAGCACACTCTATGCATTTCTAGGCTACAGTCTCCAACACACTCAAGGCATGCTCAACTTAATGAAGAACAATTTCCTTTTCATTAATCACATTTTCAGGCATGCTCAAGATCAACTTGAACATCATAGATCAATCATCTTCATCATTTGATCTGTCATTTTCCTACTCAATCAAATCAGTGCCAGCTCAAGTTCAAGATCCAGTCTTAGCTCAGCCTTTTATTTTAGCCCAAGTGCCTACTGATCACAGCTCAGCATCTCAGACTTTAACTCCTGTTCAAAGTTCACCATCACCTTTTATTCCAGTTCAAATGCCTACCAATCATAGCTTAGCATTTAGCTCATGTTCAAAGTTCAGCACCACCTTCTGTTCCGACCAATAATCATCCCATGATTACAAGGTCAAAGGCTGGTATTTACAAACCTAAAGCTCTAGCAGCAACTAAACATCCAGTTGATACTCTTAATTTTGTTCCAACTACTTACTTGCAAGCCTCTAAGCATGCTTACAAGAATCAAGCCATGCTGGAAGACTTTCAAGCTCTGCAAGCAATTGGTACATGGACTTTGGTTCCATCTACACTTAATTAGAATCTTGTTGGTTATGAGTGAGTATTCCGCATTAAAAGGAAACTTTATGGTTCAGTTGATAGATATAAGGGTTGGCTTGTCGCAAAAGGATTTCATTAACAAGAGAGAGCTAATTTTAAAGAAGCCTTCAATCCTGTTGCTAAACCGGTTACAATCTTTAATACATTTCTTCATGGATCTTTAAATACTGAAGAGCTCCTCTTGACTCTTGCTGTACAATTTGATTAATGCATTTCTTCAAGGATCTTTAATGCATTTCTTCACAAGGAAATTACGCTATGGATCTTCTTATCAAGACCAAGATAGAGGGCTGCAAACCATCTCCTACACCTCTTAGTGGTAATAAACTTGATCACACTGGTTCTCTACTGTCCAATCCGCATGAATATAGATCCATTTTTGGAGCTCTTCAGTATTTAACTTGGACAAGGCCTGACATCTCATTTGTAGTTAACCAAGTGTGTCAATTTCTTTAGTGTCCTAGAGATTATCATTTCCAAGCAGTTAAAAGGCTTCTCATATTTTTGAAAGGATCAATCACTCAGGGTTTATGGTTTAAGAAAAGCCAATTGCAACTTACTGCATTATCTGATGATGACTAGGCTGGTTGTGTTTTTGATAGGCAATCCAGTAGTATTATTTGGGCAGCAACCTTATTAGCTGGAGTGCTAAGAAACAAACAACAGTAGCCTAATCTTCTACTGAGGCAAAATATTGATCTCTTGCTCATACTGCTACTAAGATTACCTGGATATGTAAATCTTTAGAGATATTGGATTTCCTTTATCCAAAGTTCCTACTCTGTAGTGTGATTATGTGTCTGCCATTTCCTTGGCATCAAATCCAATTTTCCATGCTCGTACTAAGCATGTGGAAATTGATTACATTACATTCATGAATTGGTACTTGCTCATCTGTTGCATGTTCAATATGTTCCCAGTCAATATCAGCTGGCTGACATTCACACCAAGGCTCTTTCAAAACACAGATTCAAGTACTTACGGTCCAAGCTATCTCTTGGTCCCCCACCAATCAACTTGAGGTGGTTTACAGTCTAGCTCAGCATTATCATAATTTAGTCATTGATCTTATCCTATTAACTGTTGTGTAACTAATCTTGTCCTAAGTGTAATTAGCTAGGCTTACCTAGTTACTAATCTTTATTTGAGAAAGTGTACATAAACAATAGTTGTATTATTCTTTTAATTGAAATACAAGATTACTTTTTTTTACATGGTATCTCTCGCCCTTTTGCTTCATGTGATCCTTCAATCTATCATTAATTTACTGTATACATATAGTCAGTATTTTCTGTAACAGATTATTATTAAGAAGCATGATGTATGTGTGCTTAGTATATGTTATTATTACAGATATAAACTGGAGAAAACAATTAATACAGCTTGTGAGGATTTGATTTATATGGGGGATATTTGCAAGTGTGTGTGTATACACATATAGGCGAAACTCGAAAGGGTGTTTTTGGGAATTAGGGAAATATCTGGAATATTGTGGAAAAAAATGTATGGAAGAAACTATGTTAGGGACCTTAGGGTTGGCAAGTGACATAAACATTTGAAGGACCACACGGCTCTGTCTTCCATCTCAATCTCAAGAACTTAGTGGGTTTTCAGTCTGTATATTTGTTGCTGAACATTTTGGCCCCAACTATTTCTATGACAACCTACAAACAATATCGAACCCCACTTAAAATTTAGACAGATGTGTGGACAGGAAAAGCTACGTATTTATTTGGGTGAGTGACTTCCGTCGAATATAGTAGAGGACATGCTTCAGACATATATGTCTATAATTTCTTGACTGGAACGGATTAGCACTCTTGAGACAACGATAATCTTGTTATCAAATCGGATTTAGATATGTACGTACTACCTACTGCATGATAAAAAAAGTATCCACTCTTCAAAAAGTAAGATCTCAACTAGTGCAGATCACTTATCACATTATTAACTATTTTTGTTGGGCAGATTTTTTTTTGAAAATATCCCTAAGAACAAAATCCTTGCAGTGCAACTGATCTTGTCCATGGTCCGTTAACCTAGATAATGGTAAAGTGTAAGAGTCTGATTATTACAACTACTAAATTTCTAGTAGCACTATTGATAAGATTTTTACCGTCTACGCAAATAGGGTTAAATTAGTCCCTAAACCCTAAACCCTAAACAATTCCTAATTAACTCCTTAAAACTAAAAATTGAGAAAGGTGATTTTGAATTTGGGTAATATTAAAAACGAATTTTAATTAAAAAATAAAATAAAATTGCCCAAAACTAATATGATACAAGAAAAGAGTTTTAAATACCAATTTATAAAACCACTAGGGTTCCATCATCACCTAGCAATCCTATGAATTTTTACCAATTACTTATGATCTACGCATGCCACTTTGAAGGTTAGGTTAGTCACTTTTCTAGCACCGCACATTGCTCCTTTATTCTATCGCCAGAAAAACATTGCTTGGTAGAAAAATTCCAAATTTTGACATGATCAAGCCAAGTGACTCATAAACGTCCTCTGGTTGGAATTACTCCAAAATTCATCCATTTGATCATATTTTGCTCCAGAGGAAGTCAAAAGTGATAGGATACTGCCAAGTGGCTTAATAAGATGATAACATGTGTAAAGGGTTGTTAGTAGTTAGCCGATAGTAGAGGATAAATAGCAGATTGTAAAGAATGAAAAGGCGGTTAATGAAAAGTTGTTGTTATCTTGTTTGTTACTCTCTATGCAATTAGGAAAATGTGGAGTAAGGGCTTATTGGTATCGAGCTAGTCGTTCATCCCCTCAATCCTTCATGTTGTATGATGTGGCAAGCATCGCGAAGAACTATGGAATCAAGGGTTTCAAACCTTGAATCCAAGATCGATGAAATTCAGGCTACTCAGAAAAGTTTCGGGGTTTCGTAGGAGGAATTCAAGTCAACCCAGAATTCAATTCTTCATCAACATGATTCGATTCTTCACAATCAAATTTGTGATAGGGGGAATACGAACGACAACCGCCATGATTTTGGGCAAAATTGTAACCAGCAGCCATGACAACCATTCTTGAAGATGGAATTTCCACGATTCATGGAGGGTGATGATCCACTGGGATGGATTTACAGAGCAGAGCACTATTTTGAGTTTTTCAACATTGAAGACTCAAAGAAAGTGAGGCTCACATCATTTCACATGGAAGGGGAAGCCTTGTAATGGTTTCAGTGGGCACGATGTTTGGAGAATTATCCTTCTTGGGAAGAATTTTGGAAGATTTTGTGTCAGGAATTTGGACCATCCGAACTCGAAGATACGGCAGAGAGCTTGGTGAAACTGTGTCAAACTGGAACCCTACGTGATTATGTGATCGAATTCCGGCGATTAGTTAATCGAACAAGAGAAATAAGTCCAGTCCTTGGGGGTTTGAAACCAGAACTCAGACACGACGTCAAGATCTTGAAGCCTAAGGATGTATTGGAAGCCTCAGCCATGGCGCAACAATTGGATACCAAGTTATCAGACTTAAAGGTGAGATCTTTTTCCAAAACTTCAATAATTCAATCTACCCTTTGTGCACCCTTACAAATGTTGAATTCAAATCCTCTGCAAGAAAATAAACCTAGACCTACTAGTGTGAGAAGGTTAACTTCTGAAGAGGTAAACTTTTATAGGAAAAATGGTCTGTGTTTCCATTGTAAGGAGAAATATTACACGGGACATACCTGTGAGAAAAAACAATTACTTTTGATTGATGTTCAAGATTCTGATTCTTGTAAGGAGGAAGGGGATACCAATGAAGAATTGGAAATTACAGCATGCGCATTGTTTGGTACCCTACACCACCTTCTAACAAGACTATGAAAGTCACTAGGTTTGTGAAAAATTGTCCTGTCACCATCTTAATCGATTCGAGTAGTTCATATAATTTTGTGAATTATGGATTGGTTAAGCAGATTAAGGGTAGTCTTGACACGGGCCATACTTTTAATGTGAAAATAGCTAATGGGGGTAAGGTATACACTCAAGGTACCTTGGTGCAAACACCTGTGAAAATTTAGGATTATGCTTGCATGATAGATTTGTATGCTATTCATTTGGGAGGCTGTGATGTTGTTCTTGGAGTACAGTGGCTGAGAACCCTTGGGCCAATTTTATGGGATTTCGAGAAATTGTATATGAAGTTTCAGAAAGGTAGGGCTACTTATTGCATTGCTAGCCCAGAAACACCTACTAATCAACTAGAGGACATCTCAGCCTTACAAATGAGTAAGCTTATGCACCAAGAAACTACTGTAGGGGCAGTTTTATGCAATTTGGAGATAGATGGGGCTATCGGGTATAGTTTGGAACCCGAATATGTGACGGCTAGTTCAAATAATCTTTCAGCAATTCTTCAACTGCAGCAACTCTTATCTGAATTTGAATCTGTATTTGCGACACCTACTACTTTACCACATCATAGATCCCACGATCACAAGGTTCCATTATTGCCGGGGAGTAAACCTCCCAACAACAGACCATATAGATATAGCCCAATGCAGAAGAGTGAGATTGAGAAGTGTGTGAAAGAGTTATTGCAGTCGGGGTTTATTAGGGTTAGCAACAGCCTCTACTCTTCTTCAGTGATTTTGGTAAGGAAAAAAGATAGGACGTGGCATATGTGTATGAATTATAAAGGCCTCAATGATATCATCGTGAAGGATCAATTTCCTATCCCTCTTATAGATGAATTGTTTGGTGCAAAATATTTTTCGAAGTTGGATTTGAGGGTCGGATATCATCAGATCCGCATGCATCCTGACGTTGTCGAGAAGACTGCATTTCGAACACACGATGGACATTACGAATTCCTAGTAATGCCCTTTGGTTTGACCAACGCCCCAACAACTTTTCAATCTCTTATGGATGACATTTTCCGCCCTTATCTCAGGCAATTCATCTTAGTTTTCTTTGATGACATCCTAGTGTATAGCTCATCTTGGTCCCTACATCTGTCACATTTAAGAACTGTCTTTGAAACATTACAGAAGCACAACCTATTTGTGAAACAATGAAAATGTGCATTTGGAAAATCTCAGGTGGAGTATCTAGGCCATATTGTTTTTGAAAATGGGGGCAGATCCCAGCAAACTGGATGCAATCTCCAAATGGCCAATTCAAACCAATGTCAAAGCCTTGAGAGGGTTTTTAGGGTTAACCGGTTATTACAGGAAGTTTATACCTAATTTTGGGAAGATTGTAAGGCCATTGACTGCTTTAACCAAGAAATATGGGTTTTCTTGGTCGGAAGAGGCAACTACAGCATTCAACACATTGAAGAAAGCTATGCTTTCTCCTTAAGTACTTGCATTGCCCAACTTTAATAAGGCCTTCACCATTGAAACTGATGCATCGGGTATTGATATTGGTGATGTGCTTCAACAGGATGGGAGGCCTATTACCTTCACTAGCAAAGCCTTATGTCCACGAAATCAAACCTTGTTAGCCTATGAAAGGGAGATGCTTGCTATTATCCATGCCATCCACAAATGGCAATCCTATTTGGTGGGAAACCACTTTATTATACTCTCGGATCACCATAGTTTGAAATACTTCCTCCAAGGGAGAGCACATACCCCTTTCCAACAAAAATGGGTGACCAAGTTGATGGGGTTTGATTATGAAATTCAATTTAAACAAGGAAAGGATAACCAGGTTGCAGATGCCTTGTCTCGATCTCCTCTCAACATTGATTCCATTCCTCCACAGTTGGACAACATGGCCTAATTAGCTGCAATTTCTTACCCCTATTCGAGTTGGATGGATGAACTTCAAAGACATCTTGAAACAGACACGTGGGTGCTTAAGAAGAAAGAATTGGTGGTTGGTAAAGAATTTGATGCATTACCTCTTGTCACGTATAAATTTCAGTTTGATAATGGGTTCCTCAAGTATAAAGGACGAATTGTTCTCAGCCTTACTAGCTCTTGGAGGGACAAGATATTCACTGAGCTTCACTCCAGTCCTTTGGCAGGTCACGAAGGATTCTTAAAAACATACAAGCGAATCACTCGATCCTTCTACTGGGAAGGGATGAAGAAGGACATTAAGGATAAAGTTACGTCTTGCTCAGTGTGTCAGGTGAATAAGTACGAGACATTGTCTCCACCAGGACTGCTCTAACCCTTACTAGTTCCAAAGAAAGCATGGGTTGATATATCAATGGATTTTATTATGGGGTTGCCTAACTGCAAGGGTAAGACAGTGATATGGGTAGTAGTTGACAGATTTTCTAAATATGCCCACTTTGTAGCATTAGCTCACCCCTACACCGCATCTCTAGTGGCTCAACTCTTTATTGACCACATCTTTAAATTGCATGGTATGCCTCATTTAATAATCAGTGATAAAGACCCAATTTTGATGAGTAAGTTCTGGAAAGAGTTTTTTTCAACTGCAAGGATCTGCATTGTGTTTTAGTTCTGAATACCACCCTCAAACAGATGGCCAAACTGAGGTACTCAACAAATGTTTGGAAACGTATCTCAGGTGTTTTTGTAGCCTTCAACCCAAGAAATAGGCATTGTGGCTGTCTTAGGCCAAGTACAGTTATAATACAAGTGTCCACTTTTCGACTAAGATGACTCCATATGAGATTTTGTATAGGCAAGCACCTTCTGCCATAACTGCATATGAGAGTGGCACTACTAAGGTGAATTCATTGGATCAAGCTTTACAAGAAAGGAACAGGATGTTGTCTCTTCTCAAGTCTAATTTAGAGGCAGCTTAATGTCGGATGAAAGTGCAAGCAGACAAGCATCGAACTGAGAGGGAATTTGCCACAAGAGATTGGGTTTATTTGAGGTTGATTCCCTATCAACTCAAATCCTTGGCATCAAATTCATTCCATAAACTACAACCCAGGTTTTATGGTCCTTACTAGATAATTTCCAAGATTGGATCTGTGGCTTATAAACTGCAACTTCCAGAGCATACTAAGTTGCATCCTATGTTCCATGTTTTTTGCTTGAAGAAACATTTGGGACCTCAGGTTCAGGCAACAGTGTCCTTACCGGTTATAACAGAGGTTGGCATTTTGCAAGATGTATCGGTTGCGATTTTGGATCAAAGAATGGTCAAGCGAGGTAATGCTGCGGTGACAGAGATTCTGGTTCAATGGCAAAACCACTCCAAAGAAGATGCAACCTGGGAAATCTATCATGATTTGAAGATGAAGTTCCCTGAGATTGAGAATCTGTAACAGATGCTGAATGTTGTTTGTTTCTATGTTGGGTCCTTGGTTGATGAGTAGTTGTGCTAATTCAATTGTAATCTTACTCTGTAAGATTAGTTTTAAGGGGGGGGGGGGTATTGATAGGATACTGCCAAGTGGCTTAATAAGATGATAACATGTGTAAAGGGTTGTTAGTAGTTAGCCGATAGTAGAGGATAAATAGCAGATTGTAAAGAATGAAAAGGAGGTTAATGAAAAGTTGTTGTTATCTTTTTTGTTACTCTCTGTGCAATTGGGAAGACTTGAAGGGCTTAACAAAAAGTCCTATATTGAAAATACAATTCAAGTATCAAAATTCTTCCAAATTAATAACCAAAATATATTAAGAATTAGGTTAAATATATAATATAAAATCTACTCATCACCTATCTGAAGCATGCATGCCAATGGATTTGCTAAACCGAAAGAGTTCAATCTATTTTGTACAATAATTTTTTTAAAATGAAACGCCAATTATCCACAAGTCCCTTCTTATTCAAGCCCCATGCCAGATTAAAGCACCACATATTCTTGTTTGTCTAGTACCATTTAATCTATATTTATTTAAAATGAAACGCCAATTATCCACAAGTTCTTGTTGGATAGGACATAACATATGCGCTGCTGTTGGTCCACTTGTTTAACATTGAGATTTAAGTGCGCAAGCAATTGATTATTCGATGACATGTGGAGCAACAAAGGGTTAGCCAGTGGTTAGCAAGGCGTAATCAAGAAAGGCATTAGTAGTCAGTCTGATTAACGGGCATGCCTGAAGTATATGCCCCTTACCTAACAGGCGCACACAGTTTTATTGGAAAAAGAATTCACATTTTGGGGGTCTTTCGTTGCCTGTTATCCAAGGAGGTAGGGACTGCTGCTTCTACACAATAATAGGGCTTGATTATTTTCACGAAAACTCCGTCGGAGTAGGAGTTACGCGAGCAGCAAGACAAACCCATGTGATTTGTTACAAGCTAGTTTCCCTTATTGTTTCTCTTTCCAGTACCTCTTGACCAATAATTTCATGTGCCATAAGATTTTTGCATACCCCTTTCATCTATTTATATACACATCATCTAGTTCACAATGGCATTAGCAACTCAAGTCTTCACCTTCCCAAGAATCAAAAGCTCTCTTTTTTCTAAGTACTTCAAAGTACTTTTCTTGTTCAATTATCCCCTTTGAGAATATAAAGCCATGGGTTTCCGATTGCCTGGAATTGTTAGCACCAAGAGAAGTCTCGTCCGGTCTCTATGTAATTCAAAACAGACAGCTGATTCAAAGACCTTAGATATCCCGGAAGGCTATTTTTCTGTGTACGTTGGGGAGAGACAGAAAAAACGGTTTTTGATTCCAGTATCATACCTGAATGAGCCTTTACTCCAAGATTTGTTGAGTCAAGTTGAAGAGGAATTTGGTTATGATCATCCCATGGGTGGTATCACAATCCCTTGCAGTGAAGACACTTTCCTTCATCTCACTTCTCGCTTAAGTGTGTGAATGAACAGCAATAGTGAATATGTGATCCAAATTTGTCATGTCCAAAAGGATCCTCATTTCGGAACTCACTGACTTAGGACGAAGGAGAAGCTACGATTCATCATCCGTTTAACCGTTCGACTCAGATCCTCTGTTGAGGGGAAGCCATCTGCAACACTTAAGCTGCCTGTCAGCTGAGGAGAAAATTATGAAATTTATGAAGCAGACAAACGAAGATACCATCAAGAAAAACCCAGCTTCCCAAAAGTGATGGCTCAAAACATTCCGATCTGACAGGGGTATTTAAATTAACCCACTTGGTTTTTTGTTGGCTATTCTAAGTCAATCAAATGTAAATTGCACTGCTGCTCTTGAACAAAATATATTGGAATATGAAAAATAATTCATATCAAGCCTGATCCAATTTCTTGTCTTAACTTTTTCATTACACTTCTAGCTTTAGTGCCTTAAAAAATAGTTATCAGAGTAATCTGTTCATATCACCAACTAGGTGATGAAGGGTATCACTCGCACAATAATAAACAATTTTGTCATTTGGCAACTTGCCACTCTTTCCATCAGTGTTCTAAAAAGCAGCCTAGGTGGACTCGACGGCAAAGCACTGATGCGACTACCCCAAAATCGTTTGGGAAATCGGCAAGCCTATTAGGCGGCCTTTTGAGCGGGTTAGGTGGCCGTTGGACGGGCAGGCGGTCATCGGACGGGAAAGGTGGTGGCTTGGTGGGCTAGTGGCCTCTGGACTGAAAATTGTCGTGATACTTTGTTTTGCCGTCTCGTAGTCCCTTGTGTGCGTCACTTTGTGAGGCCCCAATACACCTGGCAACGATGTAAGATGAAACAAAGAAAGATAGTAGGCGCGCTTTGTTGTTGTAGAAAAGGAAATGGGACGGAGCAGAGATAGAGAGAGAGAAAAGACACGATCTATTGCAGAAAAGGAAAGGGATGACGGTAGACCTGGCATTCGTGTCATGTTTCTCGTGTTCATGTCGTTTTCGTATCATACCCGATAACTTAACTGGTTGTGTCGTGTAATACTTGTTAAAGTAAACGGGTAATATGACCCGACCTGAAATCAACCCGTCAATATTATCAGGTAATATGACCCAACCCATTACCTGTTAAGAAAAATATATTTTAAATCAATAAAAATGAAAATGAAAAACATAATTTGACCCCAAAAAATGTAAAACATAATACTAAATTTCGGAGTTGACCCCTTTATGAAAGTTGTAAAGCTTTTCATTACGAGTAATTACATTTTTTACACTTCTACAATAATTATTATTAATTTTATTAATTTTGCACTCAAATAAAAAACATTGTTCATGAGATTTGGAGGGTTTGTCTAAGCGTTGAGGATGCAATTATGAACATTTATTATGCTTTCACATCTTTCAGACTTATACAGTAATGATTATGAATTTTGTTTATTTTGAACTTCCTTAAAAATACTATTCATGAGAGTTTGTATGGTTTTAAAAATTCAAACAATCATATGCCCATCCTCAAAGCGTAGAGGATGCAACTACGAGCATTTGCATATTTTTTTCATATTTTTCGCACATGTAAATTAATTATTATAATTTTTTTAATATGTTTTATGATTTTTAATCTCAATCTTTGCCTATAATATACTATAAAAATAAATAAATAAAACTTAAATTTTATATAGAATAATAATTAATAAACAATATATACATATTTATTATATCTATTGTATTTTATAGTAAGTTTTTTTTAGTAGTTTAAAAAATTAAAATCATCAAAATAACTTTTTTTCTTATCATGTCGAAATAGGTTACCCGCGTGTCACTCTCTTGTAAACTTGTTAAGGACCTGTTATTAACGGTTTATTATCATGTGACCCGATAATGACCCGATTAGTTATCGTGTTGACCTAAAACCAGTTATTTTCATGTCGATTACGGGTCATGTTAACAGTGGTATAAGAAATTGCCAGGTCTAGACGATGGCAAGTAAAGGTTAGTTAGGGTTTTGTATTATTGAAAAAGAATGGGGCTTTTGTTTCAACTTTCAGGTCCATTTAGTTTTAAAATTAGGGCCACCTCTAGTGGAGAATGTACAAAATTGAGATGCTCTTAAAAAACCTTATAAAATTAATAGAAAGAGTAATAAAATTTCCAATAAAATGTATATAACATACCGTACAATCTATATTAAGTGGAGTACGATTCTCTCATTTCCTAATTTATGTATCCCATTACTTAAATCCGCTTAGCCCACCTAGGTCCCCGCCTAGGCCCCACCTAGCCACCTAGATGCTACGCCCCAAGCCACTGCCCGATTAGCGCCTAGTGTCTTTTAAAACTTTGCTTTCCACCAACTAGGTGATAAAGGAACTCAACTTCGTATCACCACTAGGTGATAGAGGGTATAACTAGTACTATTAATAACTATTTTTTAAGGAACGATACAATTCCTACCTCTGAACTCTTATTACTCACAAATAATCTAAAATCCTCAAGCCTTACAACTCGAAAAGGGCATAAGCAAGCTTAACGCAACCCAACGAGGGGAGAACGTAAGCCAATAAGGGTTATATTCAACAACAAAGTCTTATTAAAAGTCAACAAGGGTTTCAACAATGAGTGACACTTCAACAAGCTAACAAAGGCTTCAATGCATGTGTAATGCTTGGACCTCATATTTTAAGAAGTCTATTCGACAAGTTTGAATTCTTACTAACCCAGAAAGCTACTTATAGTATACAAAAGCCAAACTTTTACAAGACTAATACCATCAACATGTCAAGACGTCACTTGCCAAAGCTGTTTAGCCCTCTTGCATCTGCTTCAGACACCTTTCTCTCCAACAATGCAAACACTATAACCTCGGTGTGGGGTCATTCAATTTATATAGCTTCCGGATAGCTTCAAGCAACATATAAGAGCAACTCCACCATTGCAAAGGCCCCCTAGGGCAAGTCACTATTGAATAGCCTCCAATGAACAGTAACTGCCTTTTGCATCTCCACCCCCTACACTGAATAGCCATGGCAATAGGTAATAAAATATTAGTATTTTTTATTTTATAAAATAATACAAAATAATTACTTGTAGGATTTCTTTTACTTTGACCGGTTCCCTCACCTAGCCCTTTCTCTCATTTCCCTTACACTTTTTTTTTTCTCTCTCTCTTTCTACCGACGCAACCTTTCCCCCTCATTTCTGAAACCTCTATCTCTCTTTAATCTTTTGATACTCTCATTCTCTTTCTACAGCTCTGAGAGTTCTCATCCTTCATCTTCTTCGAAATCGAAGCAAATCAAACTAACAAACTTTGAAATCTCAATCCTATGGATGAGAGGAACTCAAATATATCCTTCCATGCATCATCAAAGCACATTTAGGTGATCTACCATTGAAGCCGAGAGCTTTAAGCTTCTATTGCTCAAATCCAGGTGAGGTTATTGCCCTACTTCAATTGCTTAAGTTATTCTTTGGTTTTTTATGTGTTTCGAGTTGAAACCGTTGGGTTTAGTCTCTGCCATTTGCCTATGGGTGTATCAGCCTCGACGACGAACTCCAGCGAGAGCCATTAAGTTTGAAGCCTGCTGGGTTTTAGATTTTTTTTAATTTTTTTTAATTTTTTATTAATTTTTATTAAATTTTTACATTTTTATTAATTTTTTACATTTTTATTAATATTTTATATTTTTATTAATTTTATATTGTGGCTGACGTCGCCCTAACGTCAGTGTTGCATCACCCCCACCTCGGGCTCTCAGGCCACCGATTCGTGCCGGGCCTGTCGCTCGAGCCTCCTCCTGTGCTGAAGGCCGGATGGGCTGGAGTTGATCGCCCCATCGATTTACTCCTATGCAATCCATAGTCCATCGAGCTAAAGGCCCCACTGAACTTGCTTTAAGCTTCAACTCTTCAACGACGACGTGGAACATGAAGCATTATTAGACATATCCTTCAAACATCATAGCTTCGAAAAATTATTTGGGTTCCATTAAAGGAAACTCATTTATAGGCTTTCTACAAGCCTCAAGCATTTTCTGCTTCACCATTTACAAGAACTTTGAAGTCACATTCTTCGATAACTTATAAAGCCACACTTGACAACGTGCAAGTACCATATCTTAGTTTCAACTAACTTAGTGTAAAATCAAACTATGAGAGGTTGAAGCTTTACACACTCTTGAAGGGTAAGCTTCACATGTTTATGAAGGTTGAAGCTTCACACATCCTTAAAGGGAGGAAGCTTCACATGCTTATGAAGGTCACATACCTATTGAGGTTCTCAAAGCTTGCCTTTGGATGGATTTGGCTTTGATTTGTGTCTTGATTCATCCATGGGACAATTTAGGCATGTTTTGTGTCTTAATTTCAGACACTTTCCCTTGCTTGGCCAAAATTTATAAGGCTTTCTTGCCTATTTTGCTAGCAATCTTCAATTCTTGCTTGCGTTGTGAAGATGCTTTAGCCTTCTTTTCGGTTTTGGGAGCAATTTGGGCCCCTTGCCGATTTTAAGGAGATTTCTTCCTTTTGGCCGAAATTTGGGGAAGTTTTGAGCTTCCTTTGCTTGAATTGTGGAACATATCATTGATGACTTGTTCATTTGTGATGAGTCATATGCCACATGGAGCTTTGTGATGCATCATTTGCATGCAACGAAATTTACATGTCTACAACCATGCCTTATCTTAGGCATGTTGGGGTCGTTGATTTATTCGCAGAGACATGTGATTGTACAACGAGGGGTCTCTAACCTTCAAACTGTTGAAGGAGAATACTCTATGATATGATTAAGAATCTTTAGCTAGACCACATGAATGAGATTTATGAAGGAAAATTTTTGTCTTAGCTAAGAACATGTGAGAACATTTGAACACAAAAGCAAAGTATTAACACTTTAAAGTAGGCATGCATTCCCAAACAATTCTAAAACCCATGAACTTCAAAGCCTAGTGAATGGTGAACCAAAAGACTCTTTAACAAATTAAAGAAAAGAGAGAGTTTGAGTTTCATTACCCTTGAAGCTCATCCTTGTTTACACAAGGGATTCACCCAAGTGGATGGCCTTCAAATCACCTCCTTCTCCTTGGATGGTTGCTTCTTTGCTTCTCCTTTGCTCCTTGAGGATTTGAGGAGAGGAACTCCAAGAACACCAAAAGTTTGGTGTCTCTAAGTCTCCACACCAAGGATGAGGTGTGAAGATGAAATGCATGACTTAGAGGAAGGAAGATTGCTAGCTATTTTTCTCTAAGTGTGGCCAGCCTCCTTGGAAGACAAAGAGAGAAAGAGTTTTGCACTTTTGCCTCAAAGAAAACCCTTTTTTGTGCTAAAGCTATAAAATTCCTTTTATAGCACCTCACATTTGAGTGGCAAACTTGCAATTATGCCAAGTTCACTACCATTCACCCTATGGCCGGCCATCCTTTAGTTATTGGGCTAATTGCCCATTTTATTTTAGTTGTCATACAACTTAAACATAATGGGCCTTGTGGACCAAAACCCTTTTGGGTCCTAAGACCCAAAACTAACTTGAAAGCCCAATATGAACCTTTGGTATAATTAATTAACTAATTAATTAATCTTGACCATTCTCAATTAAACCATTTAATTGCTTATCCATCTCATTTATATTTCTTCACTTTTATCCTTACTCGGTGTACGATCCATTAGGTTCCAATTAGCGAGGCAATGGGCGATTGTTACTCTTAACGATTGATTGTGAATTAAAACTACATTTCAATTCTCCCTTTGATGAAGATTAGTGTTTGCTAATCTTTAGGGCTTCCACAAACCATGAGTGACACCAAGCAGTATGTCATGGCTACCCAAGTTAAGTAGAAGTGGTTGGAGAACCTATCTAGTTACAATTACAATGCAATACGGTCATTCTCTAATACAATACTCTTAATCACATTGTTCGAGTGATAGTTTGTTTCATGTCTACCATCCAATTTGATACTTCTCTATATGATTCAATTGAATATGATTTGGAACAAACTTCCTAAGTCATATTCATATGCTTTGGCCAAGACTTCTGAATCATATCTCAAAGTGTTCTCCCTCCTCCATGGAAGGTTTGAGATCCCTTGTTGTGCATGCATATGCGTACATGAGTAGATAACTTGACCCCAACAATATAGTGGACACTCTCAAAGATCAAGGACCTAACCATTAGACATCTATGATGCCTCAAGTCAAAGGACTACTTTGCATATTGCAACTTATGAGTTCTTACATGACATGTTTATTTTAACTCTCTTTTGATCGTAGTTCAGTGTACTTGATTACCATTTTGAGCACCTATGTGTTTGTCTCAGTGTCCAACACTAAATGACTTGAGACTAGTCATACTCACGCTTGAGTTAACATAACACATACTAACCTTAGTGGATTGTCAATGGCCAATTGGCAATCCTATGGCTAGGAACGTTTTAGGAATGAACATAAGTGTTTGTACCATACTTGACCAATCCCGAAACTACTGAGCACTGGTCAACATTATACCGTTAAGGACCTAGAAGAGTTTCCCTCCAACCAGAAGGCCAATCACAACGTGACACGTGTCGATATCAGAAGCCAATCATAGCATGACACGTGTCAACGTCAGAAGCCAATCACAACACGACACGTGTCAATGTCAGAATATAACTAGAAACTCTCTTTTATAAATAGAGATCATTCTCTCACAATATTTCCTAATGTCATTTGTACTAAATCATTCACTAGTACTCACTAAAGGAGAGCTTAAACCTATGTACTTGTGTAAACCCTTCACAATTAATGAGAACTTCTCTACTCCGTGGACGTAGCCAATCTGGGTGAACCGCGTACATCTTGTGTTTGCTTCCCTGTCTCTATCCATTTACATACTTATCCACACTAGTGACCAGAGCAATCTAGCGAAGGTCACAAACTTAACACTTTCTGTTGTACCAAAGTCCTTACTGATTTTGTGCATCAACATTTGGCGCCGTCTGTGGGAACGACACTTATTCCCACTATCTTCAGCTTTGTCAAGCTGGTTTCCACCATTCGTACACTCTCTTTTGACCAGGCATCCTTCTCTAACATGGGGAGTGAAGGAAACCACAACACACAAAATGACACCCATCTTGCACCTAGTGCGAAGCAACGAAAGAAGGAAGGAAAGAGGGTTGCTTTTCAAGCTAAAGTCAATGAGCTAGAAGCTTAAAATAACAAGATAACAATGAAGAATGAGGTCCTCCAGGAGTAGTATGAGAAGCTCTTTGAGATGCTCCATGAAACTATGCGTACTCAAACACGCGAGCTTGTTGCCCCTATGGACATCAACCATCATCTGGGTGCCCTCCAACACGGAGGGCCACCTTCTTTCGACATATGTATCCCTGATAAAGAGCGAGCTAATCATCAAAACATTGATCAACATGATACTTCTCTTAACCCAGCTGCTTCCACCTGAAGCAGGAGAAGTGGAGGAAGACACTTCCTTGTAGAAGGGTTGGAAGGATCGAAAGTCGTTTATCGTGACTGCCAAAACTTCCTAAAGCAACGTCGAGAGAATCCCCTCCGCATATGCTCAAAGATCAATGACCCAAAGGTTTCTGAAAGACTCGGTCCCCTCCTACGACCCAGGCCAGCTGCCAATCTAGGGAAGGAACGACATGTCCTAGAGGAACATGAAGGTACAGGGGACTCTGATGTATTCCGATAGATTCGCCCTAGAAGTCAGTACGGCGAGTTCAAGGAAAAATCACACGCCCTTGCTCAAACTTTCCTACTTCCAAGAGGCGATGGAGACTTATGAAAGAAAATCCCAGTGGTACATGACTCCACTCAAGACCCCCTTGTCCTACAGCTCTTTAAGGAAGTAAACAAGTTGAAGGCCGAACGTCAGGCCGAGATACCTGATTGGAACCAACCCAGGCCTGGCCCACTCACAAGAAGGATCTTCGACACCCCTTTCAAGAGAAGACAAAACAAAAGCTTGGTTTACAACTCTATACTGGAAGGAAGGACTCAATTAAACACCTTAACCTCTTTGAGTCCACCATGGCATATTGGATGCACACCGACGAAGAGCGATGTTTTCTCTTCCCCTCCACCCTCTCTGGCGGAGCTTTAAACTGGTATTCTCGTCTTCCACCTGAGACAGTAGACTCATTTGAGGAACTGAGGAAACTATTTGTCTCTCAACACATCTTTTAGACCGATCACTTGTATTCTGCAGATGACTTGTACACTATTCGCCAGAAGCTGGACGAGTCACTACGAGAGTATGCTGGTCGTTTCAGCCATGAGTATTCTCGTTGCGTTGAAGCAGATGACAAGATCGCTCTCAAGGCCTTCACGGCAGGCCTACGTGATTGTTTCTTCAAGTACATGATCAATGCCAACACTTGGAAGACTTACTCTGAGGTGATGGCACAGACTTGCAACCATGCCTTTACCTAGGCAATGACATATCAAGAGAAACCCCCCACAACCACCCTTTATCAGCAAGTAGGGAGTGGAAGCCAGATCCAACCAAATGAGAAGACCTCGACCTTCCAAACGGCAGCAGTGCCTCCCCCTACCTTACTTAATACTTTGCCAAGTCAACAAACATATCAATCTCAGGGCAAAAGGAAAGATTTTCATCCTCACCAATCTCATTTTAGTAAAAAGAGTAAAGGACACTACCGCAATAACCAAGGGTATCGCCATGATAATCCTCGACCCTAGGCAGTCAACACAGTGGGTCAAGCACGTGTCAGGACAGTCCCTACCCCAAGGTATAAGGCATACACACCTTTGAACGCCACATGCGTGGCCATTTACCCCAGCATAGCACACTTGATATCGAAGCCAAAGCCGAGGCACCCGGATTACAAGCCCACGAAGAACACGGGCACGTTTTGTTGTTACCACGAGCATAACGGCCATGACGACGAGAAGTGTATCACTGTTCGTGATCATATTGAAGCTTTAGCACGTGAAGGAAAAATTGATCAATTCCTCTTTCACCCTCTAAGGGGTAACCGTAACCAACGCCGGGTAAATATGATATATTCCATAAGTGGTGGCACACCCATATCTAAATCTTCCAACAGGGCCATAAAAAATAGTGAACGAGCTTTAAGGTCTGGCCACCAAGTGTTTCACGTGGAAGACATCAGTTGAGGTAAGTATCAAAAGCCTAACTGGGATCTAATATGTTTCTACCTTGAGGAAGAAAGAGGTATCATATACCCTCACAACGACCCACTGATCGTGGAAGCTCACATAGCCAACTTTGAAGTACGACGAATCCTGGTAAACACGGGGGCTTCGGTCAATATCATGTTTGCTGAAGCTTTGAGGGCACTTAATGTAGCTGAACACTTGCTCGACCGCTCGATTTCCCCTCTGATAAGCTTCTTCGGTGATATTGTACAACCTTTGGGGAGCATACACTTACCTTTCACCATTGGTACAGGCCCTTACACAGCTACCATTACCACTAACTTCCTGGTGGTTGATTGCCCAACGGCATACAATGTCATCTTCGGACGCACAGGCATCAATGATCTCAAGGCCATGGTATCCACACATATGTTGTTGATGAAATTTCCAACCCCCTATGGCAATGGTTACATCAGAGGAGATCAACTTAGTGCACGATCATGTTACAACACTTCGGTCAAGCAACAACACCTGTCTGTGACCAAGGAAACCCTTTCTATACATGACCAAGTCATAAAGACCAGCCCAGACGAAGCCAACTTGGATCTTCACGGTGGTAACAGTCAACCCGACAATCCTCGAGATGACTCTTTCACCAGCAAGCACAACCCGCTGAAGAGTTGGAGAATGTCTCTATCTCAAAAGATTATCCGGATCGCATGGTGAAGATTGGTACCACCTTCTCACCACCCATTCGGTTGGCATTGATCTCTTTTTTGGAAGAGAACATTGAGGTCTTTGCCTGGTCATACGAGGACATGTAAGGCATCTCTCCCGATATAATCTGTCATCACTTAAGTATTGACCCCAAGACTAAGCCAGTGAGACAGAAGTGAAGATCTTATGACGCTGAACGGTACGAGGCAATGAAGACAGAAGTTGAAAAACTCAAAGGCATAGGCTTCGTCCGCGATGTTAATTATCCAACGTGGGTAGCAAATGTTGTCCTTGTTAAGAAGAATCTGACCAAGGAAAGTCTCCTGCTCCAAAAGGTCTTGTGGAGAATGTGTGTCGATTACACCGACCTAAACAAATGATGCTCGAATGATAGCTTTCTTCTTCCTCTCATAGATAGACTTATAGACTTTACGGCAGGGTGTGTGTGGACTCCTGAGCTTCATGGATGCTTACTCAGGATATAACCAAATCCTCATGAACCCTCCAGACCAAGAACACACAGCCTTCACTACTGACAGAGGACTATATTGCTATAAAGTCATGTCCTTCGACCTAAAGAATGCAGGAGCGACTTATCAGAGACTAGTCAATTCAATGTTCGCCGAACAGATTGGGAAGAACATAGAAGTTTACGTTGATCATATGCTAGTCAAAAGCAAACATGCTGACCAACACATCACCAACCTATCTGAAACTTTCACCATTCTGAAGAGGTATCGAATGAGGTTGAACCCCAACAAATGTGCCTTCGGCGTAGGCTTTGGCAAATTCTTAGGCTTCATGATAAGCCAACGAGGCATTGAGGCTAATCCCGAGAAGATCAAAGCAATCCTCGACATGAAGGAACCGGTAACTTCAAAAGACATCCAGAGCCTTACTGGCAAGGTGGCAGCCTTAACTAGGTTCATCTCTAAGACCACCGATAGATGTGCTCCTTTCTTCAAAGCACTTAAGGGAAGTAAGAAGTACATTACATGGACTGATGAATGTGCTGAGGCATTCAAGAACCTCAAAGACTACATGAGTAAAGCCTATTTGCTCTCTAAACCTGAGGTTGGCGACACTCTCATTATATATCTGTCGGTATCGGCTTCAGCAGTAAGTTCCGTTCTCATTCGAAAGGTTGGTAATGTCGAACGGCCTGTCTACTACGCTAGCAAGGCCTTAAAAGATGCGGAGACACGATACGTGAAAGTTTTCTTGGGTGTCCAGAGAAGGTTAAAATTGACAAGAATATTACAAATCACGCCATCAATGCTGCTCGATCAAATTCAATCCCATAAATCCTTCTCTGTTATCAGTTTATATTTGCTATCATTTACATTTATTGTATTTATTTACTTACCTTATTTGGCAACAAAAGTCAACATGTAAATAGCAAAATGCTACACTCAATACAAATTAAGGTTTTTTTTTGTTTTAACAAATTATATTATCGACATTAAGGGTTGGACAAGTGAGTTAAGCCTCACCATGGGTTGGAATAATGTGATTCAAATTCACATTTGGCGAAAATCAAATCTAAAAACTCTCACTTACAAATTAAGCTTTCTTTAATTCTCTATAAAAATCTAGTTTAGAAATGGGGTTTCTAGAAACAACTCTTGTGTGTAATGAAGATTCTCTAACTAATATGATAATATCTTGAGAACTTCAATATATGTTAAACTAGGACAATATCGCTGGCGATGTTGGTGGGCATTAATGCGCCTTAAAAATAGTTGTAGGATATTATAAATGATTATGAACATAATAGACATGTAAATTCAATCAATTAGGTAATACCCAAATGCATCAACCACATATATCAATAAATAACGCAGTAAAAAGGAAAAGGTAAAGAATGATCTAGCCTGTGATATCAAGAGAGGCGTGTTGTCACTGTCCTAAAGCCATAGACGCCTCCCTACATGCTGGTTATAACAGTTATCTACAACTCCAAGATATAACCCTTGAATCTCACAGAGTGTCTAATCCATAAGCACGATTACGATAGACGGGGTGCCAAGTAATGATCAATTGCCCATTGATGATCAAGATGAGTAGGAATATAATAAGGATTATATATGATTACTGTAGTAGGGAGAGAAGGAAAACATTTGAACATTAAGAAAATAAAATAAATAACCAACAATCCTACACAAAGATTCAAAACTCCATAGAAATGTAGAAGACGTAAATATATATATATATATATGAATGGAAGAAATTTAGGCAACTTGTATACCATGCAATGAGTGTAGGTGTCTTTCAGACTTGAACCTACACTAAGTGCTAACAACTTTCATCTGAAGGAATCATAGTGAACTACGTGTTGAACTAGATCCCTTTTGACCAAAGTACTAAATGTAACACACATGGTATCGTTCAAAAACTTGGCGCGGGTTAGCGCTATTTATGGCCATGCGCTTAATCTTGATTCTCATAAGAGTTATAGAGAAAAGCCCAATCCTCACAGTTTTCCAAGAGTACATGTGACATGTACCCTGTGGGAGATTGCCCACCTCGAAACTCATTCAGGGTAAATACTCTTCCTAACGTCACATAAAATAGCATTAATGTCGTAGGGATGAGCAGAAGAATATCTCATGGATATCGCCAATATAATATGAGTGCTATTATGAATCATGCAGTATGGATTGTTTCTACAACATTGAACTTCTTTCATGGGATCTCCAATCACAGAAGTTGGGTTTCTTCCCTAGGTGACTCCCTTACGGGCTTAAGCACATCTCCCTCGACAATTTTGCATTTAGCCTCCCCGGGGCATGTAGATAAATGACTAACAAGTCATTTTATTAATTATGATTGATTGCCTTCACAAGGCATATATATGTTTTTTGGTCATATATTTGCTCGTCAATGCTCTTAAACCTGCATGTTATACCTAACTGAAAGCTAAAAAACATTTTAGTCATAATTTCATATATAAATTGTTTAAGGTGCATAATTATTCTTAGCTTCACTAAAGTAAACATGGGTACGAGCAATGAAACATACCCCCCACATTATGGTGCATATTGGAAAATTAATTTCATGAAATCTCAAATCAATTTCATTATCTATAAGATATCAAAAGTAAGAGTAATTATAATCACATTGAAGAAAAGTTCAATATTATTTGTTTGTTCTAGTGAGCAATGACATCAAAAAATAAGGAAATACTATTAAATAACCAAGAGAGCATCAAACAGTAATGTATATTTCCACAGTATGCTTCAACATTAAGTGTAGAATAGTATACACACATAACTATTTTATAATTGACAACAGATTCAATCTCACGATAAATATGACACGTGATGCGATGAAAGTTAAGCACTCAAATTAAACCCTCTTGTTGTCAAATTGTAGTAAAAATGCAAGTAGGGATTGTTCTAAACCGGGGATTAGGAGGGCTTGCTAAAACCTCTAAACTAACTTAAAAACATAAAAACAAAGTTAAAAACGTTTGAATAGACTCAAGGGACTCAAAACTAATTCTAAAGACTCAAAACTGCCTAAAAACACAAACTGGGCAGATTTGACTCTAACACAATTTTGGACGAATTTAGTGTTTTGGCTTGAATCAAAACACTAAAAAATACAAACAAAACCGAAATTTAACACTTTGAAACAAGAAAGTAAAATGGGGATTTTGGTTTTGATGAATTTGAAACAAACAAACAAGTTATAAAACTAGGCAGATTGTAAGACAAATTTGAGGAATACAATGATGGATGGATTAGTTAGAGGTCCGTTCTTCTCACATGACACACTTGTACATGAATCGATTTCCAATTGCTTTTCAATAAACTATGATGCTCAACACCCCAGATTAACCGTGATGCACAAATTAACCCTCAGATTTTCCTTTACTCATTGAATTGGATGAATGCATGCGACAACCCAAATCATTCTCTAAAAGTCCCCTATATGAATGCATAATAGAGATACAATCAGAGATCATTACGTTCAATGAAAATCATAAGTGTTGACGAGGCAATTATAACTATGAATGCATGATACAATTGCCAAGAATTCAATTAACGCGATTGTGATAAACAACCTTCACTACTCATGAATATAAACTTGTAACGATTAGGTGAAACTCATTTATATTCTAGCATCTAATTCATGCATGAAAACTAAGTATGCATCCTTAATAAACATACAATAATCAGTTATGAATAAAATAGATAATTGAATTGCAATCACAACTTATCAAATCACAATTGGAAGAAATCAATTCAAATCTCAAGCATGTTCATGGCTTCAAACTTCCCCCTAACTAAATAGGGGTTTAGCCACTCATAATTGCAACAAAATTAGAAAATAGCAAAGTAGACATTGAAAGCAAGAACGAAGTACACCTAAAACGCTCCAATCTTCAAGCTTGAAACGCCAAGGACCTTCTTTTTCACCACCTTGTTGCGGCACAAGAAAGGGGAGTGGCTAAATGGAGGTCACGGCAAGGGATGAAAGTGTAAGTGTATGGAGTTATGAGATGTGAAAATGTAGTGTCTTTGGATGGAGATGGAATCCTTTAGGAAGGGGAATGGTGGATGTATTTATAGGCTAGGGAGAGGATAGTGTATGTTGTGGTAATGAGTGGATGTAATGGGTGTAGTGAGTGAGTGTTGTGGTAATGAGTGGATGTAATGGGTGTAGTGGGTGAATGTTGTAATGAGTGGATGTAATGGGTGTAGTGGGTTGTGGTAATGAGTGGATGTAATAGGTGTAGTGGGTGGATGTTTGGTAATGAGTGGATGTAATGGGTGTAGTGGATGAGTGTTTGGTAATGAGTAGATGTAATGGGTGTAGTGGATGGATGTTTGGAGTTGTAGGTTAACACATTTGCACACACACATGCTGATTTCTAGCCTTCAAATCTTCAAAAACTTCCATCCTCATGTCTCCATGCTTGCATTATCCAATCTTAGCTCAAAAATGCTCTAAAATACTCCAAAATGCACTTTCTTGCCAACTTTGTTATTATGACCTACAAACACACGAAAATAGTTTAAAATACATAATTAACTAAGAAATAACAACACAAATGCACAAGAACAAGCTAACTAAGTCGCATAAATATGCTCCTATCAACACGCCCCAATCCCGATGTCCTCGGGACATCGAGATGGTCACGTGCTGGCCGACACCCGAAGGTGACGAAAGCCATTTATTGAATGGAAATGTTGAGAACAAGAATTAAATAAGACTTATAAATTTATGAAAACACACACACACACACACACACATATATATATATATATATATAGTAAAACAGTTATCAACATATTAACCCTCAGGTTTTATGAAAACACATATATCATGATAAAAATAGGTTTTCTGAAACCTAGTATGCAGTGCAATGTCTCAAATCATAACTCATATATATCGTAATCACTAGTGAATGTCCAATATCCCTCCAGGCCTCATGCCAGCTCCCCGTCTCTATGCCAATTGCCAGAGGAAAATCACCCCCAGGCCCCGGGCCAACTCCCCGTCCTTGTGCTAATTGCCAGAGGAAAAACCCTTTAGGCCATAACCGTCTCTCGGGACGGAATCTATCCCTCACCCCATAGCGGAAGTGGGACCACTAGGTAAGTACAAAACTATTGAACATACATATATTTGAAAAGCAACTTCATAGTATAAAGTCATCCATCATCTATACTATAAAAAAGTGTTCAAAACATGTTCTAAATATTATATCATCATCCATTAGATATCCTATAAAGAACATGGGTTATAAGAAAAATAGTAATAATTCAAACTAGCCTCAATAAGCATGTTATCTCGTAAAACGTTTTATAAAACATAATCATTAAATCATGCTTTTCATGTATGCATTACTACTATTAAAACATGCATTTTTAGAAGAGGTCCACTCACATATATTTAGCTGCCGAAGAGCCACGCAAACTAGCAAACACGGAATCGTCACAATATATGTACCTAAACACATAAAGGGTCCAATTAATAAAACTCTATTATAACAATTAAATTTGGGAAAACGGATGTCGGAAACGGATTCAAGACGTCGAATTACCATAAGAAGGGTCCCGGATAAATTTCGTAAACGTCAACACAAAGAATATTCCCTAATGGAATATTTCCCCATAGAGGGTTTGGGTCGATTAGAGTTTAGGGTTTGAAAAGTTAAAGGGTTTAGTGGGCTGAATGCCCTACGTTAAAAGGGTTTGGGTTAAGCTTTTAAAAGGGTTGGGCTTTAAGAGTTTGGATTTAGTTTCAACAAATATAATAAATAAATAAATAAAAGGGTTTGGGCTTTGGGGGGTCACGGGCCTAAGGTCCTAATGGAATGGCCCAAGGGCCTTTGGGTTTCTAGAGAACAATAAAATAATACAAAGGTTTTGGGTTGGGTTTAACGGGCCTAAGGCCCGAGTCCTATACACGGCCCAAAGGGCCTTGGTTCATTGGGTTTGGGTTTAAAACAACGGGCCTAAAGCCCTAGGTTTGGCACAGCCCAAAGGGCTTGGTTCAAAAGTGATAAGCTCATATTTATATATATTTTACATCAAATTCACTTGTCTTTTCTTAGTTAGTTCCTTATATTTTTGAGCTATTTATGTTGTTTTTGTGTTTCTTGGGATTTGTCAAGCAAAGAAAAGAAAAATAGCACAAGTAGGATTTTTAGTAACAAATTCGTCAAAGCTGCTTGTGCAGATCAGCTGACTTTGGAAGCAAGTTGCGAACAGCTGCAAATGAATTAGAGAATGAGCCTTATATGCTTGGAAAGCTACGGATGTCTATTTTCTGGATCATTTTGCGGATTGTTAATATTATTTGTCTAGAAGAAGTTATGGCCGTTTTAATACTAAATGGTTCCCAAGAGGCTGAGCAGTTTGTAACTGACAAGACTGCAATACAAGCAATAAACCCAATAAATCTAACAGCCAAACTGAAGCAGCCAAGAACAAGTCAGCTGATACCTATTCAAATATCAGAGGAAATGGAAATAAAAATGAGAATTAAGTGGGAGTAATGGGTATAAAGGCTACCCAAAGAGTTACAATTGTTTTACCATTTCCTCTCACTTATGGTCATCACTAAATGACTGTTAGTGGGGTGAGTTATGGAGAAAAAAACTAGGGTATCAAGCAAGAATAAAAAGGTGCAGGTTGCAGCTACAAAGGGCATGGGAGAAAAAAATAAAATAGAAAGAAAGAGGACAAGGCAGCTTTGCAGAAGGGAAGGAAAGGAAGGAGGAAATCTTGGCATTCTCTTCTCTCGGTTTTATCTTCTCAAACTCATGTCTTACTGTTAGAATGAATACCTAATACTTAGCATGGGTTGTAGTTGTTAGACCTTGATGTAATCAGCTAGGGTTTAGACTATGTAAAGTATGGGTCTAGGCATGCTTCAAATGAATGTACCTAAGAAATTCTAGTCTCATGGGGTTCTTACAGTTGCATATGTGATTAATAGGATTCCAAGCAAAGTCCTAAAATTCAAATCACCTCTTGAAACTCTTAAAGGCGGGAAAATCCACTTGTCTCATCTTCGAGTGTTCGGATGTGTTTGTTTTGTTCATATTCAAAACTTACATCGAGATAAGTTGGATCCTAGAGCTGCAAAGTGTTTGTTCTTGGGGTATTCATTTGTTCAAAAGGGATATAAATGCTATGATACAAAGCGCCGGAAACTCATTGTTTCCAGAAATGTGAGCTTTGATGAGAAGGTTCCTTTCTTTGCAAATACCAGAGATGAAGAGCTTCTGGGGGAGGATTTTCTTGGTCAAAGCTTCATGCCGATCGTGGAAACCAACATATTGCCTGATCAATCTTTAGTTCTAGATCAACCAAGCAATAATGAAACTTCTATTGATCCAGCTGAGTTTGATCAATCATCTGACATAGTTGTTGAAAATGAACCAACTGAAGGTACTGATCAAGATCACGTTTTGCATGAAGAGAATCATGCCCCTACTCTTGAAGTGATCACTCCAAGGAGAAACCCTAGTAGAAACCGAGGAAAGCCAGCATGGTTTAAAGATTATGTAGGTTATACCTCAAGATACCCTATGGAAAAGTTTCTTGAATACTCAAGAGTTTCTCATTCTCATGCTGCGTTTCTAAGCAAAATAGCTGCCTCATCTGAGCCAAGCTCCTTTCAAGAAGCTAACTCTCAGTTGATCTAGAAATCCGCTATGAATGAAGAGCTTAAGGCTCTAAATGAAAATAAAACCTGGAGCATCACCAAGTTGCCTAAGGGGATGAAAACTGTTGGGTGTCGATGGGTGTACAAGACCAAATTTAAGAGTGATGGTTCAGTGGAAAGGCATAAAGCGAGACTGGTTGCCAGAGGTTTTACTCAAACTTATGGTCTCGATTATAAGAAGACCTTTGCACCCGTGGCAAAGATGAACTCAGTGAGAGTCCGTCTCTCAGTCGCTGTTAATCATGATTGGCCCTTATTTCAAATGGATGTCAAGAATGCTTTCTTGCATGGAGAGCTTCAGGAAGATGTGTACATGCAATTGCCTCCGGGACATCCACAAGAAGGAAATGGCATGGTTTGCAAACTCCATAAGGCCATATATGGCCTTAAACAATCCCCTCAAGCTTGGTATGCTAAGCTAAGTTCTGTGTTAGAGGGTATCGGTTTTAAAAAGAGCAATACAGACTCATCACTGTTTGTGCGAGATAGTTCAGAAGGTAAACTGGTCGTCCTTATCTATGTCGATGATCTCATTGTTACTGGTGACAGTTTGACAGAGGTTCAAAGACTTAAGGGCCTTCTTCACAGAAAGTTTGCCATCAAAGACTTAGGAACTCTGAAGTATTTTCTAGGGATTGAAATTGCTTCTTCTAGTAAAGGTTTACTCTTAAATTAGCGCAAGTACATACTGGATTTACTTCAAGAGTTCAACATGCTTGAAGCAAAACCAATGGCGACCCCAATAACATGCAAGGAGAAACTTGGATTAGATGGAAAATTATTGACAGATATTGGTTTGTACCAGAGATTGGTAGGGCGACTTATCTACCTCACAATTACACATCCTGATATTATGCATGTCGTGAGTCTAGTCAGCCAGTTCATGCATGCTCCGCGATCAACTCATTTACAAGCTGCTCAAAGGATTCTGCGCTACTTAAAGGGCACTATAGGCACTGGGATTGTTATGAGAAAAATTGGAAATACTCATATTGTTGGCTATGCAGATGCAGACTAGGGTGGCTCTAACATTGATCGAAGGTCTACTACTGGATTTTGTACATTTGTTGGAGGAAATTTGGTGACATAGAAAAGTAAAAAACAAAACGTGGTGGCTCGATCAAGCGCAGAAGCTGAATATTGTGCCATGGCATCTGCTACCTGTGAGTTAGTTTGGTTGCAAGGTCTGCTCAACGAATTAGGGTTCAAAAGAACACTACTTATGGCTCTTGTTTGTGATAATCAAGCTGCCATTTACATCGCTTCAAATCCTGTCTTTCATGAAAAAACCAAACATATTGAAATGGATTGTCATTTTGTTCGAGAAAAAACTCAATCCAATGTCATTCAACCTATGTTTGTTCGAAACAAAGATCAACTGGCAGACATCTTCACCAAGGGATTGTCTCGTGTTCATTTCAGCACACTTATGATCCAGCTTGGCTTGATTAATATACTAGCCTTCGCTTGAGGGGGAGTGTAAGAATGAATACCTAATACTTAGCATGGGTTGTAGTTGTTAGACCTTGATGTAATCAGCTAGGGTTTAGACTATGTAAAGTATGGGTCTAGGCATGGTGTGTGAAGCATGGTGTGTGTGTCTTCCAAGTGACACACATCACCACATCACCACATCACCTTTTCATTACTTGTATAAGTTCATTATTCTTTGTACCTTTGAATAATCAATATATACAAAATCTTCCAAACAATCACACGTACTTTTGGTTTTATTTGAGAATTATGTGTAACTAAATTTTTAGTAGTTAGGGGCTGTTTTGAAGCCCTGAATATGATTGCAAGTTTGTTATGACACTTCGTTTGAATTACTTTTATGAATGGATGAAAATTGATTCACTACTTGTCTCATTGATGAATTCTTTATGTGTTTTCTACGGATGCATACTTAGTAAGCATATCTAGGATTCTAACGCTATGAATATGTGTGTGCCTGCCCTTGTCGAATGAGGACCTACATATGTTCTAGAGTAGTACTTGTTAATTGCGATTAACATGTGAACCAATTTCTAGGATAAGTAAGACAACGCTAGTACTTACGATGCCTTGTGATGACTCAAACTCTTTTTGTTCATAATGATTTCTACTCGTTAAATCTATGAACACGCCATTCTAGATTGCATGCTAGGAACTAAGTTAAGTTGAAAACGCCATTCTCTTAACATACTACATAAGAAAGAGTAATAGGTTGAGTTCTAACATTGAGCCAACTTGAGCATCTTCAACCAGAAATAAAAGGAATTTGAATGAAACATAACATGTTTGCATGATTATTTGGTGGTGGATAGCAATTCCCCTAACTCGTTTTTCTTAATTTGTGAACTACTTAAAATCTGTTTCTGTCATGTTTTTGTTCAATTTAGTTTAAATAGCAAATGAACTCCAAAAATCCCAAAAATTTGTGTGAGTGTAGCTCTTTGTGTCTAGTGTTTTCATATAAAATTTCATAGACTTTAGATAAGCGTGAGTCAGTCTAATAATTATTTTTCGGTGGCTGGTCAGTAAGGACAGCAGCCCAGTTTTTGTGACATTTTAAGTAGTTAGATAAAACAATCTTCTGTGATATGCTACAATTAACAAATCTTAGCTTTAATAAGGAAAATCAATAGGATATTTGTGTGCTACTTTGTGGTGTGCTTTTAATCCTATCAAAAAGGATTTAGGCTTGAAAGCCTGGCTTGAGTTCTAATTGTGGGTCTCCGAACCCATTCAAAAAAGAAGGTTGGAATTCAGCTGGAAATTAGACAAACTTTAAACGTTAATAACTTTATCAATACTCAACGAAATCGAGTGATTCAAAAATGGAAATCATAGCTCTCGACGAGACAAAGAGAATGGTACCTTGCACGATGTCTAACTCTCTATGATTTGGGCCTCGAAAGCCTCGGAGGTTGCCAGAAACTGGGTAAAATTGAAATGCATATAACTTCTTCAATACTCAACGAAATTGGGTGAAACAAAAAGGAAAGTTGTAGTACTCAGCAATACAAAGAGATTGATACCTTGCACACCTACCAACTCGGGGTGGTTTGGCTGGAAATTGGCTTGAAAGCTGTCGGACCTTGCTGGAAAATCTGGAAAATGCTTTCCCGAGTTATTTTGGTGTTTAAACTGTACCACAACAACTCAAACACTATCTAAACACAATAATAAGCATGATCTAAGAAAATTTAGGTGTGCTTTGCACTTACCTCATCAGAGATCTCCTGCAGAGTGATTGTGCGCAGTGCCAAAATGGATATTGAAGGTGAAGGAGAGAAAGATGAAAGCTCAGACGATGAAGATGATGGTGAAGTCCTCGTGATGGCTATGTGAATGTATGTATGGGTGTGTGTGTGTGTGTTCTTGTTGGAGAGAAGAACATCGTGAGGGAGAGAGTTGCAGAAAGTCGAGAGGGACAGATCTGGGAGAATGAGATAGAAGAGAGAACAAAGAGAGAAGAGAGAGATAGAGAATTTGATAGTTTTAGAAGAAGAAAAAGGGAGGACTCGCGGGTCCAACAAGGGAAAAGGGAAAAGGGGACTAGGTAGGGGAGACCAAAAGGAATGAGGGCCCCACGGGCACACACATTAAGACCCAAAAACAATTTTTTAAATAAAAATCCAAAATGTTATAAATAGGCAAAAGTTAGAGAAATAACCTTTGCTAAAGACAGGAGCAAATCGGGTGTAAAATATCACACTATAACTTTAGTAGCTATAACACAAAGGACGACAGATAAAGAGAGGGAATGAGATATACTGATATTAATTCTTTGATTCTTTCTTATGGAGTGTGTCTTTTGATAACACACGGATCAATCTATTTATAGAGCTATTCCCATGAGAACATCCAAAGATGATAAGATGGCTACTTTTGACAATAATACATAACAACAAATATATCACTATCCTTTTCACCTTTTTCCAAATGCATGTGGGATGTGGGCATACTAATGCATATGGGATGTGGGCATACACCATATAGCCTTTTACAACACTCCCATTTGGATGTCCACATATCAACCTCAGTTGTCTCGTTAAAACTTTGCTTGGAAAAACCCGGTGGGAAAAAACCATAGCGAAGGAAAAGAGTACAACTTCACCTGGATTGTTGATATAGTGTTATGTAGGCTTATGTTGCTCCGTTAAAACCTTGATAGGTAAAACCCAATGGGAAAAATCCTAATCGAAGGAAAAAGAGTACAACATGCATGTATCAAGGATGTTCCCCATTAATTGTATCTCCCCCTGATTCTGCATTCTTCAAATTTAGTTGATTGGTAAGCCGACGTAATCTGATTCCCTGCACTAACTTCTGAAATGTGCACTTTGGTAGAGATTTGGTGAATAAGTCTGCCAGATTTTCATTGGAACAGATGTGTCTGACTTCAATAACTTTAGCCTTCTGAAGCTCATGTGCACTGAAAAACTTTGGAGATATGTGTTTAGTATCATCACCCTTGATGAATCCTTCTTTCATTTGGGCAACGCAAGCTGCATTATCTTCATGGATGACAGTTGGAGTGTCTATCTTTGAAGTTAAACCACATGAATTCCGGATATGATGGATCATTGATCTTAACCAAGAACATTCATGACTTGCTTCATGTAAAGCAAGTATTTCCAAGTGATTGGAAGATGTAGCAACTAGTGTTTGCTTTGTTGAGCACCATGAGATTGCTGTATCTCCATTGGTGAACATATATCCAGTTTGTGAACAGGCTTTATGCGAATCAGAGAGGAATCCAGCATCTGCATATCCAACAAGGATCTGGTCATTTGTGGATTTGTCTGAGTAGAAGAGGCCCATGTCTGTTGTCCCATAAAGGTATCGCAATACATGTTTGACTCATTTCCAATGAGGAATTGTTCTAGCAGAGCTATACCTTACTAACAAGTTAACTGAAAAAGCTATATATAGTCTAGTACATTGTGCTAAATACAATAAAGCACCTATTGCACTCAGATGTGGCATTTCTGGACCGAGGACCATTTCATCATCTTCTTTTGGACGGAATTGATCTTTCTTAATGTCCAAAGAATAAATGACCATTGGTGTGCTAAGTGGATAAGCCTTGTCCATTAAATCGCTTTAGGATTTTTGTAATATAAGTTAATTGGTGGAGCAAAATTCAACTAGTACAATGCTCGATCTGCAGGCTGAGACAATATTTTTTTTTCCCAAGGTCTTTCATTTCAAATTTGCTTCTCAGATATTCAGCAGTTTTATTGAGCACTTCAAAAGTTCCAACTAGGTTCATATCATTGACATATACTGCAACTATAACAAATCCAAAATTGGATTTCTTAATGAACACACAAGGGCAAATGACATTATTGATATATCCTTCTTTGATCAAATACTCATTGAGACGATTATACCACATTCGTCCACATTGTTTCAGCCCATATAATGATTGCCTTAATTTGATTGAGAGCATATCTCGTGGTTTGTTAGTCGTTTCAGGCAACTTAAGTCCTTATGGGACTTTCATATATATGTCAGTATCTAATTATCCATATAGATACGCGATGATGACATCCATAAGTCGCAGGTCAAGTTTTTTTGAAACCATTAAACTTATTAAGTAACGGAACGTAATTGCGTCCATTATAAGAGACTATGTCTCCTCATAATCAATTCCAGGTCTTTGTGAAAAACCTTGTGCAACGAGTCGTGCTTTATATCTTGCAATCTCGTTTGTCTCATTGCGCTTTCTTGTGAATACCCATTTGTAACCCACGGGATTTACATCAGGCGAGGTTTTGACTATCGGTCCAAAAACACTTCACCTTTCCAAGGAATTTAATTCTGCCTAGATTGCATCTTTCCATTTAGGCCAATCTTGTCTCTGTTTGCATTCATCAACAGAGCGGGGCTCAATATCATCCCTTAATATGATTTCACTGGCTACTGAGAATGCGAACATGTCGTCAATGATTATTTCATTTCGATCCCACAATTCGTTAAATACATGCATAATTTATGGAGATTTCTTTGCTTTCATGCACTTCTGTCTCTTCAGGGACATGTGTCTCATCAAGGACATTTTTTTTTTAGAATCATGAATTGGGGATTTATCATTCATTTTCTTTTCTTGAATGATTTCATTTGGATTCAGATGTGCCCTTGTCTTTCTTTTTCAAGGGGCTGAATCTCTTGAACCTGGGGGTCTACCACACTTCAGGTGTGCACCAGATGATTCATTTGCTGCCACTTTATTTTGTCCAACAGGGACATCCATTCTTACAAGTGCATTTGCAGCTGGTATATGTGACTTTGTCACTTTTAAAGCATCATTAAATGCATCTGGCATTTGATTAACAATACTTTAAAGGTGAACGATCATTTTCACTTCATTTTCACATTGAGTGCTTCGTGGATCAAAATGAGATAAGGTGAGAACAACCCATGTCAGCTCTTGCCATTCTTCTGAAACGATCTTTTCTCTCCCTAATAACAGGAAGACTATCTCATCAAAATGACAATCCGCAAAACGAGTTGTAAATATATCACATGTCAAGGGTTCCAAATATCTAATGATAGATGGTGAATCAAAACCCACATAAATTTCCAGTTTGCGCTGAGGCGATGCAATAGGCACATAAACAGCACAACCAAAAACTCGTAAATGTGAAATATTTGGCTGATGCCCAAACACGAGTTGTATTGAGGAGTATTGGTGGTTGGCTATAGGTCTTAATTGAACCAAGGATGTAGCATGTAAGATGGCATGTCCCCATGCAGAAACTAGCAATTTTGTTTTCATAAGCAGACTGCGAGCTATTAACTGAAGCCACTTGACTAATGGTTTTGCTAAACCATTTTGAGTATGGACATGAGGAACAGGGTGTTCATCATTAATGCTCAATGTCATGCAGTAATCATCAAAGGTTTGGGATGTAAATTTACTAGTGTTATCAAGTCGGATTGACTTAATGGGGTAATCTGGGAACTGTGCTCGCAATTTAATTATCTGAGCAAGAAGTCTCGCAAAAGCTGCATTTTGAGTAGACAAGAGACAAACATGTGACCATCAGGTAGATGCATCAGCCAAAACCATAAAATATCGAAATGGTCCACAAGATGGTTGAATAGGCCCACAAATATCCCCTTGAATTCTTTGCAAAAATGATGGGGATACAACATCCACTTTTAGTTGTGATGGTCTAATTACCAACTTTCCTTGAGAACAAGGCTTGCAAGGGTTATCATTTGAGATAGCAATGTGTCTGCTCAATAATGAATGTCCATTAGAGTTGGTAATGATCATACACATCATGGTGGATCCTAGATGGCCCAAACGGTCATGCCAAAGCATGTAAACTTTTGAATCAATAAATATCTGGTTCATGACAGTATGTGATTTAACTGTCTTTATGTATGTATAATATAATCCACCTGACAAACCACGCAACTTCTCCAATATATGCTTTTGGGTATCATTGGAGGTAATGCATAAATACACCACATTTTCTACAGTTTTCGTTTCAATGTGGTATCCATTTAAACGTATGTCTTTGAAACTCAACAAATTTCGAGTAGATCGAGTAGCATACAACACATTTTATATAGACAATATTGTTCCATTTGGTAACATAATCTGGGCTTTATTTGAGCCTTCAATTACATCTGATTGGCTTGATATTGTTGTTACCCTTACTTTTGTAAGCATCAAGCTTGAGAAATACTTTCGATCATAAAGTATTGTATGTGTGGTTGCGCTGTCTGCAAGACAAATATCTCCGCCATTGCTCTTGTTATGAGAATGACCATAGTTTTTATCCATGCCTTTTGAATAAAGGGGATCACAATTAAAAACAACTTATTCATAATAAAAGGAAATTGACATGCCACTTTTAATTAATTTCAAAATGCGAGCATTAAACTACAAGTACAAATAACAAGAGTAAATCAATCATAAATGATTCAATCGGACCGGTACACTTCATTCCCTCTTTCCACAATGAAGTCTGAAGCATCTAGGTGGGTTGTGTTCAACTGCCCTGATAAGCTGAGCACTGTATCAGGTATATCCATTAATCTAGCTTGGTTGAGGAAATTGATCTCGACGCCCTTCTCCTTGAGGGAGGCTTGATATAGATCCACCAGATATTTTAGGGTACGACAGGTACACGCCCAATGCCCATTGCCACTACACCTATGGCAGGCTCCTTCAGAGTTTCTAAGAGCGTTGTTCATATGAGCTTTGCCTTTGTGGTGATTTTCATTCTTGAAGCTCGGGCTTGAATTATGCCTTGGAACCTGGTTGTAAAACTAGACACCATAGTTCTTGCCTTTCCCGTTCCATCGGCCTCGCTTGTGGCCACGTCCTCATTTGTAATTATTGCCACGAGAGGATGTGGTATTCCCTTCAAGGGAAACAACATTCACTTCTGGGAATGGTGCCGATCCCCTAGGTTGGGACTGATGATTCTTCATCAGGAGCTCATTGTTTTGTTCAGCTACCAGGAACACAGATATCAGCTAGTTATATTTAGTGAAGCCTCGCTTTCTATAATGCTGATGCAAAAGCACATTGGAGGCATGAAAGGTGCTGAAAGTCTTTTCTAGCATATCTACCTCAGTGATTGTTTCCCCATAGAGTTTCATCTGGGAGTTAATTCTAAACATTGCAGAATTGTACTCAGCCACTAACTTGAAATCCTGGATCCTTAGGTGAGTCCACTCATAACGAGCTCTTGGAAGAATCACCATTTTCTGGTGACTGTATTTGTTTCTCAATGACTTCCAGAGAGCTAATGGATCTTCAACTATTAGGTACTCGCTCTTTAGTCCTTCATCAAGGTTGCGACGGATAAAGTTCATGACCTTCGCCCGATCTTGAGAGGATGCACTATTTTCCTCCCTAATGGTTTCTCCAAGATTCCCTGCCTCCAAATGGATCTTGGTACCATTACCCAAGTAAGGTAGTTCTTCCCAGTAATGTCCAGGGCAACAAAATCAAGCTTTGCCAAGTTCGTCATTTTCTTTTCTGAAAGAAAGATGAGATGTGTAAGAACTTGCAATAATATGTATTCCTGGAGGAATATAGTGTTAAAACTTCTGGTTCTTACAAATTTTTCATTTTTGATCTTCAGACCAAAATGATAAGCACTCGAAACTTCAAGCTCAAGATTTACATGATTAATGAGAAGGGCGATTACCGCACCATTCTCATTGAAGTAAGTATAGGATGGGCGATTATTTCACACCACTCAAACTACAGGAAAATTTAAATATGCAAAGCAGGGTGGGCTATTATACCACACCACCTAAAATATGCAGTAAAATTAAATAGTAGGCAAATTTAAATATGCAGGGTGGATGATTATACCGCACCACCTAAAATTTGAAGTAAAATTAAATCTGCAGTCCAATATGGGCGATGATACCGCACCATCTTTGATCGCAGTAAAATTAACGGTTCTTCACAAGGGGTATATCCAGCAGGTGAGGCAAAGGAAGAAGAAAAATAGTAAAATCCTAGGAGGAAACATTTTTTTTTCTTTCGGCGAAGGGAAATGAGAAATGGTTAGAGATTCATGCTGATAACGTGTTATAAATAGGCAAAAGTTAGAGAAATAACATTTGCTAATGACAGGAGCGAAGCGAAGTGGGTGCAAAATATCACACTATAACTTTAGTAGCTATAACACAAAAGATGGCAAATAAAGAGAGGGAGGGAGATATACTGATATTATTTCTTTGGTTCTTTCTTTTGGAGTGTGTCTTTTGATAACACACGGATCACTCTATTTATAGAGCTATTCCCATGAGAACATCCAAAGATGATAGGATGGCTACTTTTGACAATATTACATAACAACAAATATATCACTATCATTTTCACCTTTTTCCAAATGCATGTGGGATGTGGGCATACTAATACATATGGGATGTGGGCATACACCATATAGCTTTTTACAACTCAAAACTATTTTTAAAATCGGGGGTAGGGTGTAACAAAATCTCATAGCCATATATATAAATATGAACATCAACCGTATAGTAACTACTCGTACCTGCATTGAAGTTTAACATGTTCGCCATTTTGTCTCATGCTAAAAATCTCAATAATTTCACATGTGTAATCTCTAAGAGGAAAAAAAAATAAGGGTTGTTTTATTAGCACCCCACAAATTGTTAACTAAACCCCATGTACTAAACACACCCCACACTTACTTTTTAAAAGAAAAATTGTCTTAATACACCCATATTAACTTCCTAAAATACCCTCATACTCCACTCCCACATAAATATGAAAAAAAAAAAACAAAAATTTTCTCTACGACGCGGCAGCCTGCGGAACTGCCACAACTCTTGCTTCTACGACTCTGCTTCAAAACTATAGTAGGGGGTATAAGCACATATCTATGATCATTCATATATAAGAGTAAAAGTCCTGGGAAAAGTCCGGCCCTATAAATCTGGCATGTATACATATTATCTTTCTCTAATGAGCATATATTTTGTAGTGGATGTGGCAAAACATTTACCCGATCAAACTTTCAATTATTAATATTTACATGGTAGTAATTGGTAATCCTAGCACCAAGTTTAATATTTCGTGTCAAATTGTGAATCAGTTACAGTTAAAAAAAAAAAAAAAGAAGTCTAAGAGTAAAGTTAATTTGAGACCTCCAAGAAAAATATTTTTGGGGTGTAAGTTTTGATATCACGTTGGATTTGTGGGGTTTATTAAGAAATCAAAGTCTTAAATTTTAGGCCTAAATAGTCATTTCATTTTAACATTTTATTAATTCAGTATTAAAATTTTAAATGGGGTGTAATCAATAATTTTGAGATATACACATTAAAACTTATTTGAGGTGTATTTAGATTTTTTTTTTTTTTTCTAAACCCTATAAGGTCAAACTTGTCATTACATATTAGATATATAAGTAATTTAATATTACATTTTTAATGTGGGGTGCTAATAAAAAAAGTCAAAAAATAACTCATGTTACTTAAAAATGATATACATTCCCGGCCCTTTTTTTCTTCGCTTTTCTTCTTGTTTCTTTTCTTTTCTTCTTCCTTTACTTATTATATATATTTATATTTATTGCACAAAATGCATATCAGATCAGGACTAATGGAAGTCAAAATTATGAAGTGGTGAAAATACTATAATTCAAGAAGAGATATGCAGTCCGCAAACTATTGTCAGGCATAGGACTAAAGTACTCACATGAAATAAATAGTATGCAAATGCAATGTAATGTGATAGTCTAGGAATGGAACCATTTCTTGATTAAGAGACAAGATCAAATTGAATAATCCATCTTCGCTTTTAGAGAGAATTATCGATACACCCAGATCTTAAATAATCAAATAACTCATTATTTTTCCAGTAAGAAATTATTATGCAAACACAGTCAATAATATGGAATTATAAGTTAAATCACAAAATGCATAACAACTCATATGCCGACAATCTCATCTGAAATTTTGACAACTACTTAACAATGAAATTTGTTCCCTTTGCCTCGACAATGTCGAGACAACATGCATAAAGTAATTATGCATATACATGATTCATGAAACAATATTTCAATTGCCAAATGAAAACAAAATTCAGTTTCTAGGTCAATCTTCATTTACTCTGCAAGAATATGATAAGATGCAATCAAACTGAAACAGAACTTTCAGTCATTACCAAACAGGTATAGTTTTATACTGCAATTTCAAGAATGAGATATTTAAGTGCCATTTTGTTCAGTTTCTAATTTTTTTTTTTCCCAAAACAACAATGCACATTTAATTTGTTACAAGACAAAATTATATATGCAGACTTAGGCATATTCGGTTTTTACTCGAAGAATAATGAGAGTGTGCACAGACAGTGTCTGCAAACACACATAATCGTAACAAGAATTAAAATTGAAAACCTATTTTCAGGAGATCGTTGAAAGAAGAAGTAATCACATCAATAGGTTATTGTGTGCTATACAGATATATACATTATTTCCTCATAGAATTCAAGGCATACAAATGCAAATTGGAAAATTAAACAAGTAAGGTGTTTATAAAATGCATACTAAACAAATCCATGCAATTAAAACATTTAATGCGTTTGTAGATATATGCATATAGGTAAACCAATCGCGTCTGACATGTCCGACCCCGATATCTTCCAAATACTCGAGGTACGCATGTGCTGGCCGACACCCAAAGGTGACGAAGCCATACTAACATGCATTTGAAGTAATGAACATAAATAAAACTTATAAATTTAAATACAATTCTTTTGCAATTGAGGAATGTCTTCAGAGCATACAACTAATCTAGATGTTAAAAAGAATAATATAAAATTGAATGAACAAAGAGATGGGTCCTACACTGAGAGGACTCAAAGATGCCAATGCGGGATTGCCTTAACGCCGAGATTGTACGCCTTGAATCTAAGTCCTAAGGGGCGCAAAACAAACATAAGTGGACCAAGTTAATATATAAGTAGTACTAACATAGTTATTTAGCAACGTACTAACCCCCAAAGTTTATAAAAACTGAATAGTATAATATGTAGTAGGCTTTCTTAAAACCCTAGCATGCCATAAAACCTTTCATAAAACATATGTCATATATAATGTGCAAAATAGTGGTATCATAATCAACCGAAACCCTTACATCACCCGACCTGTAGGCCAAATATAATATATCCTCCGACCCATAGGCCCCTACATCACCCGACCTACATCACCCGACTCGTAGGCCAAATATAATATCTTCCGACCTGTAGGCCCCTACATCACCCGACCAAAGCCAATATAAGTATCATCGACTGTAGGCAGAACAGTGACCACTAGATAAGCACAAAAACATTGAATATAATCTTTCCAAAATACTTACATATATCTCAAAACATCTTCATAGTATATAGTCATCCATCATATATACTACAAAGAGTGTAAACACATGTTCATAAATAGTATATAGTCATCCATCATATATACTACAAAGAACATAAATTCAATAAAGTGTGGTATTCCAAAATAATCTCGGTAAAGCATGATAATCATAAAGTGTAAATCTAATTTACTCATAAAACTTAACCATTAAATCATGCTTTTCATCTATGCATTTTTACTATTAAAACATGCACTTTAGAAGGGGTCCACTCACCTTACACTGTTGACGAAGAGCTATGCAAACAAGAGAGCACAGAAATGCCATACACAATTGCACCTAAGCACATAAAGGTACCAATTAATAAAACACTATCATAATGATTGAATTTGGGAAAACGGATGTCGGAAACAGATCCAGGACGTCGAAATTAGCGTAGGAGGGGTCTCGACCAAAACCTGAAAAAGTCAACATTAGGTGGTCAACGATCAATGTTAACCCGAAGTCCATAGTCAAACGAGTCGGGTCAACCAGGTCACTGGGTTTGGGCTGAATCAATGGCCTAAGGTTTTTAGGCCTAGACTTTGGGCCAGGTTCATGGCCCAAAGGCTTGTTTTGAAATGGGTTTTGGTTAGGCTCAAAGGGTTTGGGTTTGGGGATATCGGGCCGAATGCCCGAGTTCGCATAGCCCATGGGCCTGGATTAAATAGGGTTTTGGTTGTGGGTTAAGCTGAAGGCCCTGGTTAGGCTTGGGCAGCCCTGCCCAAGGGTTTCTAGGTTGAAAAGCCCCAAGGTCTGGTTCGAGCTTGCAACAGACTTGGGTTATGGGCTGAGCAAGTGGGCCAAGTTCCTTGGCCCAACAAGTTGGGTCTGTCAAGTGCCTCCGAGGCGGGCCTAACCCATTTTTCAGGCCTAGTTTGGCAGTTTTCGACACAAAAGAACGTCGGAGCTTCCCAAGCTCTGGCCAACCTCGATTCTAACACTAAAATCAATTATTTAACTATGAAAATGAAGCTATGGGGATAGGGAAGAGAATCATACCACAGTTAGGTTCGGTCGTGGTGGGGAAGTGATCGGGAAAACCAAGTGAAGTCGTGGTCCATCATCGGAGCACACGGCTTCCTCGAGTCTCGAGTCACGTCATTGAAGCAGATGGTAGTTCCATCGATGCCAAGCGTTTAATGAGGGTGGTGGTGAGTGGTTGCAAGTGTGGGCGTGGGTATAGCTCGAGGAAAGGGATAGCGCAGAGAGAAAGAGAGCTCGGGGGAGAGAGGTCCGATGGTGAGAAAGGGTTAGGAGCTTCAAAAAGAAGGGAGAAAGTGGGGAGAGGATTGCCACGTGGCAGTCCAATAAGAAAAGAGAGTCGGGGACCAAAATCAGGGGTAGGCCCCACCTGGGCACACCAATTAATAACCAAAAAGTAACCAATTTAAAATATCAAGCCCAAACACAATGAAATTATGAAAATATCCTTTCGTTCTGTAAAATCTAGGACGGGTTGTTACAGTTTCCACCAATTAACAACGTATTCATTCAAAAAATTGTGACTGTAGTGATGACATTTACGGACAAACAAAAGATGTAGAGATTCAAATATGCAATATACACAGTATTAACTATATATTATTTCTTTACAACTACATTAGTGAATAAAGAACCCAGCTTACCCTATACGGCTAGGTTTGATTTAGTAATTGTTATACGCCTTTGCCTTGCGTAGATTTCTGGATTGTGAAATAGATATGAATAAGATTACTCAAATGGCAGTGACGCCCATATGGGAACAGTGAAATGGATTGTAAATTTGAATTATATTATCATACGTTTACTGCTTTAGTTGTAGGATAATATAAATGATTATGATCAATAAATAAAGCAGTAAAAAGGAAAAGGTAAAGAATGATCTGGCTTGTGATATCAAGAGAGGCGTGTTGTCATTGTCCTAAAGCTTTAGACGCTTCCCTAAGTGCCGGTTATAATGCTATCTACAACTCCAAGATTCAACCCTTGAATCTCATAGAGCGTCTAATCCATAAGCACGATTACGGTAGACGGGGTGCCAAATAGTGATCAATTGTACATTGATGATCAAGATGAGTAGGAAGATAATAAGGATTATATATGAGTGTTGTAGTAGGGAGAGAAGGAAAACATTTGAACATTTATTGACGTTTGAGGAGTTCCCCATTTATAAAACTCTATATAATCTTTGGTGAAAGACATGACTTCTCTAATAGATATGACTCTTCATATTTATTATTTAAAATAATAATAAATAAAATTTTGAATCTTTAAGAAAATAAAATAAATAACCAACAATAGTTCATGCTCAAAATCATCATAAAACTAATGTAAATGACCCACAATAAAAGTAGTAGCCATATTGCCAGTAGATTTGCAACATAAGCATGTACTTATGAGGCTTCAATTTGCTATAAAATCTGCCTATATTCCCCATTCGTCTGTCAATATTCCAGTAATTAGTCAGTCCCTTTTGTGTAAATTTTATCGTCTGTTCATAACTAGATTGAAAGACGATAACAAATAAAATGAAAGTAAATCATGAAACTATTGTAAATTATCGTCTTGCAGGACAACTATGTCTATGTACATTTAGTTGACAATAACTATTCTTGAAAATTTGTGTCAGTAAGTTTATGTCCGCTAGGTTGGCCATTTCCTTTCAGCTCACAAGCGGTTTGACGTTGCTGTAATCTTCCATCAGGATGATTCATTGGATGATCGATCAATTGAACCTCCTTCATGTGAGCCAGAAAGCGATTAAAATGCCTAGTGCTTCTACTGCCGTTGGTGTCAAAATTTTCAGACATATATTGTAGCCTCTACTTATACACCAAACAGAGTGGTGAGATCAAGGAAGGTGTCTTCACTGCAGGGGATTGTGAGACCACCCATTGGATGATCATATCCAAATTCATCTTCAGCCAGGCTTAACAAATCTTGGAATGAAGGTTGGTTCAAGTAGGACACCGGAATCACAAACCGCTTCTTCTGGCTCTCCCCAACGTAGATGGCAAGATAGCCTTTTGGAACATCCAATGATTTTGAAGAAACTTGACTTTTCTTGGCATGTACAAGTACAATACCAGGAAATCGGAAACCCATGTTTTTGAAATTTCTCTGAAAAAGGAACACTAAAGAGTTCAGGACAGAAAGAGCTTTGATAAGATATGACTGGGAGTAGAAGACTTGTGTTGGCTTGCTCCTGAACCTTGGATGATGTGAGCATATATAGTTAAAAGAGCCATCGGTTACCTAAAATGATTGGTGATTAAGCACTGGGATGGACCCAAGTGAGAGATAGTTTGCTCATGGACAATCATAGGGACTTGTCTATAAGTTATCAACAACACTTCACGAGTCGATGACCAAAAGAAAGCACAATGTCCTACCACTCTTAATTGAAGGCTTATAGAAAATCAGAGACATGCTTGAGACAAGAATTTTTCCCATGGTGTTATTTCAACAGTTTTAGCATATAAAATGTTAGGACTTAGTACAAAAAATTGATACGTTGGTCTACAAAATAATCTGTACAAGAGAGAGTGGTCTGGAGGCAATTGAATGCAGATTGGCTAGTGACCCAGCTGCTCAAGCATTTGAATGTTCACATGGCTCTGTCTTCCAATGTTTCAAGGAGGCGACGGAAAAAAATACAATTGGTGAAAGACCGTGGCAGAGCCAAGTGAAAGTCATTTTCTCAAGGAAAAATTACATGGACTTCTCTTTCCAACTAATCAAGAAAAATGTACGAGTGGAAATGAAGATTAACTATACAACATAATGTCCTACTCATGTTCGGAAGATAGGACGACAAGATCATTGGTAATCCCAACAATCAACTTAATGTTAAAAGAAAGTATGAGTGAGTGGTCTGCGGAAAATTGAATGGGACTGAAAAAAAATCTAAAGACAGAAGCATTTGCAAGTTCACATGGCTCTGTCTTCAAATTCATCATCTCGTCAAAATATATTGGTAGTGATTGAGACTATATATCTGTCGAAGTTCTGCATTCTGTCCAGCAATATCTCACCTAAAATATGTTGTGCTAGGATAGCACCAAACCCTTGTGGAACCAACTCAAGCTAACCCACAGGAAATATATCAAATAAAATGCAAGAACAAAATATTAAAGACACCAAGATTTTAACGAGGTTCCTCAACAGTCAGTGTAACTGGAGTACGTCCTCGGAGCAGTAGGAGCTCACCCAAGAATCCACTATCAACCAAATGGGAGTTTACAAAGTGTTGGCAATCTCACAACCCTTAACCCCAATACACCCAAAAGCTCTCACACACCAAAGAAACAAATAGAGAAGAAAATATAGTGATTAATTTCCTCTCTATACAAAGCTCAAAGCTATTACAATTATTTTGATGGATGATTACTAACCAAAGTGAAGAGCACCTTCTACTCTTCGAAATGGGGTTGCTGCTCCAGATTTCTTCTTCTTCTCTGCCCTCTGTTTTTCCAGCTCTAACTCTCTCCCTTTTTCCTCTCGGCCGAAAAAATGAGGTCTACTTTTTTTTTCTTTAAAGACAACTCACACTTCCCTTGAACCAACACCCACGGGTGTTAAGAGAACAAAACACTTTCCCTATATTCCTCCCCAAAACAAGGAAAGGTGTTTTCCTCCCCAAAACAAGGAAGAATGTTGGCCAATTATTCAACAATCTCCACCTTGGCCAAGTTCCGAAAAACGCCATGATAAGCCAACCAACACAATTAACACACAACATCACTCCCAAACACTAGCAAGAGAACAACTCATGTCGAGCCAAATGCTCCAAAACTCCTACTGCTCAACGCCTTCTTTATATAGGCATAATGTGAGCCAAGTTCAAACAGTGAACAAACTTGGCTACACCAACAACCTTAGTCAACATATCAGCGGGGTTGTCTTTAGTTGGAATCTTCTGGAGAATGATCTCCCCTTCACCAACTACTTCACGAACAAAGTGATAACGCACATCTATGTGCTTGGTCCTCGCATGATGAACCTGATACTTAGCCAAATAAATGGCACTCTGACTATCACAATGTACCTCCACCTGCTTCTGATCAACCCCCAAATCTCTAATCAGCCCATGTATCCAAATGGCCTCCTTTATAGCTTCAGCAACTGCCATATATTCAGCCTCTGTAGTAGACAAGGCAACAGACGACTGCAAAATGGACCTCCAACAAACTGGTCCTTTAGCCATAGTAAACACATAGCCTGTAGTAGATTTCCTTCCATCCAGATCACCTGCATAATCTGAATCAACATAACCAACTGCAAAATGACCAATACCAGAGTCATCCCTCTCAAAGCATAAGCCAACATCTCGAGTACCATGGAGATATCTCAATATCCACTTAGCTGCTTGCCAATGCTCTTTACCTGGATTATGCATATATCGACTCACCATGCCAACTGCATGAGCAATATCCGGTCTAGAGCATACCATTGCATACATCAAACTACCAACCAAATTTGCATATGGTACATTTTTCATTTGCAGCTTCTCTTTATCATTTTTAGGACATTGTAGAGAACTCAATTTAAAATGAGGAGCCAAAGGGGTACTAACCGGTTTGGTTGAATCATGAACTCCAAACTTCCGAATCAACTTCTCAAGGTATTGTCTTTGATTCAAACTGACGAAACCCTTTGCTCTATCTCTAGTGATCTCCATGCCAAGGATCTTCTTCGCTTCACCAAGATCCTTCATCTCAAACTCATTCTTCATTTGCTTCTTCAATTTCTCAATCTCTTCGACATTCTTTAAGGCAATCAACATATCATCAACATATATCAATAAATAAATGAAAGACCCATCTTGCAACTTCTTGAAGTACACACAATGATCATATTGACTTCTAGAATAATTTTGGCCTCTCATAAATTTATCAAACCTCAAATACCATTGCCTTGGAGATTGCTTCAAGCCATAAAGTGATTTCTTCAATTTGCAAAACAAATTTTCCTTCCCTTTCACTATATACCCATCCGGTTGACACATATAAATCTCTTCATTCAAATCACCATGTAGGAAAGCCGTCTTCACATCAAGTTGCACAAGCTCAAGATCATATTGTGCAACAAGAGCTAACATAATACGAATTGATGAGTGCTTCACAACCGGAGAAAATATTTCATTGTAGTCAATGCCCTCCTTTTGTGCGTACCCTTTAGCAACTAATCTTGCTTTAAATCTCACATTGTTTTTCTCATCAGCATCTTCCTTCTTGGCATACACCCATTTGCAACCGATAGCTTTCTTGCCCTTAGGCAATTTAGCTAACTCCCAAGTCTTATTCTTCAAGAGAGAACTCATCTCATCACCCATGGCATTGCACCACCTCTTCTTCTCCTCACTCTCAATGGCTTCCTCGAAATTAGATGGAATATCATCAGTGATAATAGGAAGAGCAAAAGAAACATAGTCACTATACCGAGCTGGCTTGGTAATTTGTCTCTTTCCTCTGTTTTTGGCAATAGACTCTTGAGGTGAAACTTGCTCTTCAACTTGAATAGAATCTTCAAGTTCAACTTCTTCAACATCCTCATGGTCTCCAACTTCCTCACTTGTAATGGCTTTGACATCAGCGGAAATAGGATTTGAAGTACCAGAGGCAACTTTCTCAAGCTCCACCTGTTGGACATCTTTCACATTCTTCTCAGAGACTTTGTACATACTTTCTTCATCAAATGTCACATCTCTGCTGATTACAAGTTTTTTCATCTCTGGGCACCATAACCTGTAACCTTTGACACCACTACTAAAACCAAGAAAGATAGCCTTTTTGGCTCTAGGATCAAGTTTATTTTCAGTCACATGAAAATAAGCAGGTGAACCAAAAATACGGATATAGTCATAATCAGAAGAAGGTTTTCCAGTCCATACCTCCATTGGTGTTTTACCCTGAATAGCAGTTGAGGGTAACCGGTTGATGATGTGACATGCATAATTAACTGCTTCTGCCCAAAATGACTTGCTTAAACTCGACTGAGACAACATACATCTAACCTTCTCAAGCAAGGTTCGATTCAATCTTTCTGCAACTCCATTTTGTTGTGGAGTTCCCCGAACACTGAAATGTCTCACAATTCCTTCATCTTTGCAAACTTTAAAGAAAGGATCGGATGTGTATTCACCACCATTATCAGATCTCAAAATCTTAATCTTTCTCCCAGTCTGGTTCTCAACCATTTTCTTCCAACCCAAGAAAATGCTTAACACCTCACTCTTGTGCTTCATAGTGTAGACCCAAGACCTTCTTGAATAATCATCAACAAAGGTCACGAACCAATGTCTACCACTCAAAGAGGGAGTCTTTGTAGGACCCCAAACATCCGAATGCACATAATCAAGAATGCCCTTCGTCTGATGTACTGCAGTACCAAACTTCACTCTAGTTTGCTTTCCCAAGACACAATGCTCGCAGAAATCAAGCTTACAAGTCGTGGCACCTTTTAGAAGACCTTGTTTCACAAGCCCTTGTAGAGCTTTCTCACCGGCATGGCCTAATCTCATATGCCACAATCTAGTAGTATCTGAATCAGATGTGCCCATATTTTCAGAGACTACATATGCTTCACCTGTCACAGTGCTTCCCTGCAATAAATACAAATGGCCACATCTAGGAGCTTTCATCACAACAAGTGCACCATAAGTAACTTTCAATGTCTGTCCATCTGAATGAAACCTGAAACCCTTGGATTCCAAAGTACCCAAAGAAATAAGATTTTTCTTCAAATTCGGTACATACCGAACACCTGTCAACTCTTTAACCATGCCATCATGCAACTTCAAACGAACTGTACCAATCCCTTTTGTTGTGCAAGGATTGTCATCTCCCATGAACACAACGCCACCATCAAACTCTTTCAAGCTTGAAAACCAATCCTTGTGAGGAGTCATATGATGAGTACAACCCGTATCCAACACCCATTTAGTAGCACAATCAAATGATGAGGAAGTGGTTAAAGCAAAATCAGAAAAATCTGTTTCAACCTCAGCAACATTAGCTTCAGAACTTTCTTTGCCTTTGGTCTTCAATTTAGGACAATCTTTCTTCCAATGGCCCTTATTATGACAAAAGGCACATTCATCCTTTTCCAAAGGTTTTCTACCTTTAGAGTTTCCTCTAGGTCGAGACTGTGATTTTTTCCTGCTAGAAGATGACCTCCTCTCCGATGATCTACCTCTAACAAATAAAGCTTCAGAGGTACTATCATGATTTTTATCTCTATGCCTCATTTCATAATTCATCAAGGCATTTGACACATCTTCAAATTTCATAGTTTCTTTACCATGCATAATAGTTGTAACAAAATGCTCATAAGAGTCCGGCAAGGAATTCAACAATATTAGGGCCTTATCTTCATCCTTAATATCCTCGTCTAAATTTAACAAGTCGGCAATCAACTTATTAAAAGCATCAAGGTGTCTAATCATTTTTGTACCTTCTTTGTATTGGAAGCGGTAGAGCTTTTTCTTCAAGTGTAGCCGGTTCTCTGCACTCTTCGTCATATACTTGTCTTCCAATTTTTGCCACAATACACTTGCTACCGTCTCCCGCATCACAAAATACTTCTGAGTTTTTGCAAGGCACAACCGAATTGAAGAGCAAGCCAACAAATTTAATTTTTCCCATTCCGGCTTCGACATAGCTTCCGGCTTCTCTCCTAAAGCGGCAAGTAGATCTTGTTGAGCCAACACATCTTTGACCTCACATTGCCACATCCCGAAGTTGTTTGTGCCATCAAACTTTTCAACTTCAAACTTTGCATTTTGCACCGTAGTTCTTGCAAACCCGGAGCTGCTTCCAAAAGGATTTTCATCTTGCCCGTCTGACATCTTTGGCAACTAAACAGTACCCAAGAGCAACTAGTGCTCTGATACCAATTGTTGTGCTAGGATAGCACCAAACCCTTGTGGAACCAACTCAAGCTAACCCACAGGAAATATATCAAATAAAATGCAAGAACAAAATATTAAAGACACCAAGATTTTAACGAGGTTCCTCAACAGTCAGTGTAACTGGAGTACGTCCTCGGAGCAGTAGGAGCTCACCCAAGAATCCACTATCAACCAAATGGGAGTTTACAAAGTGTTGGCAATCTCACAACCCTTAACCCCAATACACCCAAAAGCTCTCACACACCAAAGAAACAAATAGAGAAGAAAATATAGTGATTAATTTCCTCTCTATACAAAGCTCAAAGCTATTACAATTATTTTGATGGATGATTACTAACCAAAGTGAAGAGCACCTTCTACTCTTCGAAATGGGGTTGCTGCTCCAGATTTCTTCTTCTTCTCTGCCCTCTGTTTTTCCAGCTCTAACTCTCTCCCTTTTTCCTCTCGGCCGAAAAAATGAGGTCTACTTTTTTTTTCTTTAAAGACAACTCACACTTCCCTTGAACCAACACCCACGGGTGTTAAGAGAACAAAACACTTTCCCTATATTCCTCCCCAAAACAAGGAAAGGTGTTTTCCTCCCCAAAACAAGGAAGAATGTTGGCCAATTATTCAACAAAATATTGAAGTTCAGGTGGAAAACAGCACCATGTGATCCCTCATGAGACAGTGTTCCCTTCTATGCCCTATCAAGATGGTCTTAATTGTCACCACATATTTCTTTCAAAGGAAGACAAATCCTACATAAAACTTTAACTATATATACTTCATGAGACTTTCATTGCCATCCATAAGTCTCTTCATATTCTCAACTCTTCTCTTCTTCTTCTTCCTCCTATTAACTTCCACCTGACATTTCTCTAGCGAGACATAAAACCATGGGTTTCCATCGTCCAAGTGTAACTCATGCAAAGAAAGTTCTTTGGCGGTCTTTTTCAAATTCAAGTCGCGGAGGTTCATATAACTTAGTAGATGTCCCAAAAGGTTTTTTAGCTGTTTACGTTGGGGAGAACGAGAGACAGCGGTTTGTCATTCCTGTATCATATCTCAATCAACCTTCATTCCAAGACTTGCTAAGTGAGGCTGAACAAGAATTTGGATTTGATCATCCAATGGGTGGTCTAACATTTCCCTGCAGACAAGATACCTTCATTGATATTATTTCTCGGTTTTGAATACATTGTGATTACTTGAGCTGCGTTAGATTTTTGTAAAGCAAAAATTTTCTACACACACTACAATTTTTTTTCCTTCTGTGAGTTTCTGAAGGATGATGTAAATGAAGATTGTAATAGCAACTTTTATAACAATAGTTTCTTTACAAGACGAGTATCTCTTATCTACCACTAGCTAGGTCAAAAGTGTGAGGCATAACCGTGGTCCGTGAAGAATTACATGATTTGGTAACGCTTTGGTTGTAGGATGTAATTATGAAATTTTTTGTGAGGAGTAAAAACTGTATCTTTGAATGATGTAAATAAAAAGGGGTGTGCTATCCACACACCCCATTTTACTTCTCACACACCCTTGATAATTTATGTCCGTGGATCTTCTTCAATTCATCCGATCCGACGGTTAAAAATTAAAAATGTGTGTAAGAAGTAAAATAGGGTGTGTGAAAATCACACCCCAATAAAAATTCCCGGGGAATATTATTTTACTGTGAAATTAACAGCTCGGTTCTACAATATTTGTAATTGTGCGGTACCATGTTTTTTGTTGGAATCTCACATCGAATGTTTGACAAAACAATTTACATCTTATAGTAATAATTACATGATTTCATTCCGAAATACACCAAAGCGTTTAGGAACTCACAACTTTGGCTAGCCAACTTAGCTAGGCCTTACTATAAGGAACTTATTACTTTACAGAGGTTGTATGGATACAAATCACTCAATCAATAGCGTAGCACATAAGGTCATAGGCTAACAAATCCCTCCTTCTACATTTGATTTATCACGGTTGAAATGTCACGCCCGATCGTGAGATAATCAAAAATTGACGGGAGATTGAAAGAAGTAGGAACAAAATAAGCTAAGCACAGTGAGGGTAACTAAAACTCTACTTACTAGTTCTTTCTGATGAGTCGATTTCAAACTATATATTTTACCCTATTCTTAGTATAATTTATTATTTATTTTGGTGAGATTTTGATACTTTGATTTATATTTCCAATGTAGGACTTGTGACTTACTCTTGAGCAAAATATGATCATATGGATGAATTTTGGAGTGATTCCCATTGGAGGATGTTCGTGAGCCCCTCAGCTTTTTCGTGTCAAAGTTTCAAATTTTTCTACCAAGCGGTTAATTTATGGTGATGAAATAAAGGGCTAGTGCACAAAAAAGAGTCATCTTGTGCCTGATTTGGAGCCCTGAAGATCCAGAAACATGATTAATTGTCAGATGAGCATATTTCTTAATTAGATTTGGATTGTGATTTTAAGTTATCATTTTCTTCTTTTGTTTCCTAGTTTTTAGAAGACCTTTCCTAAGAAGGATTTTTAATTTTTAGTAGTATTGTAAACAAGAAATTCCTGCGATAAATCACACAAGAACATGTGTACAAAATAATATATGTATTAAAGAATTTGTAGGGTTACAATCTCTTTACAAACTTGGATCCTCTAATTTGATCTCTGGGTGAAAAATGTGTGTGTTGTTGATCCGAGCATTGCGATGACTTGATCTCGAATGAACGAGCACCTTAAAGTTTTGGCTTGTGGCGATGGAGGAACCGGCACGTGTAGGGGTGTTTGGTGGTTCTTCACAGGAATGATGAAGAATGCGGAGAGTTTTCAAAATCTTCTAAGTGTTTGAGAATTTGGGAGTTTGGGAGCTTGAGAGTTTCAACATCTGGATGTGAGAATGATTTTCTAGACCTTTCTTTGTCTTGGAGCCTCGTATTTATAGGCTCTCCAAGTCTTGCCTACAACTGAATTTGGCATTGATTGTGGACTTGATTAATTGACAAAAGAAGCAAAACTTGAGTTTTAGGCTTGGTTCGTGATTTGACTTCATCAAATAATCAAATCACATTTTAAATTTATATCAATTGGCTTGTTTGATTTAAATTAAAATTATCAAAAAGTTAATAAACATAATTCCTTAACTAACTTCCGTTAAATGTTGACACATGTCACTTTTGATGACTCGTCCAGTTTTTTATGAATCATATGCCATGTGTATGGTGTATGCCACGTAAGTCTTAGCACGTGGAAATTTAATGTGTTGGAGAACTCGGTTTAGAAAGCTTTTGACAATTCAAGTTTATTTACAAGGTGTTTTCAATCCATGTTCTTAATAATATTTTCTTGGTTTTTAATTATGATTATGTGTAACTAATTCCTTTTACTAGGGCGAGGCCACAAACCTTAGCATGAATATGTGATTTTATTAATTTACTTATGAATGGATGCATTCTTGCTTTGAATTATTAATTACCATGTTTAAGCTATCTACATGTCTTAATGCTTGATCACTATTGACACACCCCGACCGGAGTTGAGACGTGTTAGCCGTCATGTGAGGGTGATGTAGCCAAGTGCACAACATAAGTGATAATAATAAGAAAATATGAATAAATAAAAACCAAAAATAAACTTATTTAACTAGAGATAATATGTAAGTGTGTGAAAGTGATCAAGTATAAGATACACGCATATCAAAGCATAGGTAAAACGAAAGTGCAGTCAAACTAACTAAGTATTAATTATACAATAGGGAGAAGATCCCTACTTTTATTTATGGAAACGTTAGAAATGTCGTGTAGTCCTCGTGAGCCACCAAAGATGAACAACTACCTAGAACCTGGAGGGGCGCAAAACAGAAGGGTGAGTGGGTAAAAACAAAGCGTTTGAAAACATATTTATCTTTATGAACATAATAACCCCTCTTCGTAAAACCCGTATAGTTTCCAGAAAATACTACTACGTAGGTATGAAAACCAATGCACAAGAGCAGCGAAAACTGAAGTATGCCATGTCATGAATCTCAGTAATAATAAATGTAAGCCAGGTGTGAAACCAATATAAAATAGTATGCCAGTCGGAGTCACTTAACGTGACCTGTACGACTGGACCTGTAGCTCATCAATCTAGGTTAGCACATGAGTCAGAGTCACCTAGTGTGACCTGTACGACATGCTAGGTATAAATATGTACGCTCAAGTGCTACAATCGCATGAAGGCTGTGCGATAATTCGCAGGTCACCTACAAGTCGAAACCACTTATTGTGGTCTGTATGACAGCTTGGCACCAGACTTGGATCCAAGCTAAGCGTGCAGTGCGGGAGGTGAACAATCACGTGAAGGTTGGCCCTAGCCCCTAGCAGGAGCACTAATACCAGGGTACATCCATGATGAACTCTAAATAAATGTGCATACGAATACAATACAACCCATTCAATCACATAATGCTCACCTGAAACTTACCTGAGTCTCCGCAGCATCACACAATACAATTCGTAAGTGTAACAATGCAATATTTAAAAGGTAACTTATTTACGACATGGCAAGCAAAGCATAGTTCCATATAAAAACGCTTCTGGAAACTATATATATATATATATATAGAAAACAAATGCCTTCTCACTGATAAGTAGCAGGTTCGTAGCCCCCTAGCTACGCTTGTCCACGCTCGTCCTCGGGGTACGTCTCACCTATATGCGATATAACTATTTTTACGTTAATTAATTAGCACGTAAACAAAGCCTAGGATTAATTTGTCATACATTGCTCAAATAGGGTGTTTGAATATACCAACATGATCTACTCGACAACACGAACACCCCCATATTTTTAGAAATTTTTTTGGATGTTGGACGCGCCTTCACGCGCAGGCACATGCTTGGCACACAGGACAAAAACCCTAACGGTGTTAGGAATATTCCGTTAAAATAGCACAATATTCTGTTAAATTCTAACGGTGTTACCTGACGTCGTTAGAATATTCTGTCAACTTTGACAGAATATTCTTCTTCTTCTCCGATGGACCATGTTGGTCTCCGCCGCCCACCGCTGTCTGGTTTGCTGGTTTCTGGAAAATTTTCAAAGCTTAATATCTACTTCATTTCTCAACCAAAATCCATGAAATTTATATGGATTTGAAGGTATTGAAGAGTAGAACACATTCGTACCTATTAAGAGTTCAAAATCCCATGAAAAACAATCAGAAAATTCCTTGGAAAATCTGGCCAATTCTACAACTTTTCAAACTCGCCTATACCGATGTCCGCTTCACTCCAAAACTACTCCAAAGTGTTAGGGAAGTTGCGTAGATACCTTTCCAAGCCTTAAAACCTAGAAACCATGCCGGGATCGCGTTTGAGCAACTGGGCTCCTCGTCGGAGCTCGTGAGTTGACGATCAAAACTGAAACCTAAGGGTATGGCTAGGTTCGTAAGTTTATGAGGAGTGTGATGGTAGTCTTCGTAGGTTCCATCCGTGCTGTTTTGGTGTGGTTTATGCTTGTGGGGTGTCTCAGGTGCAAAAGGAAGAAGAAATGAGAAGAGTCGAGAAGGAAGGAGATAGTGTACGTGTATGTGTGTGTGTGCGATTGGCCAGAATCAGAAAATAATATTTCTGATTGGGCCGCCGTGAGAAAGATAGAGTTCCAATTGGCCCAAAGAAAGATAAAAGCCGAAAATCTGATTGGTTTAGAGGTAATAGGAGCTAATATAATTGGTTCGTGATTTACCCGTTTACATATTCAATTAATTGTAACTTTTTCGTTACGAATCCAATTCGGCCCTAACTCACGTCGAAGCGCTCGTGACGTCAAGTATGATTTAATTATGACAGCGAGGAAATACTTTAATATTACATATGTACATCCACGTCACTAAGCCAATGAGAGTAATATCGTCACTTTACACACTAGGGGAGAAAATATATATAATAATTTGGGACGGGTCGTCACAACTATTAAGGTATTTAGACAAGTAATTTGATGTAATTTTTGTTGGAACATCACCTGAAATTGCGGAGGGCTTCTTGTGATTGATAATTGTAATTTTACTCAAGGCAAACATCATGCTCTTAAGGGTTGCATGGTTTTTCAAAAGGTTTTCACAGAGCTTAATGAATCTTGCATGTTTATGTTTATTTGAACATCACAAATGGGTTGCATGTTAGATATACATTCTTACTTGAACATCACGAGGAAAATATGCATTGAAAAAACCTAACATTCAAAGGATGTACGTTGAAATTCATAAGTAATTGGTAAAATTGCATAGGATTGTTAATGGTGACGGCTGAACCCCAGTGCTTTTAACAATTTGATTTTCAAAAGCCGTTTTCTTTAGTTTATTTTACTTTTGCTGAATCCTTTAAATTATTTCTATTAAAATTCGTTTTTATTATTTTAAGTCATAAAATAAATCTTTTCTAAACTTTGTTTTAAATAGTTAATTAAGGATTAATTTAAATACAAGTTATTCATTCAATCCCTATGGGAAACGACCTTACTTGAGCGGTTTATGCTACAATTACCTTGTTCTCACGCTAGCATTTTTAAGTGTTTTTATCCCTACTTTTGCAGGCGGTAAAAATCCTATCACTTTCCCTCAACACTATTACACGACGCGAAATTTTCTCACCTCCAGTGTCCCTTACAATGGAAAACTTTAGGATGATCAACGTGCACATTTTATGCCAGAAACTTCATGTAGTCGATCCAGTGGTCTTCTGTGGTTTTATGCCACAAAGTATGTATGCAATGTTATGTACAAACTTTGTTATGTAATGTGATTCTGTGAAGGCTTGTATTTCTAAAATACGATCATTATTAGATATCACCAGTTAATTTCACGGAGATTTTGGCCAATTTTGTAGATTCCGGCAAGTTTGACGGCGGAGGACGGTGAGATCGACGACCGGAGGAAGGAGGAAGAAGGGTAATATTCTGTTAACTGTCTAAAATATTCCTTACGCCATCAGGTAAATGGTGACAAATTGCATTAGATTTAATGGAACATATCGTCTTGGCAGCAGAATATTCCAGTCGACCCAACCCCGTGCGTGAGGATGCGTGACGGTGCATGCGGCGAAGCTCGGCAACGTGTGTGGTGGCGCTTGGACGGTGGCCCACAATGCCCTTCTAGGCTAATGTTGATGCCCTAGATCCATTTTTGGCATCCATTCAACGTAAGTCTAATGTTTTAGCCTAATTTTGTAGTTGGCCACTACTTAAACTTTCGATTAGTGAAGATCCAACCGTTGGATCGTTACAAATTTTAAGTATGTTATTGTAGAAGCATAATGAGACCCTTAAGAAGTTATGGATCATAATCTGATGTGCAAATATTCCAGATTGAATTACTAGGGTTGTTGGCCTTACCGTTGACTTTTGACCGAGAGTTGACTTATGATCAACGTGTCCCAAATGATCTTTGATTACTATAGTGAACATGTGTAAACTACAATTATGTGTTTTATCGATAAAGTTCTGAGACGAGACTTGTGTTTTGTTTTAGGCGGTGATCATACTTGTGCATATCGATCTTTGTGCTAGGTGTCATAGAGCGGATTCTAGGTTAGTGACTTAAATATATGATATCGGTTGTTATCCTGAAATTCTCATGCTAGTATATTTAGTGGATATGGCATGGATTTACGAAATGAATGTGTTTTCTACTGAATATTACTTTTAAATCTGTCATGGATCTATTTATGAAATGTAGTTTGACATGCATATTTGAAATGGTTAGGAAACGTGAAGGCTAGTAGAAGATCGTTAACCCATTGTCATGGGGAGTTGTCGCATCAAATTTGTGACATGTCTCATTTCATTGAGACATTCTAAAATATGTTTTTAGAATCCTACTCGATTCCGTTGAGTGTTCCTGAACCGTGTTCTGTTAAGTGGTCTAGTACCCTGCTTCATTTGGATTCCATTAAGTGATCCGGAATCCCTCTTCCTACGCGATTTCATTGAATGGTCCTAAATCGTGTTCATTTCGAATTTCGTTGAGTGATCCGAAATCCCGTTTCCTTTCGGTTACGTTTAGTGGTCTAAAACCCTATCTTTGTCGAATTCTGTTGAATGGTCACCAATCCATCTTCCTATTCAGATCCATTCGGTGGTCTGGAACCCGATCTTCATTGGATTCTATTTAGTGGTCCTAGATCCCACCCCCTATCTTCGTTGGTTTCTTGGAGGCAATCTAAAATGTGGAAGCATATGAGTTGTAGGCTTCGGTCGAATTGCATCGCTCTAGTCCTAGTTTTAGGTGTACTTATGAACTAGAGATTTTTGAGAACCTTTGTGGTTTGATTTAGAAAGGCCCATGGATATCTGTGTGACTCTTTCAAGATTTCTAGTGGGTTGTGTATGATTTATAAAGTATGATTTTATTACTGATGTTCCAAAACTGTGATCCATCGACTTGTTCACATACGTTGAATTATTGTCACTCATACAAGTTTCGTAGCTTATTCGGGTTGTTGCCTTACTCGGTGCACCATTCCCACTGTATACAGGGCAATTGTGCAGGAGAGAGATCTGTGTATACACGAGGAGCTTTTGGGGTAGTAGTCAAAGGTCAGAGCCTGGTGTGCTTATGTTACCCCTATATCCTTTCTTGTATTATTTTGAGACCTATATTTTGGGAGCCTATATGCATGTTACCCTAGTGACAGTTATGAGCTTTTATTGTACAGTTGTTGTAAAAATTCGTGGGAGAGACCCCACCAACATCCTTTATTTGTGACTTTACAGTTTTAGTATTCCTTTGTGTATCTTGTTTGTATTTCCTTGCATCCTTTCACCTGAACGTCATGTGCCGATCCTGGACGTATGTCGGAGTTGGAGCGTGACAGTTTTAGTTCAAATTGTCGCACATTTTTTCAATTATTACCCATTACTTTGTCGCCATTTTGTTGATGGCAAGCACACCTCTACCCCTAGTCTGATGGCTACTGGGGTTGGGTGTGTCAACCGTAAGCAATGGGTATGGCATTTTGCGCTGTCTGGGGCAAACGGATCCATCGATTCTGCTACATTGGGCATTTGGACGTGGCAGCTCCGCCGCCCTGAGCTGCAGTATTGGCGTGCTCCACTGCCTCTCCTCAATCTTGCAGTGGCGGACTTCAGGTAACTGCGGCCTGAGTGCTCTTGCAGTCGATGAGCTGACTGCACGGGATTGCAATAGCACCCATGGGATGACCATAACCGAATTCTTTAGTTCGACTTACCAAATCTTGGTTCAAATGTGATAATGAAATCACATACCGCTTCTTTTGGCTGTCCGCAACATAGACTGCAAAATATCCTTTAGGAACATCCAAAGCAAGGAACTTTGTTTTTCTTAGTATGAACAAAACCAGGCAACTGGAAACCCATGGTCTAAAATTTGTTGATCAGAAAACGAACAATGAAGATTTTAATTGACTTGTGAAAAAAAAAAACAAGAAAGCTTAGCGATGCTTGGGAGTTAGGGAATTAGAAGACTTTGTGTTCCTTTGCTTCCAAGTCTGATCATGTACATGTAGTTAACTGGTGTGCCAAAAGCGATCTGTAATCTGAAATGATTGGTTATAAGGAACAAATATGGACCCAATGAACATACAATTGTTCATGCAAAATCACGTGGACTTGTCTTTAAATTGCCCCTGAGGCTATCATATTAAAACTAAAGTAATTAAAATCTGTTGGGAAGGATAATAACCTAAACTCAAGAGACATGCTATTGTGCACCCAACAATAGTTTGTGGTTAAAGTACTCTTCCGTGGCTCCAAGTTTTCTATATCACTTGCTATTTTACTGATGAAATTAGGATTCCACCATAAAACCAATTGACAATATGGGGAGTAGCTCAAAACCATATAAGCACATAGCAAATCTTGTCCCTCACTAATGTGGGACAAATCTTCCTCACATTTCAACTCTCAACACGCCCCCGCACGTGTAGCCGATTTTCAAGCCTACACGTGGGCAACAAATGGGTGACGTGTGAGCACGTGTGGCCTTTGGGATTTTACACAAGGGACAACTTGCTCTGATACCATGTGGAAACTTTTCAGGTCGATGGACCTAGGGCTCACTCCAACAACACTGATACTGTCTCTACTTAACCACCTGCAAAATCCTCATGTGTGGGGTTTTATCACAAAAGGCCTTGGTGTTAGCTAGAGTGGGGTAATTCTATATAAATGGTTTTTTGCCCTTTCCTCTGTCCGATGTGGGACCAAATGGGGTTCTAACACTCCCCCGCACGTGAGACCCCATTTATGGGTCACACATGAAATTCCCTTAACCACCTGCAAAATCCTCAGGTGTGGGGTTTTATCACAAAAGGCCTTAGTGTTAGCTAGAGTGGGGTAATTCTATATAAATGATTTTTTGCCCTTTCCCGCACGTGTAGCCGATTTTCAAGCCTACACGTGGGCAACAAATGGGTGACGTGTGAGCACGTGTGGCCTTTGGGCTTTTACACAAGGGACAACTTGCTCTGATACCATGTGGAAACTTTTCAGGTCGATGGACCTAGGGCTCACTCCAACAACACTGATACTGTCTCTACTTAACCACCTGCAAAATCCTCAGGTGTGGGGTTTTATCACAAAAGGCCTTGGTGTTAGCTAGAGTGGGGTAATTCTATATAAATGGTTTTTTGCCCTTTCCTCTGTCCGATGTGGGACCAAATGGGGTTCTAACACTCCCCCACACGTGAGACCCCATTTATGGGTCACACATGAAATTCCACCTGCAAAATCCTCAGGTGTGGGGTTTTATCACAAAAGGCCTTGGTGTTAGCTAGAGTGGGGTAATTCTATATAAATGATTTTTTGCCCTTTCCTCTGTCCGATTTGGGACCAAATGGGGTTCTTACACTCCCCCGCACGTGAGACCCCATTTATGGGTCACACGTGAAATTCCACACATCGGCAACCACGTGGAGCCATGTCAGGACTCACCCAATCGCGCAGGACCAATAGGGTCACTCCAACAACACCGATATTGTCCCCACTTAACCACCTGCACAATCCTTAGGTGCGGGGGTTTTATCACAAAAGACCTTGGTATTAGTTAAAGTGGGGTAATTCTATATAAATGGGTCTTTGCCCTTTCCTCTGTCCAATGTGGGACAGAATGGGGTTCCAACACTTACCTTCTTGTAATTCATGTCCAAATTAATATAACAATCGATGTGTTGGAAAATCTCTAATAGTTGGTAGTGATTGGGATTTGCCGTAGACATAAGCATTTCATCAAAATCCACATGGCTTTGTCATCCAATTCATCACCGAGACTCCTTGGTAGTGATTGAGACTTAATATCCGTTAATTTGCTCCACATATTTTTCCTAATTGCTTGATGATATTTGGAAGACAAAACCATGTGATCCCTCATCATCAGCCCTTGTTCCCTTCTATACCCCATCCAGGTTGTCTTTGTTTGCACCATATATTTCTTTCAAGAGAGATATCCTACACGCAACCAGTCAAGTATATATAAACATATGACTGGCTCGTTTGATAACCACGAAAAACAATTCTACAAACTCTCAAGTCTACGAACTTCTCAAGTACTATAGTTTTCTTTGTTCTGTGAGTTCTTTGAGATTTTCTTCTACTTTTGGTCTTGAGAGTTACAACAATGGGTTTCCGTCTTCCGGCTGTAATTCCTGCTAGGAAACTTCTTCGACGTTCTTTTTCAAATACAACCAGAGGAGCTTCAACTAATTTAGCACACGTCCCAAAAGGTTATTTTGCGGTTTATGTTGGCGAGAGCGAAAGGCAGAGATTTGTAATTCCAGTATCTTTCCTTAATGAGCCTTCATTTCAAAAGTTGCTAAGTGAGGCTGAAGAAGAATTCGGGTTTGATCATCCAATGGGTGGTCTAACAATTCCCTGCAGACAAGATGCCTTCCTTCATCTCACTTCTCACTTGAATGCATCGTGAGATTTCGTAATGGAAATCTGCATGTTACACGAACTAACTGGTTGATAGAAATTTTTAATGTAGACAATCTAAACATTCTGTAACTTTTTTTTTAATGGGGAGTGAATCAAATTAATGTCTCCATGAATTATGTAGAAATCTAGCCACTTTTAATTAGATATTCACACTATTTTTGGTCATCTTCGTTCGTTTATCCATCATCCAAGCTATACACAGCTCTGTTTCCACATACTGGCTTACAACAATTTTACTACCTGTTCTCCTTACTAAATTCTATTCCCCTCATTTCTGGTCTTCTGTTTACAAGCTCAAAATATTTCATGATCGTGTGATGAATCGTTTGATTTAACCTGAAGGTTTTCATTGCAACATATTTATAATCTATGTTACCTTTTATCTTGTACGGAAAATTTCCGCCAACGAAATTATTTCTTTTCAAAACAAAAGGATGACATCAATCTTATGAGACCTTCTATCTTTTACCATCCAAAACATAGTAGCCTTTGCAGTTTAACTTAGTATTTAATTGAGATCTTTTTAAGTTACAAATATTTTCTTAAACAGATGATGAGAGGTAAGAAAAAACATATTGGATTAGTTATTCTTCAGATTCCTCTCCGATTGATTATCCCATTAGGATCTCTTTTAGTTGCACTGAGAATATCTAATAAACAGTTTTGGCTATAACATTATTTGAAACAACACCATTAACAAAGCCTTATTCTACTAAGTGAGGTCGGCTATATGAATCTTGACACGCCATTGCGCTCAGTTTTGTGCCATATCTTCTGTTAGATCCGAATAGTCCAAATCTTTTCTTAGAGTCTCTTTCCAAGTCTTCCTAGGTCTTCCAAACCTTATGATAATAAACCATAACATTATTTGAAACTCCGCCTGTGTAAGTTTATCTTACACTGCCGGTCCTAAGCCCGAATAAAGGAGAAAGGGGAAGGCGTCAAGTAGTCAACAACCGGCACTCCTATCTTCCGTCAAATCCTAATGATAAAAAACCATAACATTATTTGAAAAACAAAAAGAAAATCATAATTTCTTTTTGCGCCACAAGGGTGTGTACTTATTTTATGGTAAAACAGAGAATTAGACAATATTAGCTCCTCGGAGTAGTAAGTTAAAGTGTCCACCCTTAGACCGGAAGTCAAAAGGTACGAGGCTCTCTCAGAACCCGCCACAAGTCCCTCCATTCAAATTCATTACTATTGAAAGAGTGGTTATTAGGGCTACTATAGGTTCTAAGGTTTATCTTACTTTATCATTTTATAAGTAGTCTTTTTCTCCTTGATTTAAGGAGATTGGTGTAAGTCTTTTTCTTGTTGTCATCTCCTTGATTTAAGGAGATTAGTTTATGGTCTCTAGATTCCTTGATTTAAGGAGATTGAGGTATGTTGATGTAAGCCTCTAGACTAGCCTTTACAAGGGTTTCAAGGGGTTTTCTTGGATGTCTTCGCGCACTGCAAGTGCACTAAATCCTTCTCTTTAAATACCTTTTCCTCCTCTTTTGTAACCTTATGATTTTACTTTGCAATACAAGAAAGAACTACACTTAAAAGTCAATATGGTATCAAAGCAGGTTTTCTTTTGAACCTGTCTATGTGTATCTCGTCTTGTAAACACCTTCAATCTTCAAAGAAATGGCTGAAGAAAACTGAGTCAACCAGGAAGTTGACAACACCATTACTTCTCAGCCTGAGAAGCTTTCAGAAGTGGATATCAATCCCAACCAAAGGCTCAGCTCATTACTACTGAATGAGTTCAATTATCTTCCGTGTTGTGTGACCGTCGTAGGCCACTAAAGCTCAAGGGAAAATTTTATAGGACGACAATAAGGCCGGCAATGCTGTATGGCACAGAATGTTGGGCGGTGAAGCACCAACACGTACACAAAAGGGGTTTGGATATGTGCAAAGAAGGCCTACTGACGCTCCGGTTCGAAGATGTGACTACGGGATAGAGGTTCAGGGCCGAAGGGGTAGAGGAAGACCTAGGAAAACTTTGGAAGATACCCTAAGAAAAGACTTAGAGTACTTGGATTTAACGGAGGACATGACACAAAACCGAGCGCAATAGCATTCTAGGATTCATATAGCCGACCCCACTTAGTGGGAAAAAGCTTTGTTGTTGTTGTTGTTGTTGTTGTTGGTCAAGGGCAGTTACACTTGCCCTTGGTGGAAGAAACAAACTCGAGTTCATCAATGGTAATGTTCCAGCCCCAGAAATTACATCCTCGAATTATGAAGGTTGGCTATGTAAAGATCAACTTGTTATGTCATGGTTGCTCAACTCCATGGAAAGAAAAATAGCTGAGATCTTCAGCTACTCAGAGTCTTCTTTCTTGTTATGGACAACGGTGAAGGAGATGTATGGGAACCAAAACAATTCCGCTTACGTGTTTCAACTTAAAAGAGATATCTCTGCTATCCAGCAAGAAGCTAAGAGCTTTATTCTGCATCTTGGATATCTGAAAAGTATGTGGAATGAACTGGATATCTACCGGCCATATACTACCGATTCCACAATTCTCTTAAAAAAGGCTGAGGAGGATAAAATCTTCCAACTATTATCCAGCTTGAGTGCAGATTATGAGGATCTAAGATGTCACATTCTCATGAATCTTGAGCTACCAACCTTCACAAGCATTTGTGCTACCATTCAACGAGAGGAAGTGAGAAAAAAGGTTATGAATGCTGGAACAAAAGCAAATGTTACTGAAGCTCGAGCCTACATGACAACTGAGAAGAGATACAGAGGTAAAAACCCTAACTTGAAGTGTCAACATTGCCACTACAATGGTCACGTAAAAGAGACGTGTTGGATCTTGCATCTAGAGTTGAAACCAGACTTCTTGAACGACAAATGTGCACCAAGATGACCTCAACCTCAGTAATTTTCCCACTGAGCCAACATGGCTTCATCTTCATCTATCAACGGTCATGATCCTTACAAGCAATTCATAGCCAATCCTACAGACCTTATAAACAAGTTTGCTACCTTCCTACACAAGGAAACAAAAAAAGAATAAGCTGATTAAGTTGTTGATCATGAAGATGGAAATACCACGGCCTTGTTGGGCAAGTTTGCTGGATTTCTGGCCAATGCTGATCACATGCCAAAGAAATACCTTCAAGTTATTTTGAATGCTTTCAAAACTACTCTAAATGTCAATTTGTTGCATGATTTTTGGATTGTTGATTCTAGAGCCACAGACCACATGACTAACAAAGTTTCAAAACTAAAAGAGTTTGAAAAATTACATAAACCATCACATGTGTCAGTTGCAAATGGTGAAGGGGCCAAGGTTGTACGAAAGGGAAAAGTTCACCTGATTTCAGATAAAATTGAGTCTATGGTGTTGTATGTTCCTTCATTTCCTTTTCAGCTTCTATCTGCGGGAAAAATCACAAATACTTTGAATTGTTTGGTCATTTTTCAACACAAAGTGTAATTTTTCAAGATTGTATCCCCAAGAAGATGATTGGTGAGGGTTTTTTTTTCCTAGATGGCTTATATTACATCTCAAAAAATAGTCCAAGTGCCTTTCAAGTCAAGTTAGTTCCAAACCAAGACAACCTTTTGTGGCATCAACGCCTAGCTCATCCTTCCCAACCTATTTTGTCAACCTTGTTTCCCAAGTCAAGCAAAGAAGCAATTGAGTGTGAAACCTGCCATATGTTCAAAGCTACTAGATTACCTTTGGGAGAGTCAGTTTCTAGGGCTAGCAAGATTTTTGAGCTTGTACACTCAAATATATGGGGACCAATTAGTGAATCTTTTGATGGTTACAAGTATTTTGTAACCTTTGTTGATGATTATTGAAGGGCCACATGGTTGTATCTTTTGAAATCAAAAAATCAAGTATTGGATATGTTTAAAGATTTCCATAATCTTGTCAAAAATCATTTCTCTTCAAACATTCAAACTCTAAGGTCTGATAATGGCTCATAATACATGTCTCAAATCATGACACAATACTTGAGCAATAATGACATAATGCATCAAACTAGTTGTGTGGGAACTCCATAGCAAAATGGCATTTCTGAGACAAAAAATTGTGACTTATTGGAGAAAACTAGGGCACTGATGTTGCAGATGAATATGCCTAAAAAATTATGGTCACATGGTGTTATGGCAGCTGCCTATTTGATGAACAGATTACCTAGTAGAGTGTTAAAGTTCAAGTCTCCAATGGAGATAATAAAAGGAAGAAAAGTGGATCTCTCACACCTTAAAGTTTTTGGATGCATATGTTTTGTGCACATTCAATCTCTATATCAAGATAAACTAGATCCTCGGGCAGCAATGTACATCTTTCTTGGGTATTCTTCAACTCAAAAAGGATACAAATGTTATAACCCTCAACTTAGGAAACTTGTATCTAAAGATGTTAGGTTTCATGAAACTAATCCTTTTTTTTTTTTTCAATAAGACTCTTGAAGTTACCACTCAGGGGGAGAACTACTTGGATCTGTTTCCCTTACCAAAAACAGATGTCATGATCACTGAGGTTCCAATTTCAAATGTCAACACACCTGCTCAAGAAACCCTCTCTTCGAGTGAATAAATTCATGAAGGCTAGTCTCATAGCAATACAACTGATCAAGAGTGTGAAAACTTGCAACGTGTGACTTCATAAGCAATGGAATATGATTCAACACCTATTGCACCTCGATGCAACCCTGCAAGAGAGAGACAACTGCCTGCAAGATTACTTGACTGTGAGACTTACAAGCCACGACATCCAACCTCCAATTATGTCTCTTATCACAAGCTTGCACCTGCTCACAGTGCATTTCTCAAGAAGGTTTCTGATCTCACAAAACCTCAAAATTTTCATGATGCTTGTGAATCTGAAGTGTGGAGGAAAGCTATGCATGATGAGTTACATGCTATCGATCAACACAACACTTAGAGCTTGTAAAGTTACCAAAAGGGAATAAGGATGTGGGATTAAGGTGTATATATAAGATCAAGTTTAATTCAGATGGATCAATTGAAAGACATAAAGCAAGATTGGTAGCTCGTAGATTCACACAAACCCTAGATGTGGACTACAAGGAAACCTTTGCTCATGTTGCAAAGATAAACTCTATAAGGGTACTTCTCTCAGTTGCTGTGAATAAGGGATGGTCAATGTATCAAATGGATGTTAAAAATGCATTCTTACATGGGGATCTCGAAGAAGAAGTCTATATGAAATTGCCTCCTAGTTATCCTCAAAGTTGTGATTCACAGATAGTGTGCAGGTTGCATAAAGCTATCTATGGACTTAAACAATCTTCTTAAGCTTGGTATGCCAAACTCAGCTCAGTTCTCATCAGTGCTGGTTTTCACAGAAGCAATGCATATTCTTCAATGTTTGTATGTTCAGGAATTGCTAGGAAATTAGTGGTTCTAATCTATGTTGATGACTTAATTATCACGGGTGATAGTGATGAAGAAATTGCCAATCTCAAACAAGCCCTAGAGCAACAGTTTGGCATCAAAGATCTAGTGTTGTTGAAGTACTTTTTAGGTATAGAAATAGCATCTTCTCATAAAGGCCTATTTCTAAACCAATGAAAGTATGTGCTCGATCTCCTCATGGAAGCCAATATGAGTGATGTCAAACTAGCCAAGACACATCTTGATAGCAAACTCAAATTCAGCTTAGAAGGTGAATCACTTCTCAACGTTGGTTCCTATCAAAGACTTGTTGGCAATTTGATATACCTCACTATAACCCGGCCTAACATCTCATATTCTGTTAGTATTGCTAGTCAATGCATGCACTCACCCACTCTTAAGCATTTCAATACTAGTAAAAGAATCTTGCAATACTTGAAAGGATCGGTAGGTGTAGTATAGTCATGAAGAACAATGGATGCACTCAAATAATGGGATATTGTGATGTTGACTGAGCTGGAAATTCAGTATATCAAAAATCAACAACTAGATATTGCATTTTTGTGGGAGGAAACTTAGTCACATGGAAAAGAAAAAAACAAGTAGTAGCTACCAGATCAAGTGTTGAGGCTGAGTATAGATCGATGGCTTCCACTGCCTATGAGTTAATCTGGTTACGCAGCCTGCTTTGTGATTTAGGGGTATTCAACTCCCAGTCCATGCCTATCAAGAGAAATCATCCACAAAAACAACATAAAACTTGTAACCATTAATTGAATAAGAATGAGAAATTCATGCATCTGAATGTATTAATTCCAAGGGAAAAGATGACATTGAGGTAGACTAATTGAATGGCAACTTATGGCTTTTACCCAAGGGACATGATGAACAAAAGTCGTAGGTTGCATTACCAATTAATGGTAATTTATTTTGGGAAACTAAACTACGTGAAACAGAAAATGTGGGGTGGCCTAGCCTAGAATGCCAAATGGCATCCGACACTCTAACACCAACAAATGCAGAGACTCCATTGTTGACCACATAAGAACTTGAAAATGGATAAAAACCATTTCTACTCTGGCCTTGTAAAAGCATCTTCCCCATTTGAAGGTCCTGGACACGGTAAGAATTGGGATATAAGGTTAGTGAACAATGGTTGTCTTTGGTAAATTGATTTATGGAAATAACATTAGTAGAAGCATTAGGACAATGTGAAGGGTGTTGGGGAGAGTAAAGGAGTGATTTGGTGTGTGAATAAAAGAAATGCCAACATGAGAAATCTGCAAACCTGACCCATCAACCACGCCATTAACATTGTCGGTACCAGTGTAAGGACGAGGATTCGAAACCTGATTCAAATCATTGGTGATACGTGCATTTGCTCCAGAATCAAAGAGCCAGTTTTGAATGCCAGATGGAGAGGCAGATGCCTAAAGAGGTGCAGCAGCAGCATAAGCTTGGAGACGTGGAGTAGGGACACATCCTTCATAGGCCATGTTCAGTCGATTGAAACAATCAATTGCAGAATGTCCGTGATGATGACATATTTGGCACTGGATGCGACCGCCATTTTAGGGTGGAGAAGGATGAGCACTGAGAACACCATCATAAGCGGGTCGGGGTTGAGAAGCATATTGTCCTTAGCCTTGAGGACGAGGAACAAACTGACCACGACCACCATTGAAGTGACCACGACCACCATTAGGAGCACCACGACCATGGTAAGGTCCTAAACGTCCTCGTCCAGCAACAAGGGCAGTGGGCTCATTTTCGAACATTGTATGAAGCTTTTGACGTCTTTCTGCACCGAGAAGAAGAGCCTCCAAGGCACTGTAAGTGATGGCTTCATCTCGTGCTTGTGCAGAAGCAACAATACTCTCATAAGTAGGCCCAACATTATTTAAAATAATGGCAATGAGATCAGAATCAGAGATAGGAGAACCAGAGAGGGAGAGAAGTGTCAACAAGACAATTATTACGATCATGAAACTCAGTAATAGAGGAGTCACCATGATGGGTATTCATAAGCTCACTATGCAATTGGAGGAGATGGCTAGTAGATTGAGAAGCATATCGTTCACGTAAACCAGTCTATGCAAAATAAGAACTCGTCTTACCAATGAGATAGGCAAGAACTGTGGGATGAACCAAACTGTTGATCCATGAAAGGACCATAGCATCTTGCTGAATCCATGCATCAAATTTAGGATTGACTTCATCAATGATTTTGCCTTCATCATCCTTTAAGAAGGCAAGAGGACATTTGTTGGTTCCATCTACGAATGACACCAGATTCCTGCTTCGAAGCAAGGGCAACATCTGGGCATGCCACAGTGGATAGTTAGTACGGTCCAACTTTATAGTCAGAAAGTTGGAAGCATTGGGAAGAGAGGGGATAGCGATGGGGTTTGAGGAATTGGAACTGGACGCCATGGGAAAAAAATTGAAGCTTTTGGTCGTTAGATTGACAGCTCTGAGATACCATAAAGGTGATTTGAAAACTAAGTTATAGCAGGTTGATGAGTTGTATAAGCTCAGCTCAATATAAAGTGAGTGTTCATTCATTTCTTTATATTGAATTACAAATGATGAGGTTGTCACACTTGAAAGATAAATACAAATATTTGAATCAGATACAAAAGTATTTGAAAGAGTTGTGTGGATGATGGACTGTGTTGTTACGATAACACTGAGGGTATTTGAGATGGAACCAATCTTTTCTGTTGCAGATTGCAGCGGGAAGAGTTTGTTTGAATTGGTGGTGCTGACGTGGACTGATCTTTAGGGTTTGTAGGATTCTCTGAACTAGGCTTATCAGGCTCAAGTATGATATGGGAATCACATACCGTTTCATTACATTGACTGCAAAGCAGCAGCCTTTAGGAACATCCAAGGCCTTTAAAGGAACTTGTGTTTTCTTAGCATGAACAATACCAGGCAACCGCAAACCCATTGTTCAAAATTTCTTAATGAGAAAACCAACAATAGAAATTTCAATTGACTAAGCTTGTGGAAAAGAAATGTGTCAAAAGATTGGGAGTTGTGAATTAGATGAATTGTGTTGCTTCCAATTTGCTCCCGACTGTTATCATATGTATGTATAATTCATAACTGTTTGTATGGGCATCTCAAAAGCCATTTGTTATAAAAAAAAAAAAAAATTAAAAAATAAAAATGATTGGGGATAAGCCACCAGGATGGACCCAATGAAGAGACATCAGCTCAAGCAAAATCACATGGACTTGTCAATATAAATACCTAGGCTATCAGATAGTATTCCTTTTGGAAGGATGAATATAAGCCTAAAAGAAAACAAGGCATTTTCTTCTGCAGGTGGCTAATTAAACATACAAGTTTTCGAAGCCACTTGCTAACTAATTTGCTTCTTGTTTTTCATGTCCAAACACAAAAAAAGGATCTATGTGTCAGACAATATCTCAAGTAGTTGGTGTGAGTGGTCGTGAATCAATTGAGTTGGGATTTGTAAGTGACATTAGCATTTGATCAAAGTTCACATGCCTCTGTCTTCCGATTCATCACCATGACTCCTTGGTAGGGATTGAGACTTCATATTTGCCTACCAATCCAAAATAAATGTTGGATAGAGAAATAGTTAATTTGATCCACAGATTTGCTTAAAGGGCCTTTAAGCGTGGGAAGACAAAACCATGTGATCCCTCATGAGCTCCTGTTCCCTTCTATACCCCATCCGGATTGTCTTCACCACATATTTTCATCAATAGAGGATATTGTACAAAACTCTTCAACTATATATACCTATGAACTCATTGGTTAATGACCACCAAATTAAGTCTACAACAGCTCAAGTCTAATTTTCCTTGTTTCACAAGTTCATTGACATCTTCTTCAAGTTTTTGTAAACTCGATTACCAGTCTTTCCTCTCAAGATAATAATGGGGTTCCGTCTTCCATCTGTAATTCCTGCTAAGAAACTTCTTCGACGGTCTTTTTCAAATTCAAGTCAACAAGTTTCGTATAATTTAGCAGACGTCCCAAAAGGTTATTTTCCAGTTTATGTTGGCAAGAGTGAGAAGCAGCGGTTTGTTGTTCCTATATCCATCCTCAACCAGCCTTCATTTCAAGACTTGCTAAGTGAGGCTGAAGAAGAATTCGGATATGATCACCCAATGGGCGGTGTAACGATTCCCTGCAGACAAGATACATTCCTTGATCTCATTTCCCGCTTGAGTGCTTTGTGAGACTGGATGCATAATGGAGAACAATTACATGAACTCTGTGATTGTCACAATTTTGTACATTGGAAAAGTTCCACATCTTGTACATTTTCTTTCGACCCAGGAGGAAGAATTATTGTCCCCTTGGGATCAGATTATGTAAATGTAGACTGTAGCAATATTCACATGTTCTTTACAATAAAGAATTATTGTCCCCCTGGAATCGGATTATGTAAATGGATTAATATCTTCTACAGATTCTCATAATTGAGTTTCCATTTGGATCACTTTCAATAGCTATTAGTATACTAATGTGCTAGATAGTATTCAAAACTTTGAGCAGGAGTAATCTCCTTCATATCTAATTGCGACTTTAATTTGATTGAACATGGGAATTTCCTATGACATATAGAAATGTAAAAAAGTCTTATAAAAAGCATTGTTTCGAGCGCAGTCCTAAATCCTTTCCCCTAACCATCGGGTCTAGCCCATTAGCAGGTTTAAAGACAATAATGGCTGAACTGAGTATACAAGAACTCATTTACAACCTCGTTAGCCCTTCATTTGGAAATCCATATATAAGGACAGTATACAAGAATTAGTGGCAACGGGTGAATTCTCTGACTTGATTCATCGATGCTTGTAATGCAGGATTAAACATGGATTAGTAGTTAGTACTAGTATCCATTTGGTGAGATCAAAGGATTGTTACTTGTATATATTTTAAGTTGTTCCCTGGGGTGATAAGTGACATTTCACGGTCAGTTCAACAAAAAAAACGTGAAATGACCAAGGGAAGAAGGAAAATATATAATACATTCTCAACTATCTTTGCAGAACAAGTAACAAGTACAAATGTTTGATATTTTTCAAGTTCATATTACATGCTTGTGGTGATGTCAATTAATCTATGTCTGTTTGGCTGACCGTTTTTATCCTCAGCTCTCAAGCGGTTTGAAATTGTAGCCCATGAGTTTATCAAAAGCGATATAATTGGGTAGAATGCTCTTTTCTTCATTGTGAAAATATGATCAATTTTTGGTCCCAGAGTTAGATGAAATGTGTAATTTCAACTAGGTTTCCAATTCATTCAGGGTATGGTGGAGAGTTTGGTTAATCACTCTGCTTTGAGGATGTCCCTGTGTAGGTAAACACTATTATTTGTGAGCATGGCTCTGTATAGTACTGTCCAAGGTCCCAACGATAAATTATATTCAAAACATATGAATATTCTTATATTTGGATTTTCTTTTTCTTGTGTTGTGGTGATGGTATTGAAAGTTGAGCTCTCAAATCATTACCTTCGAGCATGAGGGAAACTGGAGTAAGGCCCTCGAGTTCTATGGATTTTGGTTCCAAAAGTTTGTCAGTGGAAGAGACTCAATCAACATATCGTTTATCCACACCCACATTGGAAAATGCAATGAGGCAGAGGAAACCGTATAAAGGTTTGATTGGGTCATTGCAACAAACTGGTTGTATACATGCTCTGGATTTGTATTGCCAAGGATTTATATGCAATGGACATGTTTGACATTCTTGTAAGATCCCACATCGCCCAAAGGAGTGGATCCTGTAAGCTGTCTTTGTATATTCCCATCTCTACCTAGCACGAGGCCTTATGGGAGCTCACTGGCTTTGGGTTCCATCGGAACTCCAAAGTTAAGCGAGTTTGCGCGAGAGCAATCCCATGATGGATGACCCACTGGGAAGTTCTTGTGAGAGTTCCCATAAACAAAACCGTGAGGGCGTGGTCGGGGCCTAAAGCGGACAATATCGTGCTATGGTGGAGTCAAGCCCGGAATGTGGTGGGGGCCCGGGCCGGGATGTGACATTCTGGTTAGCCATTTTTCTTGCTAGTTTAATTCTACAAGTACCAGTTTTCATGATATATCTGATATACTATTTGCAATAGGAATGTCCCATATAAGTGAAGAAATCGTAATATATGTTAGTGTTTAAGTATCTTGGAAAATGTTGTGTTTCCTCTTGTAAAAATTCAGTTGTTTGAGGGCACTTAAAGAGGGAGATTACAATGAATTCCATGGAAAGTTGAAATATTCAAAGCAGGTGATATGAGTGTCAACTTTGTCTTCCCTACAAGTTGGACATGTATAATTTTACTTATGCTGTGTGTTCATATGTTTCAGGAGCTTCGCAATCTGTTTCTAGCGCTATGTGTTCATATGTGTCAGGAGCTTCGCAATCTATTTCTAGCGATGTGTGTTCATATGTGTCAGGAGCTTTGCAATCTGTATCAAAAATGTCACTTGTTGCAGGTTCTAGATAAAGACTACATGATGTCGTTGGTGTGTAATACTATAATTGATACGACCATTCAACTAACTTTAAGTACAAGTGCAGTTGATTTCATACTTTTGTTGGTACTTCTATATGATAATACATTGTATTAAAATTTACCTAATTTATAGTTCATTATTAATAACAATTTGTATGTAGTTGTTGACCACGTGGCGCGCAAGCCGAGTAACTAAGGAGCTAATTACATCATTCGGTTGTATGCAAGCGTGCCAACATGTCAGCCGAGCTCGGCCGAGGAGTAAAATATGTTGATGCTACGTCGAATGCGTTGCTAACTTCTCAATCTTGCGATTGCGGTCGAGAAAGGAACACGTCTCGGCATTTGGGTTCTAGAGCCTGAAGACAAGGCTACTAGTTCTACGAAGTTCACAAATCGTCGGTGTTGGATTCGGTCACGGTGATTATATTCGTAAGAGTATAAGCATACCAAATCGACACCAGACTATATGGACACAAGTATTCAAAGTAGACGTACGTCTTAATCGTAAATGTGGTTCGGCCGTCAGAATGCCGAACTCTAAATCCAACTTGTGAGTATTCAATCATAAAACAACTTGGCGTTCAATACGCCGAGTCCAGTGATTGGTAACACCTCACTTTATTGAGAAGGCTAGTGATATGACCTCTGCCAATAAGGATTCGAAAACCCTTCTTGACCAAGACTTGGATAGATAACCAGTCGGCCTTGACGCAATGTTGTTTATCCAAACTGAAGGTGCTTCACGGTCGGCTGATTCTATGACGGCAGTGCTGTTTATCCAAACTGAAGATGTTCGCCGGTTGCCTTCATAGTGTTGTTTATCCAAACTGAAAATGTGTTGGCGAAAAAGAAAATAAAAATCTTAAGGTTGTTGAGAGGTTTTGCGTAGAGCGAGGGTTTGCGTAAGGCAGTTTGTGTGTTGAGTTGGAGATAGTCCTTGGATGATGCCCGCGACATTGTATTTATAGAAGTAAATGTTGCGGCGCAGCTTCACACTAGTGTAGAATTTTATTTCAATTCAAACTCGTCAACTAGAACTTCAGATAAAGACTTCTTAAGATAAGCGAAAGCCTCTCTTTTAGATGCCATCATCATCTGACTTTGCTTCACCATTATTCAAAAAGCCCATGTTTTCCTTCCAAAAAACTCGTGCCCTCAGACTGTCACCTAGTACAACTAGAACTCTATTTCCACCACATTGATTCAGGTGTAGCCATGCACGCATAATAAGATGGAATATAATCCCAAAAAGCACATTCACGTGGCCAAAACCAAAACATCAAAAGGCATATACCATTTGTACTTTATATGATAATCATCCCATCCTGCATACATATTTATCTGCTGCCTTGCCTTATGCATATCCCCGTATTCCTAAATCCTGATAATTATTGATTTTCTGCATTGATCAAGCCGCGAACAAACCAAGTTGCACAACACGTGACCACAGAGTCCTTGTTGCAATGTAACCTCCTTCATTTGTTTAACTCTCAAGATGTAATCATAAGATAAATCACCATATTAAAATCATCTAATATAGTTTCCTTCGTTTCCATCATCCAACGGCTTTAAATATACAGGCCGAATGCATGTAAAATCACGGCCTCTTAATGTTCGGAGTCATCCAACGGCCCATAATCTTGCTCATTCAACGGTCTTGATTGCCCAGGCCAATATTGTAAAATTGGGTCCAAACAGTAGTTTATAGAAATTTACATAATTTATTTTAATTTGGAACCTATAGTAAATTTCACATAAAATAATTTTAGTGAAGTTGTTAAAATAATGTCATTGTGGGGTCCCATTTGACGCCTAAGTTTTTTTTAAACCCGAGGCCACTTATTTGTGACGCATAGGTAGCCGTCACAAGCCCGTAGTAAATAGTACTTGCGACGTGCTCAAAGCATCGCGTACAATAGACCAAACATTTTCGACACCATTTTGTTGCGATGCGTTATTGGCCGTTGCAAGTTCGTCATAAAAGGGCTATCGCGACGCTTTTAGATGCTTTCGCGACGCGTTTTGACCGTCTCAAAAGGCCCATTTTTTTGTAGCGACATTTGGAACCCAATATTTATCAGAGTAGACAACCTTGTTTCTTTTGCAAGTATTTTAGGTGTTTTTAACCCTTTTTGCATGTGTGGTAAAAATCCTATCAAGTTGGTGTGAGTGGTCGTGAATCAATTGAGTTAATACAGGTATGGCACATCAGCATTTGATCAAAGTTCCTGTGTCTTCCGATTCAACACCATGACTCCTTGGTAGGGATTGAGACTTCATATTTGCCTGACAATAAAAAATAAATAATGGAAAGAGAAATAGTTAATTTGATCCACATATTTTGCTTAAAGGGCCTTTAAGCACGGGAAGACAAAACCATGTGATCCCTCATGAGCTCTTGTTCCCTTCTATACCCCATCCGGATTGCCTTCACCATATATTTTCTTCAATAGAAGATATTGTACAAGTCCCTTCAACTATATATACCGTATGAACTCATTGGTTAATGACCACCAAATTAAGTATACAACATCACGTTTAATTTTCCTTGTTTCACAAGTTCCTTGAGATCTTCCAGTTTATATAAACTCAATTACCAGTCTTCTCTCAAGATTCACAACAATGGGGTTCCGTCTTCCAGCTATAATTCCTGCTAAGAAACTTCTTCGACTGTCTTTCTCAAATTCAAGTCAAGGAGCTTTGTATAATTTAGCAGATGTCCCAAAAGGTTATTTTCCAGTTTATGTTGGCGAGAGTGAGAAGCAGCGGTTCGTTGTTCCTATATCCATCGTCAATCAGCCTTCATTTCAAGGCTTGCTAAGTGAGGCTGAAGAAGAATTCGGATATGATCACCAAATGGGCGGTTTAACAATTCCCTGCAGACAAGATACCTTCATTGATCTCATTTCCCACTTGAGTGCATTGTGAGACTGGATATATAATGGAGAACAATTACATCAACTGTGTGATTGTTACAATTTGGTACACCAGACATATCCCCATCTTGTACATTTTTTTTTCGATCCAGGAGGAATAAATATTGTACCCCTGGAATCGATTATGTAAATGGAGACTCTAGTAATATTCATAGCTTCTTTACAATAAAGAAATATTGTCCCCCAAGAATCGATTATGTAAATGGAGACTGTAGTAATATTCATGGCTTCTTTACAATAAAGAATTATTGTCCCCCTGGAATAGGATTTTGTAAATGGATAAATTTCTTCTACAGATTCTCATAGTTTCATGTCTAATTGCGACTGCAATTTGTTAATCCTTGAGGTGTATGATTGAACATGAAAATTTCCCATGACATTTAGAAATGTTAAAAACGTATAAAAAGCTCGTTGTTTCCAGCAAAGTCTTAAATCCTTCCCCCCTAACCCTGCTTCCATTCGGTCTAGCCCACTCAAGGTACTTAGCTTTAGGTGTTTAGAGCACATAAATGACGTGCACTTCTAATGGTCGTGTTAATGGTATCCTCGCAAGGCTAGTGAGTGTAACCGGTATAAAGACAACAATGGCATAATTGAGTATACAAGAACTTATTTACAACCTCATTAGCCTTTCATTTGGAAATCTATTAGGAAAGTTCATAAGAATTAGTTGAGAATATGAACTTGTATCCTCAGCTCCCAAGGGTTTGAAATTGTATCTAATGAATTTATCAAAAGCCTCTTCCGTCGGAAGATGCAAAAATTGAAACCAAAAATTTGTCCGAGTAGGCAACTCGCTTTTGTACAAGCCGATAAATGAAGCTTACGTAACCTTCTTCTTATACACTGAAGCAAGAGGTGAAATCAAGGTATCTTCACTGCACGGGATTGTGATAGCACCCATGGGATGATCATACCCAAATTCTTCTTCAGTTCGACTTATCAAATCTTGGAATAAAGGTTGGTTCAAGTATGAGATGGGAATCACATATCGCTTAGCTTATTTGGGCCCTCCCCAACATAGACTCAAAAAGGTCTTTAGGAACGTCCCAGGCCTTCGAAGGTACTTTGTTTCTCTTAGCATGAGCAGTACCAGGCAAACGGAAACCCGTTGCTTAAAATTTCTTAAAACAAGAAAACCAACAATGTAAATTTCAATTGAATACTCAGCTTTAGAAAAGAAAGATTTGAGATGATTAGTAGTTGGGAATTAGCATAATCGTGCTTTTAATTTGCTTCTTACTCTTATCATATGTATGTATAATTGTACTTGTAGATAAATTGGCGTGTCAAAAGCCATCTGTTGACTAAAATCATTGGTGATAAGCCACCAGGATGGACCCAATGAAAAGAAATCAGCTCAAGCAAAATCAGATGTCAGATTAAAACTAAAATAAACAATTGAAGCCTTTTGCAAGGATAAATATAAGCTTAGAAAATCAGAGACATACTGAAGACAAGCATTTTCTTCTTCAGCTGCCTAATTAAACATTCAAGTTTTTGAACCACTTGGTAACTAATTTGCTTTTTATTTCGTGTCCAAACAGAAAGAGATAAAAGGACCGATCTGTCGAACAATATCTCAAGTAGTTGATGTGAGTGGTCTTGAAGCAATTGATTTGGGATTTTAAAGAGACATATAGCATTGGATCAAAGTTCACATGGCTTGGTCTTCCTATTCATCACCAACACTCCTTGGTAGTGATTGAGACTTCATATCTGCCTCCTAACAAACAAAAATATGTGACGGGAAGCGATTGATGGGAAGACAGAACCATGTGATCCCTCATGAGCTATTATTCCCTTCTATACCCCATCCGGATTGTCTTCACCATATGTTTTCCTTAATACATGAGGATATTTTACAAGACTTTTCAACTATATATACCATATGAATGCATAGGTTTATGACCACCAAAGTAAGTCTACAACTTCTCAGTATAAGTTTCCTCGTTCCGAAATTCCTTGTGATCTTCTTCAAGTCTCTGTAAACTTGATTACAAGTCTTTACTCCCAAGATTTACAACATGGGGTTCCGTCTTCCAGCTGTGATTCCTGCTAAGAAACTTTTTCAGCGATCTTTTTCAAATTCAAGTCAAGGAGCGTCATATAATTTAGCAGATGTCCCTAAAGGTTATTTTCCAGTTTATGTTGGCGAGAGTGAGAAGCAGCGGTTCGTTGTTCCTATATCATTCCTCAACCACCCTGCATTTCAAGACTTGCTGAGTGACGCTGAGGAGGAATTCGGATTTGATCACCCAATGGGCGGTCTAACAGTCCCCTGCAGACAAGATGCCTTCCTTGATCTTATTTGTCGCTTGAAAGCATTGTGAGATTGGATAATGGAGAACGATTACATGAACTCGTCTCTGTGATTGTCACAATTTTGTGCAATGGAATATTTACACATTTTTTTCCGATTGAGGAGGGAGAATTATTGTCACCCCAGATCGGATTATGCATGTAAATGTAGACTTTAGCAATATTCATTGCTTCTTTACAATATAGAAAAACATTCCTTATCTACTTCTTGCTTATGTTCGTTCATGTATCCACTATGTGATTAACCGTGATATAGTTTCAATTAAGGTGAGTATAAAATGTATATTGTATTTCTATATTATGATTTACAATAGAGATGCTCTTTATAGGAGCCAAAGGAGCGGACAACTAATGGAAATAGTAAAGAAAGACTAATGGACAATTAGTGGACTAGACAAAATTATGAAAGACATGTCTAATGGAAGTACTCATGAAAGGCTAGTGGACAAGCAATCAATGTGTTGAGAAGAAGATTCCCTTTTACGCCCCCGCAAGATAGTGGTCCCGTCAGAGACACCGATCTTGGATCGTAACAATTGGAAGCGTGGACGAGGAAGAGCTTTTGTGAGGACGTCTGCAAGCTGATCCTGAGTAGAAACATGTGAAACTTGAAGAAGCCCGCAATTGACGCGATCACGAACAAACTGAAAATCAAGTTCAATGTGCTTCATGCGAGAGTGAAGAACAGGATTGACACTATAAAAAGTTGCCCCAATATTGTCGCAAGAAATGGTTGGCTTATCCATTGAGGAGACACCAAGCTCATGGAGAAGGGATTGAAGCCAAGCTAGTTCAGCAGTAGTAGAGGCTATGGCGCGGTATTCTGCTTCCGTGGACGATCGAGCGACAGAACGTTGTTTGCGAGAGCTCCAAGAGATTAAGTTGCCACCTAAATAGATGACATAACCTGTGGTAGACTTACGGTCATCACGATCACCAGCCCAGTCAGCATAAAAAAAGACATAACCTGTGGTAGACTTACGGTCATCACAACCACCAGCCCAGTCAGCATCTGAGAAGGCATATAGATGAGATGAGGCACTGCGGCGGAAGAGAATGCCATGAAAAATAGTGCCTTTTAGATAGCGGAGGAGACGTTTCAAGGCCTGCCAATGAGACTCAGTTGGTCGATGCATGAACTGTGAGAGTTTGTTGACGGTAAATGAGATGTCAGGGCGGGTGAGACTGAGGTATTGGAGACCTCCAACAAGTTGTCGAAAGGTAGTAGCATCAGTGAGAGGAGAGCCATCAGAGAGAATCAAATGAGTAGAGGTAGCCATTGGTGTGGTCACATCCTTAGCACCATCCATTTTAGCTTTAGCGAGAAGATCATGGATGTATTTATGTTGAGAAAGAAACAAACCCGTGGCGGTGGGTATCACTTCAACCCCAAGGAAATAATGAAGGTTCCCCAAATCTTTGACAGAAAAATGATTTGCCAAGGCTTGAATGAACGTAAAGAGGAGACTGGTATTATTTCCTGTAAGAACAAGATCATCAACATAAACTAGAAGGAAGATCACATCATTATCCTGACGAAAAATAAAGAGAGATGTATCTGAGATGGCATTGACAAATCCTTGATTGAGCAAAAAGGTGCTCAACTCCTTGTACCATGATCGAGGTGCCTACTTGAGGCCATATAAAGCTTTGCGAAGTTTGCAGACATGTGTTGGAACAGTAGATTCACCGAACCCGGGGGGTTGTACCATGTAAACATCTTCAGAGTGATCCATGCAAAAAGGCATTGTTCATGTCTAATTGACGAAGAGGCCAACCATGAGTGAGAGCCAAATGAAGAACAATACGGATGGTGGTGGGTTTGACAACTGGACTGAAGGTGTCTAAGAAATCCACGCCAAGACGTTGGTGAAAGCCTTTAGCAACAAGGCGTGCTTTGTACCTATCAATGCTGCCATCAGAATGTCTTTTGATGCGGAAGACCCATTTGCACCCGATAAGATTCTGTGAAGGTTGAGGAGGAACAAGCTCCCATGTGCCATTGCGGATTAACGCATTGAACTTGTCGGACATTGCTGCACGCCAAAGAGGATCTTTGATAGCCTGAGAAACACATGTTGGTTCAATGGGAGAAGGAAGTGGGTGTTTGGTGGCAGTGCAAAGTTGTTTAGGTTTAAAGATATTGTTTTTGGCTCTGGTGGTCATGGGGTGATGGTTGAAATTATTTGGTGGTGGTGGTGGGGGTAAAGGAATGATAGATGTGGGTATGAGATGATGTGGGGATGGGGGGTGAGCAGTCGCAGATGGTGATGGTGCAGGGGAGAGACACAACTCCGAGACCTCCGAAGATGTATGAGTGGCAGCATGCTGAAAAGAGGTGTGTGATGGAACTGGTGGCACTTCGGCAATGTGAGCAGGAATGGAGATGGCGGCTGGAGTGACAGCAGACCATGCAGTGGAGTCGGGGGAAGGAACTGAAGGGATGACGGAGTCACGAGAAGAAAAAGGAAAAGTGTTTTCATCAAATCGAACGTGACGGGAAACAAACATACGACGGGAAGGGATATCAAGACATAGATAAGCACTTTGAGTAGAGGAGTAACCAAGAAAGAGACATGGACGAGATCGAGGAAGAAGCTTGTTGGAATTATAGGGTCTTAACCAAGGGAAACATAAGCAACCAAACACACGAAGCTTAATGTAGTTAGGAAGATCACCAAAGAGAGCTTTGTATGGAGAGATATTATTGAGAACATGAGTGGGCATCCTATTAATAAGATACACAGCAGTTTTGAAAGCATATGACCAATAAGTTAGGGGTAAGGATGCTTGGTGGAGAAGTGTTAACCCTGTTTCGACAACATGGCGGTGGCGGCGTTCAGTAACACCATTGTGTTCAGGAGTGTGTGGAGGAGTGGTGAGGTGAGTGATGCCATTTGTGGAAAGAAAATGTTTGAGTTTAACATATTCTCCTCCTCCGTCAGAGTAGAAGGTGATTATTTTGGTGTGGAAGTAGTTTTCTCTACAAAAGCTTTAAAGGTTGTGAAGATTGAGAAAACATCGGATTTGTGTTTCATGGGATAAAACCAAATATATTTCGTGAAATGATCGACAAAGATAACATAGTATGAAAAACCATTAGTAGATAAATAGGGAGCAGGACCCCATACATCACTATAAATTAGTTCAAGGGGACGCTTACTAACAAGCGTAGAATGACCAAACGGGAGCTTGTGGCTCTTATTGCAATGACAAGAAGTGCAAACAGAAGGAGTTGAAGACATAGGAATGGAGGAGGTACGTTGTATTTGAAGATAGGTTCGATGGTTGGGGTGACCAAGCCTACGGTGCCACACATTGGAGGAGTCCATCACACTGCTCATAACTTGTTTTTGAGGCATCAAGCACGGCCACTCATATGTATCGTTCTTATTCGGGCCTCGAAGAAGTGCCGTTCCCGTGTTAAGATCCTTGACAAGAAAGGAATCAGGAAAAAATTCAATAGAGGTGGCATTTTGTCTATTAAATTTGGCAATGGAAATAATATTACGGGAAATGGAAGGAACACACAGGACATCATTTAAGTGAAATGGGGTGGTAGAGGAAGAAGAGAGTGATGTGGAACCAACATGTGTAATACTTAAACCTGTTCCATTACCAATAACAATCTGATCAGGACCATCATAGATAGTGGAGTCCGGGATGTTCCTGGAGTCAGAAGTGACATGGTGAGAGGCACCCGAGTCGAGCAGCCAAGGAGATGATGTTGAGGGGCGGATAGTGGTGTGGTTGACCATGGGTGGAGCGGAAGAAAGTTGAGGGCAACGTTTTGCACTATGCCCTTGAGTACCACACCATTGACAAAAACCACGATACCCCGTAGTAGAACGACGATGATTGGAGTTGTGGTGGTTAGCACGGTTAGAGTTGTAGGTGGTATTTGTTGGACGTTGTTGGGAGGCTTGTGTGGCCCTGAAGTCACGCTGGAAGGAGCGGGGAGCTTGAGCAACAAGGGCAGTCATAGAAGTAACAGCAGCTGGTGGTGCATCCCGTTGGAGGAAAGTTTCATGTTCAATGAGTTTGTCATACAGATTTTCAAATGAGATGGAGGTATCGCTAGCTCGAACAACGACAACGATTTCTTTGAAGGCAGGTCCAACACCATTAAGGACGTGTAGAACAACATCATCGTCGGAGAGTGGAGAATCAATGATGGCAAGCTCATCAATGATAGCTTTAATAGCTTGTAGAAAAACTGACACAGGTTGTGTATCACAACGCATGAGCGTAAGACGCTTTTTGAGGTTGAGAATTTGAGAGCGTGTTTTGTTGGCGTAGAGCTTGGTGAGCTTGTCCCAAGCCTCCTTGGATGTTTTAGAGGAGGAAATGAGAGATATAATCTGTTCAGAGATAGAAGCTAAGATAGCATGTAGTAGCAGCTGATCTTGACGAATCCAGAAGGTGTAGAACACAGTAGAGGAGGCAGCAGGACGTGGTTTTGATCTATCAATGTAACCCATCAGGTCATACCCAAGAAGCAGGGCATTGAATTGAGCTCGCCATGAAGGAAAGTTGGTGGGTATGAGTTTTAGAGGTAACTGAGCAGCAGCATTAATGGTGACAAGGGTGGGCAAGAGGGGTGAGTTGGTGGATTCAGCCATGAGGATCGGAAAAAAAAATTGCTCGATAGAGCTTTGTTGCTCTTGATACCAAATTAAGGTGAGTATAAAATGTATGTTGTATTTCTATATTATGATTTACAATAGAGATGCTCTTTATAGGAGCCAAAGGAGCGGACAACAACTAATGGAAATAGTAAAGAAAGACTAATGGACAATTAGTGGACTAGACAAAATTATGAAAGACATGTCTAATGGAAGTACTCATGAAAGGCTAGTGGACAAGCAATCAATGTGTTGAGAAGAAGATTCCCTTTTAGTTTCTTGCGGTTGTATTCTGCAAATGAGCATCAAAATGTTTCTATTCGGTCTGACGAATCAACTGATTTAAGTTTGCCTAAAGGGATTTGTCCAATTCTTGTTTGTAAATTATTTTTTTTCCTAAAATTAAAGTTTATACAGTTAGGAGAGAACAAATTATTAATTATACTCGGATTAAGGTTTATTGTTAGGAGGGATTTGCCTTTACTGTCATCAACCCTAAGGGCGAGTTTGACATTGTTCTGCTTTTTTAAAAGAATAATGTTAGGCACATCAAATGATGTGGAACCAATTAAATTTATATTTTAATTCAAGTTGAAATTTGATTAATAATTTTAATAAAATTTGATATGGTGCAGAATGTGTCATATCATTTGGTGCACAAATTTGGTGTATGTAGCACCACCCATATTTTTAAAACATAGGGCCATTGACTCGATTGATTTGGTTTGAGATTAGCTTTATTTCCCCTTTCCCAGCAACTGAGACACCTTTTTCATTTTTTTCAAAGTCATGTAAATGTGAAGAAATTTTATTTGTCATATAATATGTGGCTCTTGAGTCTATTATCTAGTAATCATGCACAACACTACCACTTAAAGCAGTTGGGAAAGCTTTTAGTATACTTGGGATTGTAGACATCGAAATTTCAGTAAATAAATGTTGACCGATAAATCAAAGTTTCGACGCTCATGTATTACATAAATTCTACACGTAGCGTATGTCTAAACAAAAAAATCGAAATAAGTTGGAAAAGTCATCAAATAGGACACTTGTCAACATCTGGCAGAAATGACTTATTTCATCTGGAATATTATATTCAAAATTAGGCCTTGGAAATTTCTATAAATAGAAGGCTAATTCATTCATTTAGGGGAACCAAAAAATCATTAAGTAAGCTCTGAAGCTCTAAAACTCCGAAGCTCTCAAGCATCCAGGTTCCCGAAGAATCAAGAAAGCTCTCTTCGTTCTTCGTTCATCGTTCATCGTTCATCCTAAGATCAAGCCCAAACGGCCCTTTGGATCAACAATCATCCACCAATTCAAGATCAAGCCCCGACGGCCCTTGAAGAAAGTGTTCTTCGTTCTTCGTTCTTCGTTCATCGTTCTTCCAAGATCAAGCCCCGACGACCCTTGGATCAACAATCACCAATTCAAGATCAAGCCCCAAAGGCCCTTGAAGAACTTCCACCAATTCGAGATCAAGCTTCTACGGCCCTTGAAGAAAGTGTTCATCGTTCATCATCCGCTCATCCCGAAGAATCAAGAAAGCCTTCTTCGTCCTTCGTTCATCGTTCATCCAAGATCAAGCCCCGACGGCCCTTGAAGAAAGCCTTCTTCGTTCTTCGTTCTTCGTTCATCGTTCTTCCAAGATCAAGCCCCGACGGCCCTTGGATCAACAAGCCACCGTTCTTTAAGATCAAGCCCAAAAGCCTTTGAAGATCCGTTCATCACTGTTCTTCAAGATCAAGCCCAAAAGCCCTTGAAGATCCGCTCATCACCGTTATTCAAGATCAAGCTTTAACGGCCCTTGAAGAAACATTCATCCTCAAGATCAAGCCCCAACGGCTCCTTAAAGATCCGCTCAAATCCACCTTCAAAGATCAAGCCCACGGCCCCTTGAAGAAACTTCCAACAGTTCATCCAAGATCAAGCCTCAACGGCCCTTGGATCATAGAAACATCCACAAATCAACACCTTACGGAGATAGAATCAGAGGATCAAATTTGAGAGAGATTGTAACCCAAAATCATCAAAATACAAATATTTGCTTGTGCACGTTGTTCTTGTCTCTTTCGTTTCAGGAAATTTTCGTGTTCACAAATTGGCACGCCCAGTGGGACAATCTCTACCTCTCATCTCTTTCTCCGTTCAAGGAATCCAAACACACCTTAAAGTCAATGGCATCAAGCAAGGGACAAGCCGTTCTCACAACCACTGAGGGAAGGATCCTAAGCACTTCTGCCGCAAACGGACAATCCATTGGCGCCACAACCACTCCTCAACATGCCACTTCAAAGTTTGTGCCGTTAAAGGAGCAAGGGGAGCATCAAAGACGCGAGTCCGTCATCAACCTGACCTCGTTGGGGGCACCGAAGCATGATGCTGAGGCACACAAGATGACATCCCAAAGCATCCAACGACGTTCTTCATCAGCATCCTGGATGTCTAAAGGAAAGTCACGTCTATTGGTCGCATAAGTCATGACTATCGGCGTTACCTCCATCGAAGAATAACTGGCTCAAATGAATGAAGCGATTGCAAGGCTAACACAGATTGTGGAAGAAAAAGACTTGCAAATCGCTGCACTCGTCAGCCGACTGGAGCCACAGGACAGCGAGAACGCTAACCCAGAAGATGAGCCTACGGTGGAGAGAATCGATGTGAAGCCAGAGCCAGACCAAGCAGCGGCACTCATGGGATCTCTTTCTATCCAGCAGCTGCAAGAGATGATCACCAACACCATCAAGGCATAGTACGAAGGCAGCTCAAATACATCCGGGTTGTACTCGAAGCCGTATTCAAAGAAGATCGACGCCTTAAGGATGCCGAAGGGTTATCAATCACCAAAGTTCATGCAATTTGATGGAAATGGAAACCCGAAACAGCACGTTGCCCACTTTGTTGAAACTTGCAACAACGCAGGGACCGAAGGGGACTACCTCGCCAAGCAGTTTATGCGCTCGCTAAAAGGAAACGTCTTTGAGTGGTACACGGACCTAGAGCCTGAGTCCATCAACAGCTGGGAGCAATTGGAGCGGGAATTCCTCAACCGCTTCTACAGCACCCGCCGCACTGTGAGCATCCTAGAACTGACGAGCACAAAGCAGTGGAAGGACGAGCCAGTCATTGACTTATCAACAGATGGCGTACTCTAAGCCTCGACTGTAAAGACAGGCTCTCAGAAACCTCTTCAATCGAGATGTGCATCCAAGGCATGCAATGGGGTTTGCAATACATCCTTCAAGGCATTAAACCACGGACCTTCGAGGAATTGGCCACCCGCGCCCATGACATGGAGTTGAGCATCGCCCATCATGGGAAGAAGGAACCGATCGCCGACTACAAGAACGACAAAGATCTTGAGACAAAGGTGGAGAAGGTTACGGGGAAATCCACCAAGGAAGCAATGACAGTCAACACAGCTCCAGTCAAAATCCCTACACGAGGCAAGGCGATTCAAGCCGAAGGCTTTCGTGATCAAGAGATGCTAGACGCACTTTGAAGGAGCTTGAGGAGAAAACTTATCCATTCCCCAACTCTGATGTGGTTGCCATGTTAGAAAACTTGCTGGAAAAGAAGGTGATCGGCTTGCCTGAGTGCAGACGGCCAGAAGAGATGAATCGCACCGACAGTCCAAGGTACTGTAAATTCCACCGCTTCATCAGTCATCCGACAGAAAAGTGCTTCGTGCTGAAAGATCTCATCATGAAGCTGGCTCAGAAAGGAATCATCAAGCTAGATCTTGACAATGTGGTGAAGTCAAACTATACCACCATCACTTCTGGCTCTTCCGACTCAAAATTTTTACCTCAACCTTTGGGGGCATCCTCCAAGACAAGCAAAGTTGAAGGATGGACTCAAGTCACTCATAAGAAATTGCACAAGAAGCATACGTCTCCTCCACAAGTCTGCCAATCGGAAATAGGGCAAAGCAGCTCTTGTCAACCTTCAAAGCAACGTGAACGTGTTGAAGATGATGAAATTACGACACAAAGATCATCTGTTGCCATCACAATGCGCGACTTCTTACCGAAGACTTCTTCAATCATGCGGTCAAGGCTCCTTACTATGAAGATTGTGAGGAACGCCTTTCCAAAATTGCTTGACAAATTCACCAATTCTCCTCGCCCGCACGAGTCTAAACTGCATGGCACAAAGCTCCCGGTCTGCACGAGCATAAAAGGCAACACCAATGCTCCTTGTTCGCACGAGCCTAAACTGCATGAACCAATGCTCCTTGTTCGCACGAGCCTAAACTGCACGAACCAAAGCTCCTTGCCCGCACGAGTCTAAACTGCATGGCACAAAGCTCCTGGTCTGCACGAGCATAAAAGGCAACATCAACGCTCCTGACCCGCACGAGCATAAAAGGCAACACCAACGCTCCTGGTCTGCACGAGCATAAAAGGCAACACCAAAGCTCCTGGCCCGCAAGAGCATAAACTGTATACGGTAAAATCATCCTCAAAATGACTGTTAAATTCATCACTCATTTGAACTACGTCATGACTTGATCCCTCCTCAATCGAGGGTACGTAGGCAACTTGAAACTTCAAAACTTCAAGTACAGTCACATCATCAACAAAAACACAAACACTTTGAAGAATAAAGAGCAAATCCAAAATACGAATACTTTATTTCTTTAAAGGAATGAGTTAGCAGGCGGCATGGTCAGTGTGCACGGCGACGTCACCTCCGAGGAAAGTTGCAACAAAAGGCACTACACAGCATAAACTCGCTGCAGTCTTTTGCACAACCCCACACGGTAAAAGTGACGTACTGGAACGAGCTCTAAGCAGCAATAGCAGTACATTCTGGCCACCATGCTCCAATCGACGAGGAAACTTCAATGACCGCCGTCAAACGACTAGCCGGTCATAAAGCTCAACGCTTTACATTTTTGCCTCGAGCACAAAGCAGCAAGACCGTCAACACCAACTTCGTCACTTTAGCCACCATGCTCCAATCGACGAAGAAACTTCAAAGACCGCCGTCAAACGACTAACCGGTCATGAAGCTCGACGCTTTACATTCTGCCTCAAGCTCTAAGCAGAAACGGTAAGCAGCAAAGCTGCCAGCACCAGCTTCGTCACTCTGGCCACCATGCTCCAATCGACGAAGAAACTTCAATGACCGTCGTCAAACGACTAGCCGGTCATGAAGCTCAACGCATTACATTTTGCCTCCAGCTCCAAGCGGCAAGGGCAGCAGCAAGGCTGTCAACACCAGCTTCGTCACTCTGGCCACCATGCTTCAAACGACAAAGAAACTTCAATGACCGCCGTCAAACGACTAGCCAGTCATGAAGCTCAACGCATTACATTCTGCCTCAAGCTCCAAGCAGCAAGGCTGCCAGCACCAGCTTCGTCACTCTGGCCACCATGCTCCAATCAACGAAGAGACTTCAATGACCGCCGTTAAACGACTAACCGGTCATGAAGCCTCTACTGCAGTTCTCCGTCTGTCTGCATCCTCCCTCTGCTCAATCTTCTGCCCATTGCCAAGCAACATATGGGGGTATTTATAGAAGAAAACAAAAAAAGGGTGATGATTTTTAAAATTAAAAAAAAAAAAAAAAAAGATGGTGCAGTTTGCACCATCTAAAAAGAAAAAATATAAAAAATATATAAAAATATAAAATAATAAATAAATTAAAAAAAAGGGGGGGATGGTGCGGATTGCACCATCTGAAAAGAAAAAATTAAAAAAAAAAAATAGGGGGATGGTGCGGATTGCACCATCTGAAAAGAAAAAAAAAGATATAATAAAATAATATAAGAAATATATATATAAAATAAAATAAAATAAATAATAAAAAAAAGGGATGGTGCGGATTGCACCATTGAAAAGAAAAAAAATAATAATAAAAAAAAAGGGGGATGGTGCGGATTGCACCATCTGAAAAGAAAAAAAAAATAATAATATAAAAATTAAAAATTAAAAATTAAAAAATTAAAAAATAAATATATAAATAAATAAATTAAAAAATAAAAAAAAGGGATGTTGCGGATTGCACCACATGAAGAAAAAAAAAACAAATGCATTGAGAGAAATAAAGTCCATTTCATTGATTTCTCTGGAAAAAATTACAGACGGAACATTTACATACCAAAAAAAAAAAAAAAAAAAAAAGGTGCAAACAAACAAAAGCCTTCATTGATCAGGTGGCACCTCATCACTCGGCGGAACTCCAGGCAGAAGAGGAGCCGGAGGTTGATCATTTGGAGCTTCATTACGCGGTACAGCCCCAGAAGACGAAGGCAAATGCTGTTGGAACAAACCCACAAACCTTTGATGATCAAGTAAAATATGACTATCAGATTCCTGCATCTGGTTAATCTTCCTCATCATGTTTGTAGCATAGCTATGTGCAAGCATGTGCAACTGTTTATTCTCATGCTTAAGCCCCTTAATCTCCTGTTTGAGACTCATCACTTCAGCCGCCAAGGATTCAACTTGACGGGTTCGAGCAAATAGGCGTTGGGCCATATTAGACACAGAACCTGCACACTGCACACTAAGAGTCAGAGAATCCTTAACAGCCAACTCATCAGACCGTTTGGAAAGTAGTCTGTTATCTCTAGGAGTGACAAGGTTCCGGGCCACCACCGCAGCGATCATATCATTCTTCATCACCGAATCTTCAACGGTAAGAGGACCAGTAGGGGATATGAATGATGGGCGCCATATGTTGTCTGGAGAAGGCGGGACTGCCTCTTCACCAAGGTTCAAATCAAGACGACGGTCGGAGGGTCCAGACATTTTCAAAGGTGTTGAAGAAAGAAAAGGTCGGACAAATCAAGATCTTAGAAGTGCAAGAAGGGAGTTTTCTACAAGCAAAAAATTCAAGTGTGCTTTGAAACGAACTGCGTGCCTCTATAAAAATCAACACTCGACGGGATTTCAGAGATTGAAGAAGCGAGCTCAGAATTCGAAGAGGCCAATTCAAAAATCGAAGAGGCAAGCTCAGAAATTGAAGAAGCATCTTGCTTTTCCAGACGCGTTAGCACCCGTCACGTGCAAACTCAGCTTTGCAGAAATCACGGGCAATTTGTTAAAGCGCCAATCCCAGATATCGAAGAGGCGCCAGTCTTTTTCAGCCTCGTCAGCACCCGTCACGCGCAAACTCAGCTTTGCGGAAATCACGGGCAATTTGTCGAAGCGCCGATCCCAGATTTCGAAGAGGCGCCAGTCTTTTTTCAGCCTCGTCAACACCTGTCACATGCACACTCAGCTTGGCGGAAATTACGGACAATTTGTCAAAGATTTCTGATAAAGAAGAAAGCACGTGAAGCCATACCGATCAATCACGCATTGGTTGCCGACACGAGTGAAAGAATAGTACCTCTACAAGTATTAAAAGACTTCCTATAACTGTCCATCTTCACCTTCCATAGCAAGGCAGACATACATAACCTTTCTTCATCTCCGAGAACCTTTCTTCATCTCCGAGAACCTCTCTTCATCTCCAAGAACCTTTCTTCATCTCCGAGAATGCCTTCCCAACGAAGCCTCTCGAGTTACTCAGTGTTTCTTATTCCTTGGGGTACCTCTGCAAACAAATGACACCAAAGCAAAAGTATCTCATATCAACAGGGTAGAAAGCAAGAGTATCTCATATCATGCTTTCTCCCCGTCATTTCCTTTGTCCTTGTTCTTACCTGCAAAGACAAGGATAAAGAAAACAATATGCCGGAACCTCCACTCAAACTCAGGTAAGGAACTGACTGCTTGGAACCCTTCCCTGATTGCCTACTTAGCACTGCTCTCGAGTACTCGTCTCCCACTGCTGCTGTACTTCCAAAGAAGCTGCCACATCTGCCTGAAGAACAGATAAGGCAAGTGAAAATGATACTTTGCAGCATGTGGAGACAACGTGCAGAAGAAACAAGCAGAGAAGAATGCAGCCTGCACAGTCAACTCAGCAGAAGGAGTCTGAGATGAGGAACTCGAGAAAATGCCACATCTGCCTGAGGAACAGATAAAGGAAATGAAAATGATACCTTGAAGCATGTGGAGACAAGTGCAACAAAGCACGTGCCGATTCATCCGCTACTTCTTCAAAATCAAAAGTATCTCATATCATCAGGGTTGCAATCACTCTGGACGGTGAACTCGTTTTGACCCTCAAATTCTTGGGTCGACTTACTAGGCGTTGCGGACTGCATGTGCCGTTTCACCACCCTTGAATCAAATCCTTAAAGATCAAGTCACCAACTGGAAGAAGAGCCCATCAATCTTGAAGATCATACCATTGACCAAACTGCTCAGGTGTGAATTAGAAAGATTGAACAGAGCAACAAGTCGTCACCTTCACCTCGTGCCTGCTTGTCATGTGTTCGAGTCAACCCTCAAGAATCAAGCTTCAATGGCCCTTGAAGAAGCTTCCAGCCAAATTCAAAATCAAGCCTCGACAGCCCTGGAAGAAATCACAAGACCGATTCAAGATCAAGTGTCCACCACCCTTGAATCAAACCCAGTTCAAGATCAAAGCTGTGGAAAGTCAACAAGCGCAAAAAACAAATATGTGCCAATTCATCCACTACCAAAGCCAAAGATCATCTACCACATGAAGCTCATTGTGGTCCAAATTCAACCTTCAAGATGAAGCCTCGACGGCCCTTGAAGAAATCTCAAGCCCAATTCAAGATCAAGCCTTAACGGCCCTTGAAGAAATCTCCAGCCCAATTCAAGATCAAGCCTCGATGGCCCTTGGATCGACATCTACAGTAAGGGACTTCAAAACGCATCTCCTACACGTGACAAGCACATGTATACGACACGCCTTGAAGTGGGAGCATTTGTAGACATCGAAATTTCGGTAAATAAATGTTGACCGATAAATCAAAGTTTCGACGCTCATGTATTACATAAATTCTACACGTAGCGTATGTCTAAACAAAAAAAATCGAAATAAGTTGGAAAAGTCATCAAATAGGACACGTGTCAACATCTGGCAGAAATGACTTATTTCATCTGGAATATTATATTCAAAATTAGGCCTTGGAAATTTCTATAAATAGAAGGCTAATTCATTCATTTAGGGGAACCAAAAAATCATTAAGCAAGCTCTGAAGCTTTGAAACTCCGAAGCTCTCAAACATCCAGGTTCCCGAAGAATCAAGAAAGCTCTCTTCGTTCTTCGTTCATCGTTCATCCTAAGATCAAGCCCAAACGGCCCTTTGGATCAACAATCATCCACCAATTCAAGATCAAGCCCCGACGGCCCTTGAAGAAAGTGTTATTCATTCTTTGTTCATCGTTCTTCCAAGATCAAGCCCCGACGACCCTTGGATCAACAATCACCAATTCAAGATCAAGCCCCAAAGGCCCTTGAAGAACTTCCACCAATTCGAGATCAAGCCCCTACGGCCCTTGAAGAAAGTGTTCATCGTTCATCATCCGTTCATCCCGAAGAATCAAGAAAGCCTTCTTCGTTCTTCGTCCTTCGTTCATCGTTCATCCAAGATCAAGCCCCGACGGCCCTTGGATCAACAATCATCCACCTTTAAGATCAAGCCCCGACGGCCCTTGAAGAAAGCCTTCTTCATTCTTCGTTCTTCGTTCATCGTTCTTCCAAGATCAAGCCCCGACGGCCCTTGGATCAACAAGCCACCATTCTTCAAGATCAAGCCCAAAAGCCTTTGAAGATCCGTTCATCACTGTTCTTCAAGATCAAGCCCAAAAGCCCTTGAAGATCCGCTCATCACCGTTATTCAAGATCAAGCTTTAACGGCCTTTGAAGAAACATTCATCCTCAAGATCAAGCCCCAACGGCTCCTTGAAGATCCGCTCAAATCCACCTTCAAAGATCAAGCCCACGGCCCCTTGAAGAAACTTCCAACAGTTCATCCAAGATCAAGCCTCAACGGCCCTTAGATCAACGAAACATCCACAAATCAACACCTTACGGAGATCGAATCAGATGATCAAATTTGAGATAGATTGTAACCCAAAATCATCAAAATACAAATATTTGTTTGTACACGTTGTTCTTGTCTCTTTCGTTTCAGGAAATTTTCGTGTTCACAGGGATATCTTGAGACACCATGATCATAATCAGCTAGAAACCTCGCAAATTTACTCAGCAATGCAATTGGATTCTCAACTCCATGCCCATCTGCATTCTTGTGATCACCACCTATTTGTTTGCCTGGTAGATAGACAGCAAACTCATTGATCTCGTTTGCTGGATTTGAGGTGAAGTCAATCAAACCTTCACTTAAGGAAGAAGGAACGGCCATAGTTGCATGTTTTGCCTTGTATATGGATGTATGTGAATTTCTCTGAGAACCCTTGTAGTCCTTTTGGAATTTTGGCTTGAGCTCAGGATGTAGAATACAACATCTATTAATAGTATGTCCACCACCATTGCAATGTTTGCACTTCAGATCAGACCTCTTAACCTTGTAGCTGCTATCATCAGAAAACTGGTGGCTTGAAACATATGCCCAAGATTCAGGAAAACTGTTATTTGTTTCAAGATTCATCGCTTTCTTTTGAGTTTCTTCAAGCAAAATAAGCACAAGCACACACACTTGAGAATGAGGGCAACTCAGTGTTCATCAGAATGTGGCTGCACAAATTTTCATAATATAAGCTAAGACTAGCCAAGAGTTGAAGGATCTTATCTTCTTCAACTCTCTTCAGAAGAACAGAAGCATCAGCAGTGTGAGATCTATACACATCGAACTCATTCCACATACCTTTGATACCACCTAAGTGTTGAACAAATGACCTACTTCCTTGTTGCAAACCAGCAATATCCTTTTAAGATGGAAGATTCAAGCAGCGTTGTTTTGATTACCATACATCTCATTGACATTCTTCCAGGGATGAAATGATGACTCTAAGTAGCTGAAGATCTCAACAAGCTTCCTCTCCATGGAGTTGAGGAGCCAAGACATGACAAGTTGATCCTTGCATAGCCATTTCTCATATAAGGGTGAAGGGATTACAGGTGCCTGGATGGTTCCATTAATGTAACCAAGCTTCGATCTTCCACCACAAGCAAGTGTAACTGCTCGTGACCATGGAAGGTAGTTGAACCCATCCAGTAAAAGAGTTTTTGGTTGGGGCTAACTTAATTCCACTTCAGTAAAATTTGAAGTGGGTGAAACACTAGAACTTTCAGCATCAATACTAAAAGGATTTTCCTCAGTCATTTAAAAGAGCTATAGGAAGAAGAAGAGGTTGAAGAAGATATGCATAGATACCATGTTGAATTTCAAGGTCTGTATATTGATTGTAGTATGATTGACAAGTGTGAAGGCTCCTATAGAGAGCCAAGAAAACCGGCTACAAAACCAATAGACAAAGAACATGCAATCCTTGTTTACAACAACTACAACAATCCCATGCTTATGCCCTAAAAGCCGGACACTCCCTACGCACAAATTACAAGTAAAGTAACCCTAAAATTAAGGAAAAGGTTGAGGAGTAGGAAGGATGATTGACAAGTGATGATAAGTAGGTAAAGGTTGTAGTCATCACTTTAACCCACGACTAGCTATAATGATAGTTACAACCTATCCTTATAATCTATTTCAATAAAATCACATGGACTTGTCTATTAAGACTAAAATAATTAAATCCTTTGGGAAGAATATTACCCTAAAAGATCAGAGAGACATACTTGAGACAGGCATTTTATTATGCGGGTGATTAATTCAACATGCATTTGTGGATGAAGTACTCTTTCATAGCTCCAAGTTTTCTATACCACTGGCTATCTTTGCTTCTTTTATTTCATGTCCAAATTGATAAGACAATCGATGTAGGGAAAATCTCTAGTAGTTGGCGTGACCGGTCTTCGAGACATTAGCATTTGAAGGTTCACATGGCACTGTCTTTCAGTCATCACTAAGACTCCTCAGTAGTGATTGAGACTTTGTATCTGTTGAATCACATGGAGCCTAAAATTTAAATATGAAAATAGAAACAACTGATTTTGCTCCACATATTTTGCCTAATTGCTTGATGATATTTGGAAGACAAAACCATGTGATCACTCATCAGCCCTTGTTCCAGTTTATACCCCAGCCAGATTGTATTGTTTGGACCACATGTTTCTTTCAAGAGAGGAATCCTACACGAGCTTTTCAACTATATATACCGTATGACTGCGTTTATGACCGCCAACTTCAACTCTACAAACTCTCTAGTCTAAAAATTCTCAAGTACTTTTCCTTGATCTGCAAGTTCTATTTTCTGAACTTTCGATCTCGAGATCTTCAAAAATGGGTTTCCGTCTTCCGGCTGTACTTCCTGCTAAGAAACTTCTTAGGCGGTCCTTTTCAAATACAACCAGAGGAGCTTCAACTAATTTAGTAGATGTCCCAAAAGGTTATTTTGCAGTTTATGTTGGCGAGAACGAAAAGCAGAGATATGTAATTCCAGTATCATTCCTGAATGAGCCTGAATTTCAAGACTTGCCAAGTGAGGCTGAAGAAGAATTCGGGTTTGATCATCCCATGGGTGGTCTAACAATTCCCTGCAGACAAGATGCCTTCCTTCATCTCACTTCTCGCTTGAATACTTTGTGAGAATGCATAATTGAAAGTCTCTATATTACATGAACAAAAAATTTTGTACAGTAGACAAACTCAACATTCTGTAATTTTTTTTCCATGGCAAGTGAACCAAATGTCTCCCTGGATTATGAAGAAATCCAGCAACTTTTAATTTGGTACTAATAGTTTTTGACTAATAGTTTTTTACTGCATAAAATACATTTGTTGCCTTCTTTATCTTGCGGATCTTCATTCGTTATTCATTTGCCAAATTTAACACGGTTCTGTTTTCACTTACTGGTTTACAATCATTTTACACAATTTTTTTCACGTTTACAAGCATCAAAATCTATGCTCGTGTGATGAATCATATGATTTAACCCTAAAGGATCTCACGGGTGATCATTTAGCGTCTCCTTGCTTTTCTCAGGCTGTCAAGCATCCAAAATGGCGTCATGACATGCATGAGTAAATAAATGCCTTACTCTGTAATCAAACATGGTCCCTTGTTCCTCCTCGACATAGTTAGAATAATGTTGGATGCAAATGGATTTTTTCATATCAAGCGACATTTAGATGGTTATATAACGCTACAAGCCTCGTATGGTAGCTAAGGGTTTTTATAAGCGTCCTGCATTGACTATCTGAAACATTTAGTCTTGTTGTGAAAACCAACTACTATTTTTCCCCATCCTGGCCGCTTCATCAGTTAGACACGAAAAATGCCTTTCTAGCTACATGGTTATCATCACGAAGATGCCTACATGATTCAACCTTCGAGGTTCATGGACCCTGCTTGTCCGCTTTATATTTGTCATCTTCATAAATCTCTATATGACCTCAAACAAGCCCCTCATACTTGGTTTCAACGGATTAGTTCCTTTTTGCTCTACAATGGTTTTTGACAGCCAGGCTGATTCTTCTCTGTTTATATTTTGGCATGCTTCTTCTACTATTTACTTGTTACTATATGTTGATGACATTGTTGTTACTGGCAGCTTTCATGATCTTCTCACTCAGTTTACTCCTTTTCTTGGTCGATGGTTTGATATCAAAGATTTGGGATCAAAGTTATTTTTTGGGCTTACAGCCAGCCTCCACGCTGCTTGCCGCTAAAATATCTCTCACTGCTTCCAATGGGTCCCTCTTGGCGTCTCCCACTTCGTATCGTGAACTCGTTGGCTTTTTACAGTACCTCACACTTACTTGCCCTGACATTTCATGTTGGAAAATATTAATATTTATGTTTATTTTAGTATTTGGGTTTTCCTTGTTAGTTTAGAATTTGGGCCTAACTCATCCTAATTAGGGTTTCTTAGGTTTAGTTCTTTAAAAATATTGCTTGTAATTTAGTTTGAGAAATAAGTCATTCACAATGTAGCCTCTTGGAGTTTATGTAGTCATCTCGGCGATTTTATAGTGTTTGGTATCAATAATATTTCTAGTTTTTTAATCCGTTTGTTCGTTCATTGTGGTATGCGCACTCTGATATTCAACTTGGTATCAGATCAGGTTCGATCCTTAGGGTTCAATCCGTTCTTATTGGTATCAATTTGTTTGCCTTTGTCACCTGCTGTTGCAATTTATTCGTCCTCGCCATCACACCGCACCCACAATCTGCTGCACCCGCGTGACTCCGTGATCTTCTTCCTACATCGTACTCGCAACCCACGAACCTATCACCTGCAACCCATCTGCACTCACTCCTGGATTCATCTCCGCCTCACTGACCTTCTGCACCATTCCCGCGGTCCGTATTCATCCCCAACAAAGCCCATATCCAAGAACCACTCAGATCGAGTTCGTCTCCCCTTGAAATCCTGTAAACCTGCATCTGTTTCTGTTCCGCACCACACACCCGCTGTCTGCAACTTGAACCCGTATCTGCAATGGGCTAGTTTTGCACAAATTGAAGAAAAGAAAGAGAAAGGTGGAAAAGGACAAAAGAAAATTTGGTTTGGTCCACACAGGCAACGAGAAGAAATTGTTGGTTTTTGGTTTTTTCTTTGGGCCCACGTTTGATATTGGGCATGTGTTTGGAGCATGTAATTGTTGACTATAATGATTGCTCGAGTGCTTAGACTGGTGATCACTCGAGTGACATTGCGAAAGTTAGATTTTTTGTTTTTTGTTCATGTTTGTTCGGAAGTTGGAATTTGCATTGGCATTGGCATTGGTATCGACATTGGCATCGGCATCGGCATCGGCATTGGTATTGGAATTGGCATTGGCATGGGCATTGGTATTGGAATTTGGCAATTGTATTGGCATTGGCATTTGGAATCTTGCGCTTGCACCGAAGAAATTTTCATAGAAATTGGCATAAAAAATTAGCATAATGAAGCTTGCATCCACATCTGCTTGTTGGCAAACTCATGTCGTGTACCGCCATGAGTTTGACGGGGGGGGGGGGGGGTATTGGAAAATATTAATATTGTTTTCCTTGTTAGTTTAGGATTTGGGCCTAGCTCATCCTAGTTAGGGCTTTTTAGGTTTAGTTCTCTATAAATATTGCTTGTAATTTAGTTTGAGAAATAAGGCATTCACAATGTAGCCTCTTGGAGTTTATGTAGCCGTCTTGGCGATTTTGCAGTGTTTGGTATCAATAATATTTCTAGTTTTGTAATCTGTTTGTTCGTTCATTATGGTATGCGCACTCTGATATTCAACTTTTCATTTGTTGTCAATACTGTTGCACAATTTATGAGCTCACCTTGCACTGCTCATATGATTGTTACCAAACAAATTCTTCATGATGTCAAAGGAATTTTGGCGTCACCTTGATTCCACAACTTGCTTTTGCTACCTTGTCTACTTATTCTGATGTTAATTGAGCCAGTTTTCCGAATACTCATCGTTCCACCATTGTCTATCTGATTTACCTTGGCTACAGTGGCGGATCCAGGATTTTTAACTCGGGGGGTCCCAATAATAAAGGTAAAAAATTTATAGACAAAAATAACATTGAGAAGTTAAATATAATACATTTCATTCAAAAATCATATGCAAAACATCATTACAAGCTATAAAATCCTAATTCAAGCGTCCACGACGAGGTTTCATAGTCTAAAAATGTTCCATGATAGCTTCATTACCAATACATGAAAAAACATCTTTCTCAATGTAAACAACTAAGGTGTCACTCAACCATTGATCTCCCTTTTGTTGCAAAGTTGACCCTTGATGATATTCATAACGGAAAATGTCCTCTCTACTGAAGCGGTTGCAACCGGTAAAACAAAAAACAAGCAAATATACATATGCAAATGTTTTATGAGTATACAAACATAAAACATATCAACAATCATATCAATAATAGACTAAAAATCTCCATCAATGTCTAATATAATTTAATTGAGATTAGATTAGAATTCCAAAAAACTTACTTTAATTTTGAACCAAATAGTGGTGGAGTGGAGAATTGAAACAGGTGGAGGTATGATATTTGATTTATGTAATTATAATATAGGATTGGGTCATGGGTGGGATTAGAAATTTAGGGTTTTGAAATGGGGGGAAGGAGGGAACCAAATAATGGGGAATTGGGGGAAAAGCAGCGGAGAAAGAGAGAACTCTAGGGAAAGATGTGGGGCTCAGAGGCTGGGCTTTAAAATTAAAACAATATGGAGTCATCAATCATGGCCCATGACTCATGGACAAAAGACAGTGTTTTTTGTCTCCCTATTTTTTTTTTATAAACTTAAAACAATTGGCCAAAACACTGCCGTTTTGGACCAATTGTTAAAAACCCCTATTTTCTTTCTTCTTCCCCGCTGTCTTCTTCTTTGTTGCAACCTGCAACCTACAATCTGAAACCTGCACAGCAGCACAGACCTCGTGTTTGAGGGGTCCTCCGGAAAATTTCTAACATCAATTTAGGGTCGTCAAGGGGTCTTGGGACCTCCCAGGTCCCTCTGTAGATCCGCCACTGCTTGGCTACCAATCCTATCTCTTGGTGTTCCATAAAGTAGTCGACCGTTGATCAGTGCCAAATCGGCATATCGGTCTCTTGCTCATGCAATGTGATGAGACCACCTGCCTTTGTTTTCTTCTCCATGAGCTACGTGTGTGACTCCCATCCCTCTTTTTGCTACTACATTGATTAAAACCTTATTTATTTTCAATTTTTTATCAAGGTCCTTAGGTATTAATAAACATCATTAATTATTTCAATAAGAAAATATTTTTTATTTCTAAATATATTATTAGAAATGTTACATTTGGTATATTTATATTTATGACTAAATTTATATGTTAATAATTATGTGGGTATATTATTTCTTGCTATAATTTTGTGAAGAACAATATTACCCTAATATTTATTTTATATGTTTTTATTTTATGTTTTTAAATAAATCAATAGTTATTTTTTAAAATATGTTAATAATTATGTGGGTACATTATTTCTTGCTATAATTTTGTGAAGAACAATATTACTCTAATATTGTCACATCCCGCCCTGGGCCCCCACCACATCCCGAGCTCGACCATAACACGATATTGTCCACTTTGGACCCTGACCACGCCCTCACGGTCTTGTTTTTGGGAACTCACACGAGAACTTCGTAGTGGGTCACCCATCATGGGATTGCTCTCGCGCGAACTCACTTAACTTCGGAGTTTCGATGGAACCCGAAGCCAGTGAGCTCCTAAAATGTCTCGTGCTAGGTAGAGATGAGAATATACATATAAGGCTTACATGATCCACACCCCAAGACAATGTGGGATGTTACAATCCACCCCCCTTAGAGGCCCGACGTCCTAGTCAACATATTTCCGGTCAGGGATTGGCTTTGATACCAAATTGTCACATCCCGGCACGAACCCCCACCACATCCTGGGCTTGACTCCATCGTAGCACAATATTGTCCGCTTTGGGCCCCGACCACGCCCTCAAGGTTTTGTTTCTGGGAACTCGCATGAGAACTTCCCAGTGGGTCACCCATTATGGGATTGCTCTCGTGTGAACTCGCTTAACTTCGGAGTTCCGATGGAACCCGAAGCCAATGAGCTCCCAAAATGCCTCATGCTAGGTAGAGATTGGAATATACATATAAGGTTTACATGATCTACACCCCTAGACGATGTGGGATGTTACAAATATTTATTTTTAAGTATTTATTATATTTTAAAAATATTATTTGAATTTGTTTAAATTTTATGATTTGTGGGACATTAAATGCATAAATGCATGAGTTAAATCTCTTAAATGATGTTAAGGACCTCGATCAAAATATTTAAATTAACAAGGTTTCAGTCTAACAATTAGGTTAGTTAGGGAATGGAACCAAAATGACCATTTTCTATCTTACTACATTGCGACAACCTTAGTGCCGCATATTTGGCCTCCAGTCCTATTCATCATGCTCGCCCACGTACTATCGGCCTTGATTATCATTTTGCTCATGAAAAGTGGCACATAGATCAGCCTGCTAAATTACTCACCAAAGCTTTTCATCAACCGCGTCATTGTGTTCTTTGCTCCAAACTTGTCCACTCAAGCGCGTCCAATTTGCAGATTGGGTGGTGTGGGGTGTTAGATTAAAGGAAATTAATCCAGGCAAATATCCGTAGATATGGAATGTATTATAGGAATGTAATTCTCAATTATAATTAGTGTAAGATTCCTTCTTAAATAGGGATTGGGAGCATTTTTACTCACCACCATAAACTATGGTGTATGCTCACCATACCTAATCAATTGACACGTGTCATTTCACTTAATCTTGGTTAATTTTTTTCAAAATTGAAAAACTAACATTTAATGTGAAAGTTAACTAGAGTTATGTGAAATAACACGTGTCAATTGATTAGGTGTATAGTGAGCATACACCATAGTTTATGGTGGTGAGCAAAAATGCTCCCAATAGGGATTTATGTAAATATTTTCACACATCAAGGAATCATATTTCTACATTAGCCATTAAAATTAAATGAGTAAGTTGGTCATAGTGAATTTTTACCCCCTAAATAAATGGTACTCCTGCCAAAAAGAAAATCTTTGCAGAACCAAGGTTGAATATTATCAATTTTGAGATACCTTATGTCTTGTACCTTCCATAATTTAGTAGCTTTTATAGTTTAAGTTAGGTAATAATTGAGATCATCTCTCTTTCCGTTAAACTATTTTGTTACAGAGATGATGAAAGATGTAGAAAGATATTGGATTAAGTTGTACTACAGACTTGAGTAATTATCCCATTATGATCTCTTTTAGTAGCTCTGAGAATACCGAATAAATATTTTCGCCAAATACTCGATGGACGAAAGATTGCTGTTATAATTTATGCATATATAACAGATCCCGGCCTGCTGATTAAAGCCAACTGGAAATTGCTTGGAAATACCAATGAGTTCGTCGATCATTTTACACTGCAAAACTTACATGTTTTCAAAATGGTTTAATCAAACAAAACACATGAAGATGAAGTGCACTTGACTTAAGTGCTAATTGTGTTATAAGACTACACCAACATGATCATCTTTTCTTTCTTTTTTTTATTGTCAAACGATAGATTTTGTTAGATTAGATGTTAGATTAGTCACCGACAAGATTCGAATCTACGCTGTCATGCAAGGGTTCAATTCCTTTCCATCACTATCATAAAAAGCCACTTGCTACCAACATGGTTATCTCATTGCAACGTTTCTAGTGAAAAAGTTGGTAGAGGAGGAGTTTGATTGTCAAATGAAGTTGGGCCTTGCCTGATGGTGGTTTGAATACGAGCATGCGCAATTTAAACCAATAACCAGTGAATGCGAATGCATGAATTTGAATGTTCAGATAAATAAATAGTAGCATAAGTTAGGGGTAAATGCGGAGGCTCAAAATCTCATCATATAACATTGTAATCAAATAACTAGCATCTTAATTCATGGCTTGTTTCATATCCTCCTTGCTTATATCCTATTAGATTATGAGGTTCTCCATAAAAAGGGCCTTTAATTGGCCTGAACGGACTGGATTTGTTCATGTATAGGCGTGGTGACTAGTGAACAAAAGATTTCCGTTGTCTAGGTGAGGCTAGGGATTTAAATTGGATTTAGCTTTTGAAGAGAGATTCTTAATCTAATTTTGATATGTATTGTTGGCCTATTGTCTCACAACCTTAGCTTTTAACGTTAATGGTTGTCTATCATATTCATTGAAACTGGTCTTCAGTTTTTCCTCTCTTTCCCTACTTCATTACTTACGCATTTTTGTAGATTCATTGCGTTAGCACGTCTTCAAACCCTTTTGGACTTTTTAGATGAGAAAATGCGCACCAAAATGGGATGGAATAATCAGCCAACTATTTAATGGATCAATGAACACGGACTGAGAAGAGGAAGGCAGACCAACAAAAACCTAAGTATAAAAATTAGGGAACTTCAACCAAAAGTTTCCAGTACTGTTTACTTTAACGAAAAACCACATTTTTACACTAAAAGTCAATCCTGGTACTATTCACCTTACCCTTTATTTTGTCCTTATCATTAAAACTCAAACTTTTCAAACCATTTTCATTAGTTTTCCCTGTAAATTACTCAAATCGATGACTTAGTAACTGAAAATCTCAAAATTAACAAAACGGGTGACCAACAACCATAAAAGAATTTTAAACAAAAGGAAAAGCCAAATCGGATGGGGGAAATAAAAAAAGGACGATGCTGTGAGAAAGAAGAGGAAGCAAAAGAAGTTAGAGAGAGAGCAAAGTAGGTCGTTGGAACAATAACTTTTATAGAGAAAAACTAGTTTTTTCAATCCGAGGAAAGTGCTTCTATCGTCTATGCAACATTAGCTGTTGATAAGGAGTTGCAACCAGACAAGGTGAAAGAAAAATGTTAGTTTCCAACTGCAAGCTTTCAGTGCACTTTGAGGCTGCTGGGGTGAGATTTCTTCAAGCATGGTATAACACATAATTGAAAAGTTGGTGTTTGTGGAACCTTTCAAAGCAAAAAAAAAAAAAAAAAAACAAAAAACAAAAGGTACTCTCTCTTTCATTCAGCATGAATAGTCCCTTGCATGTCAAGCAGCCCAAACCTTGCTTCGGAGGTACCCAAGTCCGTTCCGAGATAAAGTCGCCCCACCCCCCAACCCCCAATTGAAACACCCACTTGAGCTTCATCATTACTACTTCCAACAACCATTGGTACTGTTGGACCTCTTGGCCACCATCTCGGTCTTGTATGCTTGTTCTTCACGCCATTACACAACCCATTTCTTGAAAACTTCATCTGTAGACTGAACATCCCTGAAGCATCAAACACTTAACAGCTTGAATTTGATGCACAACTACTGTAACTACTTGGTGTTGGTGATGAGAGAGAGAGAGAGAGACCATGTGTATGCGTACGTGTGTGTTGGGGATGGCGACCATGGAAACATGAGGGAGGTTGCATTTGCAGCCATGGAAAAAATGCTATAAATGGATGTAAAGATCATTTTACATTTTGAAATGGGTTTGGGAGGATAGTTTAGGTAATAACTCTGGGTTTTAAGAGATATTAATTAATAGTAAGTTGGATGTAGAGAGAGGTTACATGGGTTCAAATATAATTTCCCTTGTATGTTTTATCACAAAACCGGCCAATGTCAGATATGAACTTAGCCAAGTCAGCTAAAGCAGTGTGATCATCGCTCTTGACCCAAGTTTAAATCCCTCTTCCCAAATTTTGGAGCGTAAATTACAGTATCGTCTGTGAAAGAAAAAAAAACCACAAACCCACTCCGTGCAGATGCAACCTCGAGTAAGCCTAAACACACAAACACCAGAAAGCGTAATCAGATGTAGTGTTTTCTATCAAATAACGCAAAACGTTCAACATTTATCTCATGATTTCAGGAAGAGGAAACTCTCCTTTGATATCGACTTCTCACAAACTTGAATGAATTACAGTAATTTGTACTTGTTCCCGCATTCCACACCAATAATAATCTGAAGCTGAGGAGAAAGACGATCCGTCTCAGAACATAACCATGTCAATCTGTCTCGGCACACAATCGCACGAAAAAAGCTTTCATTTCTTTTGGATTTTATTGTTTCAATTGTACACAGGGTCTCGTGTATAAGAACTGGGTAACCTAGCTACGGTGACAAACAGTACAAGCAACTACAGGTCGACCGCAGGATGCCAAGCATCATCCATGGCCTGGGACAACGGAGAGGACCGAATAATGTTCTAACTGGCAACCTGCTGCAATGGAGGCCAAGCCATTTCATCATCTGTGTGGCCCTGAATGAGAAAATCAGAACAATTCTTCCTGCACCCATGGTTATATGGGTTTCGGAACCGCCCATCTGGACCCCGAAGATACCCATAACGAATAGCATTCGCCAATTCGTTGGTGGTGATATTTCGAGCTATCTGTTTCAAAGATGCAACGACATCATCAGTATATTCTCACTTACTTGCAGGAGTTTAAAAGACAATAATTGTAAATACATCTGTACTAAACTAATCAAGTCTTATGAAAAGATCAAATTCAACACATACCAAAGTGAAGGTACAAAATATTAAAGAAAATTAACTATACAACAACAACAAAGCCTTTTCCCACTAAAGAAAATTAACTATAACGAGAAAAAAAAAGAGAACCAAATTTTGCAACATCAACTTCATTAATTAATCCACATCAGTGATTTTGTTTCTCTTGTCAGTATTCTCTTACAGGATGTGAAAGGGGGCATAACTTTCTTATCAATTGCTATATGTTCCCACAATTTTTTCCCATTATTTAACGGGTTCTTCAATCGCTATTTATCCAGCCCCAAAGAAAAAATCTCAAGAAAGAAGGAAAAGGAGGTAAATAAAAGATAAACCGTATTCCAAATTAATGACCGTATGGGCTGGCTAATCCTTGAATGCAACTGAAAACTAGTTAATCCATTTCGAGAGTATAATTCCCATCTCAGAAGATGTAGTTTTCACTTATTAGGAGGAACACATGTTTTGTCTTTGCTAACTAAAGCTAAAATTTATGTAGTGAGGGTTCCATCAATTACCTGAGTTGCCTGCGCCGTTGTCAGGGTAGTAACAGCAATTAAAATAATTACGTCCACCAACAGAAAAGCAACAATACTAGGATATTGAACTACCACACGACGAATCCATGATTCTTCTGTTCGCAGTCCTGGCAATGCACCCCAAATCCCTGTCATAGTGAAAAGACAGCTGTCATCTAGTAAAAAAATGAAACAGTTCATCACAAAGTTCATAATTTCTGCTACCCACATACTTTGAACTGCAACAGCAGTAGAAATGAGTGACGTCAAAGTTCCCAGGCAGATAAGTATAAAGAAATCTCGCTTGTTTCTCTGCAAGCAAATAAAGAGATAGTGAAGCTGGTGGAAACAATTGTGACCTCAAGTATCCATATCAAAGTTATATTGACTTGGACTGTGATGAAGTTAGCACTACTTACCTTTCCAACACAATTAGATATCCATGGACAATGATGGTCAAACTGTTCTACGCATCGGTTACATGAGGGGCAGTGTTTAGAGCGAACAGGTCTAATTATCTGAAGCAAAAGAATGTCATAAATCCATGACATTAATCAAATCTACAAAAATTATATGCACCATAAAGATATCCCAAAATACTATACTATCTAACATCCTCTTTGAAAGAAAATAGGTCATCAAGTTAACCTTGCAAGTGGGACAAAGTTGAGACCAATTTCCCATCCATACAGCGGAATTGTTCAAATCAACGTTCAACAAAGGATCCTGAAAAATGTTGGCGCACTGTTAGTAAGCTAAGTTACACAAGTTTACAAGTCAACCATACCCCATCTGGAACTGCGTTTCTGAGCATTGCCATGTAGAGTACAAATGTTTTTACCACATATGCACGCATAATGCTCGAGCATGTATTGTCACATCATCTATTTTTCAATTGCATTAGATGGGTCCCCTTTATTAACTGGTCACATAAATATTTCCAAGGGAAACTGACTTTTCATGCATAATTCCAAAATCAAGGGTTCTTTTGTTCTATCAGAATAGTTGATATTTGAGTTTGGGGAAGAAGGTGAAAGTCTTCTGTAGTTGCAGAACAATTGCTAAGTTTTCAGTGATGTGCTTGGAAACAAGAAAGGATCTTTGAAAAATTTGATGGGGAGGATGTACAGTTTTCTTTACATGACAATTCCTCGATTTTGGACCTCACTCAGTTTCGTTTCTTCCAAATTTTGTGATACATGATATTTTTTACTTATGCTGCTATGCACATGCGATGCTGTCACTAAAGATGCACTTAACATTTTGCAATCATATGAGATTTAAACTATCAACCTAACTAAGTTCGAATTAAGTTTCATGCCTACCACCTTCTGTTTTACAGAAACTGATGGCTTCAGGAAAAAAAAAAAATATATATATATATAAATTGTTAAAGATAGTCATTAGAATATCTATAAATTGTTACAGTTAGTCATCAGAAAACTACTTATATTGAACGTAGAAATGATAAAGACTAAACAGAAACATTGCATACCTCTGTATTTATAGGATTGCTTAAATCCCCTGCTCTTTTGATGTAACCTGGATCTTTACTGCAAGCAAATGTGGTAGATAATTGTTTAATGACATCACAAAAACAAACTACAACAGAAGATTCGTGGTAGATGTATAAAGCACATCTACTTTTAAGGTATAAATTTGCCAAGCTAGTAATGTCTCTTGATGATGGATAAGATATATTAGGTTCCTCCGAAAAAGGAATGGGTGGGGTTATCTGGTGGCTGTGGAAAAAACGAACCCTAAGTGCTAAGTGACTACTAAATTGTCCAAACCAGAAGTTCAAGTATCAAGGCATATTCAAATTTTCTTACTGAAACTAACGCAAATACCCATTTTAGAGAACTGGAGAAGATAAAATCAATATTTTATTTGAGTTTAATTTTGGATTCTAGAAAAAGGATTACCTGCTGCACCTGTAGAACATAATCAAGGAACCCACTGCTAATGAAATGGCAGTCCATCCCCAGATACCGACAGCAGCAGTAACCTTTGTCAGATTAGGAGCTAACATGGGTAAGTATGAAGTCAGTGAGGAATGACTAGCAAGGGAACTCAATCTATCTGAAATCTAAAGGAAAACTGGAACAAGCTTTACTACCTGCAAGGACAGAATTCATAAAGAGAACTGTCTGAAAGACTATTATACACAACAAGACAGGTGCGTAACCAATATCCGCCATCTTCCCACTGCAAAATTTGTCTCTCCAGCAGTTGCTATGAGCCCGCTGCTGGTTAGCCTACACAAGATACAAAATCACTCTTTTTTTAATTAACATGATAATATTATAAACATTCCTATTCAATTAATAGTTAACAGAATGTTGTAGAATATAATTCCCCCCTTCACATATACTTTTCTCATGAGAAGAATCGAAGGATATACATAAGGATACATCTGATATGACATCTATATTTACAATAACTCCTGCAAGTCTTCCAGAAAAGAGAAAACAAATTCATGTTTGGTGAGGCATGTATGTAAGTTATGGAAGGTACATGAGAACCACTAACCAATTTGTTTACCTTATATATGTACTATACATGACACTGAATTCTCAACAAAGAAAAGAAAATGTGAATAATAACAAACGCCAAATCTATGAGAAGAACCCATAAGTTATGCAACCATTGCAAAATTCGGTCCTATATCAAAACCTCCTCCCAAACTCAACCTCATATTCCCATATCTGCATTTCAAGTCCCGTTAGATTTGGTGATGAGAAAGCTACCAGAAGTGCTACAAATATAAAGTTACGTACAAGGAAAAGAGCGACACGCTGATGACCTTTATCAGATGCAATCTGAACAGGAGTAAAACCAGCATTGTCTTTCACAGTTAATTCCTGCTTAGTGCCAGCATAGACAAGCACTGTGCAAGCCTCCACGTTCCCACTTAAAGCTGCCCAGTGCAAAGGGGTACAACCTAATACAAATGGTACTCTCAAGTCATCAGACCACAAAGCAGATCACCAAAAAGAAGAAATAAGCATGATTGAAATTCATCTTCTTCAATATAAAAGAGTATTATTTACAGGCTAAGGTAGCAACTTCATGATCATAGCTGTCCTGTATTGCATTATTTGATACCCATCACGAGACATGTTTAATCACTCTCTTCTACTTAGGCTAGGTTTGACATATTACATAAACGGCTGATGAATAAATTTAAGGGTGCCTTTATTGGCACCCAATTTTTAGTTAAGTTCACCCAATTAATTTAACAAATTATACTTCCAATTTTACTCTTATCGAATGACCAAAAAGGACATAAACCATTATCATTTTCTCAACCCCAAAATTGAAGTTTGAAAGCACTCAAGCACAACACAGATGAATGAATAATTATCTGTTTTGACCTCTCACCCATATCCATCGAACACTTTCTGAGATAATTGAGAAGGTATTCCAATCAATATTATTAAAACAGAAATTAGCAAGTGGTTGTGCTTCTCAAGCATCAGTGGAGTAAGAGCTGTAAATTCCTTGATAAACCATTTCAGCCAGCTTTTTACTTGCATGATTTAAGCCGAGACCAAAGCTTTATATGAAGAAGATAGAAAGCCTTGGAAATATTTTTGTATTGTTGATTTTTTTCGGTAAAGGTGTTGTTCACTTGATTTTCTGCAGCATAAGGGTCAAAATTGAAGGAATTGATGCATAAAATTCTGACCCAAGCTACCGAACATGAATCCAAATATCCTGTCAACCAGGCCCGAACCATAAAGTTACACCAAACGGGACATATTCAAGATGATATCCCTTGGTGTATGCTTTTCGCAAATGATATAGATGAAACGCAAGAGGTAGTAAACGCTAAGCTTAAACATTGGGGGGAGGTGTTGGAATCTAAAGGTCTCTGTCTAAGTAGGTCAAAGACAAAGTATATGGAGGGCAAGTTTAGTGGGAATGAGGGTCCAAATGAGATAGGGGTGAGGACTGGAGATCAGGAAGTACCAAAGAATGCAAGCTTTCTTTATCTTTGATCTATGTTGCAAAGGAACGGAGAATTGGATGGAGATCTCAACCATAGATTACAAGTTGGATGGACGAAGTAGAAGAGTGCATCAGGTGTGTTGTATGACCGTCATATGCCAATAAAGCTCAAGGGGAAATTTTATAAGACGATAATAAGGCCAACAATGCTTTATGGCACGGAAATTTGGGCAATCAAGCATCAACACATGCAAAAAATGAGTGTAGCGGAGATGAGAATTCTTCATTGAATGGGTGGAAAGACAAGCCTTTTGTCTGAGTTCACTTTTGTTGCGGTGGGTGTAGAGATGGGTGAGTAGTTGGGATAGCTTTGGAATGTTAAATGTTTGTAATTTCTTAAAGAAGATGGGTTAAACTTATTAATTTGGGTGGACTTAACTAAAAGTTGGGTGCCAATAAAGGCACCCTAAATTTAATTGTACTCTTTTTTTTCTTTTCTTTTTTTTTTTTTTTTTTTTTTTGAAGAGTTTAATTGTACTCTTAAAATAACCAGAACACAACAATATTGGGTGAATAGTGCACATTTAGTGTACCTTCTTTATCTTGCCTCCCTTGGCATGCATCTCTAAACAGAAGTAATCTAACTGTATCTGCAAAACCTTTATATGCGGCCCTGGTTGAAAATATAATAAATTAAAATAATTTTCATGTAGACAATCTCACAACAAAAACTTCCTGTTTCCACATACGTAAGACTGCTGCACAGAACATCATAATTTGATCAATGACCTCAAATCAGATAAAAACTTGTTTTGCCAATCAGATGAAGACCTTTTGCCATTTAAAGGCTCAGCCAAAAATACAGATCACCAAAATAGACCAATCAAATAATTAGAAAGGAAAATCTAGACAAGTCAAGGTATTACATGCATACTGAAAATATTAACAAAACGGAAAAGAAGTTGGATGCTAGTATTATGAACAAACCAAATCAAGAAAGAACTAATACTGGTGCTATATACAGATGTACATAATGAACCACATCTGATAATGAAAGCTTTGTGGAGGGGTACAGACTGCTATTGCACCCCCGCAAGTCCTTACCAGACACCAAGAGTCCTTCCATGGTTCCAATACCAATCTGAATACCTCCACAAGGGGTCACACAGTTAGAAGGTAGGGATCAATTAGCTATTTCCATTTTCCATAAAAGCAATAATAACTACTTCAATCGTTTATTCACTCATTCTTTACATGTGTGCACAAAACAACGTGGATATGAATAGATTTAATCCATGACAGCCCATGTTTTGATGGAGAAAGTGAGAAAGCACGATGCCAATGTCACAGAATATCTATGAACACGTAAACCATGTCAATATGCCATAGTATAGCCTTTCAACATACCAATGAAGAGGACTCCTCCCCTCATTATCAGGTGCATCAAAATCAGCATGATATCTTGCAACAATGTGATTCAGAAAAGATGTTTGCCCATATTGAGCAGCAACGTGAACTGCCTGCAGTAGATTAAACAAGAGTTGAGAAAAAACTAGTGGCAACAAGCATTCTTTGATTGCATCAAAATATAGGACTAACAGCTAATTTTAAAGTATACATCACCCAATCAAAATTAAATTCACACAACATATGACTACCTAAAACAATACAACAACAACAACAAAGCCTTTTCCCACTAAGTGGGGTTAGCTATATGAATCCTAGAATGCCATTGCGCTCGGTTCTGTGTCATGTCCTCCATTAGATCCAAGTACGCCTTTTCTTAGAGTTTCATCCAAAGTTTTCCTAGGTCTTCCTCTACCCCTTCGGCCCTGGACCTCTGTCCCGTAGTCGCATCTTCTAATCGGAGCGTCAGTAGGCCTTCTTTGCACATGTCCACACCACCGTAACCGATTTTCTCTCATCTTTCCTTCAATTTCGGCTACTCCTACTTCACCTCGGATATCCTCATTCCTAATCTTATCCTTTCTTGTGTGCCCACACATCCAACGAAGCATCCTCATCTCCGCTACACCCATTTTATGTACGTGTTGATGCTTAACCGCCCAACATTCCATGTCATATAGCATCGCCGGCCTTATTGTCGTCCTATAAAAATTTCCCTTGAACTTCAGTGGCATACGACGGTCACACAACACGCCGGACGCACTCTTCCACTTCATCCATCCAGCTTGTATTCTATAGTTGAGGTCTCCATCTAATTCTCCGTTCTTTTGCAAGATAGATCTTAGGTAGCGAAAGCGGTCGCTCTTTGGTACTTCCTGATCTTCGATCCTCACCCCTAACTCCTTTTGGCCTCCATTTGCACTGAACTTGCACTCCATATATTCTGTCTCTGATCGGCTTAGGCGAAGACCTTTAGATTCCAACACTTCTCTCCAAAGGTTAAGCTTCGCATTTACCCTTCCTGAGTTTCTTCTATCAACACTATATCGTCTGCAAAAAGCATACACCAAGGAATATCATCTTGAATATGTCCCGTTAACTCATCCATTATCAATGCAAAAAGGTAAGGACTAAAGGATGAGCCTTGATGTAACCCAACAGTTATGGGGAAGCTTTCGGTTTGTCCTTCATGAGTTCTTACGGCAGTCTTTGCTCCATCATACATATCCTTTATAGCTTGGATATATGCTACTCGTACTCCTTTCTTCTCTAAAATCCTCTTGGGACCCTATCATACGCTTTTTCCAAATCTATAAAGACCAAGTGTAAATCCTTTTTCCTATCTCTATATCTATCCATCAATCTTCATAAGAGATAGATTGCCTCCATAGTTGAGCGTCTTGGCATGAACCCGAATTGGTTGTCCGAAACCCGTGTCTCTTGCCTCAATATATGCTCAATGACTCTTTCCCAGAGCTTCATTGTATGACTCATTAGCTTAATACCCCTATAGTTCATGCAATTTTGTACGTTTCCCTTATTCTTGTAGATAGGCACCAAAGTGCTCTTTCACCACTCATTTGGCATCTTCTTCGTTTTCAAAGTCCGATTGAAAAGGTCTGTGAGCCATACTCTACCTAAAACAATATGACTATACATATAATAATCGCTTTATAAAAGAAATAATGCTACACATGATAATCACCAGTAAGGCAATAAAAGTTCCTACATTTGTTATTAGTTATTACAAGCAATGCTAAGAACATATGTATCTGGGTAAGCATGTATACGGAAAGTTCTCCTGCTAGGAACTCTGTAAACCTAAGGTGCTTTATCTTGCTGAATCTGGACCATAGATCAGTGTGGTTCATACCAAAATGTTTGGTCCAGATTAATTGCAACGTAAACTTTTCTTTGTTTTCAGATTAGAGAACATTGCGATAAAGTATGGCAACATATCGTAGACAAGCTGCAGTGCCAAAACTGGTAATCCGCAATGCACCGCACCAAAGAAAGTTTGTACATATGTACTTCATCTCGTTAGCATAGTACGTATGCAGCTGGTGTTGAAAACTAGGCTTCATTATTGGTCGTTGGATTCAGCAGTTGGATACTTAATGGAAGTGAAACTACTGAAAACTACTTGTGACCCATGAATAACACACTTGCTCCCTCGCCTCTGGAATCTCATCCAGCTCCCAAACCACGCCACCTCTCCACTCTCAATTCTTCATCTCCACCCAAATGCAATGGTAGAATTAAGGCTTTAAGGCCTCGTTTGGCAGCTCGGACTGTACTGACTATTTCTATCGGATAGGATAAATAGTCATCGGATAGTACTGACTAAATTAATCGGGCGTTTGGTGCAGTATCGGATTAATGACCGTATTATTTATACTGTGTTTGGTATTATACCGGATAAGATAAATCAAACTTAAAATAAAATTAAAAAAAAAAAGTGAAATCATCTTTTTTTTTGCAGATCTCTCTGCACCCCCCAAACTCCATCCCTCTCTCTCTTTCGCAGATCTCTTTGCACCCCCCCAAACCCAGTTTGATGATTACTGGAAAAGAAAAAGAATAGAAAAAAACAAAGTTGTCAAATGCAGGAAGAACCCAGCAGCCACAAAGTTGTCCCAAATCTCTCCGTCCCACCCCCAAATCGCCCAAATCCATCAACAAAATCAGGGAACAATTAAGCTAAAAACTCATAAAACATCTCCAGTCCTATAATTCTCTGCAATTCCTAGAGAAACCCAATTCAAAAAGTTAGCGTTTTGCAGCTCGAGTTCTGAGAATTCTGCAGAAAGAAGGAGTTGGGTTGCTGGGAGCGGCGGAGGAGATGTGGAGGTTCGGGGGTCGGTGTTATTGGGGAAGGAAGGAGTGGCAGAGCAATGGGGGGAGGAAGGAGGGGGACGAAGTGAGCGAGAGAGAGGGGGACGAAGTGAGCGAGAGAGGAGGAGGACGAAGTGAGCGAGAGAGATGGACATTCTACCTGACTAAATTATACAGAGGTTTTGGTTGGGATAAATAAGTGGGTGGGAGGTGTATAAAATGAGTGGGCCCGGATTAAATAATCCGGTGCTTATTTAATACGAAGCTCACCAAACATCTGTTTCGTACTATTAATACTATCCGGTGCTCTTATACGGCGTGCCAAACAAGGCCTAAAGGTCCATTAGTGTCTGAAAATGATCTCAATCTCAATGAACTCAAACAATAGTTTTGGAAGAGAAAGAACATCAGCAACACATAAACAGATACAAGTATGAATAAAATTAGGAAGATCAATAGAACATACATGTCCCATATAACAGATATACAAGATCAGGGCAAAACTATGGGGAAATAATTTTAAGGAAATACCTAGTTTATGTAACATAATATATTTTTTTATTTCAAAATGGACAAACTCAACCGAGAAAATTAAAGATATTGGAAATAAACTGCATTAAAAGGAGAGAGGAAATGAGAGAATTACCCGGTACCCATGTACATCAGCTGCCTCAACCCTAGCTCGATTCTGCAAGAGCACATCAGCCGCCGCAATTGCACCCTTCACGGCTGCCCAATGCAATGCTGTCTGCTGTACATTTTCAGTCGCATTGACATCTCCACCATGCTTTGAACACATCAATACCAAGTACATTAATACCAAACAAGCCAACCTCACCACAGAATGGAGCAACCCAATACCAAAAGTAGAACAAAATAAAAACAGACATATGCTTCTTCAACAGCAAAAGAAAACCCACTGCAACTGTTCGACCACCCCGTGATACACACAAAAAATTCAAAATTTCCACACACAAACCCACTGCAAAACTCAACCTTTCCTCACAAACCCACCACAGAAATAGCTCAATCTGTATAAACCCACCACAGAAAACAAACTAATTCACAGAAATAGAAAGGGTTTAGGGCATAGATACCTGAATTATGTAGTGGGCAATATCGGGGAAGTTATTGAGAGCAGCCCAGTGGAGGGCGTAGTAGCCATGGACGTCTGGCTTGGAGAGAGAGGCACCGTCTTGCTCGACGAACTTTCTGAGTTTCTGAAAATCGCCATAAGCAGAAGCAGAGAAAACGTCGAACACGGGAACCTCGGGAGGGTTTTCCTGGGTTTTTGAGTCCGAAGACACCACCTCTATCTCTGAAGAAGCCATTGATGCAGAGCATAAGGGAGAATAATCAATCACTGTAATGAAGAATAAGAGAGGATAGGGTTTCTGGAGTGAATTGGGTATTTCTTCCTTAATTGTGAATTGGGGAATTCTACTTTCTTTGCCCCTGTAGTAATGGTGAGTCGGTGTGACAGAGGTTTGGTTGCAAAATTGCATCACAAGGAGTCATGACTCATGACTCACGACGGATACCTCAAAACATAATAATATTAATTTTTTATCTTATGATATTTAATTAAGGAACTTTTATGAAAATGACTTGAGTTAAATTTATTTTAATTAAAAATCATATTATAATTTTATTTAATAAAATAATTAAATTTTAATGAATAATCCCTTAAATTTTAATAAAAATAACAAAAAAACTTAAATTTTAATGAAAATGACATAATTTTAAAAAAATAAAAAAACAAAACAACCCTGACGCGCAGGACTTGTATACTGTTTATGAAACTAAACACTATTTATGAAACTACACTATTTATGAAACTAAACGGTACTATACTATTTACGAAAAACTAATAAAAAGGATTTCAAATCTTTATATTTTAATAAAAAAATCATCTACTAACTTTATTTAATAATAAAGACAAAAAATTAATAAAAAAAATTAACCTAAAAACCCCAACTTGCGATGGGGCGCGTACCCCCTCCCTTTCACACTCCAATTTTTTCTCCCATCTTTTTCTTCCATTGTCAGCCACATTAATAGATTTCTGTATTTTTTTTTTTTTTGGCTTAGAATAAGAAAAATACTTCAAATTGAATTACATTCTCTAGTTTTATTTTTGTGGTATTGCTTCCCAATAGTAGTCATAATGATGAGAAACTTTTCAATGTGTTCGGAACACGGGGTCATACACTTTTATACAAGTTGTGAAATTCTTGTGTTAAAAAATTAATAACATAAAAAATAAAAATTACCCCCACTTACATAATAACACGTGGTATACTATTTTTGTTACAGGCACAAAGAAAATTTTCTCTAAGATGACACCCAAGCTCAAGAAATTGGATGGAGAGCTACATTTATTATTGTAGGTATGTAAAAATGTGAGGAAATTTTAATTTGGTAATTGAAAACAACTTTTAAATGTAATTACTGAGAACATTGTCACATCCCGGCCCGGGCCCCCACCACATCCCGGACTCGACTCCATCATAGCACGATATTGTCCGTTTTGGGCCTCGACCACGCCCTTACAATTTTGTTTCTGGGAACTCACACGAAAACTTTTCAGTGGGTCACCTATCCTAAGATTGCTCTCACGCGAACTCGCTTAACTTCGGAGTTCTGATAGAACCAGAAGCCAATGAGCTCCTAAAAGGCCTCGTGCTAAATAGAGATGGGAATATACATATAAGGCTTACATGATCTATTCCCCTGATCGATGTGGGATGTTACAATTCACCCCCCCTTAGGGGCCCGATGTCCTCGTCGGCACACTTCCGGCCAGGGATTGGCTCTGATACCAAATTGTCATATCCCGACTCAAGCCCCCACCACATCCCGGGCTCGACTCTATCATAGCACAATATTGTCTGCTTTGGGCTCTTACCACGCCGTCACAATTTTGTTTCTGGGAACTCACACGAGAACTTCCCAGTGGGTCACTCATCCTGGGATTACTCTCATGCGAACTCGCTTAACTTTAAAGTTCTAATGGAACCCGCAGACAGTGAGCTCCCAAAAGGCCTCGTGCTAGGTAGAGATGGAAATATACATATAAGGCTTACAGGATCCATTCCCCTGGTCGATGTGGGATGTTACAACATAATCTTCTCAAGGTTTTGATCTAAGGAATCACTTCTGGGTTCGTCGTTTTCGGCGCAATAGATGCTTTTACACGACCAAAAAATGTCTAAATTTCAAACCTTATGAAACTAAACCAAGAATTAAACATTATTTATAAAACTTCACCGATAAGTAGACATTATTCATGAAACTAAACCAATAAGTAGATCCTATTTATGATACTGGATCAATAAGTAGACATTATTTATGAAACGAAAACAAGAATCATGCATTATTTTCAAAACTAAATCAATAGGTGAAAACTATTTATGAAACTGGACTATAGATTATTTATGAAACTAGAATAAGAACTGGACAATATTTAAGAAACATGACTAAGAAGTAGACACTATTTATAAAAGTAGACCAATAACTAGACACTATTTACGAAACCAGACCAAAAAAGAGACACTATTTATAAAACTGTACCAATTACTGTACATTATTTATGAAACTAGATCCAATAACTAGGCATTATTTATGAAACATGTCAAAAAACTAGGCACTAATTATAGAAGTGAACAAAAAACTATGCACTATTTATGAAATTGGACCAATACATAGCAAGGAATTTTTATGAAAAAGGTTTGAGCTAAATTTATTTTAACCAAAAACCATGATATAACTTTATTTAATGAAACAGAATTAAATTTTTATGAAAAACCCCTAAATTTTAATAAAAATGACATAAAAACTTAAATTTTAATGAAAATGACACAATTTAAAAAAAACAAAAAAAAACAAATTGATGCGCAAGCTGTTTATGAAACTGAATATTGTTTATGAACCTGAATGATACTACTATTTATTGGTCCAATTTCATAAATAGTGTCTAATTTTTTGTCCACTTTCATGAATAGTGTCTAGCTCTTGATCATGTTTCATGAATAATGCCTAGTTATTAGGTTCAATTTCATAAATAATGTATAGTAATTGGTACAGTTTCATAATAGTGTCTCTTTCTTGGTATGGTCTCATAAATAGTGCCTAGTTATTGGTCTACTTTCATAAATAGTGCCTAGTTCTTGGTCATGTTTCATAAATATTGTCTAGTTCTTACTCCAGTTTCATAAATAGCGTATAGTTCAGTTTCATAAATGGTTTCCACCTATTGGTTCAGTTTTGGAAATAACGCCTAATTCTTGTTTTCGTTTCATAAATAGTGTCTACTTATTGATTCACTTTCATAAATAGTCTATACTTATTGGTTTAGTTTCATAAATAGTGTCTACTTATTGGTAAAGTGTTATAATTATTGGTGAAGTTTTGGAAATAATGCCTAACACTATGGTCAGCCCTCCCCTCCTATATATACCTCTTATTCTATCAAATTTCGGTAAGCTTTGCTACCCTAAAAAACCCTAAACACTTTATTCTTCTCAGAGAAACTGACTTAGGCATCGGAGATCTATTGGCCTAACCCCCTACCTCGTGGGTGCGTGAGGCTTAGGTCTTTGATTAAATGTGTTAATTGTTTTGCAGGTGGCTAAAGACGGCGAAAATTTGCATCGACAAATTTGTGCTTTCATTGAGAGCTGATTCAAATACTCAAATAAGCCTCTTGCATTTGTTTCTTGAATTTTCTGTTATGTTGAATTTCTCACACGTCGTATCAATTAATTTTTCCTAGAAAAGTTTCTTGATCAATCCTTGGAGAAATGATAAAACGGTAGGAAATTTAAAAACCACGACGAACGAAACCCTGTACGTATAAGGATTTAGACCAGAGAGTGGAGACGAGGACATAGCCCCACGATGGCTATCCTGAAGACTCAATGCGATGGCGAGAGAAGCCCTACCGCCGTGGAGCCACACCATTGTCGTGGCCACCACCTTGCAGCCCACGACAAGGATCACCACAGCAGCAACAGCCTAAGCCGAGGCCCAAACACGTGCTGCAACAACCCACTGTGCTGCTAGTGCACCAACAAGCTACGGGCAAAAGGTCCAGCCCACACTAGCTGCCACAGCAGGCCTAGACTCGAGCCCAGACCACGACAACTGCTACCAGCCAGGCAGGCTAAGGCATGGCAGCCTAACGGCCAGGAGGGCCCAATCTCGTACAAGCCCAAGACGAGTAAGCGCCGGTTCAACACGCAACGCACGACCCAGCCATCCAGCTGGGTTGGCCTGCCTCGCGACCCGCTCCGATAACCCGGCTTGTGGCCTAATCCAACTTGAGAACATCTTCGACGATCCAAATTCTGGCCACCAGTCCTGCAATCGACTCAAGGTTATTTTCACCCTACTTTTCTGCAAGAATGCCCGCTCTGGGTTTAAACTTTGTACCTGCAATCCACTACACTTCCACCACACATGGAGATGCTCATTATCCAAACTTTTCTAATCCAAATGATGAGTATCACCTGCCCCAACAAGTCGCCAATTTGATAAGCGCCATCTCGCAGCATACCACCTTGGTGAACAAGCTCCTTGAGCGCATCGAGACACAACGCACCCCCGATAAGGTGTCCCGAAACAAGACGAGGGCAGAAAAACGTGACTCATTCCAGATACGTCATGGTCAAGAACCGCTCAGCCTGCCATAAACCATGCGTTTGGGTAAAGAAACATTCATTCCTGACTCGGCTCATGAGTCAATGCATATTCGAGGTTAGGTCCGCACTCTGACGAGTACTCAAGACATTCCAGGCAAAACACCCATACGAAGCTAGGCCCACAAGGAGATCCTATTGCGAGACACTAAAGTATGCAGCCACATGGTGGACCGAAGAGAGCACGAGAGCAGTCCAGCTCAAGTTCCAATGGTAGCCCCCACCAAGCGCGATGGTGAGTAGCATAAAATGAATCAGGTGCACCATGATCGCGACACAGACAAGCAGGTCAACACCGGGGGCAGCTGGAGACTTTGTTGCCCCATCAGGTGCAAATCTATGAGGAAGTACAATGGGTCGTAACAAAGCAACTGCATAGATTCCAGCGCATTGATACTATTGACAATGCCATTCATAGAGACGAGGCCAACATGAGCATGTCATTGTTTACGAACGAGATCGAGCAGACAGAGCCATCTCGAAAGTTAGCCCGCCGCATTTCACCTTGTTCAAATGAGATGAAGATCCGGACAAACACTTGATGCACTATCGAAGCGCCATGACCCTCTACTACAGTAATGACGCTCTCATGTGCAAAATCTTTGCCACGACACTTCAAGGCGAGGTATAAGACTGGTTCCACACCCTGCCACTAAGTTCAATCGAGAACTTCAGCGAACTTTCCTTGGTTTTCCCTAAGGAATATTCGTCATACGGCTCGATCAAAAAGACGTCTGACCACCTCTTCAACATGAAAAATAACCCGAGTGAGTCATTCCGCGCATACGTCAAAAGGTTCAAGGCGGAGAAGGCAAAGATCGTCAGATGCGATGACAGCATTGCATGCTCAACTTTCCAGAAATGGCTCTCAGTAGATCACCCACTTTTCAGAGAATTGATCATGGGCGAGAACTTGACCCTAGTAGACTCTTATGCTTTGGTAGAAAAACACTCATTCTGGGATGAGGCCAAGCGCTCCAAAAGTAGCTTGAGTAACTGCATAAAGATGCAGAGCCAACTTAGAAGAAGGCGGGCGATAAACCGCTCAATAACAAGGACAATCTAGAAGCAGATGTAGGGACCAATCCCTAACAAAAGGAGGCTTAGCGGCCAAGACGTACACCAAGTTTTCAGTCTCAATCAACCAGATCATTCGTGACCTTAGGGATAAGCCATGGTTCAAAATGTCGCAACCTATGAGAGGAGACACCTCCAAGATGGACCAGACGCAGTACTGCACTTTCTACAAAGGTCCAAAACACGCAACCAACGACTACATCACATGGATGAAGTACATTGAGAAGCTCGTGAAGGAAGGCAAGTGCGGCCAGTATGTCGACAGGTTAGCTGCCCGGCCAAAGCGAGAAGCAAACGTTGAAGCGGAACCCCCAGCTAAGATGATCCGAATCAATGACATCTTTGTCTAATCCAAGCATCTGGAGACCACCAACAGTTCTAAGAAAAGGAAGATCCAGCATGCGAGATCGTCTTTTAGGTTCAAGCCATAGATGTTGCACTTTGACCAATCGTCGGTTTCATCAAGCAGGATGCTGAAAGAGTAGATTTTCCCCATGACGATGCTTTGGTGATTTTTGCTCAAATGGCCCACGCCATCGCTGACAGAATTATAGTGGACAGCTGCAACTCAGTCAATATCCTGCAATTGTCAGTCATTCAGAATATGGGCTTGAAAAGCACGATCAAACGCAAAATAGAGGTCTTAACCGAATTCAACAGACTTACCTCAACTGCCAATGGCACAATCACGCTTGACGTAACCAGCCCTCCAATTGTCTCATTGCAAACCTTTATGATCGTTAATGACCTATCTCTTTATAATGGGATATTGGGCTAACCTTGACTAGTGAAGATTGGAGCTGTGACATCGATCGAGTATTAAAAGATCTGATTTTGCATCCCGGGATGAGCAATAAGAGATATTAAAGGCAAACAGGCCATGTCTCGGCAATGCATTGTACAAGTCCTCAAGGAGTTGAATAATAAGTTTTTTGCCCTAGCAGTAGCAGCTGAAGTGCAGAAAGACGATTCTACTTACGTCAAGTAATAATTACAGCAGGTAAGTCAAGAAAATGGCGTTAAGGTCGACAATGCCCTAGCACATGAATCAGGATGGAAGCTCGAAAAGGACGTCGAGCACATCATTTTTAACCCCCACCAACAAGAGAGAACGACTAGGATTGGCTCACGTATAAGCCAAACGGAGAAGGAAGAACTCACAGTTTTCCTTAAGGAAAATCGTGACGTTTTCACGTGGTCACCCTCTGACATGCCCGACATCGATCCAACGAAAACTTGTCACAAGTTGAACGTCGACCCCACTGCCAAACCTGTGATCCAGAAAATGTAACATTTCGCATCCGAGCGAGTAACAATTTTTTAAGCGGAGATCGACAAGTTACTGGAAGCCAGATTCATTGAGGAAATGACACACTCAGCATGGCTAACCAACGTCATGCTGGTGATGAAAAAAAAAAGGCAAATTGAGGGTATGCGTGGATTACACCAACCTCAACTAGGCATGCCCTAAAGACAACTACCTGGTTCCCTAAATCGACTTGCTCGTTGACTCTACATTCGGGAACTAACTGCTCAGTTTCTTAGACGCATACTCAGGCTATAATCAGATTCCCATGCACAGGCTTGACAAGGATAAAATCGCATTCGTGTTCGAGCGAGACACATACTGCTACAAGGTTATGCCCTTTGGCCTCAAGAACGTAGGAGAAGCCTACCAACGACTCATAAACACGATGTTTCAGAAGCAAATTAGAATAACTATGGAAGTCTACATCGACGACATCATGGTAGCGGTCAGACCACATCGGTAACTTGGGGAAGACTTTTGACATCATCCACTAGTACAAAATGAAGCTTAGCCCAACTAAGTGCACTTTTGGCATCTCATCAGGTTGATTCTTAGGGTATCTTGTAACCCAGCTAGGAATTGAGGCTCATCCAAGGCAGATTAAGGCGATCTTGGACATAAAATCTCCCACAACTCTAAAAGAGATCCAAAGTCTAACCAAACAAGCAGCTACACTCAATCATTTTCTCTCGTGATCTACCAACCGATGCAAGCCCTTCTTCAAGGCAATCAAGAAGGCGCAGAAGGACAAATGATACGACAAGTGCGAGAAAGCATTTCAGGTGTTGAAGTGGTACCTAACGTCACCTCCACTATTGTCCAAGTCGAAAGCAGTGGAGAACATATATATCTATCTAGTGGTATTAGAAGTAGCAGTAAGCTCTTCCCTCATACGAAAAAAGCTGGGGGCCCAACTGCCCGTATTTTATACATTCAAAGTTTTCCTCGATGCGGAAACCAGATACCCGAAGATTGAAAAGCTAATTTTGGCACTAGTTGTTGCAGCTCGAAAGCTCAGACTTTACTTTCAAAGGCATCTGGTCATCGTTATGACTCAATACCCACTGCGATTAGTTTTGCATAGTCCAGACACTTCTCAACGAGTGATAAAGTGGGCGTTAAAACTTGACCATTAGCGAACTTTGTAGCATAATTCACCCTAAGCCTGAAAGAAGCAGCAACTCAGCCCAAAAGCGCCCCAGAAGCTGCCAAACACACCGTAGCCACACCAGCCCTAAGAGATTTCTGGTATTTGCACGTCAACGGATCATCCAACTACCAGAGATCAAGAAGAAGCCTAGTTCTCACTACCTCGGACGGCTCAATGCTCGAGCAAGCGATCAATCTAAGCTTCAATGCATCAAACAACGAAGCATAATATGAAGCCCTACTAGTAGGTCTTTGATTGGCGAAAACTTGGTGGTGAAGAAGCTCGCGATCTATTCTGGTTCCCAACTGATCACCAACCAAGCTTCAGGGGAGTACGCAACAAAGCATCTAAGAATGACCTGATACATCGATAAGGTACGAGAGCATTTAGCGATGTTCCATGCATACACACTTACTCAAGTTCCATGAGCAGAAAATACCCATGTAGACGTACTAGCAAGCCTAGCCTCTACCTTAAACCATCAGCTCAAACGCTCCATCCCAGTTAAGTACCTGGAAAAACTGAGCATAGATAAGGAACTAGCAGTTGAGGTGGTGCAAATCAACATAACTCCAAGCTAGCAAGATCCTATTATCGACTACATAGTCAACGGAACGCTCTCCACACACAGACTTGAGTTCATGAAGCTCCAGATAAAGGCAGCATGCTGCTACATGTGGAACAACATGCTCATTCATAGATCCTTCTCATGACCACATATCCGCTGCCTATCGCCTCTCGACGACCTAAATATTCTTAGCTTGATCCATGAAGGCGTTTGTGGAAACCACTCTGGAATCCGCTTCCTGGCGTAAAAAGCTCTCAACGATGGCTACTACTAGCTAACTATGCATCAAGATGCCAAAAGGTATGTACAATGGTGCGATAGCTACCAACACTTCAAGCCGGTGCCCACACTACCTGTTAGTGAACTCCACCTGTGGATGAGCATTTGTCTATTCATGTAGTAAGAGATTGACTTGGTATGATCAATGTCGCCAGCCACTAAGAGCAGATGCATGATGATCGTAGCAATCGACTACTTCATAAAATGGGTTGAAGCCGAGCCTATGACTATAACTATCCAGACGGACATAGAAAGAACATCATCTGCTTCTTCGTTATCCCTCACTCCATTGTTGCAGACAATGGTCCGTATTTCGTGGGCAATGACTTGGCAAGGTTCTTCGAAAAATATGGCATCAAGCAGCATATGCCTACGTGCCGATATCTGCAAGGCAACAGGCAGGCCGAGGCGTCCAACAAGACTGTTCTCAACTGTCTTAAGAAGTCTCTCTTAGATAAGAAGGGCAAAAGGCCAGACGAGCTCCCCAGTGTTCTATGGGCATATCGCACCACCAAGAGATGAGTAACCGGTAAAACTTCATTCTCCCTGATATATGGCTCTAAGGCGATCATTCCTCCCAACATCATGGTGCCAAGTATCAGCACTGTACTACCGAATTTTGAGCAGAACGAAAAGGAGATGGCTACAAACTTAGACTTGGTAGAGGAATAACGAAAAGGTTATCACTCGCATTACAGTTATCAACAACAGATCTTCTTCAGCTACAACAAGATGGTGAAGATCGGGCAGTTCCAACCAGGAGACTTAGTTCTCAGAAAATCATTCATAATTGCCTGTTGGAAAGGCTCCAAAAAGATGGCTCCCATATATGAAAGTTCGTACAAAATCAACCGAGTATGCAGAAATGATAGCTACACCTCACCACTATGAGCGATAAAAGATCAAAAAGCAGTAGAATGCCTACAACCTGATAAAGTACTACGTGTGAACACCCATCATTCCTTGGACCCCTACTCAGGATAAATAAAGTTCGAAGACTTAAGCAGCTCGACGAACAAGACCTTGCATGCCGAGGACTATCAGTTGTTATGCTATTACTGCCTACAAGCAAAGTTAATACATTTCTCTATTTTCAATGAAGATTGAAGGAATTATTCGCAAGCTTGGGCCGAATGCATAAACAAACTGACCATCCTTGTGACAGTAGAAGATGCCCCTACCCTTGCAGACATGTCATGTGCTCTCCCATCAGGAGAAGGTAAACTGATCCGGGATATCCAGACATGGATGGGTTTTAAAACTGCTCAATTCCCCCTGAATGCATCAACTGCCTGCGTCGAACTGCTGCTAGAATTGGCCACAATACTTTTCCTAAAAAAACTTAGCCGACTGAAAGATTCAATTATGAAGGATTCAATTCTGCAGGAGCCGAGGTTTCTAACCGAAAAAGACGCTAAGTGCAAGATCATTGCCCATGAAAGAATTCACGTGACTAGATGGTCCGTCCTCGACGTATAAGTCTTCATAAACGTAACTCGGCTCTAAAGTGTTGCAATACTAGTTAAACGACCTGCAAAATCAAGTTGCAATTGCTGCCCTAGAGATCCGTATCAAGCTACTTGCAGCTTAGAAGATCAAAGGGACCAACAACTTAAAAGATATGGCTTCTGAAGAGTGATTTTGCCTACACCTTAAGCCTAAAATGCCTCTGAGAGCCAGGGACGACGCCTAAGTTGTCACGCAGGTCGTCTGCTTCTGTAAGTAAGACACCCGGCTGACGACCTAACGGCTGACAGCCCAAGGTAATCTTTAAGCCTAAACTACCACCTGCTATGACTACGTGGACTAGTTTGCTTATTTAAAAGCAACGTTTTCGGGGGACGGTCTATGTTTTAAGTTTTGCAAGAATTAAAGCTGAAATGTACAACTATAGCAGCTACACAGATTTTCTCTGCTTTCTACAAGAAGCAAGTGTCCGGCCGCCAGCTCTATAAGTTAAAAATTTTATAACACGCCCCAAGAGGGCTAAGGATCGTGCATTCGCTAAAGTCAACATGTACAACTATAGCAGCTACGCATATTTCTTCTACTTTCTACGAGAAACAAATGTCCGACCGCCGGCTCTATAAGTTAAAAATTTCATAACATGCCCTGGGAGGGCCAAGGCTTGTGAGCCGTTAAAGTCAAAATGTACGACTATAGCACCTACGCAGATTCTTCTGCTTTCTACGATAAGCACGTGTCTTGTCGTCGACTCTAAAAGTTAAAAATTTTGCAACATGCCCTAGGAGGGCCAAGGCTCGTGTAGCCGCTAAAGCTGAGATTCACGATTATAGAAGCTACGCGAACTTTTCTGCTTCCTTTGCAGGCTATGAGTTCGGCAGTCGACTCTATAAGTTAGAAATCTTGCATTTTTTTTCCTTTTGCAGGTAAATCTCTGTGAGCCTCGAAGCCAAAACTAAAACCTAAGTGACGACGTGGGATCGATTGCTTCATTGAAGCAGCTCACCCAGCTGCCCGTCTTACAATAAAGTTTTGCAAAAGACATAGCGAAATAGAATGATAAAGCAAAGTAAGGAAAGCTGTTTATGAAATTTCTGGCAAATTGATAAACCGACTCGAAGGCCAACAAAGTTCAAATAAAGAAGGACGAAAAGGAAAAGAAGAAAATTCCTAAGTCTAAGAAAAAAAGTACTCATTGGCAGCTTGCGCAACCACTAGTCCCTCGATTGTCACACATTCAGTAGCAACACTGCTCTCAGCAGGCAAAGCTTCCATCAACTCATCCTCGGTCGTCCCTGCCTGGACTGCTTGACCCTTACCTGCTCCACCAAAGGCAGTCTCAAACGAGAAATCAAGTAGATCAACTAGAGAAATTGAGAAACTCTCGAAGTCCTTATCAGAAAACTCATAATCCGACGGCCTACCCTAAAGATGGTATACATAGCCAAGCTTGTAGAAATCAGCCTGACAAGAAGTAAGTGCTACTTCGTGACCGTTTTTCCCATTCTTCAACTACACATTCTCCTCAACAGGCCCAATGTAAGCATCATGCAGTTTACTCAGTTCATTTTTCAGGTTCTCGCTAGTAAATAGCGCACCTTGCATACCCATTTCCTTGGACTCAACCTTACTGGCAACATCCTTGAGACAAGACACTTCAACATGCATGAAGACAAGCTCCTCATCCTTGGCAAAACAAACAGATCGCAGTTCCGAATTGACACGCTCAAGGTTTTTGGCCACCAATGAAACTCGATTGACTTCCTTCTCTACAGCTTCCAACATCGCCTAAGTCGCACTAAGCTTAGCCTTTAAGTGGACAACTTCCTGATAAGCAGTCTCCAGCTGCACATAAATGGGGGCAGAGACATCAAACCTCTTCAAAACGACAAGGTCAAATTAGAGCTTATCGATATTTTCAGCAGTCGAGCGAAGCTAAGTCGTCAACGCTACTTCGACCTCCTTAGCACACTTAACAGCATCCTGATCAACGCACATAGACTCAACTGCCAAGATCAAAGTCTAATGCATTATAGCAAGTAAGGAGAACCTCATCGAGTAGGGATGACGCTTCGCAAAAGAGTCTGAGCGGACGACAACTTTCCCAACACTGTCAACAAACTTGGCGCATGCATTAATGTCCTCAAGCAGGTCAACCTTCAATAGCGCACAAACCTCGAGAAACTCCCCAGCCTCAAACTTAGTGGATCTTTCACAACTGCATGTGCGAGCAAATTTCCCTTTCTCAGCAAACGAATTAGTCGCAGCAAAAGGAAGAACAGGTCCATGCACCACCTTAGTAGCATAATCCACATTCCCACTCTTTATAATGGCCAAACTCTCAGAAGCTGAACCAAACTTAGCTCTCAATGCTCACTTTGACACAAACTCTGACACCGGGGGCATCACCGAACCTTTTCGCTGGGCAATCCTCTCAGCAATGGTCGTGGCTACCTTTGGAGCAACATGTTTCACAGGCCCAGACTCAACGATCTTTTTGTCCCCTTGAAAAAAGTCAGATCGATGACAAGCTTCTCAACAACAAACGAGCTCCAGCGAGCAGCAGAAGAAGTCTTTGGCTTCTTCTCGGCCGAAGGCTCACAAATGGATGAGGAAGATTTCTTCTTTCTACCCTCATTAGCAGCATGCATGGAAGAAAATATCGATAATATCGGCGATATATCGCCGATATTATCGGTTTTTCCCCAAACCGATATTTTAAGTGGTATCCAAGGGGTTTTCGTCAAAATATCGCGATATTTTTTTAACGGTGCAATCGGAGAAGAACGCCGGAGATGGTGTGCCTATTCCCGAGCTGATTTCGTCCAAAAACCTTGCAAAAACACGATTTTGAACTTCAATTTCACATATAAGGTTCAAATTTCACGCATGCAAGAGGTAATCAACATAGGGTTTAGTCGGATCTCACCTGAAAACTTGGGTGTGCCTGGGTGTAGGTGCGATCGGGGAAGCCGAGCTTCCTCTGCGCGTCACCGTGCTTCCCAGAGACGGATGAGAGGGAGGGAGAGTTCAGGAGGGTGGTGGAGATGCTGCGCTGGCATCGGGGTGGACGGATTTGGGTGTGCCTGGGTGTGGGTGCGATCGGGGAAGCCGAGCTTCCTCTGCGCGTCGTCGTGCTTCCCAGAGACGGAGGAGAGAGAGGGAGAGTTTAGAAGGATGGTGGAGATGCTGCGCTGGCATCATGGTGGACGGATTTAGGTGTGCCTGAGTGTGGGTGCGATCGGGGAAATGGAGTGAGAGAACGAGAGAGAGAGAGAGAGATAGAGTTGAGAACTCTGAGAGAATGAGGGGTCCGAGAGGGACTCGGGAAAACAGAGAGAGATAGGGTGAGGGTTAGTGGGCTGCCACGTGGCAGCGTGACAGAGAGTGAGAATCAAGATGGAGGGTCCAGATTAGATTAGGATAAAGGACTCAATTGCACAATTTATATAATTTCAGAAAAAGAGTGAAAATATAAATTAATCTGGGGGTCTAGATTAGATTAGGATAAAGGACTCAATTTCAGGGAAAAAGTGAAAATATATAATTTCAGGGAAATAGTAGAAGTTGTATTTATTGGTTAGGCATATGGAAATGCAAAAAATTGTTTTTCTAATGATTCTAATCAATTTCAAGAAAAATAATGAATTTATAAAGGTAAGATGAGTCTATAAAAGTGATATAATGAGTCTATAAGAGTGTCGGTCAGTTAGACAATTTAGATTTTTTTAATCATTTTTGCCAATTGGCTTGTTATCGCCTTGTTTAGATTTTGCATCACCATGTTTTATATTAGGATTATTTTTTTATCAAATTGGATTATTATTCATTAATATTATGTTTTATTATCAAATTGGATTATTATTCATTAATATTAGGTTTTTTTTATTATCAAATTGGATTATTATTCATTAAATTGGATTATTATCAAATTGGATTATTCATTAAATTGGATTATTATCAAATTGGATTATTATTCATCACCATGTTTTATATTAGGATTATGTTTTTATGAAATTGGATTATTATTCATTAAATTGGATTATTATGAAATTAGATTATTATTCATTAAATTGGATTATTCATTAAATTGGATAACTACTCTTCACAATACACTCACTCTACACATAGAGATGATGAAGATAGTGAAAATTTTGAACCTCATAGGAACTCTATGTGGTACTAAGTCACTTATGTATCTTACCATGCAATGTATAAAGTGTAAAATATTGTACTAATTCATTATATATAAATGATTATGGTGTGTTTAGACTTCTTTCATTAATTACTACATATTTTCTACACTCACAATGTTTGTCAGCTCGCTATATAATCAACTTGATAATGTTAAATCCATCATGCAATGCATTTCTTTCCAATTTTTTGTGATAAACTAATAGATAATTGACTAAATAAACATCCTACAAAGTTTCAATAAAAATTTCCAAGTTTTTCTTACAATTTCCATGGTTTCCATGTAATTTTTATCGATATCGATATTTTACCAATATTTCCATCGATATTTCCGTGTTTTCGGACTACCGATATTTCCGATATTACCGATATTTTCTTCCTTGGCAGCATGCTCTACAGCAACAATCGAATGAGCAAGCACATCATCCTTTATTCACTTTCTATCTTCATTCGGAGTCAACTCGTTTTTCTCCCGACGAAGATGACTGAGTAGCCATCGCCACTCATGGTACTCAGCAGGAATGCCTAAGGCGATGTGCACTTTCTTCATATCCGCCAATGTTCTTGAAGTTGAGCCAAATTCTGAATCTACACAAAGTAAGAAGGACGATCAGTAAACTGAAGTCATGTATTAGCTCAACAAAAATTCAAAAAGGCTAGGAATGAAGCAATTCACTTACCACTGATAAAGACGGTCGAAACATGTAGCTTAGGAAAGAAGTCAGACTCCCACTCATGATCTCCTTTGCTGGAAGCATCAAGCAGCCTATGGCAGGACCTCAGCTACCCCACGCCTTTCTTGTGGCTGATTTCAAAAAAGTACCATAACTCATTTGTGGTCAATCCAAGATTAAAAAACCTACTCAAGTTTGAAAACCCCACCATCGTACGAACTGCATTCAGGGAGCATTGAGCAGGCCACATTTCATGGAGCAGATCACCTCCTGGAAAGGACGCAACATGGGAAAAGTGAATCCTAACACAAAGTAATACGGATGGAATTTGATAGCTCTCTTCCTGGCAGTCGTACCCTCGTCGCACGGTTCATGGTAGCTGTCATCTTTCACCTGCTTGACACAAACTCCTGACGGAATCGCATACTTGTACGTCTTAAGAAAATCCCGAAACAGTTCACCAGAATTAATCTTGACATGTGCAGCCTTGAAGTAGCCCACCTTGCCGGAATAACCACCTTCAAGTTACAAAGGTGGATGATATACGTCACTTTTGTGATCGGAGGAAGACATCTCAAAATCTCTACAAAAAGTATGAAGAAAAATATTTAGAAGGCAGCTCGCGAGAAGAGAAAAATAAAAAGGACCGTAGAGCCTAGCGCTTTAGGGACAGGCCCTACGGCCCAACTTTCCTTCTTTCAGCACGGGCCCAAATCGCATGAGCCTAGCAGCAAGCCAGGCCCCACGGCCCTTACCCGGCTTTTTCTCTTTCTAGCGCCCAACGCACCATAGCCGGCCCAATGGCATCTCAGCCTAGTCCACCAGCGCCAAGGGGGCAACGCCCTGCGCTTCTCTCCCTCTCATTCAAGCTCCAACTATGTTGAGCCCTGCTTGGGCCTCCAACACCTCGGCTCAAGCCGAGACGACCTCTGTGCCACACCATCAGCAGCCCACACTACCACATCATCCTTGTTGGAATAATGATTGTTCTCCAAATTTATTTAATCCCCTGCTTAAGGCATAATTAAATAGGTATTGGGGCCAATTGGTTTCCTTTTCCTGGAAGAAGTTTATCTCCAAATCAATGAAGGAGATCAAGTTCAAATTAGGAAACAACTCTACAAGCCCATGTAGCTTAGGATTTCTACACCTACTACCCTTTTTCTACGTGCAACCTAGCAAGTGTAGGGGCATTTGTGGAGCCTAAACATATCCCAAAAATTCTAAAGGCGACACGTGGACCTTTGCCCAGGAAAGACAAGATTGCCCTCAATAAATGGGCAGGCTCATCAGATACTCCCACGCGCAGCTCACACCCTTGAAGGTCCCAGTAGCTAAATACGACTGCCCACAGCTCACCTGTCTTTGGCAAGGAAAAGTCAAATCATTAAAGATAAGGATTAATAACCCAAATCATATCTTTAATACATTCCCAATTAAAGATTGACTCCATTCAAGTAAGTAATCCCTATTTAATTCAATTAGGGATAATTACTGCATTATCTTAATTATTTCCTGTTTAATATCTTGAGAATATTTCTCCATAAACCTTGGCCAATAGGATGCTGCCATGTGTAGGGAAAAACTCTAACACTGTGGTCGGCCCTCCCTTCCTATATATACCTTTTATTCTCAGAGAAACTAACATAGGCATTGAAAATCCATTGGCCTAACCCCTCCCCCCAACCTCGTGGGTGCGTGAGACTTAGGTCCTTGATCACAAGTGTTGATTGTTTTGTAGGTGCATTTTTGTCACATCCTGCCCCGGGGCGGACCACTTTCCGGGCCTGCTCCACCACCGTAGCACGATATTGTCCGCTTTAGGCATCGACCACACCCTCACGATTTTGTTTTTGGGAACTTACGAGCAACTTCCCAGTGGGTCACCCATCTTGGGAGTGCTCTGGCCTCCTTCTCGCTTAACTTCGGAGTTCCTACAGAACCCGAAGCCAGTGAGCTCCCAAAAGGCCTCGTGCTAGGTAGGGATGGGAATATACATTTAAGAATCACTCCCCTGGGCGATGTGAGATGTTACAATCCACCCCCCTTAGGGGCCCGACGTCCTCGTCGGCACACCACGGCCAAGGTTAGGCTCTGATACCAATTGTCACATCCCGGCCCGGGGCGGACCACTTCCTGGGCCCGCTCCACCACCGTAGCACGATATTGTCTGCTTTGGGCCTCGACCACACCTTCACGGTTTTGTTTTTGGGAACTCACGAGCAACTTCCTAGTGGGTCACCCATCCTGGGAGTGCTCTGACCTCCTTCTTGCTTAACTTCGGAGTTCCTACAGAACCCGAAGCCAGTGAGCTCCCAAAAGGCCTCGTGCTAGGTAGGGATGGGAATATACATTTAAGGATCACTCCCCTGGGCGATGTGAGATGTTACAATTTTCGTCAAAGCTAGAGACGGCATAAATTTGCATCGACAACTACTATTAGGAAACAACACCATAAAAATAAAACTGGAGAATGTAATTCAATTTGAAGTCTTTTTCTTATTCTAAGAAAAAAAAAGATAAAAAAAAAAATCTATTAATGTAGTTGACAATGGGAGAAAAATGTGGGAGAAAAAAGTGGAGTGTGGAAGGGAAAAGGGGTATGCGCCCTAGCCCAAGTTTAGTTTTTTAGGGTTTTTTTTATTTATTATTTTTTTGTCTTTATCATTAAATAAAGTTAGTAGGTGATTTTTAATTAAAATATAAAGATTTAAAGCTTTTTTATTAGTTTCCTATTTAATTAATGGTATTGCAAACCTTACTTTTGGATCGTTAATTAGGCAAAGGTAATATTGCCATAGTGAATAGTAATTCTATGGCGGCATCTTTACCCCGTAAATGAATTGTCCGGACCATTGGCATTAAATATTTATTTAAAAAAATCAATATTATGTTTAATTTTGAATGTGTCTTTTAACTAATCCCGTCATGCCGCATGTTATTAGCCGAAATTTCAATTTCATCTCGTTACACCACAACTCATATTCGCTTTATTTTTATTTTTTTGTATTTTTATGTATTTATTTATAATTTTTAAACATTTATATAACAAAATTAATATGGACCGTAAGATGACATTCTTTTTGCAATCCAAGAGTTCAGATTGTGCCATGTAGAGAACTAGTCATTTTCGGATTTTTTTTTTAAATCTGAATATTAACACGGACGGTTGAATATGGGAAATCCAACCATCCAGATTCACAGCAATCCTTGAAGCCTGCAACCCGGGCCCCGCCGCTCGCATCATGTCGATCCACTTGCACTCACGCGCGCATGAAGATGCCCACTCGCTTGGCGCACAAAAAAAAATATATATATAACGTGGCTGATGTCACCATGGCATCACACTCCCTCAGCCTGCTTCCTTTTCACTATAGCCCGATTGGTTGGGCTTGGAGTATAGAGAATTTGTGTATTTTGGGGGATTCCATCACCCAATTGCCAAGCAATTGGAAGGTGGAATTGCTCATTTTAGATGGATGGTTTAAATGTGAGTTATAAAATACGACTTTTCTATCATCACTTGTATTGTGGATCTTATCTTAAATTATTATAATCTAAAAAAAAAAAAATACCAAGTCATGTTTAGGCGATATTATAACATCTTGATATACATTGTGAACTTTTATTGAAAAATGTTTGGATAAGAACACCCTAACAGAGTCATATAACTGAGTCATATGTGTGACACATCTCATAAAATTATGAGACTGTCTATATTTGATCCCAAACGACCCCACATTTATGCCCCTCTTTGTGAGAAAAATCCTGGTAAAGCAGCACTACCGAATATTCTCTCATTACAACGAATAAAGTTGAACGATTTTATGATAATTCGACGAAAGCTAAAAGAGTTTAATCATATGTAATCGTGTTCAAAGAATTGTGACAATTTGAGAGTAAGTTTGAGTTGAAAACCAAACCAAGCTAGGCAGTGCACTCTGATTCGGTTCAATTTTACCCGTTTATCAGTTTTTATACTCACTCCTAAGAGAAATGCCTACATCACACGGGGTATGGGGCACCATGTAATGTTTGAAGAAGGGGAATGAGTCCTCAAATCATGAATAGATGAGGATTTATTCACTCACATTGTAATATGCGCCCTTGGTGCTTTCTATTTGATTGTATCAAAAGGCTAATGAATTGGGAGAAATATACTATTTCACTAGTTTTATGTATTTTTATCCGGGGAACCCGCTTATTTGGTTTCGTTCGTCACGATCTAGTTCCTACAAGTTGAACGGATATGTTTTCAATCATATATCCTATAACAAAACCCCAATGTAAACCAATCTCAATCTCTATGTGTTTCCGTTATGAAAGAATTACGTATAACAAAGCCAATATTAACAAAGTTTGTTTTACTTGTTCTTAGGATCAAATAGAAATGGAATTATGGATCATGAGATTCATTGTAGAAAATTAATAAAATAACCTTTAAACGGTCTGAACCCGATTACTAGCACACAAGAAATATGAACTTGATTTTGAACTAGTTTTTTCACAAACCGAATCCAACTAGGACCGTTTTGAAAATAAAAATAAGAACCAGATAGTTTACATCGGACCGGATAATATGATCCGAATCCACAGGTCCAAAGTAGGCCTGGCATTTTGGACCCAACCCGTTAACCCGACCCGACCCAACCCGTTAATATTTGTATTTGGGTGGATGCTTAACGGGTCGGGTCGCTAACGGGTGAACCCGTTAACAACCCGTTAAATAACGGGTCACTTTGGGTCAACCCGTTAGACCCGTTAGGACCCGTTAACACCCGTTAGCACCCATTAGTTGAGGATATTTTAGTAATTTTAGTAAAGTCTTAATAACAAAAAATAAACTTTATGCAAAAAAAATAATAATAATAATTGTTAACGGGTGACCCGTTAGCTTAACGGGTCGGGTTCGGATGACCCGTTAGCTTAACGGGTCGGGTTCGGGTGACCCATTAAATTAACGGGTCGGGTTGAACCCAACCCAAACCCAATAAACCCGACCCGTTTACAGGTCTCCAAAGACAGGCATGCCCACCCCTAGTTCCTACTTTTTTTATTTTCAAGAAAATAATATACCACAAGTAAAAATTCATTATCAAGAGTGGCAAGGTAAAAATTAATTACTCCAACAAAGCAGAATTTTTATCAGTCTCAAAACAGGGAAAAAAATTATTGCAAATTTACATTACATTCACATTTCTTAAACTTGCTTTCAAGTTCTCAACTGAAAAACCATGGCAGGTGTCCTTAAAACTGAGCTAAAAGGAGAGCTCAAGAACTTGTAATCGACACAAATAACAAGTCGCTTGAAAGAACCATGTCGAAGGAACTCGGCAAAATGACCCCATAACTTCGGAAGAATGTCAGTAAGTGCAGCAACAACTATGAAGAGTAACAAGAGATGTTAAGTAGATTTATCACTTTCTTATTGAGATTTAGAATCTTTTGCCTTTTTCTCCATGACCTGCTGGATGCCTTCTTGGTACCCATGTATAAAACTTTGAAGAGCATCCCTATATGCAGAAGCTCTTGTCATGTACACTCGCTGTAGAGCAGGCTTTAGCGTCTCCATTCCTCCTCTTGCGGCCACAGCTATTCGTTTTTATTTCCAGAGAAAAAGCATTAAACATAATCAGATCTCAAACCATTTTAACTGAAAAGTTTATAGATTTAAAGGAAGCAACTGAAAATAAGTATTCTTTCGTTGTTTTTAATAAGTATTCACAAAATTTATCAGGTGTTGAAAGCTTTTTTCATTTCAAATAGCTTTTTTATGCTGTTAGATAAGGGGGCGTTGAAATGAAAAAAAAAGCTTATCATGACAGAAAAAGAAAACAACACAGGGAAGAGAGAGTGAGGCCTATGAGTTTTGTCGCAACAGATTGGTAACAGTCACACAATCATAACCCAAATTGTATACAGAAATTTAGAGACACAGGCAATCGACAGATTAAAGTGAACTCACACACAAAACCAGCCAGAAAGAACTGCCTTACGAAAAAGCATTTGTTGAAGTTTTTTTTTAAGCTGTTTGGATATTCAAACAACTATTAAATCACTATTTTTTCTTTTTGAACAAACAACTACTAAATCACTACTAAAAAAGTAACTTTTTAACATATTGTCCTTGAAGCAGATTTGATGCATGTAAAACATTTGACAGAATCTAATGATCAAGTAGCAGGATTCACTGATTATTATTTATTTATGCCAACCTCCTGAGTAAGAACATTGCAGGACACTAATGCAAACCAAATCAAAGAACAAAAAACAAAGATTCATCGGGCATCAATCATTATCTCCATAGTCATATGCATGCATACATTGTACAGAACAAGCAGGCTTTCCACTTAAGTTTTGTTAAAATGGCGACACTAATTGATGTGGCAGCATAATGTATAGATTACTTACCAAGATCCTCTAATGTTGAGGGTTCTTTCCCCTCAGCCGTTCTCTGTGCTCCACCAGGTCCATCTTCACTCTCTTCATTCTTATAATCATTAGGCCGCAGTTCAGGACCAACATCCCGCACCCAGCTGGCGGCATAAAGCCTAGAAGCCTCCTTCAACACCTGACAGCCAATAGAAGGTATAATACTATAAATTACCATTCTTCACGTTAACACCACACGCGTAAATGTATTAATAAGCTTTAACATATTCTAAGCATGAAAGCATGGTTCACATTCAATGAAAACAAGACATAAACTTATCAGAAACAGCCAAATAGTATTACTAGCTTAAATTATCAGAAACAAAATCAACTTTGATACTCAGAAGCTTGAATTTTAAAGCATCTATGGTTGAACAATTGACCTTATAATCAAAATTCATATCAGAATAGGCCAAAGAAAGAACAAATGGTTACACCCACCAAATCAAAGGCTCATATATACCCAACCCACACGTTCGATAAACACACAAACGCTTCTGCTCAAAAGCACTTCTATGATTAGCACTTTTACCAAAAGCAATTAAGCACATAAAAAGATTTTACTAATAACCCAAGTGTTTCCTGGAAAGCACCTATCCGTTACCTCAATAGTACTTCTCCATGAAGGGCCATTTCAGACAATTGTTAGGAAATGTATTTTCTGATATCTGAAAGGTCAAAACAACTCCCCAAATCAACTTGCAAAAAGCATTTTAACAATCCAGTACTTGTAATTACTTCCATGATCCATGAGTGAGTTAAATGAATGGGATATGAGCGTGATTAACTACATAGCCTATATCTATATGTGTAATGAAAATGAATGAAAAGGGCATACCAAGAACCGCTCATGCCAGGTGAGCTTACGACGCTTCTTGATATGAGGAGGGTCCGGCAGCGAAGATGGAAATGCAATCTCTTTCAGATCATAACGAATGTAATCACACACTTTCCTACACACCACCCTGACCTTCATTTCTGTGGCGCCGTTAACGTTTCTCACTTTGGACTGGCGGAGTTGCGTTAGACAGAGAGAGAGGTCTGCACTGCAGCGAGGGATTCTTACGGCGGTGTGTTCGGGCGGCGGCCGGCAGGAGGAGGGAGGAAGAGGGAGGAAGGGGGCGGGGATTTGTGTTTGCTGTGTTTTGCTTTTATCAAAACGGCATCGTATAGGTTTCAATTTCGCAATTTATTAAGTGAATGTACAGGTGGCAAAAATTAGCAAGGGGACAGAGGGGGAGTATTTATCAAATATAAACAAAAATTAACCATTAATTTTAAAAATGTCACTTTTTATAATTTTTTTCAAATATATCTAAAATTCCATCTAAATAGACACAAATACCTTCAAATTTAACAATCAAATAAATTAAAGGCTTTTTAGGCATAATAATTCGTGATATTGATATAACTCTTTAATCTGGTCCTTAATAATTAATGATAATCAATAGTATTGTTCTTGAATTTGTCCATCGTAATCATTTTAGTTTTTTCGTGAAAAATCTGTCCATTACTCTGTTAGTGTGATGATATGACGCCACGTGAGTCTTACAAATACAATCATATAACGACATGTGGAATAACTTTAAAAACTATTTTTATATTTAAAACTAAAAATGATATTAGTAAGAAAAAAGACGTTGAAAGCACGATTGAAATTCTACTACTCCCACTTGCGGTAACCGTGGTAGCGCTCAATGTCGGTGATGAGGGGGTCGAAATGGATAGGGTTGTGGTGGTGGAGTGTAGAAGTGAAGGTGAGTTGGATCAAAGTTTGAGGCAATGGTAGCTAAAAAGCTTTTAATTTATTTAATTTTTAAATTTTAGGATATTTGTGTCTATTTAAGTGAAATTTTGGATATATTTGAAAGTTTTTATAAAAAGTGACATTTTTTAAATCAAGGGTTAATTTTTGGGTATATTTGATAAATATTCACAGGGGAGACAGAGGAAACGGGGACAGAAGATTTGAAGTCCCTTCTTCCCTATAAAATTGGAGCGCACGCACAGCGACAGGAGCCAATCAAAGCTTACCACTAACAAACTGTCACTCGTCCCTTCACCAGTCAGGGAGCCATGGCCACCGCGAGAGTGCTGACCGCCGCCAATACTTCCTGCTTGATCTCCAAGACGACGTCGTTCCGCGCGAAGCAGAGTCCCTACAGCAATACCAGCCTTTGCTTCACCAGAAGAAGAGCAGCGTCGCTGTCGTTGTCGTCTTCTTCCAGGAGGCCCTTCAATTGCACGGCTATCTACAATCCCGATGTTCAGATCAAGGAGGAAGGCCAGCCCGAAACACTAGATTACCGCCTCTTCTTCGTCGACCGTTCCGGTCAAAAGGTCTATGGTCTTTCCATTTTTTTTTCCATTTTCTGTTGTGTTGTTTGTTTGGATTCTGAGAAAATGCAGGAAAAACTGGACAATGTGAAAGCTTCCTATAAATGCATCAAATGGGGTTATAATTCAGGAGTTCTTATATTTCTTGTACACATACAAAAAAAAATTATTTTGATTTTAGGTGGCATACATCATTTGCTTCATTGACGTCTCTCTGTTTCAAATTTGATTGAGTTTTCGGGATTGTGTCGATTTGTTTTCAGTGGGGAGATAGAACAACAACTCTGAGTATCCGCACTTCGAACTTGTATTCAAAAGAGAAAATGTTTATATGCAATTCTAAAAGAAGATTCAAAATGCTGGGTTGTTGGAGACATGGTTGGGTTTCCACACGCCAATTACTTCGTTTTTGTTTCAATCTGCTATAACAACGTGTTGGCTTATACTTAGGTTTCTCCTTGGCATGATATACCTTTGCAAGTGGGTGACGGTGTATTCAACTTTGTGGTTGAAATACCCAAAGAATCGAGTGCAAAGATGGAGGTTGCTACTGATGAGCCACACACCCCGATAAAGCAGGATACAAAGAAGGGAAAACTTCGTTACTATCCGTAAGGTCTAATTTTACTTTTCTTAAGGTTATATTACAGTGTTTGTCCTTGTCTTGGTGCTTGATATGTTACCTGAATCAGTGTAATTTTTGTCTAAGGGTGCACCATGAATATATGTAAGCCACTGTTGGCGCTGATTATCTTTATTTGTTTAGTTTCTGAGGTGCACGAATTTTTTTCCTGGGTGATAGATGCACGCAGAGAAGCACATGCACATATGAGTAATACTATGGCAAGAGTTTGATATTTAAGTTTAGTTGTTTGTCCTACAAACCATTAAAGTTATCTTATATGTTCCCCGCCCTTTAGTGTAAACGTATCGTTGTATCAAAAAAAGTTATCTTATGTTACCTATCCTTCTCAGCTACAATATTAATTGGAATTATGGGTTGCTTCCACAAACATGGGAAGACCCATCTCTTGCTAACAATGAAGTTGAAGGAGCATTTGGGGATAATGATCCAGGTCTGCTCACTTGTCTGTCTTTTATGTTGCCAACTTTTGCCCGAGGGAAGTACCACCTTTAGAAGGAAAACTAAAGCTCTTGTATTTTCAACAACTTTTAGTTGATGTTGTTGAGATAGGCGATAGTCGGAGAAAGATTGGTGAGATTCTCAAAGTAAAGCCATTGGCTGCTTTAGCTATGATCGATGAAGGGGAACTTGACTGGAAAATTGTTGCAATTTCATTGGATGATCCAAGGGCTTCTCTCGTTAATGACATTGATGATGTTGAGAAGCATTTCCCGGTATGTACTGCATTTTAACCAAGCACTATCAGATTTCTGTAATTATGCACTCACCAACCATTGCCACCGTAATTAATGTATCTAAACATAGATGTTTTCAGTTTTTAAATTCATTGCTGTTACATGATATGATTACTGTACGAAAAATGGATAAAGTCTACCTAAACTCTTTTGAACAAAGTGGATGGTTATGATATACATTACTGTTTAGTTACAATTTATCTACCTTCATAAATTAGATCAACTAAGTAGTAAGCTCTTTGAGGCTTAATCTTATGGTTTACTTCAGGGGACTCTCGCTGCAATAAGGGACTGGTTTAGAGACTACAAGATACCTGATGGAAAGCCTGCTAACAAGTTTGGTCTTGGCAACAAAGCAGCCAACAAGGTAATTTTACAGTGGCCTTTTCAATTGCTATCCGTGAATCCTTTTTTATTACTCTATTGGTTTTGTTCCTTTTTTTTGTCAATTTTATGGAGTGTTTCCTTTTTCTTCTTCCCATTATTCATTCCTTTATCGATTCAGTCACCAGCTTTCAATGGCACTCTGGCCTAGGAGCTTAGTGCTCCTTGCAAAGTGCCAGTGTTGCAAGGAGGCATGACAAGATCTGATTACAAAATTAGCTTAGGGGAAAGGGTGAAGGTCATCAAAGGATTACTCCTGTTTTATAGCCCAATTATTTGTTCTAGTACACATACTGATGGGTTTAGAAAATGCATTCGTCCAAGTCAAATGTGATTTTCTGATTTCAAAGTGTTCAATAATTGCATACTTAAATGCATAATTCATGTAAGAATGTCTCTTTATGGTCATCGGACTTGAGTGTATAAAGAGTACTTCAAAACCAGGCAGTGGTATTGGGGGGCAGTGGGAGGGTTTAAGGTTAAGGGTGACATACTAGCTTTCTTTGCAGTTTATTTATTTCTAATCTTGATACGTTTGATATGTAGTATGGACTCAATATTCAGGAATAGGGCATGCTTTAAACAAATTCATGTCCTACAACATGAAGGCAGTCGAAACACGATTCATGATCTACCTTAGCTGGACAGTAATTACAAGTCTCAATTCATGCATCGTTATGAAATTAGTTAGTGGTCATGGCTTGCAGGAACATATACCTGCCATCATAAATAGCCAACTTGGCTCGGGTTCTAGTTAGTTTAGGGTTTTAGTTGTTTCTTGTTTTTTTATTTGTTTTGTGTGAATTTCATGTTTTATTTGGTAAACTCCTAGTCTTTTTAATCAATCATCTGACAGTTGTGTGAGTCTAAAGTATTTGCATGCAGCTTTTATCAACTTATCCCAAACAATCAGATTTATGGTTTCTTTTGGGTCTCTATGTTGTGCCTTGACCCGTTCATTAGTGCGGAAACGAGATTCAGATTACAACTTCACCAAAAACATACTCAGTTGAACAGAATAAAATACAAGAAATAAAAACACCAAGAAATTTACGAGGTTCGGCAAAAAACCTGCCTACATCCCCGGAGAGATATTGCTCTTCACTATGAGAATAACAGTACAAGTACACATGAGTTAAATCGACATAACCCAATCCCAAATCCCTTATACACCCACTCATAGAATTTTCCCAAGAGCCTCACTCTACCTCAAGAGTTCTTTCACTAGAATACTTTTCACTTTAGCTCTCTTGATTTTCTCTCACCCATGCCCATGCTTTCCCATGGGAGAGCCGAATGCTCTCCCCCTTTGGATGCTCTCTGATGTCTTCTCAGGAGAGAGCCAAATCTCTCTCTTTCTCCCTTCGGTTCTTAGCAAAATAAATAGCAAAAGAAAAAGAATCAACTTTCCCTTTTTCCACAAAACATGCTTCCACAAAACATACTTCCACAAAACAAAACATGCTTCCCCAAAACATGCTTCCACAAAACATGCTTCCACAAAACATGCTTCCAAAGTCCACAAAGTTGAGAGGAAATGGTTGCCAACTCATAATTATATGAGCCAAACACAACAATCTCCACCTTGGCGAATATACTGTGCAAAAATCCTTGCACCCATCACCAATGTCCATTGGCCTTACATACCAGCATACACACCCTGAATCAACCTCGTTGGTCCTGTTCCTGATTCAGTCACTGCCAATGCATGTGCAGCTGCTGCAAGCTAAAAATCACCATTTAGCTTCAGACAGGATCTCGACACATCCTCGTCTCCTCCAGCAGGTTTTCCTCCTCTTCATTGTCTGCAACCTGGAAACTCGTCAGCGCGCCCGTTTCCAGTAACAACCCATCGAGCCAGACAAAATTCCCACACTTCCTCCTACCTCATGATCATCTCATCACCTGTGAATCCCATAGCTCCACCTGTTGCAAAACCCCTGCAACACTTGAGACTAAACATCACCAGGAGAAGTGTTGCTTCGAGTACCTAGAGGGCATACTCGAAGTCTTCCTCCACAAACTTGCTACAACTCGGCCTTGCATCGTAGCACTGTGGACCCTTACCTCCGGAACCGGATCTGAACCTGCTGCCTCTCTCAGATCCTCTTTCCAATTTTCTTCCACGATTCCGACCTTTAATAATTTAAGCAGTCTTGTGCCCACCATCATCCATGGTCTTCTTTGTGTATCATTCCACACCAAAGAAGTTTGCACCTGCTCCAAACTTACTGTATCTTTCCATGCAGTAAAGTTCACAAAGTTCTCGTACGAATCTGAAAGTGAGGTAAGCAGAAAGAGGCCTTTGTCTTCTTCCTCAACATCAACTTTCGCAGTTTATCTAAGCATCCCTGAACACGGCTTCCATTTCTTCAGGCTTCCATTACTCTCCTTTACCAAGAGTAAAACTGCCTCTCCCATTAAACTGCTCAATTGAAAATTCCATGGTGAACAACAAATCTGGACCTCCAACGAACCAAGCGTCCAACGATGCTCTGATACCAATTGTTGTGCCTTGACCCGTTCATTAGTGCGGAAACGAGATTCAGATTACAACTTCACCAAAAACATACTCAGTTGAACAGAATAAAATACAAGAAATAAAAACACCAAGAAATTTACGAGGTTCGGCAAAAAACCTGCCTACATCCCCGGAGAGATATTGCTCTTCACTATGAGAATAACAGTACAAGTACACATGAGTTAAATCGACATAACCCAATCCCAAATCCCTTATACACCCACTCATAGAATTTTCCCAAGAGCCTCACTCTACCTCAAGAGTTCTTTCACTAGAATACTTTTCACTCTAGCTCTCTTGATTTTCTCTCACCCATGCCCATGCTTTCCCATGGGAGAGCCGAATGCTCTCCCCCTTTGGATGCTCTCTGATGTCTTCTCAGGAGAGAGCCAAATCTCTCTCTTTCTCCCTTCGGTTCTTAGCAAAATAAATAGCAAAAGAAAAAGAATCAACTTTCCCTTTTTCCACAAAACATGCTTCCACAAAACATGCTTCCACAAAACAAAACATGCTTCCCCAAAACATGCTTCCACAAAACATGCTTCCACAAAACATGCTTCCAAAGTCCACAAAGTTGAGAGGAAATGGTTGCCAACTCATAATTATATGAGCCAAACACAACACTCTATGCCTTGGAACTCAACTATCAACATTCGAATTTGATCCTTTTGCTTTTTCTCTATCTTTTGTTTTTTTGTTTTTTGTTTTTTTTTTTGGATAGGATTATGTGATTATTTATTAAGAAATCAAGGGCTATGATTCGAGTTTTAAGTCTATAGAATTACTCTTTTAAGAGGCTTTGTGCATAGTTTTATGCAGCAAATTCAGAAATTTCTGAATATAGACTTCTCTCCCGGGTCTGTCACCTCTAAAACTTAAGTATTGATGTTCTAACTTCGTGCGTATTGGTTGTTGATTATCTTTGTTCCTGTCTATTTACTGCTGGAAATTCTTTTCTGGTGGTGATTTGGTACTGTCCACTACACTGTAGCACAAAATTGTCACACTTCACCTTCTTCTCTTGCTTTTCCTGTATAAGCATAGAATAAATACAATACCACAATCTGCAGAACATTACATATGAATTATACGACCTGTGTGTGCGCGCGCGTGTGACCTTTTTTTATATCTAATTACAGAAGCAATTCATATGATGAACAGGATTATGCTCTTAAGGTCATAACCGAAACCAATGAATCGTGGGCAAAGCTTGTCAAGAGATCAATTCCTGCTGGAGACCTCTCACTTGCATAGATATCAGTAGACTTGGAACTCCATGCGCTTAAATATATTTTGAGTTCCTGGTGATTCATTGGAGATAGTTCCTTTTGACGAACCGGTGATGTTATTCATTAGAGATAATGCCCTCAATGCTTTCTCAAGTGTTTTTTTTAACACGTGACAAATTTAGTGAAGGTGGAGATGACCGCGCGATGTTACAAAAGGGGCTTGATGATTTTTTCAATATGAAGATAAAACACACTTTTAATTCTCTTATACACATGTTAAATTACATTCGTTGTTTTCGTTTGATTAAGGGCGGTTCTGTTCACACCCTTTGTTAATTTTTGCTATTTGATCATCTTCAATTAGTTCGATCTGAGGGCTTGAGATTGAGGATCCGATGGCCTGAAATTGAGGAATATGAAAAAGGTAAAAACAAGTGGATAGCACACAAAGAAGGGTATGAAACTAAAAAAATGTGTGGAAATCAACTCCCTATCAAAAATTGAAATTCAGTTTACATTTACTCGCGGCAAAGCTACATATTAAGCCGACTAGTTTTTTTGTTGTATGTTAAATACAATAATATATTTACACTCAAGAGTTTGAAAATAAATTAGCATCTAATTTGTTATTTATGAAATTCTAACGGACTGATTTTTAGTGAAATTTCGTACCCCATATACCTTTAAAAAAAAAAAAAAAATTGTTATTCTATCATTGCGTTGGAGCGACATTTGAACATGGTCATGACACAGAGCGGGCCTTATCCAAGGCAAAATTGAATCGAATTATATGTTGAATAAAGAATTAGCTGTAAAGGAACTTGTTAACGCCGGGTTCTTTTAAATCTTTAAAATAATATATAGATGTGCCACTTGGAAGTGAGAGATCTTACGTTCGAATCTCATTGATAGCGAATTCGATATCAAATTAAGTTGCCCACTATATTGCTTAGTCAAACCACTTATCTTCTTAATGTAAAAATATCGATGTTTTCAAAATATATAGTTGTCACCGTAGCTCACCAAGGTGAGCCTGTAGAAGGCCCATGAGAAGAAAAGAAAATGAAAGAATTGGGACTGTGAGGTAACACAATGAAACCAGACGACAGAGCATCACAAGGATTGACGACAACCACTACAGACGACCGCCTACCGATCTGGGTTTACTATTCACAAAGAAGATGAGCACCTATTCAAAAAGTACTTGCCGACCACTTAAAGACTATTGGCAAATTGACAACTTTACAGCACAAAACCTCCAGAGACATGCCTACTCAGACATCAACTTCAGACCACAATGTTGGTCATCAACAAGAGAAGGCCTATGAAATGACATAAAGGTTGTCAGACCAAGTTGGACAGTGCTTCCTCAACCCCTCAGGCCCGAGCAAAAGACTCAATACGTGTTGCCCATGAAACCTTTCAACTAGCCCTGAGCAAATGTAACTCCACGTGTCGATTGAATAAGAAAGGAGTAGCCAACAAGCTATGTCTACACATGTATTTATTTAATGCTAGAGCGGTGAGCCCAAGACTTTGGGGGCCTATATAAGAGGGACGAGTGCCTCTTAGAGCAACTCCACCGTTGGAGTTTGCTCGGGGGACATGCAAGGATAAAGGGCCCTAGAGGCCGGGCTGTGGACTCCAGCGTGGGGGAGCCCGAAGGACTGTGGAGGCCCGAGCAGCGAGCCTGTGAGGAATTGCCAGCCCGAGAGCCCGAATGGATCTAACTCCGGGCTGACGTCAGGGCGACGTCAGTCATAATATAAAATTAATAAAAATATAAAATGTTAATAAATAAATAAAAAGTAAAATTAAAAAAAATTAAAAAATTGTAAAACCCAGCTTCGAATTCAACGGCTCTCGCCGGAGTTCGTCGCCGAGGTGACGAACACCCGCAGACAAATGGCAAAGATGGGTGGCTGAGGTGTGGAAGCTGCTGAGCTTGCAAAATGGCACAAAAAAATGGTAGAGATGGGTCACAGGAGATCGGGACCGTTGATGGAGGCTAAGGTGGGTGGGATGGTGAAGATGGAGGAAGAGAGGCGGCGATGATGGTGAAGATGGAGGAAGAGAGGCGGCGGTGGGGGTGGTGAAGATGGAGGAAGAGAGGCGAGGAGGGATTGATGCGTTGGGGGCGAGGGGGGGGGAGACGAGTTGAAAACTGGGTGCGGGGGGGGGGGGGGGGAGATGCGTTGCTGAAGAAAAAAGGCAGGTTGAAAACCGGTATGTCCTGCCAGAAATACACAGGCAGGTTGAAAACTGAGCTTGAAGAAAAAATGGTGCGTTGGCACCATGTGAAATGAAGAAAAAATAATAATAAAAACAAGGTTTTGGAATGATGTGCTGCACCATATGAAAAGGAATAATAAAAATAATTTTTTAATAGAAAATGGTACAACGAGACCGATTAAAAATCCTATCCAAAATTATAAATAAAATTATTTTGTATTATTTAGGAAAAAAAAAAACCTAACATTTTATTGCCTATTGCCAGGGCTATTGAAGTGCAACGGTGGAGATACAAAAGTATATTGCCTGAGGGATTACTGTTCATTAGGGCAGTTATTGTTCACTGGGTGGATAGCATAGTGTATTGCTTGGGGGAAGGGTTCCAACGGTGAAATTGCTCTTATATGCGGTCGGAATCACAAAGGGTTAAAAAAAAATCTCGTTGAGCACTTCATATAAGTCACCACCTATATACTACAGTGGACATCACCCAGTTTTGACTATGAACCGCTTAAATCTTATAGTCAATAATCTAAACCTTTAGTCCAAGTGCATCGAGGGTTGACGATACTGTGTTTATGGACCTCTCAATTTTGAACGTTAAAAGAACTTATTCTTCCAATCCCTGTAGAAGTAGCCGTTCCTTCATGGCTTAATACACTTTCTTCCTTCAACTTCAACAAAGTTTGCAAGTTACATCAAATTTTCAATGCAAGTTGAATCTATTGGGCAATTCATCCCAATACAATTCAGTCTTAGACACCAAACAAGGCCGAAGGTTATTTACTTATAAGATATTAAATGGACGAGAGAATGTTTAGAGTTCAAATTATCGAATTGAAAATACATGCCAAAGACAAGAAAATGGTCGGGTCATTAACATGCATTTTTGTACAACCTCAAAAAATTCAAAACGAAGAACAAATATGAACACACGCATTGGAAAGTAGAACTTTTAAAAGAAAATTAATGCACCTGGGACCGTATGTACAGAACTAAAACAACCTACTAAACAAGGCCTGGATATGTGACTGGTTGCAACGAAAGATAAAAGAAAAGAAAGTATCTTGTCTTATGGTTCAGCAACAGATTCAGTTGTTTGCATCTTCTTCCCTTCAAGCAATGGTGTTGTGCTTGACCTGTCTGTTTTTGTGGTGATCTGATGCTCACTTTCCTCGTTAAATCTATCCACGCTGTGCAGAAAGATTCCTGTGACGGTGGCCAAACAAGGATTACATATCTAAGGGCTGATCTCGATTTCGGTCCATTAACTTCATCAAATTCACACTAAGTAGTGTTGATCATAGTATAGAGAGTGTGTATGAAAAGAACACTATTGGGCAAAGAAAAGAAAGAAAACACTTGCCCTTTTCCAAGAGGGATTTTTTCCAAGTACCCAGTAGACAAACCGACATTCACCTCTCCCAGACCCTGCGTAAAGCGGGAGCCTTGTGCACTGGGTACGACGACCCAGTAGACAAGCCCGTAATTCACATGTCATAATACAAGTGGAGAGAGGATATATTTTTCTGTGTCACTCCACTTGTATTGTGACACATGGAGTACAGGCTTGTGCACCGGGTACTTGCAGAAAATTTTCCTTTTCCAGTTTTACTGACGTCACATCTATTTGGGAATTACTCAAATATCCATGCACTTATTAAAATTCCTGACAAGTCGTCAAATTCAGAAGTTCCATGGTAAAATATCGGGGTAACTACAAGAATCTTACCCATAAACCATATTAGAGCTGATGGAAAGAAAACAGCCGTTAGAATAAGAGCAGTCTTCCTCCAGTTGTTAATGGCATCCTGCACAGTCAAAAATCAATCCAAAGCCAAAAGAAAGAAGAATACTCAGTTAGAATGTGCAACTAAGGATTTTTATAAGACCATTTGCAAGTTAAACAACATATAACGAAATAAAAAGGAGGGCAAACCTGGAGAACTCCAACAAGAGGTGCGGAAGGTACATCACCGAAGAGATGAATTGAAACAGTAGAAATAGCCATAGATAGCGGCCTCATACTAGGCTTAACACAGTGGAGACAAATGTAATTTACAGGACTCTGCAAAAGGGAAACATAGAAGACCAAGAGGACTGAATATTCCATAGGTCTGGCACTAAATATCTATCATGCAAACAGTGTGATATTGTAATTATCTACTTTTTGTGCCATACAAAGTATTTCAGTGTTCAGCAGCATAGGTAAATTGAACAAAAGGTCGTACCCAGTGCATAAGGCTCACGCTTTACGCAGGGTCTGGGAGAGGTAAACGTCGGCTAGCCTTACCCCCATTTATGGAGAGGCTGCTCCCAAGTCTCGAACCCGAGACCTACCGCTCATGGGCGAAGGCACTTGCCATCGCACCAAGTGCGACCTCTAGCATAGGTAAATTGAACAAAACCAAAAAAAATAAATGGAGAAAATTTCATTGAATAGGAATGTACCTGAGTTGCAAAGACAAGTAGTTCACCGATTGCGAAAAGAGCTAGGAAAACATACATATTCTTGAAGCAAAAGGCACCAAAGCAAAAGGCACCACCAATTAACGTTACTGCTGAAATAAGCTGCAATAGAGTATGGTACTTAGAGACAAAGGCAAAGAAACAAAAAGGAACACGATGATTGGACAATGACTACACAAGGTATCCATAGACAAACGGCAGTATTGCATATAAACAACTTTCATTTTATAGATTTGTGTTAAATAATGGTATCAAGGAAAATATTCTAGACTACCTTAAAAGCATTAGAGATAGTGTTAGTCATATAATCCAGAACAAAGCCTCCCGCTAGTGTGCCCAATATTCCAGACATGATTGTAATACCTCCAAATATCGTATCTGCATCATTCTGCAAAAAGTGCATGAATTTAAAGCAGGTTTTACCATGGAGCTATCTCCTAACTACTTAACATCAACTTTGACTACGCAGAATTAGAAAGGAAAAAAATATCGAATGATACAAATCTATAATCAAAGTAAAATGCTTACCATATGATATATATTATATCCCGCCTTAGGTCCCCAATATGAGTACGCACCTATGACAAAGTTGTATGCTATGTAACCTACGAATGAAAATTTCACATTTACAGGGAATTAGTATATGGAGAAAGACGAAAGCATGATGACTAAAATAGCACACCACTGAATGAGTTCTCAGGAAACTAGCCAGTGAAAGAACCTTATAAAGAAACAACCATGAACCAAAGAAAAATCCATATACAAACCCTGGTAGGTAAAGCAGGTGGGGAAAGAAAAAGATAAATACCTAGAACATTCACAACATAAACCTTATCCACCAACAGCACCTTCATATCATTCAAAAACCTTGATATTTCATTCTTTATGTTTGATGCACCCTTTGACCTGCCATAAAATAAGATCTCAGGTATCAAATACATATATATATATATATATATATTCACTATAACTTCTAAAACTTATGAGCAAATAGCACATGACACAACATACAAAGTTAAACGAAACAATAGTTTGGCATGTAATGCTTTACTGTCATGCTCATGCAAGTGGAACCCACATATACTTCATTATACGAAACCAGCTATTTGTCCTATTCCTTGCAATGCCTACTGAGACCTCTCACAGTCGCTTTATTTGACACTTATAATGGAGACTATTAACTTATAACGGAGACTATTAATATGATAAATATGGGCATACCATTTAAACAAGAAGCTCAATTTACCCTCAAGGATATATTATGAGGAGAAAACGGTGGTCTACATTATAACACACCTGAGCAAGTTACACCAGCTTCATAGGCTGGTCCAGCTTACAATTAATCTTTCCAATTCTCATAAATGATTCAATTAAAAGTCCACCTGGTTAATGATTCGATGCCAATTGACGTCCAACATATTCAGTTTGATATGTAAATGTTCCATTTAAACGATATTTCATTAATACCCTTTTAATTCTTTCCAAATTTCTATGTTCCTTGTGTAATTCAACTATTGTCTCTGAATGAACAGGGTGAGCATGGAAATAATTGACCACTTAAAACGATACAAAAACTGAAATAGAGAATGAAGTTTATGGAGTATTTCTTAAGTTTCTTTTAGGTGTTTCATGGAATGCATGACCATGTTTCTTGGATTCCTTTTGTTTTCTCTAACAAATCCTGTGTTTCTTATCCGTTAAAAAATGGAGTGTCTTTTAGTTAACTTGAACAGTGTTTCATGGACTCCGAGTCCACGTTTCTTGTATTCCTTGCATTTTCTCTAATAAAGTTTGTGTTTCTTATCCCTTAAGCAAAAAAGGACTGTATTTATGATAGCTGGAATATTGTTTCAAGTTGAGCAAAGCTAACCAAAATTCAAGAACTTGTAAACTTAGTTAATTCTCACACGGTCCTTGAGATTTGCATAGCTCCTCATTTTGGTCCCTAAGATTTGAAATCGATAGAAGTGGTCCCTGAGTTTGTCCACCGTCAATTATTTTGGTCATTCCGTGAAAAATCTCCATTAAATAAGGATAAAATGACAAAAATACCCTCAATTTTTGTCAAATCATTTTGATCTATTGTTTATTAAATTGAGGGTAATTTTGTCATTTTAATCTTTATTTAAGATAACTAGTATCCATGGAAGGACCAAAATGATTGATGGTGGACAATCTTAGGGACCACTTGTATTGATTTCAAATCTCAGGGATCATTTTGGCTAAAAAGCCGAAAGCTTATCCCCATCAAGGTGGTGGCTGTGTGTCTAGGTATATACAAACACATACAAATTTTAGATATTGTATTACACAGAGGTAGCTTCAATTGAGGGACACCTGTTGTAGGCCCACTCCAGATTGTATTTCAACAATCAAAATTGTGTAGTTTTTAGTGTTTTGATGAAACACTGTTTTCATCTAATTTTTTTGCTACAACTAGATGTCTTAATGATTTCATATTTGTCTAATATTTTGCAAGATCTTTGACTGTAGAACTAAGAAATCTATTACATACATATGAGCTTAAGGATGAGTGACTCACTTGGAAGATTTTTGTAAGGTAGAATTTCTCACATCTTTCTTCATCGAATAGGAAGCATCTTTACCATTCGAAATACCTGAATTTTTGCAGAGTTTCAAAACAAAATTAGCAATGTCAAAGGAAAAGAGTAACTATAATACAGTTAACAGAACAGAAACCTTCACTATCCTGATAAAAATAAAAAGTTAATAAAACATAATCAGCAGTACTTTCTGTTTCAAGAAAGAGAGGCAGAAACAAAGGAAAAGGTGATTAACTAACATAACAGAAGTTTTGAATTACATATTTTACACCTTCACATCTTAAGAATTTATGGTTCAAAAATTTGTTATTATGCCAAAGAGCACTGCTAACTAACGTGACACATAGCAGCATTACTTTGTAATGCATAGCACAACATTCAGAATTTATTCAGAATCATGAGCTTTTGCTACCTGAAAACTTAAGGAAATGAGGAAACCTACTAGTGAAGCAACTCCTCTTACAGGATAGGGGATTTAGAGATTTTTCATAAAAGTTTATTGGACGGACGTATCCTAACTTAAATTTCCATGTCAACTCACCTCAACTTAGTTTTTATCCCAAAAGGAAAATCTAAGAAAAATTTATCATATAAATTAATAGAACTCCTAAAGAATGCAGTTATGCAGTATAAACTGATGGTAAAATCCTAAATCACAATGTTATTTATCGATGAATGCTTCACATTCACATAGCCCATCACATCCACATAGCCCATTAGAGAGGTTCCAATTAATCATAAGCTATTCTGCAGCTACTCAGAGAGAGGACATGGGTTTGTTTTTATAAAGGTTCATTATCTGTAGATACAGCTTCCACATTACCATAAGTATCAGTACCTTGAACTTCTTCAACAGCCGTTTCCACTGCTGTAAGTGCTTTTTTTGATTCAGGATGAAAAAAACCTGTAATAACAAATTGCTTAGCAACGACCCTTAGAAATGTGGTGGAAGAAAAATGGATTGATGCCTCAAATCAGACCTTTCAGCTGCAAAGGCTTCATAACAAATCCTAGAATAGCAAATGGTAGCATAAGGATTGCTTCCCCCACAAATGCATAACGCCAATTGGTGTGACTTCCAACCTATGTAATATAAACAACAGATAACCAAAAAAGGATCAACGTGATTCGTGGAAACATGTGAGGACCCTCAAACCGTAAACGAACATGCACTTTTTATATAAAGAGTTCTATCTAGAAAATTTTATTTGGGTCAAGACACCATATATCCCATGAAACTAACCCACGTCGCAATTAAATATAACTTACCACCCCACCATAAACATAGCCAAGTGCATATCCACTTGGTATGCACATGTAGAATATAGCAAGCCACGCAGTTTTCTGAAATAATAGACAGAGCATAAGTCAATTGACAGCAAATCTAAAAATAGATGATTTTACATAATAAAATAAAAAAGCAATGAGGTGTATACAACATCAAAAAGAATATCTACATGATTGGACAGGTAGTGGGTGCTAAAAGAAAACCTACTACTAAGAACATATCGAAAAGCTATTTATAGTTTAGAAAAAGTCAACTACCGCTGCAACTCTAACATATTTCTAACAGGGAATCATACATGTTCTATGGCACACTACTGCAGAGTGATAACACATGGCATTCTAAGAATGAGGCAGCGACCAAGTTACGTTACAGTGGCTTTATATAGGGAAAGAAAAGAAAAAAAAAACAGAAAAACGACAACTCAACATAAAGTACAACTTAAACTTTTATAATCCATTAGATGCCGTATTTTAAATGGGTTTTGTCACACTATTTTGCTTATATATTTTATTTAGTTATAAAATTGAGATAACTACATGTGAAATGAAGGCCCACTAACGCTCCAGTTAGAAGATGCGATTACGGGACAGAGGTTCAGGGCCAAAAGGGTAGAGGAAGACCTAGGAAGGCTTTGGAAGAGACTCTAAGAAAAGACTTAAGAGTACTTGGATCTTAGGAAGACGTGACACAGAACTGAGTGCAATGGCATTCTAGGATTCATATAGCCGACCCCACTTAGTGGGAAAAGGCTTTGTTGTTGTTGTTGTTGTTGCATAAAATTGAGATAACTACTTATCTTAAGGTAATGTAGTTTTTTCTTTCGAGTTATTTACTTTTTTTTTTAATAAGGTTCAAAATCTTCAAAATTATATCCCACCATCTTTATTTTGGAATGAAAAACATAATGAAACCAACAAATTTAAAATGTTAGGCAGCCGTGAAACAAAAGATACCATACCTGAGCAGCTGGGGCATTATCGTCAATGAATGGAGCTGCAAGACTAATAAATGAAGCTTCGCCAACACCAACTAGCCTTTAGAGAACAGAAAAGGAATTAAAACAAGCAAAACAAACAAACATGATCAAACAATAACCCACATTATGGGATTGCTCAAAAATGAGACATCAAGGAGCAACAAACTGGGGGAAAAGGTATATCAATAAAACAAGAAGGATATAAGTTACTTACATGCGGAAAATAGTAATGGACCAGAAACCCAATGAACAAGCACAACCAACTATCGCAAAGGTCCAAACTGATAATCCAACTCCAATGAGCCTAAAGGGACTTACACTGAAAGATTTAAAATTGCATAAATAAGAAATCCAAATGCTTCTGAATTTATACATATCTGCAAACACACACACACAGAGACAAATATATATATACACACACATATATAGTCCACTTCTTATAAGATTGTGTGTGCCCCAAGGCGAGTCTTTTAAAACTAAATATAATTATTATCTTTGATTTAGTTATAATTATTTGTTTTACAAAGTATTCTATTTTATAAATATAATTATTATATAACATATATTAAAATTTGAGGTACCGTGAGGCTCTCCTCACGCCTAGGCGGGGCTATCCATGGGATGCCTTTGCCTTTTAATACATTGACTGCGTCATAGACGGCACCCTATATCTCTCCAGAAACCCAAAGCCCAAGTGCTAAAATTTAAACCCACTTGTCAGCAGAATGGAGCGAAAACCAACCTGATTTTCAAATGAAACAAGTCTGCATGTAGAGTGTTTGTACTTGAAGCTTATCTACATGTGTGTATCCAATTATTCATAGATGTGCACATAAAGGGGTGTGTGCGTGTGCGCGAGTGCACACAACAAAATTGTCTTCATAGACAGACATAAATGTATGACTATTGTTTGATGTGTGGTCTATACTATCAGGTGACTGTTACCTCTTTGCTAATGATGCAAATATAGGAGAAGCAATAAGAAGTCCAACCATAAAAGCTGATGATAGAACTCCATCTTGAAAGTTGTTCAAGTGAAACTCCCCCCTACATACAAAAAGAAATTAAGGATATTAGTACAGTCAAGGATGATTTCTATTTCTATGGAAAGTAAAACATTTATCAGAAAAGAGGAAAAAGAAAATGGAAAACAATTATCACATGCAAGACACATACAAGAAAAGGAAAAGCCCACGAGTAGCTTAAAAATAACAAAAACAATGGCATAGAATGTAAATGAAGTATAAAAGGTGACCTGGACAAAGCTTTTCAAACAATTGTTCAAAAGCATTTCTATGCAAATCATATACCCAAGGAACTTGTGAGAAGTGTTAGGCAAGTATTATATTAGAAAGGAAGATACTTATCTCAAAAGACTGCATGTTGCAAGCACCGTGTAGTAAAAAGAACAGAAATTGGTTAAAAATGGATAAAATGCAGACAATCCACAACTGCCTCGACCTCAAAGTCTCAATACTGATGCAGACTGTAGTTGGTGGTATGTTTCACACACCATAGCTAAGTATATTAATCGGAGAACAATTTTGTGCAACTTCTCAAATACAGTGCTCTTAGAAAACCAAATGAATTTTTTTATATCAATAAAAAATTGATACAGATGCACACTTGTTTATTTCAGAAATCTCAATAACGTTTCTGTACCGTAGCACCTAGAACATGATTACAGACAAAAACCTGAAAACTCAGCACATTCAAGTAAATGGAATCAAGCAATGCATAAAAACAACCAAATATGAAAACCAGAGAAATAAGGAAACCATCAGATAGTTCTTAGAATCTTACTGTATCCCGGTACCAGCCGTGCATATACCACTATCTGTACAAGTTGTGCGGCTCCCATTGACACCATTGCTTGCTATTGTTCCTCGGTCCACATAATTTATCAAGTTAATCAAGCAAAAGATAACAAGTAACCTGCAATCACAACAGAAAGACATTTATTACGCACCGAACAAATAAGGAGATAGTAAAGTGGTTCAAAAGTCTTGCAAAACCCTCAAATGACATTTGTCTCAACCCAGCTGAAAGCTCAAACTTATAAATAAATTCTAACTCCACAGCATTCATTTACATGATACATCACCTCATCCTTTCAATTTCAAACTGGTTTAACTCATTAAGCATCCAACAATTCTCACAATTTTCCCTTTCCATCCATAATTTTCACAGAAAAAGCATAAGTGCCCACAATGGAGAAAAACCGAATTTCCAGTAAATCACCAAAATTTCTGAAACCCACATACAAATACCGTGTATTTTCCAGACCCAAGTAACCAAAAAAAAAAAATCCAAAAAGATATAAAAAGGTCAAGACTTTCTCTCGATTTCCATATTTTCTCAGCAACCAAACAGAACCCAAAAAAAAAACTAAAGTGTAAGAGAATCAATAACCTCTTGGGCGTGAACCAGGAAGGAGCGGGAGCTGCTGTTGAAGCAATAACCATGGCTGTCTCCGCCAGACGGGGCTTGGATTCTTCGGAAGACTTTGTTGCTTCTTCCTTTTGAGCCATAGAGGTGGAGTAAAATATACTTTTAATATTCTTTAATCTGGTAAAAATTATCTTTAGTTAAAAAGTAATGTAAATGGTTTTATTTTTTCTGAGTTGAAAGTTGGAACTTGGAATGGTAGTTGTGTGGGGGATGTGTGCGTCTTTCAACCCTCCTCCCGCCTTCCCGATGGCTTCGTTTCTTGCTAGTTTTAACAGTAAAGCTCCACAAACTTTAATATTTGACCGCTTTTGGAGTTTGAGTTTGACAATGTTTCATCAAGAGAGATTATATTCACACACCCTAAATTACGTCTCTCACATCTTTTTAATTTTTTAATATTTTTTACACATCACTAACACTTGATAGAAAAAAATTAAAAAATTAAAAGGATGTGGGAGAAGTAATTTGGGGTGTGTGAATAAAATCTCTCTTCATCAATGTTTCCAAAAATTATTATTCTCTTCATAACTATTTAGTCAAAATAGTCTTTGAAATTGTCATCATCCTTCATTTTGGTCCCTCTCATTTAAAATAGAAAAAAGTGATCCTTGATATTATCTACCATCTATTATTTTGATCATTCGGTGAGAAATCTCCGTTAAATTAAAGGTATTTTTGTCAAATCAACTCCTCATTTTGAATTGGTGGTTTGACAAAAATGCCTTCAATTTAACAAAAAAAATTCATAGAACAACCAAAATGATTGATGGTGGACAATCTTAACAACTACTTCTATTTATTTTAAGCCACATAGACCAAAGTAAGATGACATAACTTAGGGAACATTTTGGATATGAAACCTTCTCCCCACTAGTATCTCCTTCCCAGAGAAATAAAACAAAACAAAGTTGGAGTAATTATCTGGATTTTGGAATCATATGTTGTTTGTGGGGATTTGGATTCTCTGTGTGTAGTTGCATGGTTAAGTTGTGTATCTCATCTATTTAAATGTAGCACTTAAGGCCATACACAACCGACCTAGCCAAAGAGCCATAGGGTTAAAAATAGTTTGAAATGACACGAAAATCGTTTCCAACCGAGGGTTAGACCAAATAGCTTGTGGGCCCCACTGGACTAAAACCACCAAATTAGGCCAGCGGGCTGGCTATTTACAACCAGCCTAATGAGCCCAGCCTACTTTTTTTTTTTGACATTTTTTTTGACGATTGTTTTTTAATTTCTAATTTTTTTTCCTACATCATTTCTCACATACTTTTCACCATTTCATACTATCTTACCTCATTTTATTTCAATTCTTCACATTCTATTCTCTTCCAATAATCTTTTCCTTAATTTTTTTTCAATAATTTTCAAATGGCCACCTCTTTCAATAATCTTCCAATATGTCCGAAAATCTTATTTAATATGGTATTTTAATTTAATTAACTATATTAATTCAATTAAATAATAAATTATGTTTGGCCTATAGCCCTTTGGCCCCCTCAGTTGGAGATGATATAAAATAGGGAACTTTAACGAAAAGCTCCCGGTACTGTTCACTTTAACGAAAAACCACATTTTTACACTAAAAAGTCAATCCTGGTACTATTCACTTTACCCTTTATTTTGTCTTTATCATTAAAACTCAAAGTTTTCAAGCCCTTTTCATTAGTTTTCCTTATAAAATATGGCGTGTCATTGTTCATTAAAATATAATTTCTTGCAGGGCTATAGGGCTAAACATAGCCTTTTGGCCCTCATTCAGTTGAAGATGGCCTAAGTATTTCTGCGCTCATATAGTTTGGCATGAAAATAAATTATTTTATATCTGCATCTCCTAGCAGAACTGATTTTGTTGCACCAATCACTACTAAAAGGTGCCCGTGACACTAGGCTTTGGCAAAAATATGGGGTCTACTAACTTAGAGGTGGTGGTTGACACAAGCATGGTATTGGTAGCAATGGTGGTTGGAGTGGTGGTGAGGGTAATGGGGTGGAGATAGTGGTGCTAGTGGTTGTGATAGTGGTCGTAAAGGTAGAGGTGGTGATGGTCATGGTGGCAGGGGTAATGGGGTGGAAAATGTTATGATGGTGGTGGGACGTGGTGATTGGTGGTGATGGAGGTTGTGGTGGTGGTCGCAACTGTGAAGGTGGTGGTCACAACGGTGAAGTTTTGACGATCATTGGACGGGGGTAATGGATGATATGGTAATTGGTGGTCTTAGTAGTAGTGGCGAGATGGGCAAAATACCCACAAGTATGAGTAACTGTAGTTACTCGTCAATTTTAAAATTGAAGGTTACGGTTATTGGTAACTATTTAGATAAATAAACGGTTATGGGTATAACTGTTTACTCGTGAAATTTAAATGGGTGGTTATGGGTATTACCGTGGTTATAACTGGTACCCATTTACCCATTTATTTTAATATATGTAAAAAAAAAATTAAAATCCTAAAGCATTAGAGTGTTGGAAAGTTTAGTTTTGAAATATTTTGGAGCTTTGAATTATCTAGTGTTCAAGATAATGACTACGTTGAGTTTTTAGAAGTTTTATGATTATTGAAATGGTATGAGGACTTAAAAGATTAAAATACCGAAATACATGTTAAATGTACCTATAACGGTATTTAATTGTCAGAAAAAGAAATTTATGACAATTTTTTATTTTTTATTTTTTAAGTTGTTAAAAAAACATGTAGACGGGTGAAAAAAAAGGGTAAATGGGTTAAGAAACTGGTAAACGGTTATAGTTAAATGGGTATGCGGTTATAGATGTGGTTAACCGTTTATAAACGGTTAGAAAATTACTCAACGGATAAACGGTTATGCGAGTATAAGCATAAACGGGTATGAGTAAATAACCGCAATTACCTGCCCACCGTAACTGTTGCCCATCCTTAGCTATGACCCATTCCGTAAGTTATTATTATTTTTATTTCCTCAGGTTAGGTATAATCTTGTCACTCTAATTCCAAACTTCATTTTGATATATGCCACATGAAAAATGGTTGAGAAATGGCGCAGACTCGAATAGGAGAAGTCTCTAGGTTTTCCGGAAAAAATACCTAGAATCCGAAGAGGATCCCGGCTCGCACAACAATGACTCGATGACCCAGTATAGACAAACAACCCGATCTGACCTGAATATTCTATTACTTATTGTTAGTTTTACCATAATATTTCGTCCGATTACGGAATATTCCACTTACAGTAGCAAAATATTTTTTCCAGCAATGGAGTATTCCTTTTTTCAGCCACCACCTCAACCACTCGTAGGTGGGGTTGTATGGTGGCATATGGTGGCGATCACCGATTTATGGACACCAATTTTGGCAATATGAGTCCCCTTTTTCAATAGTCTTCATAGTGTGCGATGAATTGCCAAGTAAAGGTCTCAAGCCCCATTGTTTGTTAATTGCATACAGTAGTGTTGAGTGTAGAAGAGCTCTAGTTTTTCTGCTGCAATGGCTTCACAAGGTTAGTGGTTATCTTTAACCCTATGTGAAAAGCACAAGAAATTGTCTTCTTTCTTTTGCAAAATACGGACTGGTTCCAATCCATAAAGAAATAAATTATACGCATTTATTAGCTAAAGCTCTTCTTCCTCATATGTTGTACAAAGAACTGAACACCAGTACTTGCACTGTATTGGAAACATGACCGTTAGTTATCTAAAGAAAATTATCATTCATATTTTTTGGTTTTCAAGTGGCATAATGTTTTATACGTTCTTGTTAGAATCCAACCATGTTTACTAACCACAAAGGCATGTTGATATCGCTATAGAAATTCAAACAAAACTATGATAGTATTAGGATTAAGAAAAAGGTTCACGAGTTCTCTTCAATCAAAAAATGTAGAGACTTGTGACATAAGGCATTGGGTTTTTTGCATGTTGTGTATTCAATGATGAAACTCAATTCCATGAGCTTGAATACGGTGGAACCTCTAATTGGAGTTAATTACAAAAAGTGGAAGCAAGATTTGGAGATAGTGCTTGGTGTGATGGACTGGGATCTAGCATTGAGAACTGAGGAACCATCGGTGCCCACTGATGGAATCACAACAAGCCAGAGATCCAAGCATGAGAAATGGGAAAGGTCCAACATAATTTGCTTGATGATTATTAAGAGATCAATGGCTGACGTGGTGCGTGGTGGTTTTCCAGAGACATCAATGGCAAATGACTTCTTGAAATACATTGAAAAAAAGTACAAAGAGTCAGACAAGAGTGAAACTGGGAACCTTATGAATTTACTGACAACCATGAGGTATGATGGTGTTAAGAGTGTGCGTGAGTATATTCTAAAAATGATTGATGTTGCTGGAAAACTGAAAACATTAGAGGTACCCATATGTGAAACTTTCCTTGTGCATGTTATTATGAATTCACTCCCCGATACATATACTCAACTCAAAGTGTCTTACAATGGTTTATGTGAGAAATGGGATATCAATGAGTTAATCTCCATATGTGTAAGTGAGGAGGTTAGGAAAAGGAGAAAATGGACAAAGAAAATGGTGAAATGGATATCAAACTCCTCACTTACACATAAAAAAAATATGGCATTTTTACATAGGAAAATGATGTTAGGGCATCAAACTCGGATGTCATCAGGAAAGATCATACTAGAAATGTTCACTCATCTTCCAAGAGGGTTTTTAAACCTAACAGACCTTTGGTTTTCAAATGTCACTTTTGTAAAGAGGCCAGCCATATGAAGAGGAGTTGTCCTAAATATAAAGCATGGCTTGCTAAGCAAGAAGCTAAAAAAGGTAAAAAGGTTTTTGCTTGTTTTGAAAGTAATTTGATTTATATACCTAGTAGTGCTTGGTGGCTTGAGTTTGGCTTTTCTGTTCATGTTATGAACTCATTGCAGGACTTCATAACAAGGAAAATTCCAAATAAAGATGAAGTCAAGGTATCCGTTGGCAATGGGAGAAGGGTTGAACTCAAGGCTCTAGGCACAATTAGGCTTAATTTGGATTTTGGTTTTCAATTAGATTTGGAAAATGTTGTTTATGTACCTTCGATGAGAAGGAAACTTGTTTCAGTTTCAAGATTGGTTTTGTTAGGGTTTTATTTTACTATGAATAAAGATTGGCTTCAATATTTTTTTATAATTCTTCCCCATATTGGTACTGGATATTTGGTTGATGGCATGTTTGAGTTTTCACTTAAGAATAATCAAGTTATCTTTAATATTGAGAGCAAAGAACAAAGTCACTTCAGTCGTCAAACTTATGGCATAAAAGACTTTGTCATATTTCAAAACCAAGGATGGAACTCTTAGTGAAAGATGAAATCTTGCCTCCATTAAATTTTAATGATTTTGATTTTTTGTGTGGAGTGCATCAAAGGAAAATTAGCTAAGTCTAGGAAGGAAGGTTCCACACGAAGCAAACGACTTTTGGAACTCATTTATACAAACATTTGTGGTCCTTTCCCACACAAACTATTGAAGGAAATAAATATTTTATCACCTTCATTGATGATTTTCAAGATTTTGTTATGTTTATTTAATTTCTAAAAAATCTAAAGCCCCAAAAGTTTTTGAAATTTACAAAAAGGAAGTTGAAAACCAATTGGAAAGAAAAATTAAGGTTGTAAGGTCTAATAGGGGACATGAGTACTATGGAAAGTATGATCAAATAGGTAGACATCCATGTTCTTTTGCTTCTTTCTTGCAAAATCATGGTATTGTTGCTCAATATACCACTCCATGAATTCCTGAGCAAAACGGGGTGGCAGAAACAAGAAATAGAACACTTCTTGACATGGTTCGAAGCATGATGAGCAAGGTAAAACTCTCAGATTTTTTGTGGGGTGAGGCATTGAGAACAATGAGTTACATTCTTAATAGTGTTCCTAGCAAAGCTGTGGAAGGGAATCTTTTCGAGCAGGTCTAGTCTTGAGATTTTAAAGGCTTGTGCAAGACCAAACCGAGGCCCTTACATGGCCTAAAATTTTGGTTGTTATATTTTCTTTTATACTTTTTATTTTTTATGTGTACAAATTGATATAACGCACAAGAAAATAAATAAAAATGAAACATGGTGTATTGGGTTTGTGTATCTATCTGCATCCCTTATGTTTTTGGGTTCGAAACTCCTTGCTTTTTAATAGAAAAAGCATGGTATGGTGGATATGTACTTAGCGTATCACCATTCAAATATGATAATTATAACCATTCTTGTTCTTTATTATCATCCATATTTCATCTCAAGAAAAATTTATGTGTTAAACAAATCATTGATATATGGATGACAAAATAGTTTTCAAATAAATGAAAATTAGATGACCATCAAATAGTGACTAGAAAATAAATGGTAAAATGATATCATATATGAAAAGAAAATTAGGCTTCTAAAGATTATATCTTCAAACTTTTAAAATTTTAATTTATTATGATATTCCTATTATAGATTTATTAGCAAAAGTTATCTTTTATAATGAAAGAAAATAACTTCATATATTTAAAACAAGAAAACAATAGTGTAGCTAAAAAAGGCCAAAGAAGGTAATTGTGCAGCACACTCTGTGGCATCTTTGCATTCAAAAATGGAGGGAAGTATATTTGGGCTTGTATTGATCCTCAACTCTTGTTTAATACTCTTGATGAGGATGTAGATGTATCAATTTGTATCTAATAATATCTAATAATATATATATATATATCTACATTTGAAGAAGAAAAAAAACTCAAAACATGCCCAATATGAAATAAACATAGCTGAAAAAAAATTCATAATTAAAAATATGGACAGGCAAGGACTCGAAACCGTGCCCAGGTAGATAGCAAAAGCAGCGCTTGCCAAATCAGCTCTGATAGATTTGTTTAATACGCTCACGTTTATAGTATATATCTAGTATATTACAAAGGTTATTAAATTTAAGGGCCCCAAAAAACGAGGGGCCCTATGCGGTCGCACTCCTCACATCCCCTCAAGGCCGGCCCTGCTTTCAAGTTATGGGCTAGGAGAAAGCCTAGTTTAAAACACATTCATGTCTGGGCTTGCCAAACAGAGGCAAAGGTCTACAATCCTAATGGTAAGAAATTAAATTCCAAGACCATTAGCTGTTACTTTGTGGGTTATGCAGACAGATCCAAGGGCTATGGATTTTATTGCCCTAATTACAGCATGAATATCGTTGAGACGGCAAGGGTAATCTTCTTGGAACACACTCAAGGTAATGATGACTTTACTTCCAATCCAAACAAGTTTGTGTTTAAGGAAGGAGAAGATGCGGTTATCGAGAATGGAGCAAAGATTGAAGATCATAGTAAAGTGACTATCGTGGTTGATATTCCTAGGCAAATGACTAATATTGATGTTGATGACAACCATGAAGATCAGCTACCTTATAATTATGAAGAAGGTGAAAATGTAGAGGTTCAAAATGAGATTGAAGTGTATGCAGATGTCACCAATAAAGCACAACCAATCATGCAGCATGGACAACCAATCATACAAGCACAAACATTAATGCAACAACCTATTGTTCCATTGAGAAGATCAACTAGGGTAAGAAAGTCTAACACTCTGGAAGATTTTGTTTATTTTGCTGAAAGTGAATCACACTTGTTAGAATTTGAAGACCCTAATTCATTCAAGGAAGCCATGACTAGTGCCAACTTCGACAAATGGATTGAGGCAATGAAAAATGAATTGAGTTCCATGGAAAGCAACAATGTTTGGGAATTAGTAGAACCATTTCAGGGCATCAAACCGATAGGTTGTAAATGGGTGTTTAAGACAAAAAGATATTTGAAAGGAAGCATCGAAAGACATAAGGCGAGGCTAGTTGCAAAGGGATTTACTCAAAAAGAAGGGGTTGATTATAAAGACAGGTTCAGTCTAGTATCGACGAATGATGCATTCAGAGTTATTATGGCAATGGTGGCGCATTTTGACTTGCTTTTACATCAAATGGATGTAAAAACAGCCTTCTTGAATGGTAATTTAGAAGAAGACATATACATGGCTCAACCAGAGGGTTTTGTGGAGGAAGAGAAAGAACACTTAGTTTGTAAATTGAAGAAATCCATTTATGGATTAAAGCAAGCGTCGAGACAGTGGTAATTAAAATTCCATCGAGTTATAAGGGAGCATGGTTTTGTTGAGAATCCCTCTTATGCATGCATTTACTTGAAAATTAGTGGGAGCAAATTTATTATTTTGGTGCTCTACGTAGATGACATTTTATTGACCACGAACAATATGAGTCTCTTAGATGACACCAAGTCTTTCATCCAAAACCATTTTGAAATGAAGGATTTGGTTGAGGCCGCATATGTTTTAGGTATCGAGATTAAAAGGGATAAGAAGAAAGAGTTACTAGGGTTGTTGCATAAGGGATATACAGAAAAAGTGTTGAAGAGATTCAATATGTCAATGTGTGGAACTACAGAAATGTCGATATCCAAGGGAGACAAATTGAGTAAAGAACAGTGTCCTACAAATAACTTAGAGAAAGAAGCCATGCAAGATAAGACATATGCATCACTAGTTGGGAGCCTAATGTATGCACAGGTTTGTACATGACCTGATCTTGCTTTTACAATTTGTGTTTTGGGGAGGTTTCAGTCCAACACTGGTGATGCACATTGGAATGCAGGTAAGAGAGTATTGAGGTAACTTCAGAGGACTAAATCACATATTTTAGTTTACAAAGGAACTGATGATCAACTGGTTCTAGAAAGATATAGTGATGCAGATTTTGCAGGTTGTCCCAATGATTTGAAGTCAACTTCTGGTTATGTGTTCATGATGGGTGGTGGAGCTATCTCTTGGAGGAGTGTTAAACAAGATATAGTGGCATCATCAACAATGGTGGTTGAGTACTTGTCCTATTGTGAAGCAATTAATTAATGAGTCTGGTTGAAGAATTTTATCACAAGTCTCAAAATAGTCGACTCGATCTCAAGGCCAATACAACTTTATTGTGACAACAATGCAGCCATATTTTTTTTACCAAGAATAACAAAATGTCTAATGCTACCAGAAATTTGGATATTAAGCTCCTTGTTGCTCGTGAGAAGGTGGTAGAGGGCTTGGTTAAAATAGATTACATGGAAACATCTTCCATGATTGTTGATCCATTAACCAAGCCAGTTCCATTGGTGGTCTTTAAGAAGCACATACGTAAGATGGGGGTTTTAGAGAGCCTTGATATCATGGACTAGTGGGAGCCTATGGTTTGATTACATTATTTTCTTGTTTTCAACCTTAATTATTTGATACATGCATTAAAGTTTTACAGTTTATCTTAGCTAATAAAGTAATAAACTGCTGGTTGCAGAAGTTTCCCATGTTTGCAGTTTATAGTTAAAATACAATACATTTTTTTAATGTGTTATTTGGAAAACAATTTATATTTAATTGTTATTACATAAGGCAACTTAAAGGTCTTAATGTGAGACAATGAAGAAGACTAGTTTACTAGTTTTATTAAGGGTGGAATATAATACGAGGTGCATTACAAAAACATTCAAGCATGCATGTTGTATTAATTTTGCCTTGTTGGAGTTTCATGTGTATGATAGTTTCATGATAGTGATTAAGGGGATAGAGTTTATGTTTTAAGGACATGACTCCCTTTAGTTCTTCATGAATGCTGGCATATGACATAAACTTATTAGTGGGATTTTGTTGTTCCTATTCTCATGGCCACTGAAGTATGATTTCTTATATGGTGGCATGTGTGAAAACAAGTGCTGGCTTTAGTGGGAGAATGTAATCTAAATAGAGCTGCACACTTAGTTTATCACGTGCTTAAAGGATTGAAGTCATAAGAGATTGGGATAGAATAGACTTATAAAGTTATCAGGGAACGTATTTGATCGAATATAATGCTAGAAGTAATCCTGGTATGAATAGGATTAACTATTCTGATATGATAACTTTGGTTTGTGATGATAAGGATATTTGTTTATACAATTTGATTAGGATTACATGATGGGAAGTAACCTAATCAAATGCCACCACTTAGGATATATAATAAAGGTCCCTGCATTCACACTGATTACGAAAAACAGAGAGAACAAGCCCCATTGTTTGCTAATTGCATACAGTAGTGTTGAGTGTAGAAGAGCTCTAGTTTTTCTGCTGCAATGGCTTCACAAGATTAGTGGTTAATTGTATTTGTGATTTGCTTATTTCCGCTATTAACTATATTACAGTTTTCACTATAGGAAAGTTCCCCAAAGATTACAAAGAGTGTGCGCGGCAAAGCGGCTACGATTACACTGTGTGTGTGGGCCTTTATTTCTAAACTATATTATGCTATATGTTTTCGACAGTGGTTTTATGATGTGTTTTTTTTTATGTCATGCTTTGCTTGGCTTATAATTAGTTAATGCAAATGTTTTACATGATGCTTTTATATCGTCTCATGATTTGCTTTTACTTTAAAAACCACCAAGGTTTTACACAATGACGATGTTGCGATTTATGAGATTGTTGAATCTTTCTAACAAAGTTTCAGTGTTGTGCTTTACTATTAGTTTTGTAACCACTTATGTGATTCTTTGATTTGAGAGATTATTCATGGAATGTTTTTATATGATATATGTGCTCATAATGTATGCTTACGCCGTGGTTCCTTTATTTGTAGTGTTCGAGCTAGGAACAATTTTACGTGTATATTTACATGTACCGTTACGTTCACATTGGAACCAGTGTAGGTGTTAGCCTACCCCTTACAACTACTGCAACTCGGACTCGTATGTGAGCGCTTAGCATCAATTTCAAGCATATGTAATGTTAAAGCATAAATTTATACACCAACCTGTTCGTGTGAGAATATCTCTACATGAGTTTGTGTGTCTGCATTGTCTAATAAGCATACTGTTAACGCCAAAATCTGGTAAGGTTAGTAACAATGGTTTTTAAGAATTGAAAGATGTGAATATCGTGGGGTTTTAGGTTTAGGGCAATGATATCCAGTAAGGGACTAATAATAAAATAGACACAGAGACATATAGTGGTTTACCCATAACTGGGCTACGTTCACTGTAATAACACTATATGTTTGCATGAGGTTACAAATGTGGCATCAAATGGGATAAAGCCCATGGCTTAATACATGTGTTAGAGTAAATGTAGAAATTTAGAGAATAATCCGAATAATAACTTTGAAGTACGACTTGAATCGTTTCCTTAAAATGTTATTTGCCCCCACTCAAATGAGTTTGCTAAAGGGTTCTTGGCAAATCACTTCCAGGATACAACAAAAAATGAAATATTTGATTAGCAAAATCGAATTATATTTCCTTAAAAATAACTAGAAAGAAATTGTATGAATGTGATGGAGAGAGTAGAGAGCAAGGAATATAGAAATAATTTTCTGAAATTGTATATGAAACATTATGCCATAATAGGTATTTATAGGCATTAAGAACCCATTCATCGAGTTCTTTCATTTTAGTTGAAGATATACAACCCTTCTTAATAGTGTTGATCCAAAAGACATGTCTTCTATTTAATATTTTCAGAAAATAAATATTGACTAATTACATCTTTTAATTCTACTCATACAATTTGAGTAAGCATCATATCTTTTAACTAAAAGTTGCAACCATTCAACTAATTACATTTGTTGCGCACCGCAACACCCTTTATCATACACACACACGCTGCACAATGCAACACCAAGTCATTATATATATATATATATATATATATAATTTATATACTTATTATTGAAATCTCTAACAATCCTTTCCAATTTCAATAATATAATAACATTTCTCTCTTTATAATTAACCACAAACAGACTGATATAATCATGCATACAATAAATGTGTCTTTCGAATTAAACCTTTAATTAGTGTAAGTAATTCAAAGTTATAACGAATGCGATTGTGACCTAAGTTTAAACCACATATTTTTATGTTAAAACTGAAATCACTACACACATGATTATGTCTTATTTCCTTAAAGAAATTTCTGAACTAATTAAGCAGTATTATAGCCTTGTGTTTCATCCTGATTTCATGAACAGTTACAAGAGAAAACCCAACTCTTGGTAGAAGCGGCACTACTTCTTATGTTCATATAGGTGAGGTTCCTTCCCATGTCCCTGCTACTATAGACATAAGTACAAATAACCTCATTAAAAGATAAAACTCATCCTCCTAAACATAGCAGTCTTGTACTGATCATCCTGTAATGAGTTATATATTAATTTTCAATGCTTTCACAACCACTTATCAATAACTTGTTATTACCCATTAAACTTTTAAACTAGTGATGTTCTAGACAAAGTCGGGTTACCATTATTGGTGGCTAATTTTCAATAAAGGGTTTTAGCCTCATTCCACTAGATGTACTAACTACCAAAGCTCTTAAAAGTGTTTTCATTAACGGATCCGCCAAGTTATTACTTGATTTAACATAAACTATATTAATAAATCCATCAGTTATTAATTGCTTGACATATTCATGTCTCAAGATAATATGTCTAAACTTTCCATTGTATACCTTATTGTATGCTCTAGACAAAGTAGTATCACTATCACAGTATAAAGAAATGGATGACATTGGTTGTGGCCACAACTCTATTTCCAATAACAAATTTCTAATCCATTTTGCTTCTTTACATGTTGCCGCTAATGCTATAAATTCAGATTCCATAATTGAATGTGCTATACATGTTTGCTTCTTCGAAACCCAAGAAATTGCTCCTTCGGCAATTGTAAAAATCCACCCTGATGTAGACTTACTATCATTAGCACTTGTTATCCAACTTGCATCTGAATATCCTTCAAATACTGTTGGAAACTCTTAGTAAGTTAAACTCAAGTTAACAATTCTTTTAAGATAACCAAAAATTCTATTTATTGCTTTCCAATGAGCAGTACCTGGATAACTAGTGTATCCAAATAGTTTGCTTACTGCAAATGTGATATCTAGTCTGGTACAATGCATGGCATACATTAAACTTCCAATTACACTAGCATACTCAAGCTATGCAACAGACCTACCAGAATTATTAAGCAAAGTTTCACTAAGGTCATAAGGGGTATTTGATTCTTTTATTTGTAGATGCTTAAACTTAAGAAACAATTTTTCTATATAATGTGACTGACACAAAGCGTAACCCTACTATGCTTTTTTACTTTAATTCCCAAAATAGTATCTACTTTATTCAAGTCCTTCATCTTAAATTTTGAATTTAGATACTCTTTAGTTTCAAATACACCTTTCATGTTTGTACCAAAAATTAGCAAGTCGTCGACATATAAACGTATAACAACACCATAATCATTTGTGAATTTAGAGTATATGCATATATCAGCACTATTATGTCTAAATCCATATGATAAAATGACAAAATCAAACTTTTCATGCCATTGTTTTGGTGCTTGCTTCAATTCATATAACGACTTTACTAATTTACAAACCTTCTTTTCATTCCCAGAGAGAATAAACCCTTCTGGTTGTTTCATGTAGACTTCTTCATCCAAATCACCATTTAAAAATGATGTTTTCACATCCATTTGATGCACATGCAAATTATATAAAGATGTCAATGCAAACAATATTCTAATTGATGTGAGCCTAGCTACTGGTGCATATATATTGAAATAGTCTATTCCTTTTTTCTGCTTAAAACCTTTGGCAACTAGCCTGGCTTTAAATGTTTGAATAGACTCGTCTGTATTGTATTTTCTTCTAAATACCCACTTACAACCTATTGCTTTTGATCCTTAGGGCAAGTCTACTAAAACTCATGTCTGATTAGATATTAATGATTCAAATTCATCATCTATAGCCTCTTTCCAAAAGGCTGCATCTCTTGAAGTCAATGCTTCGCGTAGACTTTTAGGATCATCCTTAACATTCAACAATATGGGTATTTCTTAAGAACCTTTGTTCTATTTCCTTCGACTAAAAATACAATAGATTGAAACAAAATAAAATCAGAGCCTAGAGTCTTTTCTTTTCTTACCCTTTGGTTTTTCCTTGGTTCATTAATAGTTTCAGACTGTTTTCTTTTCTCACATTGAGAATAACTAGTAGACGGATTAGAGAAAGGTGTTTGATCATTCTCTTTTCTAGACACTAAGTAGTCGTTATAAAATTTATTTTTTATAAATTCGACATCTCTAGACTCAACTATTGTATTTGAGTCTAAATTAAGCAACCTATATGCCTTTAAATTTTCTGCATATCCTACAAATATGCTTTTAATTCCTCTTGGATCTCTTAGGATCGAGTGCCTTATAAAAAGCTATACAACCCCATACTCTCAAATATGACAAATTTGGTTTTCTTTCTTTCCAAATTTCATATGGTGACACATGTGTCTTTGTAGATGTAATTCTATTGTGTATATGGCATGCAATAAACAATGCTTCACCTCATAAATATTTTGGAGTATTAGCATTAATCATCATAGAATTAATCATTTTAGTGAGTGTCCTATTTTTTCTTTCTGCCAAACCATTTGTTGTGGTGTAGTTCTTTGATGTATAACACCATACTCTTCACAAAAAATATCAAATTCATGTGAAAAATATTCACCACCTCTATCACTACGAAGGCATTTAATTTTCCTTCACTTTTGGTTTTCAACTTCAGCTTTATAGCGTTTAAAACACTAAAAAACTTCATCTTTATTAGACAATAAATAAACATAAGTGAACTTAGGACAATCATCTATAAATGTGATAAAATTTCTTTTTCCTCCTCTTGTTAAAATACCATTAAATTCACATATGTTAGAATGTATTAAGTCTAATAAATTTGTATTTCTTTCAGCAGTTGAAAAATGTTTCTTAGTCATTTTCGCTTGAATACATGTTTCACATTTATCATTGTAATCATCATTGCAAGCAATTAAACCAAGTGTATGCATGTATTTTAAAGATCTAAAATTTATATGTGTTAAACGTAAATGCCATAAATGAGCGGAAGATTCAGCAATATAAGTAGAAGAATTCATTTTATTATTAATACTTAGTTTGAACATCCCATCACAAGAATATCCCTTCCCAGAAAACATTCCATTTTTCGACATTATTGACTTGTCGGACTCTAAAACAGTCTTTATACCGTTCTTACATAATAAATTTGCAGACACAAGATTTTTTCTAATTTCTGGAACATGTAGTACATTGAGCAACGTCAATTTCTTCCCAGAAGTAAACTGAAATTCAACGGTTCCTTTTCCTAGAACTTTGGCAGAATTATGATTTCCCATTAAAACCTCTTGATTATCAGTTGATGTTTCATATGTCTTGAATTGTGCCTTGTTATTGCACACATGTATAGTAGCCCCTGAGTCGAGCCACTAGTCGGAGGATTTTATTGCCGCTACCATATTTAGTTCGGTAATCATGCCAAAATGCATCATTGATACCATTGCAACAATGTTATCAATTCCAGAGTTTTCCACCATATTTGCGCTATTGGTCTTATTGGCATATTCCTCACTTGCTTTTCTGTGTCTACAATCACAAATCTAATGGCATTTCTTTCCACAATAGTAGCAGACACCATTTGCATTCTTTTGATTGTTGTTGGAATTGGTCTTCTTAAACTTCCCTTTGTCAATTTTGACTTTGAAGTCCTTTTTATATTTGTTTCCTTCGACAATGTGAACTTTGGAGGAATCTTGATTTGCAAAATTCTTATCACGATTTCGAGTTTCCTCTTCAATTTGAATAAACTTTTGCAAATCCTCGAAACTAATATCTTCCACCATGTGTAGAAATTTCTTTCTATAGTTATTCCATTTTGGGGTAATTTTGCCATAATAGCCCCAACTATCATAGGATCCGGAATAACTATTTTAAGTTCATGAAGCTTTGAGACCAAGACCAATAATTCATGAACTTGGTTTAGGATGAGTTTGTTATCAAACATAGTAAATTCATAATATTTGAACATTAAAAATTTATTGGTACCTCTTTTATCCGTTGTGTACTTGTGTTCAAGTGCTTCCCAAATTTTCTTTGGAGATTGAATGTGTGCGTACAAGTCATATAAGCGATCAGATAATGTGCCCAATATGTGTCATTGACATACCAATTCATCTTCTTCATGCTTCTATCGATCGGCAATTATATTGTCCGAGTCTTTGTCACTTGGTTCACAAATAGGCTCCAATTTCGGGTCCAACACATATATGACATTTAGAATAGTAAGCATGAAATGCATTTTGTCCTTCCATCGAGTGAAATTTGATCCATCAAATTTGTCTAACTTGTAGACATCTTGATAGATAATCTTCAAAGTCATGTTATCAGATTTGTTCTCCATGACGTAAATAACACTTTAAGATTGTTAGAGTAAATGTATAAATTTAGAGAATAATCCAAATAATGACTTTGAGGTACGACTTGAATCGTTTCCTTAAAGTGTTATTTGCCCCCACTCAAATGAGTTTGCTAAAAGGTTCTTGGCAAATCACTTCCATGATACAACAAAGAATGGAATATTTGATTAGCAAAATCGAATTATATTCCCTTAGAAATAATTAGAAAGAAATTGTATGAATGTGATGGAGAGAGTAGAGAGCAAGGAATGTAGAAATAAATTTCTGAAATTGTATATGAAACATTATGCCACAATAGGTATTTATAGGCATTAAGCACCCATTCATCGAGTCATTTCATTTTAGTTGAAGATATACAACTCTTTTTAATAGTGTTGATAAAAAAGACATGTCTTCTATTTAATATTTTCAGAAAATAAATATTGACTAATTACATCTTTTAATTCTACTCATACAATTTGAGTAAGCATCATATCTTTTAACTAAAAGTTACAACCATTCAACTAATTACATTTGCTGCGCACCGCAGCACCCTTTATCATACACACACACACGCTGCACAATGCAGCACCAAGTCATTATATATATGTGTATGTATATAATAATAATTTATATATTTATTATTGAATCTCTAACAACATGGTGGTGGAGATTGGAAAGGAAGAATGTGATACAGGCCTCTTGGAGTTAGTATCTAAAAACCATATCTTGATCTTTTTCTTCAGTAGTCAGTAGAGTCTCGTGAACCCCTTCTTCCAGATTTCCCTCTTCCCTTATATAGAGATTGTCCGTTTGCTGACGAATACCCTTTCACTAAGTTATAATGTCACCTTCCGTGCCTTTTCACGATCTCAGCCTTTCATCTGCTTTTAGAATTTTCTCTTCTATCAACACCTGGGCTTATACAAAAGAGTTTAAAATTCGGAAGAAAGTAAATGATATTGGCAGGAATTTAGCCTTCGGACTACTTGAGTTGATGCAACCAATGTAATTATTTAAAGTCCTGGGACTCTCAAATTGAATTGGATGTCAATATCATATATATTGGTTCCACAGTCTGCTGCACATACACGGACACACGCGCACCAAAGTCGGTGGAAAATTGTATAATGAAGAGGAAAAAATACTATATCAGGCTTCGTCGAAAAATCATACGCAGAGACATAGACATGTACCAAAGTCAGAGGAAAACCGTATAAAGAAGAGGAAGAGGTCTTGGAGCCTGAAGTGGTTGTGTATTTCATTAATATATATATATATATATATATATATATATGTTGTTGCGTGAGAGACTGGCTGCAATGCCATGTCTCTTGGAATTGAATATATATATATATATATATATATATATATATATATATATATATATATATATGTTGTTGCTTGCGTGTATAATGGGAGAAAGGCTGCAGTCATGTGCCTTTAGGCTGCAACGCCGTGCCTTTTTTCTTTCCATTTGGCGTGTCTTTTGGATTGAAGAAGCATGGCTTAGGATTGCATCTTTTTAGAAAAATAAAAGGCTGCAGCATGGTGCGACTTTGATCAAAAGATGCATCCATTCGGTGGTAATGATGCAGGAAAGAATTTGACTTTTTATATGCACACTTTGATCCATCTTCAAGGGGTTTCATAGTATCTATATATAGCTCATGTTGGCTGCATATTTGGATATATACAATTCTTCGAACAATATTTTCTTATCCTCTTTCTCTCCATCAAAATCATACAATTTCCTTTTAGAAGATTTTAAGGGAATTTCAGTTCTTACTAAACTAAAATTCCAAACTTTGTTGTATCCTGGAAGTGATTTGCTTTAGACCCGTTAGCAAACTCATATTAGAGTGGGGGCAAATATCACTTTAAGTAAAACATATTAACGTGCCTCAAAGTCATTTTTCTGTCTAATTCTCAACCTTATTCTTACATGAAGTTCCATACATCGGTGCAATTGGCATTTATTGTACTTAGCTTAGTGCACTGGACCGAACAACTCATTTGCTATTAATCTTTTAGTAAGATATAGCAACACGCCTACACGCAGATACTAGGCAGGTGTTAAAGACATTTTCTACTACCTCAAATGTGCGATAGATATAGGTTTGTTCTATCCCTACGAATTCTCAAAAAGAGTCATCGCCCCCTCGGTTCTCGAGTTGATTCTTTCCTTTTTAGTTATGCTGATGCAAGGTACTTGTTTGACCAACACAAGGCACGTTTTCAAATGGGTTACGTCTTTACTATTGAAGACACCACAATATCTTATAGGTCAATCAAACAGACCTTGGTTGCGACTTCTTCCAACCATGCTAAGATTCTTACCTTACATGAAGCTACTCGAGAATGCTTTTAGTTGAAAGCAGTAAGGGAACATATTCGAAGCACCTGCAGACAATGGCGAAGCTACATAAGGGCAAGGAGTGGCGGTCGCCACTCCGCCCGTTGGAAAACATGCCTAGGACCAAGTCCTAAACCCCTCTGGTTTGGTCAGAAACACGGTGGTGTTTCTGTTTGTTCATACTACTGCGCGGCTCCCTATGCGCATGGCTTTTGTTGTTTAATTTTAAAAGTAAAACGGCATCATTTTGCTTGCTATCTGAAGAAAAAAATTATAATATTGCCGGGGACCACTGTTCCCCTTTCCCATCTAATCCATTCCACATCTGCCAAACGACAAATCCCTTCAATTTTCAAATGTGTGCCCCAATCCTAGAAAGCATCAAAACGCCACGCCAGCAGCCCTTTCCCAAATTTGAGATAAATTTTTTTATTTTCTAAATTTATATTATTTCAAACCTAATTGATTATTTTTATTTAATTAATATACAATTATAGGTACACTAATATCATTATTGAGTTGTGATAATCAATATAAATTCTATGAGTATTGATGAATGAAATTGTTGTTTAGGGTAAAAATTGAATTCTTGATTATTGATTGATTAATTGAATTATTGAATAATGTATATACTTATTCATATTGATTAGTTGAATTAAATTTTTGTTTATTGAATAATTTGTATGATTTTTGGTATTGATTAATTGAATTGTTAGTTTAATTAGTGATTAGTTATATTAGTATAGTCTGCTTTACGATTAAGAGTTTAAGATTTTTTTTTCATTATACAGTTACGTAATAAAACAATACTATAAGACCTTGGATATATAAGTCGAATGCTTGATTATTCACCTAATTATCGCAAAGCAATTCGTAGACATTATCTCCAAAATGACCCTTGCCAACCTAAATCCCACGTTATGCCAAGGAAAGTTAGCAACAGTTGATGTTTTATCCCTTGTTGGTTTGTAATTTTTTTAACCATGCACTCCTTAAGTTCACCTCTTCCCCCGACAATTTCTAGCTTCGCCACTGCCTGCGGATTTTCTTATGTCATTAACGTCCGTACAACAATTCATGAAGATAACGCAACAAGCATCAAACAAATCAAGAAGGGACACATTAAAAGGAGACAAAACCAAGCATGTTGCGCCAAAGTTATTTTTCTCTCATTAGCAACAAAACATCAGAACATTGAAGTCAAGTAAATCTGTTCCCAAGACAACCTAGCCTACATGTTCGCCAAGTCACTCTCGAAGTCTACCTTCCAGAAGCTTGTTCAAGGAATTGGTCTACGTAAACGTTCTGAGTTGTAACATTGTTAGTTCTCTTAGGAAATATGTCAAACTCAAGGGGAATATCTTGAACTATACTCGCTTGATTTTAATGTACTTTTTTTTCTTATGATTAGAAACATTTTTTCATTTGAGTTTTTGCTACCTGACTACGTTTTAACGATACACCCATCTTGGGGTGGTTATTGTGTACGTCACGTGGACGTTTAAATTGGTTTTGCATTAACTCACCATTTTCTTTTGACCATGGCTTTGTTCCATATTGGGTTTTACCATAGTCGGATTTTGTGAGACTTATTTCCATATGCAAGTTCTCTTGGTTGAGACTAGCATGTTCCTTAATCAATGTCGACAAGATGACTTAAAATGTGATTATGTAAATATTATTTAAAATAAGAGTGTTATAAATATTATTTAAAATGTGATTGTGTAAATCTTAGTTATATTGGGTTTTAGATTACCCATATTATTCTAGCAATCCTTTCCTATAGGATTGTACTTATTTGAAGGACAAGTTAATTCTCTCATCTTGGTTTACTATAAATAAAAGCACTGGCATATGAGAATCACACAATCGCTAAGCATTCTACATTTTCACCACTCTTTCTTTCTATTGTTACCTCACCCTCTCTCTCCCTCAAGATAAAATAGGCCACAATAGAGTTTATTTATAAGCTGCTTAGCTTTTTTTTCCCTAAATCATTTAAATACACTCTCTCTTGAATACTTTTTGTCATCATTTCTAATTTGTGGGATTATCAAGCATAGTAGTATACATAAAAGATAAATGACCACACAGACTCTCCAGTCTCTAATCTATCACGTCATGTTCATGGTTGGTAATGTTAGGAAGATCAAAGTTTTAAATCAAATTTATAAACCAAATAATGTGTCATCAATAGAAAATAATTATGTTAATCAATACTTAAGTAATAATCTAATCAATAATAATCATATCATTTTATTTATAAATTTAGTCTCTCTATCATTTTCTGTTCATGGTATACTAAAAAAATCTCTAATTTTTTTTAACAGTTATTTGGGTCCAACTACCAAATATAATTATAAATAAATAAAATTAGATTTCAATTAGAATTTTTTTTTTCTCTCTCTCTTTCTTTCTTGTGTCCTCATTTTTTTCCTTTCGGATAAAAAGACCTGGAAAATTTCACTGGTTCTCTCAACCCATGAAACCATCTTCTTCTTCTTCTTGAGAAGAGAAGGCGAAGAAAAAAGCGTTTGAGAATATTATCATTAAGTTTAATTGTAGAATTTCTGGATACCAGTATCTTTCCAAACTTTGATGAAAATTTGAGTACAAACCAAAAGAAAGATGCTATAGGGCAAAAAAAAAAAAAAAAAAAAAGTTTGCACCCTCTGTAAAAGCAAAGGTCAGTTGTCTTTTGCAAACTTTTTATCCTGTCAATAAATAGAAAATCCAGGGAAAATTCTTTTTGTTTTTGCGTGTACCCTAACTAATTTTATTTTATTTTCGTTAATGTTTTATGCTAGGTTTTTAGGACTTTAAGCCTCGTTTGATAGGGGGAACTAACTTGGATAGAACTATTCATTACATTGAAGGTATTTTTGAAGGAGGAAAACTATGAGAATTTTTATATTTTGTCCAAATCGAAGGATACGCATAAAGAGATAGTTTCTACAAGAATAACAGAATTAAAAGAGACAACTTTTCATAATAAGTAATATTAAACTTAGACAAAATAGGAAAGTTGTATGGATTTCTCCCTTTAGATTGCCTTCAATATAGGGAATAGTCATATTCATATATTAAACGAGGCTTAAATCTCAAAGTTCTAGTAAATTCCAAATTACATCAATTTAGTATTTAATTTTGTAAGTTTTCTATAATCATAATTTTAGGTTGTACTATATCATAATAAACACTGATTGCATCTTAGCAAAATTTACCTTATGCATCAAAGTGTAATTAACTGAGAGCAACATCCTTTAATTTACCTAATTCCATTTAGGTGCAAAGTTTCAAGTGTAGTTTCTAGTTTGAAGGCTAATGCCTATCGTATACTCCAAACGAGGTTTAAACCCCAGCATGAAATGTAACATGGCGACAATTTCAAAAAAAGCAGCAGGTTGATAAACAAGAAAGTTCTTATTCCCTGTTGACAACTTCATCCATATAAACAAAAAACGTACGGGAAACAAACACAACAACAACAACAATAACAACAGAGCCTTATCCCGCCGGGAGGAATGACGATTATAATGATGATAACACATTGATGATGATGAAACAGAAGTTTTGCTTACTGCACAGATGTTCAAAAAGAAGAGCTGCTGGATGTGCTTGCTTCGTCGGACTGCATGGCCTGATCAGGTGAGCCAATGTACTTGTGTGGGACATGAGCTATTTTCAACCAGTCCTCACCACTGCCTTGTTTACATCTTTCCTCTAGCTCGGGACATTCTTGAATAGAGAGGTGTTGGAGTTCTTTGAGATACTTGAGGCCTGGTGGCAGAACTCTTGAATTAGGACAATCTGATATGGTAAGCGATCTAAGCGAAGCAAGATTCTCCAACCAATCTGGCAAAGCATTTAGGTTGGGGCAGCTACTAATTTCCAAGCAGTGCAGCGTCTGAAGATTCATTAATCCAATAGGTAGAGTATCAAACCAAGGACAGTTCAAGATAGTGAAACTTCGAAGTGAAGAGAGGTGTTGCACGCCCTCTGGAAAAGAACCAAGCTTTGGACAATACATTATTGTCAAGTGCTCGAGAAATTTGAGATGCTCCAAACTTGATGACAAAGAAGTCAGATTGCTGCAGTTCTCAATAGACAAAGTTCGAAGAGAACTTAGACCTGCAATTCCACCATTTGGCATGGATATTAGACTATGACAGTCACTAATCTCCAGAGACTCCAGACTCCTGAGGTTCTGCAAACTCTGTGGCAGATAGGATAACTCATCACACCAACTAATAGTCAGTGATTTCAAAGCAGTGAGGGTTCCAATCTCCAAAGGCACTGAACGAAGCTTGGGGCACGACAAGATCTTTAAAGAAGACAGACTAGCCGATGCAAAAAGCCCTTCTGGCAAAGAGAACAAGTTTGGAATTTTTTCTAGAACAAGCACAGAAAGCAAACTTAAACTTGATATGGACGTCATCGTTGGATTACAGTCCCGCAGCTCCAAATGCTCAAGGAACTGAGGTAATGGCATATGTGCCAACTGTTGAAAAGTAAATTGATTACTAATTTCATGTTAGTAAATGATTTACTTATCTATTTTATCTTTGTTCTATTGAGTTGCTGTGTTATGTTGTGATAACTTGTGCTCATATGCCAAGTTTATGATCTTAGATCATGTCTCTTGTCAAATGCTCATATGCTTTGTTCTGCCATGTGTCAAAATCACATTGGCTCATGTAATTGGACGGTTGTGATGACTGATGTAAAAGGAAGGAATGAATATGAATAAAATGTGCTCTCTGTGTAGTTGCAGGGTTGCAGTGGTGAAAAGAACTTTGTCTCTCATTCTCTCTGTCTTTTCAACTTCCTCTAAAATCCAATACATATATATCAGATTACTAGGAAAACTTAACATGGTATCTAGAGCTCAGGTTCTATCTGGAATCGGGGCGTAAGATCTGTGAGTACTGTGCTCGGAAATCCAACGTGAACTTTCCGACTCAGTTTGTCGATTCAAGTCTCAAATGGCTGGATCTGGTGGTAGTGATCTTCGGGCTCCAATATTCAATGGTGACAACTATGAATTCTGGAAGATCCGAATGAGAACTATTTTCAAATCACATGGAATCTGGGATTTAGTTGAAAAGGGGTTTGAAATTTCAGAATCGAAGGATAAGAAGATTGGAGATGAAGGTTCATCGGAGTCGGAGAGAGTTTCTCTGAGCGACAAGCTAATGAAGGATGCTAAGGCACTGGGTATAATCCAAGGAGCTGTCTCGGATGATATCTTTCCCAGAATCTCAAACGAAGAGACCTCAAAGGGTGCTTGGGATATCCTACATCAGGAATTTCACGGTGATAAGCAAGTGAGATCCATCAAGTTGCAGGGTCTACGCCGTGATTTCGAGTACACAAGGATGAGGGATGATGAAACTCTATCTGGATATCTCACTCGTCTTCTCGAGTTGGTAAATCAGATGAAGGGTTATGGGGAAGATTTACCCAGAGAACGATTAGTTCAGAAATTACTCATAAGCTTAACGAAGGAGTTTGATCCTGTCTGTTATGTAATTGAACAAACTAAGGATATTGAAACTATAGAGGTACAAGAGGTGATTGCAGCTTTGAGAGGGTTTGCACAACGTCTTGATAGGCATGCTGAAAGCACCATTGAAAGAGCTTTCAGTACTCTGAATCTGAATTCGAAAGGAACACAACCAAATCTCTCGTTTGGTAATTCTAAACCAAAGAAGGATTGGAAATCAAAAGGAAAGAAATGGGATCCTAAACCTCAGAATCTTGCTAATCGAGGTGGCAAATATGATCAAGGAGGAAAATCTGATCAGTCTAAGGGAAAATGCAAGCATTGTGATAAACTGCACTATGGTGAGTGCTGGTTTAAAGGGAAGCCGAAATGTCATGGATGCAATCGGTTCGGTCATTTCATCAAGGATTGTGATCAATCAAACAAGTCTGGAAAACTTGTAAACTATGCGAATCAGGTAACAGAATCTGCAACCATGTTTTATGCCTGCCATTCTGCTACTATTGGAAGAAGTATGAATATATGGTATGTAGATAGTGCATGTAGCAATCATATGACCTCTCATGAATCCTTGCTGATTGATGTTGATAAGAATGTGAGATGTAAAGTTAAAATGGGCACTGGAGATTTAGTGCAGTCAATAGGCAAAGGCACATTGGTGATTGAGATGAAAGGTGTGACTAGGTATATTAAAGAAGTTATGATTGTACCTGGTTTGGATGAAAACTTATTGAGTGTAGGGCAGATGGTAGAACATGGATATTGGCTTGTGTTTGGTGATTACATGGTTGATATTTATGGAGATAGGCAGATGGAAGATCTAATTGCAAGTGTTCCCATGAAAAGAAACAGATGCTTTCCATTAAGTTTGGAATATGTTAATCCTCATATGGTTAATAGAGCAACTGTTGAAGAATCAGCTCAGTTGTGGCATAGAAGATATGGACATCTAAACTACATTAGTTTGATGCTTCTGCAAGAGAAGGAAATGGTGCAGGGCCTACCTAGACTACAAGTTTCTGAGCATGTTTGCTCTGGATGTGCTACAGGGAAGGGTCACAGGGAATCATTTGACAAGGGAAAAGTTTGGAGGGCATCACAGCCTCTAGAACTTATTCATTCTGATATATGCGGCCCAATGCAGATAACTACTCTAGGAGGCAACAAATTCTTTCTCACATTTATTGATGATCACACTAGGATGTGTTGGATATTTTTCTTGCAACACAAGTCTCAAGTCTTCAACATTTTCAAAAGGTTTAAATCCATGGTTGAGCTGCAGAGTGGTTATCAAATCAAGAAACTCAGAAGTGATAGGGGTGGAGAATATACATCTCTAGAGTTTTCAAGGTTCTGTGAAGATATGGGATTAGAAAGGCAATTGACTGTTGCCTACTCTCCGCAACAAAATGGTGTTGCAGAGAGAAAGAATAGGACAATAATTGAAATGGCAAGAACTATGATGATTGAAAAGAAGATTCCTTTGAAGTTTTGGGCTGAAGCTGTCAACACAGCTGTGTATCTGCAAAATCGATGTCCAACAAGTGCTCTGAACAACATTACTCCATTTGAGGCATTTAGTGGGAGGAAGCCAGGTGTCAAACATTTGAAGATATTTGGTTCCATGTGTTATATTCACATTCCTTCACAGAAAAGACACAAACTGGAGCAAACTGGTGAAAAGGGAGTATTTGTTGGATATGGAAACTGTGAAAAAGGATATAGAATTTTCAACTTGAGAACTCAAAAGGTTGAACTATCAAGAAGTGTAATCTTCGATGAGAAAGTAATATGGGACTGGGAAACTAATGAATCGGTTCAAGTTTCTTGTCCTTGGAATGATGAAAGAAGCTCAAGGATATCTGAATTTGATCCAGATTCAAGTGATTCATCTCAGTCAATGCAGTCTCCTCTGAGATCACAATCAACTGGAGATCTGCAAGCATCTCAAGAATCTGATTCACTTGGTTCTCCAATTCCAATCTCTGGAAGTTATGACCATACCCCACAGAAATGGAAGAGTCTGAGTGAAGTATATGCTCAATGCAACATGAGCATCATTGAACCTGAAGATTTCAGTGAGGCAGTCAAAGATGAGGCTTGGAAAAAGGCTATGACAGAAGAAATATTGATGATTGAAAAGAATTCCACATGGGAATTAGTTGACAGACCTAGTTGTAAACCTGTTGTGGGTGTGAAGTGGATATACAAAACAAAGTTGAATCTTGATGGCTCCATTCAAAAACACAAGGCAAGGCTTGTAGCCAAAGGTTACACACAGAAACCAGGGATTGATTTTAATGAAACCTTTGCTCCAGTGGCAAGGTTAGATACTATTAGAACACTCATTGCACTAGCTGCACAGAAAGGTTGGAAACTGTGGCAATTAGATGTTAAATCAGCCTTCCTGAATGGTGTTCTTGAGGAAGAGGTATATGTTGATCAACCTGATGGTTTTGTGATTAAAGGGGCAGAAGACAAGGTTTATAGACTGAGAAAGGCTCTCTATGGTCTAAAACAGGCACCAAGGGCCTGGTACAGTGAAATTGACACATATTTAATTCACTGTGGATTTCACAAAAGCTCAAGTGAAGCAACTTTATATGTGAGAAGCAAGGAAGGTGTTGGCATCTTGATCGTGTCAATCTATGTTGATGACATTGTGTACACAGGGAGCAATGCAGAAATGATGGAAGAATTCAAAGCTGAAATGATGTGCAAATATGAAATGTCAGATTTGGGTTTACTTCATCACTTTCTTGGAATGGGGGTAACTCAAACTGAAGGGAGTATATTTATACATCAGAAAAAATATGCTCTAACACTTTTGGATAAATTTGGGCTCAAAGATTGCAAATCAGTGAGCACTCCATTGGTTGCAACTGATAAACTGAGAAGAGAAGATGGAAGTGAACCTGCAGATGAGTGTGAATATAGGAAAATAGTTGGAAGTCTTCTGTACTTAACAGCAACTAGACCAGATATTATGTTTTCTGCTAGTGTACTTGCACGATTTATGCACAAGCCTACCAAGAAACATTATGGAGCTGCTAAACGAGTCCTAAGGTACATTCAAGGAACAATTGACTTTGGAATTGAATATTTGAATGGAAAATCTGTCTTGCTGATTGGATATTGCGATAGTGACTGGAGTGGATCTGAGGAGGATATGAAAAGCACCTCAGGGTATGCTTTTTCATTTGGAAGTGGGGCATTCTCATGGGCTTCAGTCAAGCAGCACAGTGTAGCTCTTTCAACTGCAGAAGCAGAGTATGTTAGTGCAGCTGAAGCAACATCTCAAGCCATTTGGCTTAGGTTTGTGCTCAAGGACTTTGGAGAAGAGCAAGCTGCAGCAACATCACTATTCTGTGATAACACTTCAGCTATAGCTATGTCCAAGAATCTCGTGTTCCATCAAAGAACCAAGCATATTGGCAGGAAGTTTCACTTTATTCGAGATGCAATTCAAGAAGGTACCATTGATCTGATTTACTGCAAGAGTGAAGAGCAAATTGCAGACATCTTTACCAAGGCTCTTCCCAAAGACAGATTCAACAACTTGAGAAGTTTGCTGGGTGTGAAATCAGTTAACAATTTAGAAGGGAGTGTTGAAAAGTAAATTGATTACTAATTTCATGTTAGTAAATGATTTACTTATCTATTTTATCTTTGTTCTATTGAGTTGCTGTGTTATGTTGTGATAACTTGTGCTCATATGCCAAGTTTATGATCTTAGATCATGTCTCTTGTCAAATGCTCATATGCTTTGTTCTGCCATGTGTCAAAATCACATTGGCTCATGTAATTGGACGGTTGTGATGACTGATGTAAAAGGAAGGAATGAATATGAATAAAATGTGCTCTCTGTGTAGTTGCAGGGTTGCAGTGGTGAAAAGAACTTTGTCTCTCATTCTCTCTGTCTTTTCAACTTCCTCTAAAATCCAATACATATATATCAGATTACTAGGAAAACTTAACAAGGACACCTTTTGACAGTTAATTTCTTCAATCTAGGGAATGCGCTTCCACCATTTGCATTTGACCACTCTTCCAAGTTAGGAAAATCACTTATTAATAGTTCTTCGAGTGATGGAAACCATACGTCCATACCATCACCATATAACTCTACACCAATTCTCTTCACAGCATCCATTCTATGCAGAGAAAGAGTCTTGAGTAGCAGAAGATTCCCAAGGGCAGGAAGATGCTCACAATTTGTACAGTTGGTGAAATTGACGGCAACAAGATTTGGGAGAGCCCACTGAGGAAATCTGATTCCTGGGTAGCCATCTATAATCAGCTTTTTCAGATTTTGGTGAGGTTCCAGGCCTTCAAGAATTTTTTCCAGAGTGTCACGTTGTCCTGTCACTGTCTGATATCTGAAAGCAAATTCTTCACGCTGGGCTTTAGGTTTCCCAAATGATTCTTGACCGTCTTCAAATCCACTACGTGGTCCCCAATATAACCCTAATGACTCAAGATTTTCTTTCAACTTCAATCCAGCTGACTCTGCATATCTTGCATTCTCCAAGCGGGTAATATTCAACTTTCCATAAAGATTTAAACCTTCCAGCGTACTAAGGGCCTTTGGAATCCTGTTGACGACAAACAATGGCAGTGTCTGAAGTTTCTGTAATTTTCCAATCTCAAGAGGCATGGAAGCCAAACTTACACATCCAATTAGATTGAGATGTCTTAGGCTGATCATCTTTACCAAGCTTGGCAACCGTATAAGATTCCGACAACCAAATAGGTTCAAAGTCTGCAAAGAGCAGAGATTCCTTGTGCTGTGAGGTAACTCAAAAATAGGTGTGTAAGATAGGTCAAGATACCTCAAGCATATCAAGCCACCTAATGATTCTGGCAAATCAGAAACACCACAACTGCTCAGGTCTAGTAGACGCAAGTACCCAAAACTTGAAAACATTTTACTTCTGTTATTTAACAAGCCGGATTCTCCAATCAATAAGAGAGTTCGTAAATGTTTTGCTTCAAGTAGCTCCTTTGGAATTCCAATTGCTCTGTACTTGTAAACAACAGATGCATGGCGAATCTGTGCTGCACTATGTTCCAGCATCAAGGATTCATTTCCTGCTACATATTGTGCAAGATCATGAATAACATCATTCATCTTGTATCCAACTAAGGCCCCACCATCACCCCCTACTTCTTGAAAGAAAGACAACCACAACAAACCGGCAAAGTATTCATCACCAATGTCTTCTGGCCGCCGGCTCCCATCTTGTAGAATTAAGCCTGATGCCATCCACATATGAATTAACTTCTCCTTCTTGAATTCATAATTTTTTGGAAAAATTGAGCAAAATGAAAAGCATTCTCTGAGATGTGATGGTAGATGATGATAGCTCAGCATGAGGGCAGGCAAAACTTTATGCTGCTTTTCATCTAATTTCCAAAGTTCGCAATCTCGCATAGACAACCATTGCTTTTCGTCTCTTTTCAAGCGCATTGAACTTCCCAAACTTTTTGCTGCTAATGGCACACCTCCACATTTTCTGACAATCTGTTTCCCAATCAGCGAAAGGTTCGGATATTTCTCTTCTTCTCCTCGTCCAAAAGCGCGTTGCTTGAACAAAGCCCAACAGTCATCATCCGTCAAACCACTCAAATACATTGGGGAATTTGGGAAGTCCATCATGAATGGGATCTTTTTACTGCGGGTAGTGACAATGATTTTGCATCCATCAACACCCTCTCTAAACAAAGGTCTTAGTTTGTCCCAATCATCCTGGTCTTCAGTCCAAACATCATCTAAAACGATCAGATATCTTTTGTTCTGCAGCAATTGCCAAAGCCGAGACTGAAGTAGTTCATTCTCCGACAACTTGCATTCATCATTCGTTATAGACGCAATAATTGTCTTCATGATCTTCTTGACATTGAAATCAGAAGAGACAAAAATCCACATCCTAATATCGAAGTGTTGAATAACCACCTTATCATTGTATGCTAATTGAGCAAGAGTGGTCTTACCAATTCCTCCAATACCGATGATGGGAATACACGATGCATACGTATATCCCTCCTGGTAAACAGTTTGAGAAGACATCAACAGTTGGACTAACGTCTCTTTGTCATCATCTCTTCCATATATCCTCGAGTCGATGAAAGAGCTAGTCTCCCTTTTGTCCGATTGTCGATCTGACCTTGGCTGAGTAGGCTCTCTAATCTTCAACTTAGAAGATCCTTCAGCTACAGTCACTTCTAGCTTCTGGAGTATCTTCCTGACTTTATCAGTAAGAACTGTATAGCTTTCTACTGTCTGCTTGCCAAAGTCTTGGTCAATCATGGCAGTTTGTTTAACAGTAAAGACGTCAAGAAGATCCTCAGCATCACACACTGCATTCTTGAGATCCGCCAGCCAGAGTCTGACAGTTCTGTTGGTGAATTGTTGCACTTCTGCATCTTCAAGAGTAGCTTGAGCCCGCACCAGTGAATGCTGCAGGCTTTGGAAGATGTCAAAATTGAAACCCAGGATATCAGCAAGCCCTTGTAGGACTGGGGATGCCAGTCTGTCGAAAAGAACCTGCAGAGCCGGGGACAAAATGATGCCTACAGCGGCATCCATATCTAGGGGCAAGGAAAACCAGTTAAGCCAAAACGAGGATCAGATGAGAAATAATATCAAACTGAACAATTTGATAACTTCAACCTCAAGTTTCATCTAAAAATCTCAAAAGTCAAAACTAGTATACAACTTTGGCGTGTTTAGCAAGGATAGCATTATTGCTAATTCATTGGTGGCCAGTGAGGTAGTTGTGTGTTCCTATCTTTTGTTGGTCAAGAAGAGGACCATCTCCCACCCTTGGAAGAATGTGAGACACATGATAGAGATTGGAAGAATTGTAAATGGGAAGAAATGGTTTTGGAAGAATTGTAGGAGAAAAATGAGTTTTGTGTGAATGTTTGAACAAATACATAGGTATTTATAGAAGATCATAAAAGAGTCGTTGGGCTCAGTTACCCATCAGACATCAGGGCAGATAGTCCTACATGGGTGCGCCATATTCTCTGGGCTCTACCAATTTTAGAAAAAGGGATGGAGAGAAATGGAGGGAGAATAGAAGGGAAAATTTAGAACTTACTTCAAGGGTTATTGTTGGTCTTAATACAATTGTTTCTTTCTCAACAATAAAATAGATAAATAAAAAAGAAAAAAGTGTCCTTGTAATTTTATTGTTTCTTTGCAATACAAATTTGTTTCTTCTAAAAAATAAAAAAAATTCCTACCAAGGTGGAAGGATAAGAATTGGAAGTTGGCATCCTTTTCTTACTTCAACGTACATTGAATCTAGTTTGTTACTATTTACCCACTCCAATCCAATATCACCCACCAAATTAACGAGCCCTTAGTGAGTAACCAAAATTTTCAAATCACATATTGATGCACAATTGAAAGTTGCATGAAAAATCATGCAACTTCATTCTTTTCATAAAATAAATATAACAGAATTAGGTTGTTAACTTAAAAATATATATGAGATGATAGAATAACATACTTTTTAAGTGAGATCGCATGAATATTGCGAGTTAAGATGGAATAGTGTGATGTCATGAAAAAGAATATGATTTAAAAAAACCTCACTTTAGAGGTTGAAAGTATTGTTGCTGACCCCATGTTGGTCTTCGTTTTGGAGTGTATTTCCTGCTCAAAGCTTTCCAAATCATGCTTTTGAATTGTTCCATTGGCGTACAGCGTATTCTTCCAACCTGTAATAGTCTCTGGCAAACGCGTTTTCAGATTTTAGTCAGCTTTTGTAGAAACACACTTACAAATTGCAGCGATGAGTATTGTAGTCAATCTAGCCTAAACCCAAGTTTTATCATTTTCCCCTCGACTTCCCCCACCCACATCCTCACTAGCACTCGGTTCCAACTATTTTTTTTTGTCTTTTTGCACTCACATATCGGGTCCCCTTTTTTTTACTAATTGGTAGAGAAGAGGATCCAAAATCTGTCCTATTTGTGTTTATTCTTCTTTAATACAATTGTTTCTTATCAACAATAAAATAGATAAATAAAAAGGAGAAAAGTGTCCATGTTATTGATTAGAGCCTTAGAAAACACCATGATCGACTAGGAAAGCAAAGAAGAATATTGACGCAGGAAAAATCAAAGAGTCTATGGGGACGATGGGGCTAGATACTTGGGAATAACTCAACAGGAGCAACAAAATTACTCGCATTGCTAATCGTAGAGTTGCTCAACACGACCAAGCCAAATGCTTGTTCAGGAAGGAGAAAATCACTCTCTTCTTAGATTACTTTTTTTTTAATTCACTAATTGGCTACTTAATCATACATATGGAGCCCCTTAAATAGAGAGATTACAATACATTGATAAGATAAATATTTAATACTAAAGCTTATAGTTTCTAGACATCTAATTAAAACATGGCTTTGAAAGATGAAAAGCCATTAACAACATGTTTAATACATAGACCATATTAGTTGTCTTGGACTGCATCATACTCCTCTCCTCGGAAAGAACTCGTCCTCGAGTTCGAATCGTTCTTTTTTCCTCGATCTTTTGGATGACCTTTCAAATCTATCTCAGCAACCATACCAAAAGGGAATCCAAGGTTGTTAAGGATATTAAACCCACAAAACATACTCCACTTCAAATGGGATCCTTCATTAATCACTCCATCCAAATACTTGGCAGCATCATAAACATCACAATCATGGTAGCTTTGAGGTGAATAACAAAGTGAAAATTGGTTACCTCGAAGCTTCCGAGAAGACTATTGTCTTCCCACATAAATTGTAAACACGTCATCATCTACGTACTCATCATAAATTGGTGGAGAGTTCCAATCAACCAATCTAATCTTTTCAACTATTTGATATTTGTTTGTACCATACTTGACCAATCCTGAAACTACTGAGCACTGGTCAACGTTATACCGTCAAGAACCCAGAAGAGTTTCCCTCCAACCAGGAGGCCAATCACAGCGTGACATGTGTCTACATCAAAAGCCAATCATAGCGCGACACGTGTCAACATCAGAAGCCAATTACAACACGACACGTGTCAATGTCAAAACAAAGCTAGAATCTCTCTTCTATAAAAGGAGATCATTCTCCCACAATATTTTCTAATGTCATTTGTACTAAATCATTCACTTGTACTCACTAAAGGAGAGCTTGAACCTATGTACTTGTGTAAACCCTTCACAATTAATGAGAACTCTACTCCGTGGATGTAGCCAATCTGGGTGAACCACGTACATCTTGTGTTTGCTTCCCTGTCTCTATCCATTTACATACTTATCCACACTAGTGACCGGAGCAATCTAGCGAAGGTCACAAACTTAACATTTTCTGTTGTACCAAAGTCCCCACTGATTTTGTGCATCAACATTTGGCGTCATCTGTGGGAACGACACTTATTCCCACTCTCTTCAGCTTTGTCAATGTGGTTTCCACCATTCGTACACTCTCTTTTGACCAGGCATCCCTCTCCAACATGGGGAGCGAAGGAAGCCACAACAAGCAAAATTACACCCCTCTTGCACCTGGTGCGAAGCAACGAAAGAAGGAACAAAAGAAGTTTACTTTTCAGGCTAAAGTCGATGAACTGGAGGCTCAGAACAACAAGATAGCGATGAAGAATGAGATCCTCCAAGAGGAGTATGAGAAGGTCTTCAAGATGCTCCACAAGGCTAGATATACTAAAACACACGAGCTCATCACCTCTGTGGAAGTCAACCATCAACTGGGTGCCCCCCAACACGGAGGGTCATTTGCCCTTGACATAGGTATTCCTATTGAGGAGCGAGCTACTTATCAAAATGGCAACCAACATGAGACTTCTCTTAACCCAACTGCTTCGACCTGAAGCAGGATGAGTGGCGGAGACACCTCCTTATAGAAGGAGTGGAAGGATCGAAAGTCGTCTTTCACGACTGCCATCAACTTCCTAAAGCAATGTCGAGACAATACCATCCATGTAAGCTCAAAGATCAATGACCCAAGGGTCTCTGAAAGACTCGGTCCCCTCCCATGTCCCAGGCTGGCTACTAATTTGGGGAAGGGGCAACAAGTCATAGAGAAACATGAATGTATAGGGGACTCAGAGATGTTCCGACAGACATACCTTGAAAGTCAGTACGGCGAGTCCAGGGAAAAATCACATGCTCTTGATCAAACCTTCCTACTTCCAAGAGGAGATGGAGATTTACGAAAGAAAACTCCAATGGTACATGACTCCACTCATGACCCTTTTGTCCTATTACTCCTTAAGGAAGTAAACAAGTTGAAGGCCGAACAACAAGTTGAGATACCTGATTGGAACCAACCTAGGCCTGACCTTCTTACAAGTAGGATCCTTGACACCCCCTCCAAGCAAAGACAAAGGAGAAGCTTGGCTTGCAACTCTATACTGGAAAAGAGGACCCGATTGAACACCTTAACCTCTTTGAGTCTACCATGGCATACCGGATACACACCGACAAAGAGCGATGTCTTCTCTTCCCCTCCATCCTCTCTTGCGGAGCTCTAAAGTGGTATTGTTGTCTTCCACCTGAGACGGTAGACTCATTTAAAGAATTGAGGAAACTATTTGTTTCTCAACACATTTTTCAGACCGATCGCTTGCACTCTGCGGATGACTTGTACACTATTCGCCAGAAGCCAAACGAGTCATTACGTATGTATGTTGGCCTCTTCAGCCATGAGTATTCCCGTTGTGCCGAGGCAAACGACAAGACTGCTCTCAAAGCCTTCACGGCAGGCCTACGTGACTGTTTCTTTAAGTACATGATCAACGCCAACACTTGGAAGCAAGGTTCTAAAAAACGCTAGGCGCTAGTCGGGCGGCGGGCAGGCGCCTAACGCCTAGGTGGCCAGGCGGGATCTAGGCGGGCGCCTAGGCGGCCTAGGCGGATTTAGACTTATCGTCTACAACTTGCCGCCGTTACCCCTCTCTGCAAGGCTGCAACTGTAAACTTCTAACCTACAAAGATTGTTCTCTCTCTTTCTTTCTCTCTTTCTCTCTCTCTCTCTCTCGTAGACCATGTCGAGGCTCATTTCAAGCAAATCGAAAGGGCAACGACAAGGCTCGGAGAGACAAAGTGGTTGTGTGTTACAACAGTACGTTTTTTCCCAAACCACCCAGCATCCGTCGAAGTCGCCTAGCCCACTTAGGCGGCCGTCTTATACCGCCTAATATCTTTGCTGATTTCATAAGCGATTTCGAGTTAATCACGGTGGAGCATCGACACCTAACGCCTAGGCGGCCGCCCATACCATTTTTTAGAACACTGCTTGGAAGACTTACTCTGAGGTGATGGCGCAAGCTTATAACCATGCTTCCGCCAAAGCAAGGACATACCAAGAGAAACCCCCAACAACCATCCCCTATCAGCAAGTGGGGAGTGGAAGCCAGACCCACCCAAACGAGAAGACCTTAACCTTCCAAACGGTAGCGGTGCCTCCCCTTGCCTTACTTAATACTTTGTCAAGTCAACAGACATATCAATCTCCGGGCAAAAGGAAATATTTCCATCCTATCAGCCTCATTTTAGTAAAAGGAGTAAAGGACACTACCATGATAACCAAGTGAACTTTGAAAACCAGCTTGGACAAGGCTAAAGGTTGTTGGCCAGAATTTGTACCCCAAGTTTGTTGGTCATACCACACTTCGTATCGGACGTCAACAGGAGAAACCCCATTCTCACTTGCCTTTGGTACAGAGGCAGTTGTCCCATTTGAGCTTGAGCAAGCAACGTTTCGAGTCCAGAACTACGTGCAAAGCTAAAATGACAAACAACTTACCCTCAACTTAGATCTAGTCGAGAAACACAGAAACCAAGCTCACTTGAGGAATGTCGCCTACAAACAGCGCATCTCCAACTACTATGACTCAAAGGTCAAACCTCGTTCTTTCAAAGTGGGGGATTGGGTATTGAAGAAAAGATTACTCTGCGACAGAGTTCCGAGTGAAGGAACACTTAGTCTAAACTAGGATGGACCGTTTGAAGTTATTGGCATCAGTCGCCCTGGCTCCTACAAGCTTAGAAGCTCTGATGGCAAGACCCTTGGCCATCCATGGAACGCTAATCACTTAAAGTACTATTACAAGTAAACTCACATTGTATAAGTGTTAAACTTCAGCTGTTCGGCATCCTATGTAACGAAGACTATTTGGCATGAATTCAATAAAGAGGTGAATTAGACAACTCGGTCCTAATCCTTTTACATTCCTAGCAATGAAACACTCGGGTTCAAAGCTTCAACATGAATGCTTCAAACATGAAACAAAGTCTAAGTATATGTTAACAAGACTATAAAAATAAACGAACAGCTTCACAGTACATTCATTCAATCATACATTCCAACACATTCATACATAAGCCAATTGTGCTTCGAAAGGGTTCAACATACTTTGTGTCATTCGACACTTGCTACAATGTGCCTCGACACCTTACCCTTATTCTCACCTACCAGGTGATGAAATGTGAAGAAATAACTCATCTTCATGCCACCAACCAGGTGATGAAATGTACAACCCGTACTCTCATTCATTTGAGCTGAAGCCAACATTCCGAGTCCAAAACTACGTGCAAAGCGAAAATGATAAACAACTTACCCTCAGCTTAGATTTAGTCGAGGAACACAGAAACCAGGATCACTTGAGGAATGTTGCCTACAAGCAGCGCATCACCAACTACTATGAGTCAAGGGTCAAACCTCGTTTTTTCAAAGTGGGGGACTAGGTATTGAAGAAAAGATTACTCTCCGACAGAGTCCCGAGTGAAGGAACACTTAGTCCAAACTGGGATGGACCGTTTGAAATTGTTGGCATCAATCGCCCTAGCACCTACAAGCTTAGAAGCTCCTATAGCAAGACCTTTGGCCATCCATGGAACGCTGATCACTTGAAGTACTATTACAAGTAAACTCACTTTGTACAAGTGTTAAGCTTCAACCGTTCGGCATCCTATGTAACGAAGACTATTTGGCATGAATTCAATAAAGATGTGATTTAGACAACTCTATCCTAATCCTCTTACACTCCTAGCAATGAAACACTCGGGTTTAAAGCTTCAACATGAATGCTTCCAACATGAAACAAAGTCTAAGTATATGTCAACAAGATTATACAAATAAACGACCAACTTCACAATACATTTGTTCAATCATACATTCCAACACATTCATACATAAGCCAACTGTGCTTCGAAAGGGTTCAACATACTTTGTGTCATTCGACACTTGCTACAATGTGCCTCGACACCTTGCCCTTATTCTCACCTACCAGGTGATGAAATGTGAAGAAAGAACTCATCTTCATGCTACCAACCAGGTAATGAAATGTATAAGCCATACTCTCCTTCATACCATCAACCAGGTGATGAAATGTACTCTAATATTTGGCAACTTGCCACTCATGCCACCAACCAGGTGAAGAAGGAACTTATCTTCATGCCACCAACCAGGTGATGAAATGTACAACTCGTACTCTCCTTCATGCCACAAACTAGGTGATGAAATGTACAACCTGTACTCTAATATCATTTGGCAACTTGCCATTCATGCCACCAACTTGGTGAAGAAGGAACTTACCTTCGTACCACCAACCAAGTGATGAAAGCAACTCACCATTCATTCCGTCTACCAGAAGACGAGTGGTACAACTTGTACATGTGAACTCCTAACATTCACAAATAATCAAAAACCCTCAAGCTTGACAACTCAACTAGGGGAGCACTTATGCCCAACAAGAGTTATAGTCACCAACAAAGTCTTATTGCAAGCTAACAACAACTTCAGTGCATGGCATACGAAGATCAAGCTATTCAGCCCTCTTGCATCTGCTTCAGACATTTCTCCTCTGTAACAATGCAAACACTACGACTAGTAGAAAGCTTCACACACTCTTGATCAAGACAGTGTGAAGCAAAACCAATTTTTTGTGCCAACAAGAGCTTCATCAATGGAGGGCAACCACAATTCTCAAAAGCTTCACACACTCTTGATCAAGAAAGTGTGAAGCAAAACCAATTTATAATGTCAACAAGAGCTTTATCAAAGGAGTTCAACCACAATTTTCAAAAGTTTCACACACTCTTGATCAAGACAGTGTGAAGCAAAATCAACTTATGGTGCCAACAAGAGCTTCATAAGCTTCACACACTTTTGATCAAGACAGTGTGAAGCAAAACCAACTTATGGTGCCAACAAGAGCTTCATCAATAGAGGGTAACCACAATTCTCAAAAGCTTCACACACTCTTGATCAAGACAGTGTGAAGCAAAACCAATTTATGGTGCCAATAAGAGCTTCATCATAGGAGTTCAACCACAATTCTCAAAAGCTTCACACACTCTTGATCAAGACAATGTGAAGCAAAACCAATTTATGGTGCTAACAAAAGCTTCATCAATGAAGGGCAACTACAACTCGTAGAAAGCTTCACACACTTTTGATCAAGACTGTTCAAAGAAAATTCAATTTATATGGTTCATCCAAACCTTCGACTACTACAAGGTGTGGCTTGCATCACAATCTCTTGCTCAACAGTGTGGAAGCAAAATTTGTATATGTTGTCTCTCCCACATTTTCAAATTTCTAGTTTCCCCCCCCCCAAAAAAAAAGGGAAATTCAACAAAGCTTCATCAATGGAGGACAACTACAAATTCTCAAAAGCTTCACACTATCTTGATCAAGATAGTGTGAAGCAAAATCAATTCATGGTACCCAACAAAGCTTCACCAACAAAAGCTTTAACAAATGGATGGCAACTACAAATTCTCAAAAGCTTCACACTATCTTGATCAAGATAGTGTGAAACAAAATCAATTCATGGTACCCAACAAAAGCTTCAACTCCAAAGCTTAACCTACAAAAGCTTCACCCATAAAAGCTTAATGCACAAAAGCTTCACACACTCTTAATCAAGATAGTGTGAAGCAAAATCAATTCATGGTACCCAACAAAGCTTCAATCTCAAAGCTTCACCTACAAAGCTTCAACACCAAAGCTTCACCTACAAAGCTTCAACACCAAAGCTTCACCTACAAAGCTTAATATATATATATATATATATATATTCGGAAATTCAAAAAATTCAAAAATTCAAAAAAAATTTCAAAAAAAAAAAATTGCCTAGGCTTCCTCTTCTTTGGGCCCAACAACTTTCGTAACAAATATATATAAAGTAGGAGTTTTGGGCTACCACTTAGAAAGGAAATGCCTCATTCATCAACTCCCTCAACCGGAGACTTGGAGGACTCCTACCGTATGCTACTGCATCTTGATACTTGGAAGTCTCACGATCACTCAGTGACTTGGATTTTTTCAAGTCTCCAACCAAGAAGTTTTCCTCACTCAGGAAATTAAGGGTGCATTACCTCAACCTACATGCTTCACTCACAAAACTTCACCATACAAGCTTCAACAAAAGGAATAATTCAAAGAACTTATTGAACAAGGCTTTGGTGTATTTAACACAATACATTGAAATGAAGCAAAGCTTATTTATTGATATCTCCGATAAGTTATAAATATGTACATATACATGAATCAAAATAAACAAACAAGATGGAGCCTTCACAAAGGTTGCTCAGGAGAAGTCTCAGCAGTCGACAGAGCCCCAGAAAGAAAAGGCACCAGAGGGTGATCATTCGGAGCCTCAGTACTGGACAGAACCCCAGAAGGATGAGGCATCGGAGATTGATCATTTGGAGATTCATTACACGGTACAGCCCTAGAAGACGAAGGTAATAAATGCCTTTGGAACAAACCCACAAACTTCTGACGATCAAGTAAAATATGACCATCAGATTCCTGCATTTGGTCAAGCTTCCTCTTCATGTTAGTAGTATAGTTATGTGCGAGCCTGTGCAACTGTTTATTATCATGCTTGAGCTCTCTAATCTCTTATTTGAGACTTATCACTTCAGCCGCCAATGATTCAACTTGGCGGGTTCGAGCAAATAGGCGTTGGGTCATATTAGACACAGAACCTGCACACTGAACACTGAGAGCCAGAGAATCCTTAACAGCCAACTCATCAGACCTTTTGGAAAGTAGTTTGTTATCTTTGGGAGTGAGAAGATTCTTGGCCACCACCACAGCGGTTATATCATTCTTCATCACAGAATCCCCAACAGTAAGAGGACCAGTAGGGGATAAGAAGGATGGGCGGCATATGTTGTCTTGAGGAGGCATGGCTGCCTCTTCACCAAAGTTCAAGTCAAAACGACAGTCGGATGGGCCAGACATTTTCAGAAATGATGAAGGAGAAATGAGGTCCAACAAATCTCTGAAGTATGAAAATAAGAGGAAAATTCCTACAAGCAATAACTTTTTGAATGTACTTCTTGCACCCAATTGGTGCCCTTATAAAAGAAAGGGCAGCAGGGCCGTTTGTTCAAAAATCGAAGAGGCACCACTCTCCGGATTTCGAGAAGCAGATTTTCCTGAGTAAAATATGTCGACAATCCCCACACGCAATATCAGCTTCTTGGGTGCCATATATAACTTTGCTAAAGGTCTCTGACAAAGTTTAGACACATAAATTTTGAAGGTCCAGCTACCCTACCATTACCCATAAGGGTAAAGGAACAGCACCACTGCTTGATAACTGGAAAGTCCCTATGTGTGTCAACCTCTGTGCTTCGTGGCAAGGTAGACTGGCCAAAATGCCCAACCTTTACTCACATCGAGAAAACACTCCCAACAGGATTATTTTCTCAAAAATCGAAGAGGCACCGCTCCCCGAATCTCGAGAGCCAGACTCTTACCAGGATTGCTTTCTCAAAAATCGAAGAGGCACCGCTATCCGAATCTTGAGAGCCAGACTCCCACCAGGATTACTTTCTCAAAAATCGAAAAGGCACCGCTCTTCGAATCTCGAGAGCCAGACTCCCAACATGATTGATTTCTCAAAAATCGAAGAGGCATCGCTATCTGAATCTCAAAAGCCAGACTCCCAACAGGATTGCTTTCTCAAAAATCGAAGAGGCACCGTTCTCCGAATCTCGAGAGCCAGATCCCCGACATGATTGCTTGTTCGAAAATCGAAGAGGCACCCTCTAAACTTCGAGAGCCAGATTTCCTTGGATAAAGCTTATCTGCAATCTTCACACACAACATCAGCTTTCCAGATACCACAGACCATTTTTTCAAAGTGCTCTGACAAAGTTAAAACACGTGAATCTTGCAGCTCCCACTACATTGCTATAACCGAGAAGGGTAAAGGAACAGTGTTACCACTCGTTGTTGGGACAATTCCTATATATGTCGACCTTCATCCTCCACAACCAGGCAGACCTGCAAATAAAAAAAATGCTCAACTTTTCTTCACATCCGAGAGGGCATTCTCAACAGAGTCTCTCGAAATACTCAGCTTATTTTCCCTCCGATAATATATCTACAAACAAGCCATACCAGAGCAAGAGTATTTCATATCATCAGGGTTAAAAACAAGAGTATCCCATATCATGTTTTTTCCCTATCTTTTCCTTTGGCTTTGTTCTTACCTGCAAGATAATGAAAAAAAGAGCAATCAGTCAGTACTTGGAATCAAGCTTCCAGTCAGGAACTGACTGCCTGGAACCCCTTACCTGATTACTTGTCTGGCATTGCTCTCGAGTACTCATCTTCAACATCTTATGCTTCCAGAAAAGATACCACATCTGCTTGAGGAACAAATAGGGCAAGTGAGAATGATACAAAGAAACATGTGGAGATAAGCGTAACATAACACGTGCCGATACATCCACTACTTTGTCAACAGCAAAAGTATCCCATATCATCAGGGTCGAACGTACTCTAGATTTGATGGACTTGTTTTGACCCTCAAATTCTTGAGTCGGCCTTATACTCTAGAGGAAACCAGAAAACCCTCTAGCCCAGTTCAAGAATAAGCCTATGGAAAGTTACTTCTTCAAAAGCAAAAGTATCTCATATCATCTCTTCTCATTTTCTTCTCTTTATCCTTCTTGCTGCCTGCAAGATAGGGAGAATGAGAACAATCAGCCGGAACTCGAAATCAAACTTTTGATCTGGGACTGATTACTTGGAACTCTAATTGCTTACCTTGTCTGTCACCTCTTTCGGCAAATCTCCTAGCTCGGCGACTTGGGGGACTCCTACTACATGGTTTGTATCGCGCTTGACCAAGCCTGAAACTACAAGTAAGCTTCAAGTGAAATTGATACATTACCTTGTGCATCTCCACCAGTTAAAGATACCACCCCTGGATGGAGGAAAAGTACTTCCAGAGAAGATGCCACATCTATATATGAGACAGATAAGGCAAGTGAAAACGATACCACACTTCGGTACTTAGAAGTTTCGTGATTACTCAATGGCTTGGATCTTGCAAGTCCCCAACCGAGGAGCTTCCCTCACTCGGGAACTTAGGGGAGTAGTGTTTGTACCATACTTGACCAATCCTGAAACTACTGAGCACCGGTCAACGTTATACCGTTAAGGACCTAAAAGAGTTTCCCTCCAACCAGGAGGCCAATCACAACGCGACATGTGTCGACATCAGAAGCCAATCATAGCGCAACACGTGTCAACATCAGAAGCCAATCATAACACGACATGTGTCAATGTCAAAACAAAGTTAGAAACTCTCTTATATAAAAGGAGATCATTCTCCCTCAATATTTCCTAATGTCATTTGTACTAAATCATTCACTTGTACTCACTAAAGGAGAGCTTGAACCTATGTACTTATGTAAACCCTTCACAATTAATGAGAACTCATCTACTCCGTGGACGTAGCCAATCTGGGTGAACCACGTACATCTTGTGTTTGCTTCTCTGTCTCTATCCATTTACATACTTATCCACACTAGTGACCGGAGCAATCTGGTGAAGGTCACAAACTTAACATTTTCTGTTGTACCAAAGTCCCCACTGATTTTGTGCATCAACAATATTCAAACAGATGAAAAATCTCTCCTATGATCTTTTTTGTCGTTATAAAAGACACTCTTCTATAGTAACAATAATAAATTTAGTATGATATAAATAGAACAAAAGAGGTAATAGAAAAGAAACAAAAAGGTTATACAAGTCTATATACAAATCATCCACATTTTTTTTATTTCATTAATTGATTTTTATTTGTTGATTAGGGCGAAGTTTCGTAAAAACCCCCACCCTTTTTTAAATATCATGAACAGTTCCTGTAGGTTGAGCGCCTCCAATACCCAACCAAAAGGCTACTACAGTACCAATCAAAAAGACGATTGTCTCTACGGGACGACGAACAGTGGAAAACCTACTCTGATACCACTTGACGCAGTAGAGAACCAATGGACTCTCAAGGAGACGGGGGATAGAGACCTACGAATCACTCAACCAGGGGCAACAGATTCACTCGGGGTCGCTCCGGGGATAGAACTTGGGAATCACTCAACCAGGGACAACGGAATCACTCACATTGATAATCGTGATTCACTCAACATGACCAAGTCTAACACTTGGTTTGTGAAGGGACAAAACTCACTCTCTTCTTGGATTAACTATAATTCACTCAATTAACTACTTAATCTTATATATGGAACCCTTTAAATAGGGAGATTACAATACATTGATAAGATAAATATTTAATAATAAAGCTTATAGTTTCTAGACATCTAATTAATAATGACTTTGAAAGATGAAAAACCACCAACAACATGTTTAATACATAGACCATATTAATTGTCTTGGGCAGCTAGGCTGCATCAAATATGGATTAGTAATTTCTAAAACTTCTCCCTTTCAATCCTACTAAGATATCAGTTGGGTTTTACTCAAACATTGTTATTCTCTTATGGTTAAGAAACATTGACATTGTTATTCTTTTATGGTAGAGAAACATAAATCATCAGAAAATGAAAAGAAAATTAAGTGAGAATGTATAGTTTCAGCTATCTTTTGGATCATTTGGATAAAACGAAACAAACTGAATTTTGAAGACTACAAAGTCAGTAAAAAGGAGGATCTTTGGGACAAATTCAGTTATGATCATTTACGTGGGCATCAGTTACTACATAATTTAGAGATTTGTCTTTTTTAGAAATTTTGCGTAACTAGAATGCAGTTATTAGTTAGTTTTGTGTTGTTTTCATAGTTTCTAAGCATCACGGCAATGTTGCTATTTATTCTGTTTTGTTTGTGCTTCTGCGAACTTCTTGTCCGCTCTTGTATTTTTATTATTTCTTTACAATAAAAAATCTTTTTTTCTTAAAAAAAAAAAATTCGTATCAAGGTGGAAGGAAAAGAATTGGAAGTTGACATCCTTTTCTTACTTCAATGTATATTGAATCTACCCACTCCAATCCAATATCACCCACCAAATCAACCAGGCCTTAGTGACTATACCCTTGATAGACAAGATGCTGAGCACGAAATCATCTATTTAAAAGATGGTTTCATGATTACATTCATTTGCCTTATCAAGCTTCACTTTACGTAAATATTGATTTGTTGAATCTTTCCTTGTGCAAATTGTCAACCCTCGTAAAGCCTTTGTAAAACTGTATAAATACTATGTACTGAGATCAATGTAAATTATCCAAAGTTCAACCAAAATCCTCTTGATGTTCTTTTCTGCAGTGCTTAATCTTTCATGGCATCAAAGTACTTGACTCATCGTCCAATTTTTTTTCTCTCTTCTCTACTCTCATTGCTTTTACTACTAACGCTCATTCTTCCACCGATTCTTCCACCTTCCCTAATGTCTTACCCTCTTTGGCTCGCTCAAATTGTACCCACTCTCAAGAGTTGCCGCCTGATGCATTTTATTGATGGTCTTCAGAATGTCCTGCCCCCTTTCTCAAGGATGATGCTGGCAACCTTACTACTATCAATCCTGAATATGAAGACTGGACTCAGAAAGATCAATTGGCCCTTTCTTGGATCAATGGGTCACCATTAAGCTAGAAGCTCTATATCTATTTGTAATTTAAACAAATTGTGCAAACAATTATCTCGCTCTAGATCCTCCCAAACATTTTTTCTACAAATTATCTCATGTAAATATATAACAATTTAAGCTAACAAGATGTTTGCACTTACATTCAGTGGATTCATATGGTCGAATTTCATTCTCGGCTTTCTTGAGTACCTTCTTGAGCTTACAGCAATACCTATGTATCCAATGTGTGTTTTTCGATTGATGGACAAGCTGTGCAATGAAATTAATGTGGTGGTGGCGAGGTTTTGGTGGGCGGGAGTGGACAAAGATTGGGGGATACACTGGATAAAATTGACAGACATGGGTCGCCCTAAGCGGGATGGAGGAATGGGTTCCGAAACTTCAAAGATTTTAACATTGCCTTGCTAGCGAAACAATGTTGGCAGTTGATTCATGATCCTGATTCCTTGTGGGCTCGGGTCTTAAAGGAGCCTTATTTTCATAATGTCTCTTTTCTAGAGGCTTAGAAAGGTGGAATGACCTATTGGGCTTGGGCTAGTCTACTAGAAGTGAGAGAGCTCATCCTCAAGGAAGCTAGATGGAAAATTTTGGGGCGGCACGAAGTTAGATTCTGGACAGATAATTAGGTCTTGGGCATCCCTATGGGACACCCTTCCCCTCCCCTACATTCAGATATCTTCACCGAGTCAAAAGTGGCTGAGTTCCTTGATCCTGTATCGAGGAATTGGGATCTTACTCTTATTTCTGACTTCATTCCGAAGGCGGACCGTGTTGCCATTTTAAATATCCATACCGGGCCATATACAATTCCCAATAAGCTAATCTGGCCTTTTGAAAGGAATGGCTTATATTCGGTGAAGTCCGATTATAGTTGGTGCTATAACAATCATCCTCCACTTAGACATGATCGCCCTACCTCATTTTGTACCATTGACCCTCGGGTGTGGGACTGGATTTCGAGATGTAAAGCCCCCCCCCAAGATACGGAGTTTCCTTTGGAGGGGTTTCCGTGATTCTTGGGCAACCAAGTTCAATCTCTTTTTACGGCAATGTGCTTCGTCCCCCCTGTGCTACATAAGCATTAAACATGATGAGACCATTGAGCATATCATTCTTCTCTACCCGTGGGCTTCATGAGTGTGGTATAGTGGCCCATTGCACCTTCAAATTAATCAGAGTTCTATCACCAATTTGGCAAATTGGTTTTGCTCGGTTGTCAATTCAGTTCAGGGGAGAAAGGAAGACATAAACCATGTTATTTCACTCTTGGCGTTTACTTGCTGGTTTATCTGGAGAGCCCGATGTTATGCAGTTTTCAATACGACCAACCCTTTTCCCTACAGAACTATTCGCGTTATCGCCACTGCTCTAGATTCCTCTATTATGGCATCTACCTCTCTTCGTACATCAGCCCTTACCAAGACCTCTCCCTTACCAGGTTTGCCTCATCCTTCTTTGTGGTCTCCTCCCTCAGTTAACAAGGTCAAGATTAACATCAATGCTTGCTGGATGAGGGATTCTCTATATGGTTCCATCGGGGTGGTTGTCAAGGATTGTTCCTTGGTCTGTTGGGCGGTGCGTTGCGTGAGGGTCCATGCGGTAAATGCAGCGATGGCGAAGGCTTTAGCAATACTAGAAGGATGCTTACTTGTAAAGAACCTTTAATTAAAGAAGGTGGTGATTGAGGTGGATATGCAAGTTATTATTCAATCTCTCAACTCTCCCTCTCTGAGTTGTGATTGGGATCTCCTCCTTATCCTTACTCGTGTAAGGGAGGTGGGGAGGACCTTTCAATCATGCTCCTGGTCGTGGATTCCACAATCTGTAAATATGGCGGCTGACTTTGTCACGAGGAACTTGTCACTGGAGATGTGCGGCTTCGGCTGGTGATAAACGCATATTTATGCGACTTAGTTAACTAGTTTTCTTGCATTTACGTTATTAGTTCTTAGTTATTTTAGTACTTTAAGCCATTTTCGTGTGTTTGTAGGTCCAAAGGGCTAAGGTAGCAAGAAAGTGCATTTTGGTGCATTTTGGAGCAGTTTTGAGCTTGTAATGGATTACATATGATATGAGCAAGATGGATGGACGAATTTGAAGACAAAAGAGGCTAAGAACATGCTAAAAATCTGGTGAAACAAATACAAGTTGCAAGAAGGGATAAATTTCTAAAAGGATTGGCCAAAACTTCACTCAAAACCATGCATACCCCATAAAATTCATCAATGCCGTGGCCTTCCCTTTGTTTTACTTCCACCAGATTTTTTTAGTGATGATGCAATGCCTATCTCACTATGACATTTGAGTGGATGATGTAATGCTTAACTCACCATGACATTTGAGTGGATGATGCAATGCTTAACTCACCATGACATGTGAGTGGATGACTCAAAACCTACCCTCACCAACAATTCTCCACCTTGCCATGCCTTACCTACTTCATTCCACCAGATTTTTACATTAAACATGTCCATCCTCTTCCTATAAATACCATGGCAGCAACCTCATTCAAATGATCCAGAAATTAACCATTCTCCAAGCCTTTCCTTGCCTCTCCTACATATCTAAACCCCTTCCCATCCATTCCTCCAAATAACCAACCCTTCAACATCATTCCAACCTTGTTGTTGCGGCAAAGAGAAGGAGAAAAGTCCTTAGACGCACTTGCTATCCAACATGGATCGTTGGAACGTTTAGGTGCTTTCTTTCCTTTGTTTTTCAATGTTTAAATTTGTTTATCTTTGTTTTGTAATAATGAGGAACTAAACCCCCCTTGGCTAGGGGGGGATTCGAAACCATGTTAATGCTTGCAATATGATTTGATTACTTTTAATTGCGTTTCATAAGTTATGAATTCGATTTACTTATCTATTTGATTGATAACATGTTTATGTATGTTGATTAGGGATGCATACTTAGTTTGCATGCATAAATATGATGCTAGAGTATAAGGGAATTTCACCTAATCGTTATGAACTTATATTCATGAGTAGTAAAAGTCGCTAGTCACGATTGTGTTAAGTAAATCCTTGGCATAAGTTTCATGCAAATCATAGTAACGAGTGCCTCGTCAATGCTTATGTTTTTCATAGAACTTAATGATTCTTGCTTGTATCTCTATTATGCAATTCATGTAGGGAACTTGTAGGGAATGTTTTGGGTTGTCGTATGCAATCATCCAACCCAATAACTTGTGGAAAAACTGAGGGTTAATTAGTGCAATTCACGGTTAATTTGGGGCGTTGAGAATTAATAAGTTATTGAAATGCAATTGGAAATCATTTTGTATGCAAGCAAGACATGTGTGGAGAAGAACCCCTTAGCTAGCCTTCCATTATCCATTCAACCCAAATTTGTTTAAAATCTATTTAAGTTTTTAGTTTATTCATTTTTACTTTCAACTTCACCAAACTCAAATCCCCCTTTTACTTTCTTGTTTTAAAATCTTTTGTTTACATTTTTAACTTTGTTTTTATGTTTTTAAATTAGTTTTCAAGTGATTTAGCAATCCCTCCTAATCCCCGGTTTAGAACGATCCCTGCTTACATCTATACTACAATTGTCAAAAAGAGGGTTTAATTTGTGTGTCAAGTAATTCTCGCATCAGCTGGGTTGTGAGACCTCTATCTTCTCTCGTGGGGATTTTGAACAAGGATGGTATTACGTGTCCTCCAATGTAAGGGTTGGGGGTTTTTTTTTGAGTGGGTAGACGGGCTGATGCTGGTTTCCTTCTTAGAGGCATCTTATGTGTCCTGTTTATCTTTTTCTTCAAGTCTCTGGGTTAGTCGATTGGCTTTCAGTGTTCTTTTGGCTTTATGCCCTGGGTTTCTTCTATGAATCCTTGTTTCAACCAAAAAAAAAAACAACTAAGCTTGTCTGCAATGCACCAAGTAATTTCAATACCGATGAATGTGTCAGGTCAAAATAGTTATAAGAATAACGTTCATGCACATCCCAGCATAATTGATTTTTTCACACCATTCACTACGAAAAGGTGCTCGTGATAGTGAGCTCTGGCAAAAGTATGGGTCTGCTAACATAGAATTTTCACGACAATATTTGATAAATTCTTTGAGTGTCATAGCACAGATATTTCATTTATGCCATCTCCAACCGACCCAGCCAAAGGGCCATAGGCCAAAATATAGCCCGTTTTGACACAAATCTGTCTTCAACCGAGAGCAGGGCCAAAAGGCTTCCAGGACCCACTGGGCCATAAAATAGCCATAAGGCTTGCGGGCTGGCCAAAGGAAGCCAGCCAACCAGCCCGATTTGAGGGGCCCAATCTGTCACAGCCCACTAGCTAGCTGATGTCAGCTAGCCGTTAGATTTTGATTTTTTTAAGGACGAAATTAAAAAAAAATTAAAAATTCTATTTTTTTTTCTTTCTATAAATACCTAAGCTATTTCTACACAATTCCTCTCATTATTTTTTTCCCCTTCCATACTATCTTACCTAATTTTACTTCAATTCTTCACACTCCTTAAACTCCTAATTTGTTGTAATCTTTAATATCTAAGTTGTTGTAGTTTTAATATTTAAGATGTATTTCAATTAAGTTGTAATTCAATTAAATTGTGATCTTTGAATTAATGTCTAAGTTGTTAACATGCAAGTAAAATTAAAATATTTAATAACATGAAACTTAAACAACATTTATTGATACATGTCACTCAAAATCATATCCGAAAAATTATTGAGATTGTATAATTCAATTAACCAATAAATTAAAGAACAAACTTAAAATAATAAATTACTGAGGGGGCTAAAAAATAGTATCCCTCGGTTGGAGATGGGTTTTGTGTCAAAACAGGCTATATTTTGGCCTATAGCTCTTTGGCCAGCTCGGTTGGAGATGATATATAAATATGGTTTGGTACTGTTCATTAAAAAATAATTTCTTGCATGGGTATAATCTGGACGGGGGCTAAACATGGCCCTAACATTAGGCCATCTCCAACCGATGGCTGGCCAGATGACTCGTTTTAGCCCTCTGGCCCTCCAAGATATTAATATTTTAATGAACAGTACAAGGCCATATTTGCCTCCGTCTCCAACCGAGGGCCAAAGGGACAAACATAATTTATTATTTAAATTTAAAAACTACAACAACTTAAATTCAAAAACTACAACTTATATTTAAAAACAACAACTTAAATTTAAAAACGACGAATTAAATTTAAAAACTACAAATAAAATTTAAAAACAACATTAACTTGAATTTAAAAACTACAACAACTTAAATTCAAATCCAATGGCTAAGTGACGTTAGTTAGCCGTTGGTAGCTGACATCATGGTGACGTCAGCTAGAAGTTATAGGAAAAAAATAGAATTTAAAATAAAATAAAACAAATTTTGTGAAATAGAAGTTATAGGAGAAAATGGAATTTAAAAAAAATATATGAAACAAATTTTGTAAAATAAAAGTTATAGGAAAAAAATAGAATTTAAAAAAAATATGAAAAATAGAAGTTAAAAGAAATTTTTTGTAAATAAAAAATAATAATAAAACTGTAAAAAAAATAAAAATTCAAATGCAACGTCAGCTAATCGTTTCATTTGAATTTTTTTTCTTAAGCATTCATGTTGGTTATAACCGATAGGAAAGATGATTTTTCTAGCCAGCCTCGGGCTGGCTGGCTGGCTGTATGCAGCTAGCCCTCTAACCCTCTCCGATTCCATAGGGTCCTCTCAGATTCCACAGCTTTCTAACCTAGCCCTCGGTTGGAGACGGTTTTCAGGCTATTTTCGGCCATCTGACCCTCTGGACCATTCAGTTGGAGATGGCCTTAGATATACCCTCATACAAGCTTATCCTAAGGCCATCTCTAATGAAAATGCCTAAGGTGCTATAGGGCCAAAATATGACCTGATTTGGACAAAATTCATCTTCAACCGAAGGCTGGACCAAAAATTAGTGGAACCCACCATGCCAAAACATGACCGAAGGGCTACCGGGCTGGTCAAAGTTGGCCTAGTACACAGCCCGTTTTTTGGGCCTCAGCAGCTGCAAAAGGACCCAACCGTCTCTGTCCGACAAAAGGTACCCTACTAGTTTTACCACTCGTAAATTTTTACCTTGCATCTTTCTATAACTTCTTACCTTTTCTACAAATTCTTTTTTAATTTCCAAATTTGAAGTTCAACAAGTTTTTAATTCGAAATTGTGTCATAGTTGACGGATTTGAACAAAATATGCAACAAAATAATTATAGGGGCGAAAGTGAAAATTCAAGTAGAATACATGAGTATAATTGTAATTTGGCCTTTTCCCAAGAATAATTCCCAAATTAAAAAGACGGAAGACGAAGTCTTTGGACATCTCTTTTCTTTTGCTAATTCCAGTGAATGAAACTTATCGTGTTGCACTAACTTACTTTTTTTTTCTTTTGTTAATTTCTTTCAATGAAATTTGTCGTGTTGTACTAATTTATTTACATGTGTATGAATATAATACAGTAACGCATTGAAGTGAACACCACCAATCCGATCAAGTAGGATCAATAGGTCCACGTTTAGGAATAACATTTAGCGAAAAAAAATGTAAATTAAAATAATAGTTACGAAAATCTTAAAATGATCAAATAAAGTGAATACGATAGATGCAACAACAACAACAACAACAACAACAAAGCCTTTTCCCACTAAGTGGGGTCGGCTATATGAATCCTAGAACGCCATTGCGCTCGGTTTTGTGTCATGTCCTCCGTTAGATCCAAGTACTCTAAGCCTTTTCTTAGAGTCTCTTCCAAAGTTTTCCTAGGTCTTCCTCTACCCCTTCGGCCCTGAACCTCTGTCCCGTAGTCACATCTTCGAACCGGAGCGTCAGTCGGCCTTCTTTGCACATGTCCAAATCACCGGAACCGATTTTCTCTCATCTTTCCTTCAATTTCGGCTACTCCTACTTTACCTCGGATATCCTCATTCTCAATCTTATCCTTTCTCGTGTGCCCACACATCCCACGAAGCATCCTCATCTCTGCTACACCCATTTTGTGTACGTGTTGATGTTTCACCGCCCGACATTCTGTGCCATACAACATCGCTGGCCTTATTGCCGTCTTATAAAATTTTTCCTTGAGCTTCAGTGGCCTACGACGGTCACACAACATGCTGGATGCACTCTTACACTTCATCCATCCAGCTCGTATTCTATGGTTGAGATCTCCATCTAATTCTCCGTTCTCTTGTAAGATAGATCCTAGATAGCGAAAACGGTCGCTTTTTGTGATCTTCGCTAAATTGCTCCGGTCATTAGTGTGGATAAGTATATAAATGGATAGAGATAGGAAAGCAAACACAAGATGTACGTGGTTCACCCAGATTGGCTACGTCCACGGAATAGAAGAGTTCTCATTAATTGTGAAGGGTTTACACAAGTACATAGGTTCAAGCTCTCCTTTAGTGAGTACAAGTGAATGATTTAGTACAAATGACATTAGAGTACAAATGACATTAGGAAATATTGTGGGAGAATGATCTCGTAATCACGAAACTTCTAAGTATCGGAGTGTGGTATCGACTTGCCTTATCTGTCTCATAGGTAGATGTGGCAGCTTCTCTGGAAGTACTCTTCCTCCATCCAGGGGTGGTATCTTTAACTGGTGGAGATGCACAAGGTAATGTATCAATTTCACTTGAAGCTTACTTGTAGTTTCAGGCTTGGTCAAGCGCGATACAAACCATGTAGTAGGAGTCCCCCAAGTCGCCGAGCTAGGGGATTTGCTGAAAGAGGTGACAGACAAGGTAAGCAATCAGAGCTCCGGCTGATTGTTCACCTTCTCCCCATCTTGCAGCAGCATGAAGGATAAAGAGAAGAAAAATGAGAAGAGATGATATGGGATACTTTTGCTTTTGAAGAAGTAACTTTCCACAGGCTTATTCTTGAACTGAGCTGGAGGGTTTTCTGGTTTCCTCCAGAGTATAAGGCCGACTGAAGAATTTGAGGGTCAAAACAAGTCCATCAAATCTAGAGTACGTTCGACCCTGCTGATATGGGATACTTTTGCTTTTGACAGAGTAATGGATGGATCGACACGTGTGCTGTTACGCTTGTCTCCACATGCTTCCTTGTATCCTTCGCACTTGCCCTATCTGTTCCTCAAGCAGATGCGGTATCTTCCCTGGCAACATAAGATGTTGAAGATGAGTACTCGAGAGCAATGCCAGGTAAGTAATCAGGTAAGGGGTTCCAGGCTGTCAGTTCCTGGCTGGGAGCTTGATTTCAAGTGCTGACTGATTGCTCTCTTTCTCCTTGTCTTGCAGGTAAAAACAAGGCCAAAGGAAAAGACAGGGAAAAAGCATGATATGGGATACTCTTGCTTTTAACCCTGATGATATGAGATATTCTTGCTCTAGTATAGCTTGTTTGCAGAGGTATTATCGGGGGGAAAGAAAGCTGAATATTTCGAAAGGCTTCGTTGGGAGTGCCCTCTCAGATATGAGGAAGGGTTGAGCATTTTTGCAGGTCTGCCTGTCCGTTGGGGATGGAGGTCGACATATATAGGAGTCTCCCTAACAACAAGTAGTAATGCTATTCCTTTACCCTGCTTGGTCATAGCACGGTAGTGGGAGCTGCCAACTTCACATGTTTTAACTCTGTCAGAGCACTTTGAAAAAGTGGTATGTGGTATCTGGCTCTCGAGATTCGGAGAACGATGCTTCTTCGATTTTTGAGAAAGCAATCATGGTGGGGGTCTGGCTCTCGAGATTCGGAGAACGATGCTTCTTCGATTTTTGAGAAAGCAATCATGGTGGGGGTCTGGCTCTCGAGATTCGGGGAGCAGTGTCTCTTCGATTTTTGAGAAAGTAATCATGTTGGGAGTCTGGCTCTCGAGATTCGGAAGGCGGTGCCTCTTCGATTTTGGAGTAAGCAATCTTGTTGGGAGTGTTTTCTCGGATGTGAGTAAAGGTTGGGCATGTTTGCTAGTCTACCTTGCCACGAAGCACGGAGGTTGACACACAGGGACTTTCCAATTATCCAGCAGTGGTACTGTTCCTTTACCCTTGTGGGTAATAATATGGTAGCTAGACCTTCAAAATTTATGTGTCTAAACTTTGTTAGTGCTGTTTCTTTGCTATTCTTTTACCTTTCTTGGTCAAAGCGATGTAGTGGGAGCTGCAAGCTTCACGTGCTCAACTTTGGCAGAGACTTTGACAAAGTTATCTGTGGTACCCATGAGCTATTGTTGCGTGTGGGAAGTGGGTGATTGAACAATAAGATTCATGTGCTTTCTACTTCACCAGAAGTCTTCGACAGAATGCCCATAATTTCCGCAAAGCTGAGTGTGCGTGTGACAGGTGCTGACAAGGCTCGAAAAGAAGGTGCCTCTTTGATTTCTGAGATCGGCCCTCGTGGTCTCTGAGCAGCCCAGCTTTTGAGAAAGCGAGCGCCTCTTCGATTGATTCGGAGAACGATGCCTCTTCGATTTTTGAGAAAGCAATCATGCTGGGGGTCTGGCTCTCGAGATTCGGGGAGCAGTGTCTCTTCGATTTTTGAGAAAGTAATCATGTTGGGAGTCTGGCTCTCGAGATTCGGAGGGCGGTGCCTCTTCGATTTTGGAGCAAGCAATCTTGTTGGGAGTGTTTTCTCGAATGTGAGTAAAGGTTGGGCATGTTTGCTAGTCTACCTTGCCACGAAGCACAGAGGTTGACACACAGGGACTTTCCAATTATCCAGCAATGGTACTGTTCCTTTACCCTCTCTTCGATTTTTGAGAAAGTAGACATGTTGGGAGTCTGGCTCTCGAGATTCGGAGGACGGTGCCTCTTCGATTTTGGAGCAAGCAATCTTATTGGGAGTGTTTTCTCGAATGTGAGTAAAGGTTGGGCATGTTTGCTAGTCTACCTTGCCACGAGGCACAGAGGTTGACACACAGGGACTTTCCAATTATCCAACAGTGGTACTGTTCCTTTACCCTTGTGGGTAATAATATGGTAGCTAGACCTTCAAAATTTATGGGTCTAAACTTTGTTAGTGCTGTTTCTTTGCTATTCTTTTACCCTTCTTGGTCAGAGCGATGTAGTGGGAGCTGCAAGCTTCACGTGCTCAACTTTGGCAGAGAACTTTGGCAAAGTTATCTGTGGTACCCATGAGCTATTGCTGCGTGTGGGAAGTGGGTGATTGGACAGTAAGATTCATGTGTTTTCTACTTCCCCAGAAGTCTTCGACAGAATACCCATAATTTCCGCAAAGCTGAGTGTGCGTGTGACAGGTGCTGACAAGGCTGGAAAAGTAGGTGCCTCTTCGAAATCTGAGATCGGCCCTCGTGGTCTCTGAGGAGCCCAGCTTTTGAGGAAGCGAGCGCCTCTTCGATTTCTGAGATCGACTTTCGTGGTCTTTGAGCAGCCCAACTTTTGAGAAAGCAAACACCTCTTCGATTTATGAGATCAACCCTCGTGGTCTCTAAGCAGCCCAGCTTTTGAGAAAGCAAACGCCTCTTCGATTTCTGAGCAGGCGCCCCTTCGATGTCTGAAGCTCCGTCGAGTGCAGCTTTTTATAGGGGCTGGCATTAAGTTCCAAAGCACACTTGAATCTCCACCAGTAGAAGCTCAATTCTTGCACTTCTAAGATCTTGATTTGTCCGACCTCTTCTCTCTTCAATACCTTTGAAAAATGTCTGGCCCCTCCGACCGTCGTTTTGACTTGAACCTTGTTGAAGAGGCAGCCCCGCCTTCTCCAGACAACATATGGCGCCCATCCTTCGTCTCCCCTACTGGTCCTCTTACCGTTGGGGATTCCGTGATGAAGAATGATATGACCGCTGCGGTGGTGGCCAGGAACCTTCTCACTCCCAAAGATAACAGACTACTTTCCAAACGGTCTGATGAGTTAGCTGTTAAGGATTCACTGGCTCTCAGTGTTCAGTGTGCAGGTTCTGTGTCTAATATGGCCCAACGCCTATTTGCTCGAACCCGCCAAGTTGAATCATTGGCGGCCGAAGTGATGAGTCTCAAACAGGAGATTAGAGGGCTCAAGCATGAGAATAAACAGTTGCACCGGCTCGCACATGACTATGCTACAAACATGAAGAGGAAGCTTGACCAGATGAAGGAAACTGATGGTCAGGTTTTATTTGATCATCAGAGATTTGTGGGTTTGTTCCAAAGGCATTTATTGCCTTCGTCTTCTGGGGCTGTACCGCGTAATGAAGCTCCAAATGATCAACCTCTGATGCCTCCTCCTTCTAGGGTTCTGTCCAATACTGAGGCTCCGAATGATCCCCCTCCGATGCCTTCTCTTTCTGGGGCTCTACCGACTGCTGAGACTTCTCCTAAGCAACCTTTGTGAAGGCTCCATCTTGTTTGTTTATTTTGACTCATGTATATGTACATATTTGTAGCTTATCGGGGATATCAATAAATAAGTTTTCCTTCATTTCAACGTATTGTGTTAAATACACCAAAGCCTTCTTCGCTAAGTTCTTTGAATTTTCTTTTGTTGAAGCTTGTATGTTGAAGCTTTCTGAGTGGAGCATGTAGGTTGGGGTAGTGTTCCCTTAATTTTTCGAGTGAGGAAAACTTCTCGGTTGGAGACTTGGAAAATCCAAGTCACTGAGTGGGATCGGCTATATGAATCTTAGAACGCCATTGTGCTCGGTCCTGTGTCATATCCTTCGTTAGATCCAAGTACTTTAAGTCTTTTCTTAGAGTCTCTTCCAAAGTTTTCCTAGGTCTTCCTCTACCCCTTCGGCCCTGAACCTCTGTCCCATAGTCGCATCTTCTAATCGGAGCGTCAGTAGGCCTTCTTTGCACATGTCCAAACCACCGTAACCGATTTTCTCTCATCTTTCCTTCAATTTCGGCTACTCCTACTTTACCCCGGATATCCTCATTCCTAATCTTATCCTTTCTCGTGTGCCCACACATCCAACGAAGCATCCTCATCTCCGCTACACCCATTTTGTGTACGTGTTAATGCTTCACCGCCCAACATTCTGTGCCATATAGCATCGCCGGCCTTATTGCCGTCCTATAAAATTTTCCCTTGAGCTTCAGTGGCATACGGCGGTCACACAACACGCCAGATGCACTCTTCCACTTCATCCATCCAGCTTGTATTCTATGGTTGAGATCTCCATCTAATTCTCCGTTCTTTTGCAAGATAGATCCTAGGTAACGAAAACGGTCGCTCTTTGGTATTTCTTGATCTCCGATCCTCACCCCTAACTCGTTTTGGCCTCCATCTGCACTGAACTTGCACTCCATATATTCTGTCTTTGATCGGCTTAGGCGAAGACCTTTAGATTCCAACACTTCTCTCCAAAGGTTAAGCTTTGCATTTACCCCTTCCTGAGTTTCATCTATCAACACTATATCGTCTGCGAAAAGCATACACCAAGGAATATCATCTTGAATATGTCCTGTTAACTCATCCATTACCAACGCAAAAAGGTAAGGACTTAAGGATGAGCCTTGATGTAATCCTACAGTTATGGGAAAGCTTTCGGTTTGTCCTTCATGAGTTCTTACGGCAGTCTTTGCTCCTTCATACATATCCTTTATAGCTTGGATATATGCTACTCGTACTCCTTTCTTCTCTAAGATCCTCCAAAGAATGTCTTTTGGGACCCTATCATACGCTTTTTCCAAATCTATAAAGACCATGTGTAAATCCTTTTTCCCATCTCTATATCTTTCCATCAATCTTCGTAAGAGATAGATTGCCTCCATGGTTGAGCGCCCTGGCATGAACCCGAATTGGTTGTCCGAAACCCGTGTCTCTTGCCTCAATCTATGCTCAATGACTCTCTCCCAGAGCTTCATTGTATGACTCATTAACTTAATACCCCTATAGTTCATGCAATTTTGTACGTCGCCCTTATTCTTGTAGATAGGCACCAAAGTGCTCGTTCGCCACTCATTTGACATCTTCTTCGTTTTCAAAATCCTATTGAAAAGGTCAGTGAGCCATGTTATACCTGTCTCTCCCAAAACTTTCCACACTTCGATTGGTATATCGTCTGGGCCTATTGCTTTTCTATGCTTCATCTTCTTCAAAGCTACAACCACTTCTTCCTTCCGGATTCGACGATAAAAAGAGTAGTTTCTACACTCTTCTGAGTTACTCAACTCCCCTAAAGAAGCACTCCTTTCATGTCCTTCATTGAAAAGATTATGATAATAACCTCTCCATCTGTCTTTAACCGCGTTCTCTGTAGCAAGAACCTTTCCATCCTCATCCTTGATGCACCTCACTTGGTTTAGGTCCCTTGTCTTCTTTTCCCTTGCTCTAGCTAGTTTATAGATATCCAACTCTCCTTCTTTGGTATCTAGTCGTTTATACATATCGTCGTAAGCCGCTAACTTAGCTTCTCTGACCGCTTTCTTCGCCTCTTGCTTCGCTTTTCTATACCTTTCACCATTTTCATCGGTCCTCTCCTTGTATAAGGCTTTACAACATTCCTAGGTGATCACATGTTCCTCTCTCTTCTTAAAGAAGGTGTTGGCTAAGAAGAGATCATATGCCATTGCAAAATCCAAGATAGCTTCCCCATCCTCGTTTCTCTCCCCAAAACCATGGCCACCATGAAAACCTCCATAGTTGCCTGTCTCCCTGCCCACGTGTCCATTTAGATCTCCTCCTATAAATAACTTCTCCGTCTGAGCAATTCCTTGCACCAAGTCTCCAAGGTCTTCCCAAAATTTCTCCTTCGAACTCGTATCCAACCCTACTTGAGGTGCGTACGCACTAATCACATTGATAAGTTCTTGTCCTATTACAATCTTGATTGCCATGATTCTATCTCCTACCCTCTTGACATCTACAACATCTTGTGTCAAGGTCTTGTCCACGATGATGCCAACACCGTTTCTCGTTCTATTTGTGCCCGAATACCAAAGTTTAAACCCTGAGTTTTCTAGATCCTTTGCCTTACTACCAACCCACTTAGTTTCTTGTAGGCACATAATATTTATCCTTCTCCTCACCATAACTTCCACTACTTCCATAGATTTTCCCGTTAAGGTTCCTATATTCCACGGGGGAGCAGAGCAAACGTCTTGCAGTTTGACCATGAGTCTAATCTGGTCAATAGAACTTAACAACATGAAACTTAAAATAACATTTAACAACAAGTGACACTCAAAATATGTCTGGAAATTTTATTTTAATATAGCAGTTTAATTTAATTAACCAATAAAATTAAAGAACAAATTTAAAATAATTAACCCCTTTCGGTTGGAGATGGTATATAAATATGGTTTGACACTGTTCATTAAAAAAATAATTTTTTACAGGACTATAATTTGGACGGAGGGCTAAACATATCTCATTCGGTTGAAGATTACCTAATAAGTCTCATGCACACCATTTTTAACTACCCACACACCCTTCTTTAATTATGACCGTTAAATTGAATAAACCAAATCATAAGATTGAACAAGATTAACCGCAAGTGTGTACGAAGCTGTGTAGCGTGTGCATATCATTTTTTTTTTCCCCAAGTGCACCTTTGTTTTTGGTTTGGTGGAAGTAAAACCACATGGTTTAAGACTTAGGAACAAAAGAAAAAACCACTAAAACTAAAACATTTTGTCTTATATTTCTCGAGCATTGTCAGGAAACAACAACAACAAAGCCTTACCCGCACTAAATGGGGTCGACATTGTCAGGAAACAAAGAATTGAAAAAAATATACATGCATGTGGTTTGAAAAAAAGGATTATCGCTCCTCGCTCTGTTTCCTGAAACAAAGAATACTGTATCGGAGAGTTTAGTTTGTTCCAGTGCGCATTGCTAGTCTCAAGCAAAACAGACTAGTTTTCGACACCTTCATCAAGGAATTATGATTTCATTGGACCGAAAATCAAGCTTATAAACTATTTTCCCACCTTTCTTACGGTTCATCCTTTGTTGTTACGGAAGAGGTAGATCCCTCAATGTCTTGTGATTTCATTGCAAAACCGTTCTCTGTATCAAAGCCACGGTGTGAAACTTCTTTGTTTTCTTCTGTATGCTCTGACCGGTGGAGCTCACTGTCATGCTTTGCTGCATCCACATCCCCCTCAAATGTCAAGCTATAAGAAGCATCTTCCTCGTTTAACCCCCATGATTTGTCTTCTGATGGAGTTGGTGAAAGGGGTACAGCGTCATCAATTAAGTCCGCAACTCTCACCTTGTCAACCAAACCCATTCGTTATTATACATAGATCATTCTACTGCATTGCATCAATAAGCTTTACATAGTAATTCTAGTAGCTCAACTTGATGTTGCTATAAATTTTGCGTCTTCAAAATGTCATTAAGGGTATCCAAGGTCGCATGATTATATAAGAAACAAGGAAAATGGGAGGAGGTGGGGAGGGGAGGAGGAATGCATGTTAGCAGAAGCAAATGGACAGTTCACATTAGTTCAGGCACCCTATCAAACTTAGAAAAATGCCTCAGCGAAACTGAATACTATAACTTTCTCGTAATGTTTAAGGTATCTTTGGTTCGACAAACCATCATGTCCATTTTAAATGCCAGTATCATTCTTGAAAGATCAAATTACCACAAACTTCTTAACTTGAAACATGAATAAAAAATTATCAACCAATTAAAATTCATGGCGTGGCTACAATGCTGTAAATCAAGTCTAAATCAGTTTCAGTGTAGGATATTTGCAAATACCTGCATAGGCTGCAGATCATTAAGTTCTTTCTCATCAGTCTTGCTCACTCCTTGAGCTTGCAGTTCCATAGAATCCCGAATGAGTTGACGAAGAAAGTTTACGTCATCGGACCTAACTCCAAACCCTTTCAAAAGCTTGGAGCCCAGCTGCAAACTCGTCTGCAAGAATTAAAATATTAATTAGGTGTCAAGTTGTAACAAAAAGACTTGCTAGTTAATGTATTCAATAACACAAACAATAACAATGAATTAACTTGATACCTCTGCGCTTTCCAGAATAGCATCTGTTGCACCTGATTTCTTCAGTTCTAAAAGGTGCTTGAGATCCAGAGCCCTGGCATAAATAGGGATCTGCCAATACAGAATTCTTACCATATTCAGACCACAGTGGAGAAGTATACAAAAGGGTTTAAAATCCGATAAGACAGGAAACTATATTGGCAGGAATTTAGCCTTCGTACTACTTGAGCTGGTGCAATCAATGTATAGCCAAAAAAGACTGGGACTCTCAAATTGAATTGGATGTCAATATCAAATTTAAAGGTTTCTACAATGCCCTTCAAATCAGAGTTCAATGGGAAACTCCTTTGAGGCACAAATTGTACGATGTCACTCTATGTGTATAAATAAGTAATATTTCTTACTCTTGAACTTCTATGATTGTAAGCAGTAAACTAAACCACGTCAGGGTCCAGATGAATTTAGAAAAGCTGGAATGAAGATAATGCATATGAGAACCCCATCCCCACGCGCGCGCAAACAGAAATGTAACAAAGTCAGTGGAAAACCGTATAAAGAACATGAAAACAAAAACAATTTCGGGCTTCATATAAAAATGGGTTTAAAACCACTGAATATCCTACATTGAGTTGAAATCCAAAACAAGAGAAGCTCAATTCAAGGATAATTCATGCAGCAATAGCAAATTTGAAACCTGTGCTTTTAGCCCAAGATTGGATGACATGGACAAAACATGTTTAATAATAGGGGCAATGTTTCTATGACAGGTACTGAAACTTCACAAGCTCCTGAGAACAATTTTTTCCCTTTGCTGTGGTTTCTAGTGGACCCAAATAAAGTTTCTGTCTACTTAGCGTGATTGCATCCTATGTTCTTGTAATGGATTGACAAGAGAGAGAGCGAGAGCATTACCGCTGGGAAAGCATGTCGAAGCCTTTGAACGGCCTCAGTAGTTCTACTCCTCGCAGTGTACAAAACCATGACAGCTTTGGGGGAAGAGATGCCAGCAGATTGCAAAACTGCTGGACGTGATCCATCCCCATACAAAATTGGAAAACCAAGTTTCCTAGACGCCTGTAAATCGAATGGTGAAAGCAATTTAATGTCATCACCAAGTATCAATTTATCTTTAACGTACTTTTAAAAAATAATAATATAGAACTGCAATAAATATATAGATTTTCCATTTGTTAAAGATGTCAAACTTCCTCCAAGTGTCAAAAACAAAACTAATAAGGTTTAAGGAGAATTAAATGGAAACAATAATAAACTTTATCTGGGTAGCAAATTCCAATCTGCATATTAAGCATATTTCACTCTTTCATCACTGATTCCCAGCTTCTAATGCAATTATGCAATTAGAGTCCCCAAACAGCATATGATATTAGAAGGTGTGTCTACCATAGTTTAGCTCTTGAGGCTTGTTAAATATAACGTTTATGATATCAAGATTACTGCATTGTTGATGAGATCCTTGGTGTTTTCATGCTATCAGAAAATATTACAACTATACAAAAACCAATTTGGTGGGTGGCAATCATTTCATTCTAATGGTGTGTAAAATTCTATAGTACTTTATAACTGACAATTCAAAATTCACTTCTGTTGTAATTGTTAAATCCAGACTTCCTCAATTAATTATGGCAATTAAGAAGATTTCACCTGCTTTATTACAAGTTGTCAACTATTTCAGACTAAACAAGAAGTCCAAATATTTCGGACTGAGCTAGCAGTCATTCATATAAAATCCTCTTTAACATAGAAAGCAACGAAAAGAAAATTCATTGACCTTCACCACAGAAGGATCCATATCAAAAGCTACAAACGGCAATCCCAGATTATCGCTATCTATCCCAGACGCCAATGGAGTGGACAAGAAATTGGCAAGGACCTGGACATGAGAGAGAGAGAGAGAGAGAGAGAGAGAGAGAGAGAGAGAGAGCAATCGCAATTACAATTGGATCTGAGACCCGCAGCTCACTCGCAATTATAATACTGCAGAACAACATAAGTTAAACCTACCTGGCCCATTTGTCCAAATCCAAGAATGACAACAGGTTCACTTGAATCAAAGTTCACCACCTCAGCAGCTTTCTGTACAAATTTGTTTAAAATTCAGGCACTAAACTGATATCAAAGATATGGGAGTATTATAAATCAAAAACTAATTTAGGAAAAACTGGATGGTTATACTACTTGATGATTTATCATAAATAAATTATGTTCAGTTTCTGATAAAACGTTAAATGAGTAATGTTATAGCCTTGAGCTGTAATTTAAAAAGTTGATGCATGAAAAATCAATCCAGACACATCAATGCCAGAATTTTCATCAATCAATTCCTACATGATGTAGGAACTCACATCCTCGGCACCAAATTTGTCATCAATCAATTCAGCAGCCCTTCTTCCAGCTTCATTAAGCAATGGGGTCAATGCCATTGACAAGACAACAACAATTATAAGCAACTTGTTAAGCTCGAGTGGCAGCACACCAAGCCTGTTTCGACAAGGCAGGAAGTTATTTAAACAGATAGAAATCCTGAAATGTTCAGTCATACTATTTTCTGTTTGATATAACAAGTTATGAGTCTATAACTCACCTATTTGCAAGCGAAAAAACAACAAATCCAAACTCGCCTCCTTGAGATAGAAGCAGCCCTATTCTTACACTTTCCTGTAAGGTAAGTCCAACACGAGGGCCTATCGCTGTTATTATCAGTGTCTTGATGACAATCAAACCTCCCAAGAGCGAAAGCACATTCGGCCACTCTCGGAACAGAAGCTGCATATAAAAGAAAATATGACTTGTGTAAAAGAAAAGGCAGGCTAAATTATGAATGATTAATGATTATTCTGCTTTTTCTATTATTGGTGCATCTGTAAATGTTTTATATGAGAACTGAACACAAAGAGAGATAAGTTCACATCACATAGGTCAAAGAAATAAGGACCTTAAATTTCATCTTTATTGGTTTATATTTCAAGACATTAGGACCATTTACCAGATCAATAAAACAGTTAAAGGAAACAGAATAAAAAGCATAGTCATAACCAAGTTAACTATTTTCATACAAAAAATAAATTATTTGGTGCCTGGGTTCACTAACAGTATTCTGTCACTGAAACATTAAACAAAGAGAACCGTGTCAAAACAAGCAGGCAGCCAAACAAGTTTCCAAAAATGGCATTTTCAGAGAAGAAAAGTTTAGAAAACAAGCTTGAATCCAGAAACATAAAATGATGTTTGAAACTAAACAGTACTTCTGTACCGGCATGTCAATAGACGTCCCTGTAGTTACAAAAAATAATCCAAGAAGTAAGCCTCGAAATGGCCTTATATCAGCTTCAATTTGAGTCCGGAAATTTGTTTCCGCTAACAGTGCTCCAGCCAAAAAAGCTCCAAGCTGCATATACAGTGAAACTCAACTATTACATAAATAGAGGACATGATAATCTCAGATATTCTCCATCTATGAGAAGGAATGTCAAACCGTATCACTGAAACCCAACTTCTGGGTGAGAAGTGAGGTCCCTGCAACTGTCAATAAGCAAAGTGCAACAAAAGCCTCAGAGCTCCTTGCTTCTGCCACAAACTGATTTTACAAACTTAATTTAGTGGCCAGAAACAAAATATACAAAATGAGTTTAAGCCGTTCTGTTTGCAATGCCCACCTCAAAAACTCGTCTAAGAAGGAATTTTCCTCCAAGAGAAAGAATACCAAGTCCACCTAAGGCTTTTAGACTTTCCTTCAGAAGCATTGGCCATATACTTTCCTCTGCTAGGTTCTGAAGAAAAATAAAAATGAAGGAATGCTGAATAAGTGACTAGTATCTGAAAGCAGGAAAAATGTTTAAAAAGAAAACGAAAAGAAATAAAACATCATGGTCAAGATAAAAGGTGCAAAAAGTGACGACACAAATCAGGGATGGATGATAAAATAAAATTCCCTCAAAACATGAAGGCGTTGATAATAAAAACAGGTTTCCTGTATTAATAATTTAATATAATAGAAGCTTCATCCAAGCATTGAGTATCCTTCACTGATGATATATTTTGGATTGGACCTAGAAATTAGAAATGAAAATTTCCAAATCAGTTTGAGCTTTACGTTGGATTTTCACTGGAATTTCTTTCTTCCATACTCCAGACTCTTCACAAAAGACATTGCACAGATCACATATGAGATAAACAGTGGTCTACTACACCCAGTACTCACAGCCATACGATTAATTCTTTTTTTTTTTTATTATATATAGGAGACAATGATTTTATGTTCTACCATCAGTATTCAGTAATCCTAATGACATTAACAAAATTGTATATTCAACTATAACTGTTGAAAAATATTAGTTGAATTTCTCGTATACCTGACTTTCCAGCACTGGAAGTATGACTAAGAGAGGTACGACTGCTATGTCCTGCAAATATCAAGTAGTGGGGGGCCCAAAGTTATTGACATCATACTCTTGTTGTATATTTTGCATGGCGACCTTATCAAAATCCAGAATGGGAAGTAAAAGAAAATGCAACACCATTGCTTATTCCATTCAATTCAACAAATCAAAACAAACCCAAAAAGGGAAAGAAGAAAAAATATAACTCCAAGCGTGGTTTGGAATAGAACCTGTAGAAGAAGTATCCCTAGAGTTGCTGACCCAAATCTTGTAGGGAGTTCACCTTTCTCTGCAAGTAGCTATACATTATTCTATGTAAGCAGCGATATTAAATGGTCATTAATCTATTACATATAAATTAACAGAAATTTTTTTGGTACGAGGAATAAAGTAGACATTCTGCATTGTTGTCCATTTTAGAACTTGTAAAGGTAAAAAGTTAATGAAATTGAAACAAGGGACACTGTCAAAACTATCTAAGACATTGAATTCCCCAAACTAGGATCTTAAATGTGTTACATGGATTAACTTAAGAGTTGTTGGTCTAGCAGTCAGATCCTTGGTTTGCTCGCAAGTGGTCTGGGGTTCGACTCTCTCCCATGGTACCACCTAGCAAATGCTAGAGTTTCTCACTCCCCAAATGTTGTGGGGTCAGGCGGGGGGCCTAGTGATTAGTCGAGTCAAAGACTCAGATACACTAGTTAAAAATAAATAAATAAATAAACGTGTTACATGGATTATACCCATTCAAGGGACCAAAATTTGGATAAAAGATATGATATGCTGGTAAGCGGATGATACACACATGCATACTTCTTGTCAATTCTTACTAAATTATTATGCTTTATTTGCTGGTGAGGTGCTATAGTCAAGTCATACAAGCACCATTAATACAACAATAAAACAGAAAACTCTTCCTACACTTCCTTAGACAACTATTTTATATTGTTAATGTTCAGGTGTCTATGACAATTAATCAAAACCAGTTAATCTCCTTTTTAGGTTAATAGGTTCAGCTTCGATTTAAATATGTGAAAACATTTGTTGTAAATAAGATATGTAATAGACAGCATACAAGTACTATATTTCATAGTTCATAATATGTATGGTGATTGAGCTTTTGAGTAACTAGCTTAAAAGCATGGTTTTAAAGCTTGACAACAAACAATCCTTAACTGTGAAAAGGACTTTTAAGTTTAAAGCCAGTACAGCTAAGTTCCTGGTCAGTTTAAATTTAACCCAACAACTGAAATGTCATGGTGCAATCTGCAACTATATAGATTGCCCATTACCCCTGGTAAGAAGTAAATTATCATCAAAGCGTTCTTACTAAAACTTGGAAAGCAAAAGAATAAACAACAACAACAAAGCCTTTTCCCAAAAGAATAGGAAAAGAAAATGAAATATATAAAGCACGCGACTTTAGCTTAGCAAGGGGGAAGAAAGAAGGAAAATGATCACTTTTTTCTCGAATATAACTAACCATTTTCTAGCACCAATCATTAATAGCAGCTAAATGAAACAGATTTCTTCATTTGAAAAATTCTGCAGTTCCGTAATTAAATTACCTGAAGTACAAAAGCTGAAGAAGACAGAGAGAGAGCAGCACCAATCACTACGGCTTCATCAATGCTTCTGATGTTGACCTATTACGAAAGGAAGAACATAAAATAAAAATTAAAAATGGCTTGGACAAGGACAGAGGTCTGTCTGTATCACACTCCAGTTGGTGACACTGAAAGACAAACCAATAGTGATTTTAAACATCAAGAAGGCTTACTAACTTAACAAAACAAATATATCATACTTGAATATTTTACCAGGACAAGCACTTGGATAAAGATAATAAAGAAAATTGGATTACCACTATAACTAAATTAGTTGTCAAATCTTTACAAAAACTAAATTATACTCGTAGAGTTAGCCCAAGATGTGGGGGAGGGTGGAGTAATGGGTTAGGATTAGGATGCGTTCAGAACTTGAACCCCTTCAATGTATAAAGGACACTTGGGATAAAAACAAAATTATACTCCTCAGGTTAGTTGTGAGGGAGGGTGGGGTAATGGATTAGGAATAAGATAGGCCCAGAGCTTGAACCCCTTCCAATGAACCAAAGACCAATAAGATATCAAACAAAGAACATAGAAGTAATACCATCGTGAATTTATGGATACAAAGGACAGATAAGAATAATATAAGACCTGATATGTGCAACTAGCCACTAGCTTAGTGACCATGCCCATTAGCTCAAATCATAATCAAGTTAGAAAGTATGGTTCACATAAGTTGAAATCAAAAGAAGAGAATTATAGAAGAAAACTGTAAACACTGCACCAAATGTGGATGCAAGCCTGAAAACTATATAAAGTGGAATCAAACAAGTAACTAAGTCAAAAGATTCAAAACATCACAAGAGCAGATGAATGGTGATATCGTGTTACATATAGATGAAACAAATGCTAAAAGTGTTCTACGGAACAGAGCTCTCACCAAATCAGGCCTTGAGTTAAAGAGGAACGTCAAAATTTGGGTTCCAATAGCACCATTAGGTGGAAGTTCGAAGGCTGTGAAAGCAAGAGTAGATAATACGACCTTCAAGAGGGGAAAAAAAGGTCAAAATTTCAAGCAGCACTATTTGTGTTTTTCCATGCAATTTGTGCAGCATTCATAAACTGCAAACAGAAGCTTAGCATAAAAGACCAGGGCAAAGAGCAATTATAGGACTACGTAATGACAATGGTACTATTCGAAGGTGTTTAAAATTATATATCAACAGCACAAAGTACGCTTCCAGCTTGACGAAAATAACCTTTCATGAAATTCTCCCACAACAAAGGTGTTGCAAGAGCCTTAGCCCTTAAGCAATGCAAATACCCCTATGCCTATTCAATAAGAAGTTCAGAACTTACTTTAATTATAATTTATCAACCCTCATTGATCACACAGAGAGAGAGAGAGAGAGAGAGAGAGAGAGATCTAAAAATTGATATTTGTTACCGAAAAGTAATTTGTTTATATAAATAACTTTTCACAAAAATGAGAAATATAAAAATATAATTAAATTATTTGGTTCCGTGCAATTAATTTGTTAAGCAAACAAAACATTGAAATGCAACGTCCATTTCTTCCTGCTTCTTATTAGCAACTCAATTCCTATCTTATTCCATTCCTTATGAAGAATCACCTTTTTCTTTCTTTTTTTGGGTGCCTTAACCATGAAATCTGAAATAACCTCAAAAAGTACAATTTTTCAGTTATATGAAATATATATCTGATGATAAACTACTCCAGTTTGAACTTCATTATTATCCTCAATAAAGAGAATACTATCGTCTAATTTACACAACCAGATAGATACTAGAAACACCAAGTATTGTTTTTTGTCTACAAATTACCTGAGTTAATCCCATTCCGAAGGCATATTTTGCAAGAGCCTTTAGACGCGAAAATGAAAGCTCCAAGCCCATCTCAAACAGCTGAAAGGGAAACATAACAGTCAAACAAAACGAAAACAGTGTAAAAGGTATGCACCAACATATCACCAAGAGAGGAATATAAGCTTCTGTAGAAAATCATATTCTTTTAACTTGTGGGAGAATGCAAATTGCAGAAAGAAAAATGGCACAAGCATCGAAGAAAAGACTGCAAAGCAGAGGACACTTCATCCAAACACCTTCCCAGGTATTTTCCCTGTCCATAATCCTCAGTATGTCCAGCCGGTGAACCCTAAATATTTATCATCTTTCTTCCTCTTAGTGTCACAGTTAGGTAAATCCGGTAATTAACCAATAGAAAAAAAAAATTTAAGATGGATGTACTTATGTTTGAACATCAAAAGTACATACGAGAATAAATGATTTTCATTCTTTCTATGAAGTACACAAGGGTGGCCCTAAGGAAAAGGAAAATGTTCTGTCTTTGTAACAGAAAAAGAAATTTTTGTCTTATCTCAAGTGTTAGGCAACCACTAGACCTCAAAAACTTAAGTTAGAGAATGATCCAAGCATGCATATCAAGACAACACCCTCCCTTCTCACCTGCACCTCCCTAACCAGCAAAAGATGGTGAATGCCAGTAGGAGGTTCTAGGCATGACCTCATGTGATCAAGGGTATGATACCATGTTAGACAACTATTGAACCCCAAAAGGTTAAGTTGTTGGGGAATACACAACTATGTATATCGGCAATGACCAATTGAATAATGGCATTTAGTCTCCACTTTGTTCTTGAGTCAAATCTCATAGACGACAGTAGTTGAATATGACAGAAAATATACAAATAATGTACATCGAGCTAACACCAAGGACTATCACAGGTTCACAAAGCAAGGTGATGAATTTGCAGTATTCATAGACATGGTACAGGTACAGCATAAGAATAGAAGGCCAGATATTATTAACTTTTCCGACAGTACACATCAACAAAGAATGCTTACCAAGAAAAGAATCCCCCATTCAGACAAAACTTTCACATCTGTAAGATTCCGAATCAAGCCAAATTGATTGAGTACAATCCCCGCAAAAAAGAAACCAAGTATCTGAAAACCATAGCGTATACTGTATTTCAGCTAAGAAGAGATTTCATGTAAATTTAGAAAAGTAACAATAATATAGGTACGATCCAACAATAGTCTTACAGGGCTAGCTTTAATGATCTTGAATGCCGGAACGATAATGACAGTAACAGCTAAGAACGTCAAAGTATCAAATCCCAAATCATTAATGACATCAACAGCACTCGCAACATCAAGTCCTGCATGCGTTCGCAATCTTTTTGAATGGACTGGTCTGTGGTTTGAGAGATAAAGTCCTCTCCATCCGCAGACAGAGGAAGCTAGCAAAGGATTTCCCAAAAAGTTTCTTGGAGCAAAAGGGGGATGCCTTGTGTTGTAATTAGTGGCATATGATAATGGATGCACTTGATGGTTACTGGAATACGGAATAAAAGAACGCCCAGAAAGCCGTGATATGGATAGAGAGCAGGCCATAGATGGGCTCTTTTGTTTGATAGTGCTGTATCCCTGCAAGGAAGAGAAGACAAGATATAGGCTAGATTAACTTAAACAATTTAACTAGCTTACTCCACTATTAAAATGCAGGAGCAAAGAAGAATGGAGAACTTAATGGCCTTCGATTTTAAACAAAAATTCCGAAACTTTGGATGATTGCATGTTCTGGTTTCCTGTGGAGGATTGAAAACTTGACAAAATAATATTAGGACAAAATTGGCAAAAATTTGAGCACATAGATGACAGTTTGAATTATTCGACAAATTAGTCATCATTTCATCGCAGATTAGATGAGCTAGAATACTTCTGTAAAAAAAAATCCAAACTGTTTTAAGCTGTTCCCTGCTGATGGTGATGGTCACCAAAAGAAAGACAACATCTTTTCAGTTCATCATTTGGTAGGCATGAAAATATACAGAAAAGGAAAAGAGGTAGGAGCCACTTTACCTTAGAGCTTCCGATATAAGTCACCGACTCCAACATAGTGCTGAGGCTGATGACAGAAGAAAACCCACATTGAAGAAAAGAAAAACCCCCAATTTATTTTGCTTTTCTTACAAAACCCACAATTTACTTTTGCAAATATGGAGGAAAACACAGAGAGCTAAGTCATTTGACCCCTCTGAGTCAAAGATGAGAAAGAAAGAGAGGGAGAAGCAAAAGATAAGGACGAAAAATGCACACGAGAGAGATTTAATCCAGTAAGCTTGGATTGTATGCGACTGAGTCTGTCGACAACTCGAGGCAGGCTGAGGCGGGCGTTGGAGCAACGAGAAAGGGGTTTCAACGTCAACTAAATGACAAAAGCCGATATGACTTTTCCGTATACTGCGTCTGTCCACCTGGCGATTTACCATAGGCTGCAAAGACCTTGCCACTTGTAATTATCTGACACAACTTTTTGCAGATAAGGCAGAAAAGATAGAACCACCAACGTTTGTGCACGTTTTCTTTTTCTTTGGTGAAATTGGCTTGGTTTTACCACAGCATAGGTAACGAGGTACTTTCATTTTTGCATGTTTTGTATCTAAAATTGATGGTACCATTCATATTTTCATACGTGATAAGTGATTGCGCTCAAAGTAGTGTAGTAGGGCACCTCAAGATTCACAGTGTTTCTGCTCCCATAGGGTGTGCTTAAAGCCTCCCCATTTTTGAAGCCGCTGTCAAACTTTATCATCGGATGTTGGGATCAATGAGTCGAAGTGCTAATAACAACTCCTCTCTTGGGTTCTAGTAGCACAATTATAACTTCTTCTTTTTGTGGGGGGAGGGGGGGGGGTTCTCATCCTAGGGGGGGTTCTCATCCTAGGAAACTTACTTGAAGGTGTATAAAAAAACCTGTCTACACAAAAACCAAGCAAAAGAAGGCATCATCCTTAGTTAGAGCATCACCAATGGGGGATTTATCCTTCATGAGACTACTATATTAAGTCTTACAAAGAATTTTCATCCTAATGAGCCGGAAAATGGGATTAGATCCACCACCTTGGCTAGCCATTTCCATTTTTGGGTAACATAAAATTGGGATACATCCAACCCCAGAAAACAATGGGTTCTACGAGAAAAGTAGCAATCTATGTGAGTCATTCTTCCTTCACTTGCGAATACACTTATACTCTCATTCTACTTTTTTTTTATTCCTTTTTCGTACATATTTTTGTTCCAAAGATCCTCCTACATTTTCTTTGTATGTTTAATGCTTAAGACATAAAATGATAGAAGCTATTCTACTAAATAGGCTCACTTTTATTAGTCTAAAAATTTAGATTGCCCTCTTAAAACTTTAACACATTATATATATATATTTATCCTGACTTAAACCCGTTTATTGGGTTTTAACAAAAAAAAAAAAAAAGAGTTCATTAAATTTGCCTTGTGACTCAGATTACAAAATTTTAGTCCTAAAATGCCCCTTGTTATATGATGAAACATTTGGTTGTGTGTGTTTGTAATTTATTCCAATTTGGCTAATTAATGGTTGTTTTAAACTCCATAAGAATTAAAATTTCATATTGATTTAACGTTTCTGGGCATTGGTATGTGAAATTTTCTAATAATTTTTTTGAAAATTGTATGATACTAATTTACCAATTGGTGCTAGGTAAAGTGTTGTGTTGTACCTGAAAATCAAATTATTTCTGAGCGCGAAGTGAGGGTTTATATCTTTCAACTAATGAGATTGAAATAAGAGAATCTAATCTAACGAACGGTTCATAAGTGATGAAATCTAACCATCAGAGTTTGAACTTTTTAGGTTGAAAGGTTCTTAAAAAGAAAATTAAGATAACACGTCTAAAAATCAACTTAAGAAAAGTTTAACACACAAAAAAAATGGTCACATAATCAAATTACTACATAAATAAATATTTATAGCCCCTTATAGAACCCGAAAAAAATGGCCCCTCATTGTGAGATATTCTTTTATAAAGCTCCAAAAATTCCTTGGAACTTTAAAATTGGCTATATTCACCACTTTTCTAGCCCCATATAGAGCCCCTCACTGGGAATTCACTTATGCAGCTAGAAAGTATAAACTTGAGGAATATGTCATTAGCAATAGCATTCAAGGTAAAACATAAAAGCTCGTTGTGCTGTGTTGTCCTTAATCCATGTCTTAATTGTTGTTTGTACCATACTTGACCAATCCCGAAACTACTGAGCACCGGTCAACGTTATACCGTCAAGGACCCAGAAGAGCTTCCCTTCAACCAGGAGGCCAATCACAATGCGACACGTGTCGACATCAGAAGCCAATCACAGCACGACACGTGTCAACATCAGAAGCCAATCACAACACGACACGTGTCAATGTCAGAACAAAACTAGAAACTCTCTTCTATAAATAGGGATCATTCTCCCACAATAATCTCTAATGTCATTTTGTACTAAACTATTCACTAGGAAACTCTCTTCTATAAATAGGGATCATTCTCCCACAATAATCTCTAATGTCATTTTGTACTAAACTATTCACTAGAACTCACAAAAAGAGAGCTTGAACCTATGTATTTATGTAAACCCTTCACAATTAATGAGAACTCCTCTACTCCGTGGACGTAGCCAATCTGGGTGAACCACGTACATCTTGTGTTTGCTTCCCTGTCCCTATTCATTTACGTACTTATCTTCACTAGTGATCAAAGCAACCAAGCGAAGGTCACGAACCTGATACTTTCTGTTGTACCAAAGTCCTCGCTGATTTTGTGCATCAACATTTGGCGCCGTCTGTGGGAAACGACACTTATTCCCACTCTCTTCAGCTTTGTCAAGCTGGTTTCCACATCTCGTACACTCTCTTTTAGCCAAGCATCTCTCTCCGACATGGGGAGCGAAAGAAGCCATAGCACACAGAATGACACCCCCCTTGGACCTAGTATGAAGCAACGAAAGCAGGAGGGAAATAGAGTTACTTTTCAAGCTAAAGTCGATGAGCTAGAGGTTCAGAACAACAAGATAGCGATGAAGAATGAGGTCCTCCAGGAACAATATGAAAAACTTTTTGAGATGCTTCACGAGGCTAGGCATGCTCAAACACACAAGCTCGTCGCCCCTGTTGAGGTCAACAATCATCTGAATGCCCCCCAACAAGGAAGGTCACCGATATCCAACACGGACATCCCTGATAGGGATCGAGCTACACATCAATGTGATAATCAACATGAGACTTCTCTCAACCCAGCTGCTTCAACCCGAAGCAGAAGAAGTAAAGGAAAGCACATCTTCACAGAGGGAGTGGAAGGATCAAAAGCCGTCTATCGCGATTGTCGAGACTTCCTAAAGCAACGTCGAGAGAATCTCATCCACATAAGCTCAAAGATCAATGACCCAAGAGTTTCTGAAAGACTCGGTCCTCTTCCACGACCCAGGCCAGCAGCCAATCTAGGGAATGGGCAACAAGTCCCAGAAGAACATGAAGGTACAGGGGACTCGGAAATATTCCGACATACTCACTCTAAGAGTCAGTGTGGCGAGTCCAAGGAAAAATCATGCTATCTTGATCAAACTTTCCTACTTACAAGAGGCGATGGGGACTTACGGAAGAAAACTTCAGTGGTGCATGACTCCACTCAGGACCTCATTGTCCTACAGCTCCTGGATGAAGTAAACAAGTTGAAGGCTGAACGTCAAGCCGAGATACCTAATTGGAACCAACCCAGGCCTGGCCCCCTCACAAGAAAGATCCTCAACACCCCCCTCCAAGCAAAGACAAAGCAGAAACTTGGCTTACAACTCTATACTGGAAAGGAAGACCCGATTGAACACCTTAACCTCTTTGAGTCCACCATGGTATACCGGAGACACACCGACGAAGAACGGTGCCTTCTCTTCCCCTTCACCCTCTCTGGCGGAGCTTTAAACTGGTATTGCCGTCTTCCACCTGAGACAGTAGACTCATTTGAAGAGTTGAGGAAGCTATTTGTCTCTCAACACATCTTCCAGACCGATCGTTTGCATTCCGCAGATGACATGTACACTATTTGCCAGAAGTCGGACGAGTCATTATGAAAGTATGTTGGCCGCTTCAGCCATGAGTATTCTCGTTACGCTGAGGCAGATGACAAGACCACCCTCAAGGCCTTCACGGCAGGCTTACGTGACTGTTTCTTCAAGTACATGATCAATGCCAACACTTGGAAGACTTACTCTGAGGTGATGGCACAAGCTTACAACCATGCCTCCGCCGAGGCAATGACATATCAAGGGAAACCCCCTACAGTCACCCCTTATCAACAAGTAAGGAGTGGAGGCCAGATCCAACCGAATGAGAAGACCTCAACCTTCCAAACGGCAGCAACACACCCCCTGCCTCATTTAATGCTTCGTCAAGTCAACAGACATATCAATCCTAGGGCAAAAGGAAAGATTTCCATCCTCACCAATCTAATTTTAATAAAAAGAATAAGGGGCACTATCGCGATAACTCAAGATATCATCACAATAACGCCCGTCCCCAGGCAGTCAACGTAGTGGGCCAATCACGTGTCAAGACAGTCCCTACCCCGAGGTATGAGACATACACACCTTTGAACGCTACATGCGCGGCCATCTACCCTAATATAGCTCACCTGATACCAAAGCTAAAGCCAAGACAGCCAGATTACAAGTCTACAAAGAACACGGGCATGTTTTGTTGCTACCACGAGTATAATGGCCATGATGACGAGAAGTGCATCATCCTCCGTGATCATATTGAAGCTTTGGCACGTGAAGGAAAAATTGATCAGTTCCTCCTTCACCCTCCAAGGGATAACCGTAACCAACGCCAGGTGAATGTGATATACTCTATAAGCGGCGGCACACCCATGTCTGAATCTTCCAATAGGGCTATGAAAAACAGTGAACGAACTTTGAGACCTGGCCATCAAGTGTTTCACGTGGAAGACATCAGGGGAGGCAAGTATCAAAAGCCTAACTAGGATCCAATATGTTTCTACCCTGAGGAAGAAAGAGGTATCATTTACCCTCACAACGACCCGCTGATTGTGGAGGCTCACATAACAAATTTTGATGTGAAACGAATCCTGATAGACACAGGTGCTTCAGTCAATATCATGTTTGCTGAAGCTTTCAAGGCACTTAATGTAGCTGAACACTTGCTCGATCGCTCGATTTCTCCTCTGATAAGCTTCTCTGGAGATATCGTGCAACCTTTAGGGAGTATACACTTACCCCTCACCATTGGTACAGGCCCCTACACAGCTACTATTACCACTAACTTCCTAGTGGTCAATTGCCCGACGGCATACAATGTCATCTTTGGGCGCACAAGCATCAATGATCTCAAGGCCATGGTATCCACACATATGTTGTTGATGAAGTTTCCAACCCCTTTCGGCAATGGATACATCAGGGGAGATCAACTTAGTGCTCGATCATGTTACAACACTTCAGTTAAGCAACAACACCTGTCTGTCCCCAAGGAGACCCTCTCTATACATAACCAAGTAGTAAAGACCAGTCCAGATGAAGCCAACTCGGATCTTCATAATGGCAACAGTCAACCCGATGACCCTCGAGATGACTCCTTCACCCAGCAAGCACAACCCGCTGAAGAGTTAGATAATGTCTCTATCTTCAAAGACCATCCAGATCGCATGGTGAAGATTGGCACCACTTTGTCACCACCCATTCGGTTGTCGCTGATCTCATTTTTGCAAGAGAACGTCGAGGTCTTCGCTTGGTCATATAAAGATTTGCCGGGCTTCTATCCCGATATCATCTGTCACCACTTGAGTATTGATCCCAATACCAAACCAGTAAAACAGAAGCGAAGATCTTATGATGTTGAACGATACGAGGCGATGAAAGCAGAAGTTGAAAAACTCAAGGACATAGGCTTCGTCCGTGAAGTCAATTACCCAACATGGGTAGCAAATGTTGTCTTTGTTAAGAAAAATCCGACCAAGGAAAGTCTCCTGCTTCAAAAGGTCTTGTGGAGAATGTGTGTCGACTACACCGACCTAAACAAAGGATGCCCGAAGGATAGTTTCCCCCTTCCTCTCATTGATAGACTTATAGACTCTACGGCAGGGTGTGAGCTCTTGAGCTTCATAGACGCTTATTCAGGATACAACCAAATCCTCATGAACCCTTCAGACCAAGAACACACAGTTTTCACTACTGACAGGGGACTATATTGCTACAAAGTCATGCCTTTCGGCCTAAAGAATGCAGGAGCAACTTATCAAAGACTGGTCAATTCAATGTTCGCCGAACAGATTGGGAAGAGCATGGAAGTTTACGTTGATGATATGTTAGTCAAGAGCAAACATGCTGACCAACACATCACCAACCTATCTAAAACTTTCACCATTCTAAAGAGGTATCGAATGAGGTTGAACCCCAACAAATATGCCTTCGGCGTGGGCTCTGGCAAATTCTTAGGCTTCATGATTAGCCAACGAGGCATTGAAGCTAACCCCGAAAAGATCAAAGCAATCCTCGACATGAAAGAGCCAGTAACTTCAAAAGACATCCAAAGCCTTACTGGCAAGGTGGCAGCCTTAACCAGATTCATCTCTAAGGCCACAGACAGATGTGCTCCTTTCTTCAAAGCACTCAAGGGAAATAAGAAGTACATTACATGGACGGAGGAATGTGCCAAGGCATTCAGGAACCTCAAAGAGTACATGAGTAAAGCCCCTCTGCTCTCCAAACCAGAAGTTGGTGACACTCTCATTATCTATCTATCGGTTTCGGCTTCAGCAGTCAGTTCTGTTCTTATTCGAAAGGACAGTGGTGTCGAACGGCCCGTCTACTATGCTAGCAAGGCCCTACAAGATGCGGAGACACGATACTCCAACATTGAGAAATTAGCTCTAGCATTGGTCATGTCTGCTCGAAAACTTCGCCCTTATTTCCAAGCACACGCCATCATCGTGCTTACTAGTCACCCTATTCGATAGATACTCCAGAGTCTTGACACGTCTGGGCGAATGATCAAATGGGCGATAGCATTGGGTGAGTTTGACATCTTCTACCAACCAAAACCAGCCGAAAAAGGTCAAGCAGTAGCAGATTTCATCGCCGACTTCACATATCCTGTTGACATTGCTTCTACACCTGAAGCAGTAGCTTCATTACCATCGGAAGCTCAGAAGATATAATCAACAACCCTAGCATGGAGTCTGTATGTTGATGGCTCATCCAACCAACAGGGCTGCGGAGCAGGATTAGTCCTCACTGCCCCTGACAAAGTGGCGATAGAATACGCTCTTCGTTTCAAATTCAAGGCATCGAACAACGAGGCGAAATACGAAGCCCTTCTAGCAGGCTTATGTTTGGCCAAGCATCTTGGGGTTAAACAAATTGATATCTTCAGTGACTCCCAATTAGTGGTCAACCAAGTCACAAACAACTTTGATGCTAAGGATAGCTCCATGGCAGCATATCTTGCGCAAACGCGACTTTTGCTCAAGCACTTCCACTACCAGATCACCCAAGTTCCTCGAGCGGCAAACCGTCATGCAGACGCTTTGGCTCGCCTCGCCTCGGCAGTGGAAGACAAGATTGGGAGAAAAATTCATGTCGAATTGTTGGCAGTACCAAGCACCATGGTTGCGGAAGTGTGCAATTTACAACAAGGAGATAGTTGGATCACCCCAATTTATAAATTCTTTGCTCATGGCACCCTCCCAATTGACAAAGTCCAAGCTAAGCAGATTCGATACAAGTCTGCCCGCTACCTGATCATTAATGACCAACTCTACAAGTGCGGTTTTACCCTGCCATACCTAAGATGCCTTACACCTGCAGAGGCGGAAATTGTCCTTCGGGAAATACATGAAGGAGTCTGCGAAGATCATGATGGGTCTCGATCCCTAGCACACAAAACTTTTCGCCAAGGATACTATTGGCCAACACTCCACCAAGATGCCATCAGAATATCTCGCTCATGTGATAAGTGTCAACGCTACGCAACTATCCCTCACTCCCCTCCCGAGCCGCTCACTCCTATGATCAGCCCTTGGCCCTTCGCCCAATGGGGACTTGATTTGATCGGCCCAATGCCTGCAGGGAAGGGCAAGGTTAGCTATGCAATCGTTGCAGTTGACTACTTCACAAAGTGGGCTGAAGTAGAACCCTTGGCAACCAATACTGAGGGAAAAATAGAAGACTTCGTATGGAAGAACATCCTCTGCAAATTCGGCATTCCCAATGCGATAGTCACAGACAATGGGCGGCAGTTCGACAATAAGAAGTTCAAGATGTTCTGCTCTAAGTTCAACATCAACTTATGTTTTGCCTCTCCAGCCCATCCACAGTCTAATGGACAAGTCGAGGCCGTTAACAAAATAATCAAGCGCACTCTGAAAACTAGCTTGGACAAAGCTAAAGGTTGTTGGCCAGAATTCGTACCCCAAGTTCTTTGGTCATACCGCACTTCATATCGGACTTCCACAGAAGAAACTCCATTCTCACTTGCTTTTGGTACAGAAGCAGTTGTCCCGGTTGAGCTTGAGCAAGCAACATACCGAATCCAGAATTACATGCAGAGTGAGAACGACAAACAACTCACCCTCAATCTGGATCTAGTCGAGGAACACAGAAATCAGGCTCACCTGAGGAATGTCGCCTACAAGCAGCGCATTTCCAACTACTACGACTCAAGGGTCAAACCTCGCTCTTTCAAAGTGGGAGATTGGGTACTGAAGAAAAGATTACTCTGTGATAGGGTCCCGAGTGAAGGAACACTCAGTCCTAACTGGGACAGACCCTTCGAGGTCGTCAGCATCAGCCGCCCTGACTCCTACAAGCTCAGAAGCTCCGACGGCAAGACCCTGGGCCATCCATGGAATGCTGACCACTTGAAGTACTATTACAAATAGACTCACATTGTACAAGTGTTAAGCTACAGCCATTTGGCATCCTATGTAACAAAGACCATTTGGTATGAATTCAATAAAGAGGTGATTTAGCCAACTCGGCCCTAAACTCTTTTACATTCTGAGCAATGAAACACTCAAGTGTTGAAGCTTCAGCGCACATGTTTCCAATACAAAATAAAATCTAAGTATGTGTCAACAAGACTATACAAAGGATCTATGCAAACATAGCCAAACATTCATCAATGATAGGGCAAACACTTGAAGCTTGATAATGCAAACACTTGAAGCTTGATAATACAAACACTCATAAACACGCAAAAAAAAAAAAAAAAAACTCGCAGGCTTATCACATGGCACATGCCATACAAACAACAAACTAGTGCAGGTAGAGTACATACAAAAAGTGAAAGCACTTCTAGTCATCCTCATCTGAGGTTGAACCCCTGATCATATCACTCTGAGTCCTACCGCCATTTTCTGCATTTCCAAACTCATCATCACCCTGATGACTCTGCTCATCAACACTAGCCTCATCACCAGACTCATCTGCACTGCTAGAATAAACGGCAAGGTCGAAGGTTTCACCTTTTCGATGATGCTCATCTATTTCTTCACGGTATTTTCGAAGAACGCTTCCATCATCATAACGATCAAGGACAGCCATCCATTTCCTTTTTTCAAAGTGAACTTCCCGGGTACAGCGAGGTCTAAGGACATGGAGAAAGGCCGGGGAACCCAAAAACTCCTTCACAGCAGCTTCCTTCTCAGTCGGGATACTACTCTTCAGCTCAGAAACCTTAACCAAGGCACTATCCAACTCCCATTTAACCTTGGAAACCTCGAGCATAGTTGTCTCCAACTGTTTCTTAGTCGCCTCCAACTGTACTTTGAGTCTCAAGTTCTCACCATTCCGCCTCTTCAAACTCTCAAAATGTTGATCCCTGACTTGGATGGCCTCAGCCAAAGCTTTGCTCGTCTTTCTGGCATCATTCACAAGCTGCTTATTCTCTTTCAGTTTCACCTTGCATCGCTCAGCCTCTCGCAGTCTGTCGTGATACTCAACCATGACCTGCATGACAAGACGATCATCGCTACCAAAATAATGCTAATAAAGAGGAGAAAACAAGGAAATGATAAAGTAACACTCACATATGAAGACAGCTTCAACATCCGGTCACAATCTGATTCATCTTTAGCTAAAGGCTCTCCGAGCTCATCGAAAGTGAATCGACGCCCTGCCAAGCAATTGTTGATATACCCAAAGTCCTTTGGCCGCATGGCAACCTTCAAATCCTTCCAATGGACACTGCCAACCTCTTCTTTATCTTTACCCTTGCTGCTAGAACTAGGATCACCTTTCTGCCCAATGTGCTCCCTAACTGGAGGAAAGATAGGATTGATAGTAGGAAGAGGAGGCAACAATCGCCTATCTTCCCCGGCAACTATGGCAACAGCACATCCAATGGCCTCAGCTTCAGCTTTTTTCGAGGCAGCAACCTTGAAGACTTCTTCTCAAGACTTAGTTTTAATGATTGGTCTCACTCGGTGCTTGCGAGTTTCCTTGTGAAACAGGATGTCTTCTGAAGGAACTAACATGGGCACTCTCCTTTTCTTGGTGCTAGTCTCCACTTTCTTGCCCACCTTCTCCACTGAACAAGGAAAATCAAAGTAAGGAATACCACATTATATATCTATATAAACAAAAAAAGGCAGAACAAGGATCAAGTGAGGATACAACTTACTCGCTCGTCTCTGGCACTCGGAAACTAAGGGCTGGAAACCGTACTTTCGAAACAAGGGTCGTAGCTTACCCAAGTGTCTATCTTCTTTGGGCACCCTCAACACTTTCTCTGCATCAGCTAGCTCCTGTCCGGAGAGTTTGATGGTGCCTCGTGTCACTGCATGAAGAAAAATCTTAGAAGCAAGAGAAAATCACAACAATGGCAAATAATGAGAAAATGGATACATTACAACCTACAGTTTGGAAGTGAGTAGGAACACGTCGCTCAGGCGTGACACCCTTAGCATGCTCCCAATCATTATAAAGAAAGCACCAACGTTTCTTCCATGTGCAGTACGCCTTTCTCTTATCAAAGACAACACGCTATCTCTCACTCCGACATGCACATTCGGCATAACCAGTACATGCTTTCATCGGGCGCATCTTATAACAGTAGCGCCACTGATGGAAGGAAGGCTCACCTAATCCACACTCCATCCAAATAATATAAAACCCGATCAAGGTATCCCAGAAACCAGGGTTGAGTTGCCCCGGTGCATAACCAATAAAAGACAGCATCTGTTGCAACCACGGATGCAAAGGTAAATTTACCCCCAAGGTCACTAATGTCTGGGTATAGAACATAACATGACTCGTGGGCGGCTCAGAAGGCAATTCTTCACAACGCACCAAACATATTCCTACACTACGGGGGATACTACATGATCGCCTTAGGGCCTCAAGCTGCTTTTCGCTATCTAACAAGTTATTTTCTAAATGGTCCGCTGTGAACTCAGAGCGAAATATAGGTATGGCGTCACAAACAACCCCCTCACCCACTAGCATGGAGGAAGAACCAATATTGGCTAAGGTTTGACAATTGTGAGGATCAGAACGAAATATGGGTATGGCGTCACAAATAACCCCCTCACCCATTAGCATGGAGGAAGAACCAATATTGGCTAAGGTTTGACAATTGTGAGGATCATCCAACGTTTCTTTCATACCAGACTCTAACAAAGGCCATGAAGACCCTGACATGGCAGGCTCAAACCTAGAGCTAGAGCTAGGGGAGCCCTCATCACTAAGACTTCCAGACTCCGACATCTACAACAAACAGAAACAAACTCTATCACTACATGAAGGATCAAAACATAAGGAAGCTCATAGGGCATGCAGAAAAGCTCAACCAGTTCATTATGTTCTTAACAAAATACATGAACACTCAAACAATTCAACAAGAATGAAAACATCTGATCTAGTGGAGAAGACTACCAACCTGAAGATGGTGCAGCAAAGCAATGCCAGAATCCCTCTCAAGTAAAGAGCATTATGTCTTCAAAAATCACTACAAGATGAGCAAATGAAGGTAAGGTAAAGAATGGAAACTTATCCTTCTTATATATAGTTCAACATGGCTATTGATATTCAAAATTCAAATTCAAACCGTGAGAAAGCCCCACATGGAAAATCTTCAAACTTCTAACACTAGGGAGTTTCAAATTTCAAATGTTTCAGTTCCCCCCTTCAAAAAAAAAAATCCAAAGGGGGAACACAGTAGCTTCATCAATGGAGGATAAATATCAATCTCAAAAGCTTCGCACTATCTTCATCAAGATAGTGTGAAGCAAAATCAATTTATGGTGCCAACAAAAGCTTCATCAATGGAGGACAAATATCAATCTCAAAAGTTTCGCACTATCTTCATCAAGATAGTGTGAAGCAAAATCAATTTATGATGCCAACAAAAGCTTCACCTATAAAGCTTCAACACCAAAGCTTCACCTATAAAGCTTCAACCCTAAATCTTCACTTATAAAGCTTCAACACCAAAGCTTCACCTATCAAGGTTCAACACCAAAGCTTCACCTATAAAGCTTCAAACACAAAGCTTCACCTATAAAGCTTCAACACCAAAGCTACACCTATAAAGCTTCACCTATCAAGCTTCAACCCCAAAGCTTCACCTATAAAGCTTTAAACACAAAGCTTCACCTATAAAGCTTCACCTATCAAGCTTCAACCCCAATGCTTCACCTACAATACAAAATTTCAACACCAAAACATATAAAAGCTTCGCACACTCTTCATCAAGATAGTGCGAAGCTAAAAGTTTTGTATCCTAAAAATAGCTTCAACTAGTCACGCTATATACCCAAGCAAAAATCTATAGTCAATAAACCTTACCTATTAAACTATTTTCCAAACACAAAACCTTGTGACAAATAAACAAATTTTGTTCACAAAACCAAGATTCCCTTGAACCTGTACAAAAACACGGGTCAACGCAAACATTTGTTTTGTTCTACACCCACAACATCCCTGTCATAAACAAACAAGCAATTATGTATATGTTTCCAAACATATTATAATAAATCAAACAACAAGCCAAAATCCCAAGTTTAACTAGAAATCCAACCCAAGCAACCTATTTCCCTCTCTTCCTCTTCCGCCTCCTTTCATCTATCAAATTTCTGCAACCTTTGCTCTTCTCCAGTGGAGCTGAATTTTGGACACCCTATAGTTCTTGAGCAGATGAACAACTTTCAAGAAGGAATCGTTTCTGTTTGAGCGACGGAAATTAAAGTGTTGAGGCTCCAAACACGACAGTCGGATTCCCGCAAATTTAAAAGCTGCTGTGATGTTTCGAAGATCTGGAAATATTTAACCGTTAGTTCATTCTGAATTTTTGATATGTCATGAAAACGATGATAAAGAACAACTTCGATGAAGAAAGTATGTTGATCTGAACAAGAGAAAATGAAGTTTCGAAGCTCAAAACAAGTCTGACAGGTTGACATAAAAATGATGAACAGTTACTCATCATACCTGAATTTCTGGATTTGTACTGCTCCGATGGATCTCAAATTTGGATATGTTGTAGCTGACAAGGTGAGGAACAACTTCAATGAAGAAAGTATGTTGATCTGGACAAGATAAAATGGAGTTTCGAAGCTCAAAACAAGTCTGACAGGTTGACATAAAAATGATGAACAATTACTCATCATACCTGAATTTCTGGATTTGTACTGCTCCGATGGATCTCAAATTTGGATATGTTGTAGCTGACAAGGTGAGGAATAACTTCGATGAAGAAAATATGTTGAGCTGAACAAGAAAAAATGGAGTTTCGAAGCTCACAACAAGTCTGACGGGTTAACAAAAAATTGATGAACAGTTACTCATCATACCTGAATTTCTGGAGTTGTACTACTCCGATGGATCTCAAATTTGGATATGTTGTAGTTCACAAGATAAGGAACAACTTTCATGAAGATGACTTTGCGATCTGAGCTATAGAGAATGGTGTTATATTGCATCGACTCAGGCTGATTAGTGGAAACGAAAAGCAATTCCACCAAAAAAAAAAAAAGCTCCCATACACCAAAGAAAAGATGAAAAAGAAGAATAACACAAAAAAGGGAGTTGGGTAGGACACAAGTACTCATCAAAAAGAGAGAAAAGCTACTAATTGCACTTGATCTTGTCTAATCAGTAGCATGCAGCATCAAACACACAAAAGTTGGAAATATTTTTAGATAAGGCATATACGAAGGTGTGACATCAAAACAAGGCTTCGTTACTTTGACAAATTAGTAACAAACAAGACACCTCATTCGGCAACTCTCCTCGCCTAAAGACTTGGGGGACTCCCACCATATGCTACTGCACCTTGATACTCGGAAGTCTCACAACCACTCAGTAACTTGGATTTTTCAAGTCTCCAACTGAGAAGTTTTCCTCACTCGGGAAATTAAGGGAACACTACCTCAAACTACATGCTTCACTCACAAAGCTTCAACAATACAAGTTTCAACAAAAGAAAAAAAAATTCAAAGAACTTTCTGAAGAAGGCTTTGGTGTATTTAACACAATATGTTGAAATGAAGCAAAGCTTATTTATTAATATTTCCGATAAGCCACAAATATGTACATATACATGAGTCAAAATAAACAAACAAAAGGGAGCCTTCACAAAGGTTGCTTAGGGGAAGTCTCAGCAGTCGGTAGAGCCCCAAAAAGAGAAAGCACCGGAGGGTGGTTATCCGGAGCCTCAGTACTGGACAGAACCCCAAAAGGAGGAGGCATTGGAGGTTGATCATTTGGAACTTCATTATGCGGTACAGTCCCAGAAGACGAAGGCAATAAATGCCTTCGGAACAAACCCACAAACCTTTTATGATCAAGTAAAGCCTGACCATCAGATTCCTGCATCTAGTCAAGTTTCCTCTTCATGTTTGTAGCATAGTCATGCGCGAGCCTGTGCAACTGTTTATTCTCATGCTTGAGCCCTCTAATCTCCTGTTTGAGACTTATCACTTCAGCAGCCAATGATTCAACTTGACGGGTTCTAGCAAATAGGCGTTGGGTCATATTAGACACAGAAGCTGCACACTGAACACTAAGAGTCAAAGAATCCTTAACAGCCAACTCATCAGACCGTTTGGAAAGTAGTCTGTTATCTATGGGAGTGAGAAGGTTCCTGGCCACCACCGCAGCGGTCCTATCATTCTTCATCACAGAATCCCCAACGGTAAGAGGACCAGTAGAGGATATGAAGGATGGGCGCCATATGTTGTCTAGAGAAGGCGTGGTTGCCTCTTTTCCAAGGTTCAAGTCAAAACGACGGTCGGAGGGGCCAGACATTTTCAAAGGTGTTGAAGAGAGAAGAGGTCAGACAAATCAAGATCTTAGAAATGCAAGAAGGGAGCTTCTACTAGCGGAGATTCAAGTGTGTTGTGGAACTTAATGCCAGCCTCTATAAAAATCTACACTCGACGGAGCTTCAGAAATCAAAGAGGCGTTTGCTTTCTCAAAAGCTGGGCTACTCAGAGACCACGAGGGCCGATCTCAAAAATCGAAGAGGCGCTTCCTTTCTCAAAAGCTGGGCTACTCAGAGACCACGAGGGCCGCTCTCAAAAATCGAAGAAACACCTGCTTTTTCAGCCTCATCAGCACCTGTCACACGCACACTCAGCTTTGCGGAAATTACGGGCAATCTGTCGAAGATTTCTGGTGAAGTAGAAAGCATGCGAATCTTGCTGTTCAATCACCACTCTCCACACGCACCATCAACTCCTCGGGTACCACATATAACTTTGCCAAATATCTCTGACAAAGTTTAGGCGCGAGAATTTCGAAGTTCCAGCTACCCTACTATTACCCACAAGGGTAAAGGAACATCACCGCTGCTTGACAACTGGAAAGTCCCTATGTGTGTCGACCTCCATGTTCCGTGGCAAGACAGGCTGGCAAGAACGTCCAACCTTTACTCACATTCGAGAAAAGACTCCCAACATAATTATTTTCTCAAAAACCGAAGCGGTACCGCTTTCCAAATCTCGAGAGCCAGATCCCCGACGGGATTGCTTGTTCGAAAACCGAATAGGCACAGCTCTCAGAACTTCGAGAGCCAGATTTCCTTAGCTAAAGCTTGTCTGTAATCTTCACACGCAACATCAGCTTTCTAGATACCACATACCACTTTTTCAAAGTGCTCTGACAAAGTTAAAACACGTGAAGCTGGCAGCTCCCACTACATTGCTGTGACCAAGAAGGGTAAAGGAATAGCATTACTACTTGCTATTGGGAAATCCCTATATACGTCGACCTCCCTCCTCCACGAACATGCAAACCTGCAAAAATGCTCAACCCTTTATCGCATTCGAGAAGGCACCATCAACATAACCTTTCGAAATACTCAGCTTTATTTCCCCCGATAATACCTCAGCAAATAAGCCACACCAAGAACAAGAGTATCTCATATCATCAGGGTCGAAAGCAAGAGTATCCCATATCATGCTTTCTCCTTGTCCTTGTCTTTGTCCTTGTCCACACATGGAATCAAACCTCCAATCTGGAACTGACTGCCTGAGACCTTTGCCTGGTTGCTTACTTAGCATTGCTCTCGAGTACTCATCCTCAACTGCTGTCAAGGTCATGAATTCCACCGGCAAATACCTCATGACAGTTGATCAGATATTGGCTCTTTACACTGAAGCTGCCAAGCGTGGATAAGTCACTATGAAGGAATGTTCTGAAGGACCATTTAAATGCAAAGGTTGCACACCACTTCTGCCATGCAAAAGATTGAAGCAGAAGGTTCAACGGTGAGCTGAAACAGATCACTACAGCATGACACCTTTCCATACCACATTCACTATTCTGTCAACAGCAAAAGTATCCCATATCATCAAGGTCGAACGTACTCTAGATTTGATGGACTTGTTTTGACCCTCAAATTCTTGAGTCGGCCTTATACTCTGGAGGGAACCAGAAAACCCTCCAGCCTAGTTCAAGAATAAGCCTGTGGAAAGTTACTTCTTCAAAAGCAAAAGTATTTCATATCATCTCTTTTCCATTTGCTTCTCCTTATCCTTGGTGCTATTTACGACACAAGGAGAAGGAGAACAATCAACAGGAAGCCGAGGTCAAACCTCCGATCCAGGTTGCTTGCTTGGAAGTCTGATTGCTTACCTTGTCTGTTACCTCCTTTGACAAATCTCCTAGCTCGGCGACTTGGGGGACTCCTACTATAGGGTTTGTATCGCACTTGACCAAGCCCGAAACTACAAGTAAGCTTCAAGTGAAATTGATACATTACCTTGTGCATCTTCATCGGTTAAAGATACCACCACCGGATGGAGGAAAAGTGCTTCCAGAGAAGATGCCACATCTATATATGAGACAGATAAGGCACATGAAAATGATACCACACTTCGGTACTTAGAAGTTTCGTGATTACTCAGTAGCTTGGATCTTGCAAGTCCCCAACCGAGGAGCCTCCCTTACTCGGGAACTTAGGGGAGCACTGTTTGTACCATACTTGACCAATCCTGAAACTACTGAGCACCGGTCAACGTTATACCGTCAAGGACCCAGAAGAGCTTCCCTTCAACCAGGAAGCCAATCACAATGCGACACGTGTCGACATCAGAAGCCAATCACAGCGCGACACGTGTCAACATCAGAAGCCAATCACAACACGACACGTGTCAATGTCAGAACAAAACTAGAAACTCTCTTCTATAAATAGGGATCATTCTCCCACAATAATCTCTAATGTCATTTTGTACTAAACTATTCACTAGAACTCACAAAATGAGAGCTTGAACCTATGTATTTGTGTAAACCCTTCACAATTAATGAGAACTCCTCTACTCCGTAGACGTAGCCAATCTGGGTGAACCACGTACATCTTGTGTTTGCTTCCCTATCCCTATTCATTTACGTACTTATCTTCACTAGTGATCAAAGCAACCAAGCGAAGGTTACGAACCTGATACTTTCTGTTGTACCAAAGTCCTCGCTGATTTTGTGCATCAACAGTTATAAATCAAACCTTAACTAGCTATTAGCCGATGCCTTATTAGTTCAAGTTCGTGTACCCTGACTCCGAAGGATGTCTTTCTACAAGATCCTTTCAAGTTCTAACACACGAAACCATTCAACCTTGCTATCAGTTTGTAAAGATATTCACGCACACAATGTGCGTATATTACTTCAACCCTCTCACAATAATAAACCTGACCAGCAGCTGAAGTCTTTACAATGAGGACGCACACAAGATTTTCCTTTTCTTTTTTCTTTTTTCTTTTTTTTTGTCGAAACACAAGGTTTTCTTTTTACTCAATAGACATCATATAAGGGTTTCCCCACGAGAAACGAACAAAACCATGTTACCCTTTTAATATTGGTTTAGTATTGAGATGCTTTTATAAAAAGTAGGTATTAAAAAAAGTTGAGTTAGAAAAGATGTTTGATAAACACTTAAAAACAGCTTATTTTTACAATTTTTGGTGAAAAAAATAAAGCTGAAAATATGAAGCAGCAAAAATGAGCTTTGAAACAAAGTTGAAAACGTGAAGTAGCATAAATGTTGGATTATGATTTCTTGTTAAACATTGGATTATGATTTCTTGTTAAACGTCGGATTATATGTTTAAGATAAAGTTTATAAATATTTTTCTTTTAAAAATAAAGTATATTTAGTAATTCACCTTTATTTGTTAAGAAAATTAAATTAATGATATATCTAGTACTATACCATTTTTGGTTATTTCACACAGTCACACTTATTTTACATAAAAATTTACCAAACACTATAATATTGCTTCTTTTTCCAAAAGTACTTTTACAAAAAAAGTTTACTAAATATTTTGCTGCTTTATTTCATAGCTGCTTATTCTCACAGCACAGCAAAAACAATTTTTTTTTAAAGCACAGCAATACCAAACCAACCCTTACACAAATCTTCCGTTAAAGCAAGAATGCAAAGCATAACTAGGATGCATGAGTCCATTCCTAATTTCCTATACATCAGAACTCAGACAGAACATAATCTGCGTTCGCTGGAGGAATGGGAGCAAAAGAAGTCCCATTTGGTGAAATTATGTTAGTTAAAGCATATAAAAAGAAGAGAGACAACATTAGCACAAAAAGTTTCACCATCAATCTTTATTCTTTACATAACAACCACTTTATTGACAGTAACTTACGGTATTGAAATGTAACATGCGAAGGGCTTCAATGGGATGAATTAGAACTGGGAGGAACAAACGCTTCACTGAGATGGACTAGAACTGGGAGGGACAAACTTGAGTGAAATACTATTAACGCAATGGCGTTCATTTGTGGGTGTTCGAAAACCTTCTCCTTTGAATACATGACCCAGGTGTCCACCACAAGCCGCACATGTAATTTCAGTCCTCATCCCATCTGGGTCTGGCTGATAGCATAAGAATTTCATTAACAGTAAAACTGAGAGCTTGAATTAAATTAAGATTAAGAAACAAAAAACATAAGGATTAACACAAGGAAGCTTACTCACGTTAAAATTTATTGCCCCAGGAAGACCCTCATAAAAAGCTGGCCAGCCACAACCCGAATTAAATTTGGTTGTGGATCTGTAGAGAGGAGTCCCGCATCCTGCACAGGTATAGATTCCCTCCTCAAAGAACTTGTCATATTCTCCTGTGCCCGGATACCTTTATAGCACCAAATAATGTCCAGATCACAAGTCAGTCTTCATTCTTGTATTTACATATCATCATGAAGTATTAAGCATGTTAGAATGTTACATTACACCTTTGTAATGAAAGTTTTAGGATAGATTAATTTAGATGTTCAATGCAGCAATTCATGTTTTCTTTCTGAAGATCTTGCAACAGCAATTTCGATGCAGCCTATCATGGATTTCCTTTGCTGTTTTAATTGGAACGAAGTAGGAAAAATAAATAAGTCCCACAAATTTTGTTGATGCACAAAACCGGAGGTCTTGGAACAACGTAAATCCGACCGTGAATCTGCAAGAAAGTAAATAACACAAGATGTATCGTGGTTCACCCCAAAGTTTGGGCTACGTCCACACTGATATTGTATTTCTGAGAGGATTGTGAGGGAGAGAGTGTGAGAGCCTCTGTAATGAGAGTGAGGCTCTGAGAGGGGGTGAGAGGGCCTAGGAATTGGTCTCCTCCACGGTGGACAATGGTGAGGTTTCACGGTGGTGAGATGAAAAATGAAAGAAAACCGATATAGCTTTTTGTGTCGTTTCCCACAGACGGCGTCAAATGTTGATGCACACAACAACAACAACAACAACAAAGCCTTTTCCCACTAAGTGGGGTCGGCTATATGAATCCTAGAACGCCATTGCGCTCGGTTTTGTGTCATGTCCTCCGTTAGATCCAAGTACTCTAAGTCTTTTCTTAGAGTCTCTTCCAAAGTTTTCCTAGGTCTTCCTCTACCCCTTTGGCCCTGAACCTCTGTCCCGTAGTCACATCTTCGAACCGGAGTGTCAGTCGGCCTTCTTTGCACATGTCCAAATCATCGGAGCCAATTTTCTCTCATCTTTCCTACAATTTCGGCTACTCCTACTTTACCTCGGATATCCTCATTCCCAATCTTATCCTTTCTCGTGTGCCCACACATCCCACGAAGCATCCTCATCTCCGCTACACCCATTTTGTGTACGTGTTGATGCTTCACCGCCCAACATTCTGTGCCATACAACATCGCTGGCCTTATTGCCGTCCTATAAAATTTTCCCTTGAGCTTCAGTGGCCTACGACGGTCACACAACACGCCGGATGCACTCTTACACTTCATCCATCCAGCTCGTATTCTATGGTTGAGATCTCCATCTAATTCTCCGTTCTCTTGCAAGATAGATCCTAGGTAGTGAAAACGGTCGCTTTTTGTGATCTTCGCTAGATTGCTCCGGTCATTAGTGTGGATAAGTATATAAATGGATAGAGATAGGAAAGCAAACACAAGATGTACGTGGTTCACCCAGATTGGCTACGTCCACAGAATAGAAGAGTTCTCATTAATTGTGAAGGGTTTACACAAGTACATAGGTTCAAGCTCTCCTTTAGTGAGTACAAGTGAATGATTTAGTACAAATGACATTAGGAAATATTGTGGGAGAATGATCTCGTAATCACGAAACTTCTAAGTATCGGAGTGTGGTGTCGTCTTGACTTGCCTTATCTGTCTCATAGGTAGATGTGGCATCTTCTCTGGAAGTACTCTTCCTCCATCCAGGGGTGGTATCTTTAACTGGTGGAGATGCACAAGGTAATGTATCAATTTCTCTTGAAGCTTACTTGTAGTCTCAAGCTTGGTCAAGCGCGATACAAACCATGTAGTAGGAGTCCCCCAAGTCGCCGAGCTAGGGGGTCTGCTGAAAGAGGTGACAGACAAGGTAAGCAATCAGAGCTCCGACTGATTGTTCACCTTCTCCCCATCTTGCAGCAGCATGAAGGATAAAGAGAAGAAAAATGAGAAGAGATGATATGAGATACTTTTGCTTTTGAAGAAGTAACTTTCCACAGGCTTATTCTTGAACTGAGCTGGAGGGTTTTCTGGTTTCCTCCAGAGTATAAGGCCGACTGAAGAATTTGAGGGTCAAAACAAGTCCATCAAATCTAGAGTACGTTCCACCCTGCTGATATGGGATACTTTTGCTTTTGACAGAGTAATGGATGTATCGGCACGTGTGCTGTTACGCTTGTCTCCACATGCTTCCTTGTATCCTTCGCACTTGCCCTATCTGTTCCTCAAGCAGATGCGGAATCTTCCCTGGAAACATAAGATGTTGAAGATGAGTACTCGAGAGCAATGCCAGGTAAGTAATCAGGTAAGGGGTTCCAGGCAGTCAGTTCCTGGCTGGAAGCTTGATTCCAAGTGCTGACTGATTGCTCTCTTTCTCCTTGTCTTGCAGGTAAAAACAAGGCCAAAGGAAAAGACAGGGAAAAAGCATGATATGGGATACTCTTGCTTTTAACCCTGATGATATGAGATATTCTTGCTCTAGTATAGCTTGTTTGCAGAGGTATTATCGGGGGGAAAGAAAGCTGAATATTTCGAAAGGCTTCGTTGGGAGTGCCCTCTCAGATATGATGAAGGGTTGAGCATTTTTGCAGGTCTGCCTGTCCGTTGGGGATGGAGGTCGACATATATAGGAGTCTCCCTAACAACAAGTAGTAATGCTATTCCTTTACCCTGCTTGGTCATAGCACGGTGTGGGAAGTGAGTGATTGAACAGTAAGATTCATGTGCTTTCTACTTCACCAGAAGTCTTCGACAGAATGCCCATAATTTCTGCAAAGCTGAGTGTGCGTGTGACAGGTGCTGACAAGGTTAGAAAAGTAGGTGCCTCTTCGATTTCTGAGATCGGCCCTCGTGGTCTCTGAGCAGCCCAGCTTTTGAGAAAGCGAGCGCCTCTTCGATTGATTCGGAGAACGATGCCTCATCGATTTTTGAGAAAGCAATCATGCTGGGGGTCTGGCTCTCGAAGATTCGGGGAGCAGTGTCTCTTCGATTTTTGAGAAAGTAATCACGTTGGGAGTCTGGCTCTCGAGATTCGGAGGGCGGTGCCTCTTCGATTTTGGAGCAAGCAATCTTGTTGGGAGTGTTTTCTCGAATGTGAGTAAAGGTTGGGCATGTTTGCTAGTCTACCTTGCCACGAAGCACAGAGGTTGACACACAGGGACTTTCCAATTATCCAGCAATGGTACTGTTCCTTTACCCTCTCTTCGATTTTTAAGAAAGTAGTCATGTTGGGAGTCTGGCTCTCGAGATTCGGAGGACGGTGCCTCTTCGATTTTGGAGCAAGCAATCTTATTGGGAGTGTTTTCTCGAATGTGAGTAAAGGTTGGGCATGTTTGCTAGTCTACCTTGCCACGAAGCACAGAGGTTGACACACAGGGACTTTCCAATTATCCAGCAGTGGTACTGTTCCTTTACCCTTGTGGGTAATAATATGGTAGCTAGACCTTCAAAATTTATGGGTCTAAACTTTGTTAGTGCTGTTTCTTTGCTATTCTTTTACCCTTCTTGGTCAGAGCGATGTAGTGGGAGCTGCAAGCTTCACGTGCTCAACTTTGGCAGAGAACTTTGGCAAAGTTATCTGTGGTACCCATGAGCTATTGTTGCATGTGGGAAGTGGGTGATTGAACAGTAAGATTCATGTGTTTTCTACTTCCCCAGAAGTCTTCGACAGAATGCCCATAATTTCTGCAAAGCTGAGTGTGCGTGTGACGGGTGCTGACAAGGCTGGAAAAGTAGGTGCCTCTTCGATTTCTGAGATCGGCCCTCGTGGTCTCTGGGGAGCCCAGCTTTTGAGAAAGCGAGCGCCTCTTCGATTTCTGAGATCGGCCTTCGTGGTCTTTGAGCAGCCCAACTTTTGAGAAAGCAAACGCCTCTTCGATTTCTGAGATCAACCCTCGTGATCTCTAAGCAGCCCAGCTTTTGAGAAAGCAAACGCCTCTTCGATTTCTGAGCAGGCGCCTCTTCGATTTCTGAAGCTCCGTCGAGTGCAGATTTTTATAGAGGCTGGCATTAAGTTCCAAAGCACACTTGAATCTCCACCAGTAGAAGCTTCATTCTTGCACTTCTAAGATCTTGATTTGTCCGACCTCTTCTCTCTTCAACACCTTTGAAAATGTCTGGCCCCTCCGACCGTCGTTTTGACTTGAACCTTGTTGAAGAGGCAGCCCCGCCTTCTCCAGACAACATATGGCGCCCATCCTTCGTCTCCCCTACTGGTCCTCTTACCGTTGGGGATTCCGTGATGAAGAATGATATGACCGCTGCGGTGGTGGCCAGGAACCTTCTCACTCCCAAAGATAACAGACTACTTTCCAAACGGTCTGATGAGTTAGCTGTTAAGGATTCGCTGGCTCTCAGTGTTCAGTGTGCAGGTTCTGTGTCTAATATGGCCCAACGCCTATTTGCTCGAACCCGCCAAGTTGAATCCTTGGCGGCTGAAGTGATGAGTCTCAAACAGGAGATTAGAGGGCTCAAGCATGAGAATAAACAGTTGCACCGGCTTGCACATGACTATGCTACAAACATGAAGAGGAAGCTTGACCAGATGAAGGAAACTGATGGTCAGGTTTTACTTGATCATCAGAGATTTGTGGGTTTGTTCCAAAGGCATTTATTGCCTTCGTCTTCTGGGGCTGTACCGCGTAATGAAGCTCCGAATGATCAACCTCTGATGCCTCCTCCTTCTAGGGTTCTGTCCAGTACTGAGGCTCCAAATGATCCCCCTCCGGTGCCTTCTCTTTCTGGGGCTCTACCGACTGCTGAGACTTCTCCTAAGCAACCTTTGTGAAGGCTCCGTCTTGTGTGTTTATTTTGACTCATGTATATATACATATTTGTAACTGATCGGGGATATCAATAAATAAGCTTTCCTTCATTTCAACGTATTGTGTTAAATACACCAAAGCCTTCTTCGCTAAGTTCTTTGAATTTTCTTTTGTTGAAGCTTGTATGTTGAAGCTTTCTGAGTGGAGCATGTAGGTTGGGGTAGTGTTCCCTTAATTTCCCGAGTGAGGAAAACTTCTCGGTTGGAGACTTGGAAAATCCAAGTCACTGAGTGGGATCGGCTATATGAATCTTAGAACGCCATTGTGCTCGATCCTGTGTCATGTCCTTCGTTAGATCCAAGTACTCTAAGTCTTTTCTTAGAGTCTCTTCCAAAGTTTTCCTAGGTCTTCCTCTACCCCTTCGGCCCTGAACCTCTGTCCCATAGTCGCATCTTCTAATCGGAGCGTCAGTAGGCCTTCTTTGCACATGTCCAAACCACCGTAACCGATTTTCTCTCATCTTTCCTTCAATTTCGGCTACTCCTACTTTACCCCGGATATCCTCATTCCTAATCTTATCCTTTCTCGTGTGCCCACACATCCAACGAAGCATCCTCATCTCCGCTACACCCATTTTGTGTACGTGTTGATGTTTCACCGCCCAACATTCTGTGCCATACAGCATCGCCGGCCTTATTGCCGTCCTATAAAATTTTCCCTTGAGCTTCAATGGCATACGGCGGTCACACAACACGCCGGATGCACTCTTCCACTTCATCCATCCAGCTTGTATTCTATGGTTGAGATCTCCATCTAATTCTCCGTTCTTTTGCAAGATAGATCCTAGGTAACGAAAACGGTCGCTTTTTGGTATTTCTTGATCTCCGATCCTCACCCCTAACTCGTTTTGGCCTCCATTTGCACTGAACTTGCACTCCATATATTCTGTCTTTGATCGGCTTAGGCGAAGACCTTTAGATTCCAACACTTCTCTCCAAAGGTTAAGCTTTGCATTTACCCCTTCCTGAGTTTCATCTATCAACACTATATCGTCTGCGAAAAGCATACACCAAGGAATATCATCTTGAATATGTCCTGTTAACTCATCCATTACCAACGCAAAAAGGTAAGGACTTAAGGATGAGCCTTGATGTAATCCTACAGTTATGGGAAAGCTTTCGGTTTGTCCTTCATGAGTTCTTACGGCAGTCTTTGCTCCTTCATACATATCCTTTATAGCTTGGATATATGCTACTCGTACTCCTTTCTTCTCTAAAATCCTCCAAAGAATGTCTCTTGGGACCCTATCATACGCTTTTTCCAAATCTATAAAGACCATGTGTAAATCCTTTTTCCCATCTCTATATCTTTCCATCAATCTTCGTAAGAGATAGATTGCCTCCATGGTTGAGCGCCCTGGCATGAACCCGAATTGGTTGTCCGAAACCCGTGTCTCTTGCCTCAATCTATGCTCAATGACTCTCTCCCAGAGCTTCATTGTATGACTCATTAGCTTAATACCCCTATAGTTCATGCAATTTTGTACGTCGCCCTTATTCTTGTAGATAGGCACCAAAGTGCTCGTTCGCCACTCATTTGGCATCTTCTTCGTTTTCAAAATCCTATTGAAAAGGTCAGTGAGCCATGTTATACCTGTCTCTCCCAAAAGTTTCCACACTTCGATTGGTATATTGTCTGGGCCTATTGCTTTTTTATGTTTCATCTTCTTCAAAGCTACAACCACTTCTTCCTTCCGGATTCGACGATAAAAAGAGTAGTTTCTACACTCTTCTGAGTTACTCAACTCCCCTAAAGAATCACTCATTTCATGTCCTTCATTGAAAAGATTATGAAAATAACCTCTCCATCTGTCTTTAACCGCGTTCTCTGTAGCAAGAACCTTTCCATCCTCATCCTTGATGCACCTCACTTGGTTTAAGTCCCTTGTCTTCTTTTCCCTTGCTCTAGATAGTTTATAGATATCCAACTCTCCTTCTTTGGTATCTAGTCGTTTATACATATCGTCGTAAGCCGCTAACTTAGCTTCTCTGACAGCTTTTTTCGCCTCTTGCTTCGCTTTTCTATACCTTTCACCATTTTCATCGGTCCTCTCCTTGTATAAGGCTTTACAACATTCCTTCTTAGCCTTCACCTTTGTTTGTACCTCCTCATTCCACCACCAAGATTCCTTTTGGTGTGGGGCAAAGCCCTTGGACTCTCCTAATACCTCTTTTGCTACTTTTCGGATACAACTAGCCATGGAATCCCACATTTGGCTAGCTTCCCCCTCTCTATCCCACACACATTGGGTGATTACCTTCTCTTTGAAAATGACTTGTTTTTCTTCTTTTAGATTCCACCATCTAGTCCTTGGGCACTTCCAAGTCTTGTTCTTTTGTCTTACTCTTTTGATATGTATATCCATCACCAACAAGCGATGTTGATTAGCCACGCTCTCTCCTGGTATAACTTTGCAATCCTTACAAGTTATACGATCCCCTTTCCTCATTAGAAGAAAATCTATTTGTGTTTTTGACGACCCACTCTTGTAGGTGATCACATGTTCTTCTCTCTTCTTAAAGAAGGTGTTGGCTAAGAAGAGATCATATGCCATTGCAAAATCCAAGATAGCTTCCCCATCCTCGTTTCTCTCCCCAAAACCATGGCCACCATGAAAACCTCCATAGTTGCCTGTCTCCCTGCCCACGTGTCCATTTAAATCTCCTCCTATAAATAACTTCTCCGTCTGAGCAATTCCTTGCACCAAGTCTCCAAGATCTTCCCAAAATTTCTCCTTCGAACTCGTATCCAACCCTACTTGAGGTGCGTACGCACTAATCACATTGATAAGTTCTTGTCCTATTACAATCTTGATTGCCATGATTCTATCTCCTACCCTCTTGACATCTACAACATCTTGTACCAAGGTCTTGTCCACGATGATGCCAACACCGTTTCTCGTTCTATTTGTGCCCGAATACCAAAGTTTAAACCCTGAGTTTTCTAGATCCTTTGCCTTACTACCAACCCACTTAGTTTCTTGTAGGCACATAATATTTATCCTTCTCCTCACCATAACTTCCACTACTTCCATAGATTTTCCCGTTAAGGTTCCTATATTCCACGTTCCTAAACGCATTTTGCTCTCTTGAACTCTACCCTTCTGTCCTAACTTCTTCACCCTCCCCTGTCTAATAGGATCAAAGTACTTCTTTTGTGTGTCCCGGGTAAAGTTGATAGGAGCATATGCTCCCAAACAACTTTGAGTGGAGTCGTTCGAAAAGAAGTTTCTATGGCCCCCTTGCTCATTTAACACTGCATCCGGGTGCCGATGGAGATACAGCGACCCTTGCTCACTTATCACTGTGCTCAGGCCACACAGCGCGCCACTTACGGGTGACGCCCTAGCTTTAGCGCGATTTTGTTCTGGATTCATTTTCATAAGGATTCGACGTGATCATGGAGTGCCGGCTGTCGACTACCTGACGCCCTCCCCCTCCTCCTTTATCCGGGCTTGGGACCGGCCATGTAAGACATAGGCGGAGTTAAATGTTGATGCACACAGTTTCAGTAATTAGAATGAATCTAAGGGTCCTCTTGAAATTAACAAAGAAACGAAATAGAAATTACAGACATTAACTGAACACTTGCTACGTCAGAGACTACATATCTGATATCACATTTCCTAAAACTTCAAGAGGGATCGACAAATTGTGGGTCTATTTGCTCACAGATTAATACTTGAAATCTTTATGTAAGTGTACAGATATAACTGTTGCAATTTAAATATAGCAGCATCCCCTATTGCAACTCCACTTGTATAATGTTTAATGTCTTCAGTCTATATTAATCGATCCCAAGGAGATAAATGTCTACCGTAGGATCACAATCAACTTTAGGCTCATAGTCATACATTATGAGCATGGACCTTTTTGCGCCCATTTCAGTACCGAATCTGAATTATTTGGTTTTTTGATACAACTCATATCATCTCTCTCATCATATTAATCAGTTCCCCGAGTAAGTCGTGATCATGGCAATCAACATGCCAATGTTTATAAGCAGAACATTTTATATGACACCCTAATGATGCTTGTTTTCGCCACTTATATTTAGATAAAAACCGGAACTCGCTCATTTCGTGAAAAGCAGCTGCCTTTGCTACTAGACATGATGAACTTCATTTAGAATTCCATAAACCCAAGCTAGTATTAATGTAATCTCCAGATTAGATATGATGGATAAGGAGATGAAGAACAATAATTAACATTAGCTCAGTCTCTAATCGGTATGTATTATGTAGTACCGACTCCTGACCGGACAATAATGAAAGATACTAACCAAAGCAGTTCAAAATGAAAAAGCACATCCATTATTTCAATCAATATGTAATTCTTCCAAATATTAAAACTTGCCAGAAAATACGTGAATTTTGTAATAAGTACCAACTAAATAAACAAAAATAAATCAAAACACCTTCAAAACTGCGAATTCTTTCTCTAATCTATATATTTAATGCAATAAAACTGCAAGTCTAAATCAAAATAAATAAGCAACTAAACTAACAATTGCAAAAGTGCATCTTACTCTGTGCCTTTCAGCCTCAGAATCCGAAACTGCTCGGGAGAGAGCACGGTCCGCCACTCCTCCTCAGATTTCTGGGTCGACCCAGGTGCAGCCATGGCTACAACTACCCCGCCACGAAAGCTCCGCTTGCTGCGGTGCAAAGACCCAGCAAACCCAGCAGCGGGTATGACGCTTGCGATGTGTTTTGGGGGTAAAGTTGTGAAACGGGTTCGGAAGAGAGAGGTGGGTTTAGGGTTTGGAGGGCGGAGGAGGTTGCAGAGAGTGGGTGTGATGGTGGTGCTGTTGAAGATTATGGTCTTGGAGGAAGAAAGGGGAGAGTACGTCAGAACGTGCAAGCCCATTTCAAGATAGGACTAGTTCAACTGCAATAGAATATGCACCCTGTTTTGCGGGCCTATCATTTTATTATTAGCTTAACTGCAATTTTTTAAATCAAACGGTATAGTCATTGATGTTCAGATAGTTTCTTTAATGATTTAAACAAGAAATTCAGTCAAGAACTTAGAGAGTCGTGAGACAATATGGAGCCTACCAAAGTACCAATCTAGACGTCAAAACCAACTCTGGTCGCTCCCTTTTTATTGCATAGAACCCCCTCCCCCCCCCCAAACCAATTACTCGCCGTCGACTCCTTCCTCTCTAGTTAGGGTCTTCCTTCTCCCCTCTAGCCCACTAACCCCTCCCTCAAACCCCTTCTTTCCCTCCGTCTTGGTCTATCCTTTCCTTTTGTGTATTTTTTTTTTTTTATGTTTTCTTTCCGGTTTTCTTTCTTTCCCTTGTCTCCAGTAGCATCTGTTATAAAACATGACTAAGAAAGAGACACTATGAAACTGTACCAATCACTATACATTATTTATGAAACTGGACACAATATAACTAGACACTAATTATAAAACATGACCAAGAACTAGGCACTATTTATGAAATTGGACCAATAAACAATGTAGTACTGTTCAATTTCATAAATAGCGCTCAGTTTCATAAATAGTGTTCAATTTGATAAACAGTGTTTGTGCTAGAGGAACGCGTGTTTGGTCATTTTTTAAAGAAATTTATTATTAAAATTGTGTCCTTTTTTATTAAAATTTAATCTCCTTTGTCATTTTTATTAAATTCTAAGGCTTTTTCATTAATATTTAATTAATTTTCATTAAATAAAATTATAGCATGGTTTTTTGTTAAAATAAACTTAGTCCAAGCCCTTTTCATTAAAGCTCCCTTTTATTATTTGCCTAACTGCAATTTTTTAAATCAGATGATATAGTCGTTGGTGCTCAGATAGCTTCTCTAATGATTTAAACAATAAATTCAATCAAGAACTTAGAAGAGTCGTGAGACAGTGTGGAGCCTATCAAAGTACCAACCTAGAAGTCAAAACCAACCCCGGTTGCTCCCCTTTTCTTGCAGAGAGCCCCCCCCCCCCAAGCCAATTGCTCGCCGCTGATTCCTTCCCCTCTCGTTAGGGTCAGCTAGCAACCTCCTCTCTTATTCCTGTTCCTTCTCCCCTATAGCCCACTAACCCCTCCTTCAAACCCCTTCTTTCCCTCCGTCTTGGTCTATCCCTTCTTTCTGTTTTTTTTTTTTTAATGCTTTCTTTCCGGTTTTCTTTCTTTCCCTTGTCTCTAGTAGCATTTGTTATAAAACATGACTAAAAAAGAGGCACTATTTATGAAATTGTACCAATTACTATACACTACTTATTAAACTGGACCCAATATAACTAGGAACTATTTATAAAACATGACCAAGAACTAGACACTATTTATGAAATTGGACCAATAAATCATGCAGTACTGTTCAATTTCATAAGTAGCGTTTAGTTTCATAAATAGTGTTCAATTTGATAAACAGTGTTTGTGCTAGAGGCACGCGTGTCTAGTCATTTTTTTAATTTTTTTAATTATTAAAATTATGCCCTATTTTTATTAAAATTTAAGCTCTTTTGTCCTTTTTATTAAAATTTAAGGCTTTTTCATTAAAATTTAATTCATTTTCATTAAATAAAATTATAGCATGGTTTTTTTCTTAAAATAAATTTAGTCCAAGCCCTTTTCATTTAAGCTCCCTTTTATTATTTGCTTAACTGCAATTTTTTAAAGCAAATGATATAGTCGTTTGGTGCTCAGATAGCTTCCCTAATGATTTAAACAATAAATTCAATCAAGAACTTAGAAGAGTCGTGAGACAATGTGGAGCCTATCAAAGTACCAACCTAGACGTCAAAACCAACCTTAGTCGCTCTCCTTTTCTTGCACAGACCCCCCTAAGCCAACTGCTCGCCCCCGACTCCTTCCTTCCTGGTTAGGGTCAGCAAGCAACCTCATCTCTTCTTCCTTTTCTTTCTCCCCTCTAGCCCACTAACCCCTCCCTAAAACCCCTTCCTTCCCTCCGTCTTGGTCTATCCCTTCCTTCTATTTTTTTTTAATTTTTTTTATGCTTTCTTTTTGGTTTTCTTTCTTTCCCTTGTCTCCAGTAGCATTTGTTATCCTTTGGTGATGTGCTCTGAGCTTTTGTCTCATTTTGACCAATAAATCGTGTAGTACTGTTCAATTTCATAAGTAGCGTTCAGTTTCATAAATAGTGTTTCAATTTCATAAATAATGTTTTAGTTTCATAAATAGTGTTTAGTTTCATAAATAGTGTTCAATTTGATAAACATTGTTTGTGCTAGAGGCATGCGTGTCTGGTCATTTTTTTAATTTTTTTATTATTAAAATTATGTCATTTTTATTAAAATTTAAGCTATTTTGTCCTTTGTATTAAAATTTAAGGCTTTTTCGTTAATATTTAATTCATTTTCATTAAATAAAATTATAGCATGATTTTTAGTTAAAATAAACTTAGCCCAAACTCTTTTTAAAGCTCCCTTTTATTATTTGTTTAACTACAATTTTTTAAAGCAAATGATATAGTCGGTGGTGCTCAGATAGCTTATCTAATGATTTAAACAATAAATTCAATCAAGAACTTAGAAGAGTCGTGAGACAATGTGGAGCCTATCAAAGTACCAACCTTGGTCGCCCTCATTTTCTTGCACAGACCCCCCAAGCCAATTGCTCGCCCCCGACTCCTTCCTCCCTGGTTAGGGTTAGCAAGCAACCTCATCTCTTCTTCCTTTTCTTTCTCCCCTCTAGCCCACTAAGCCCTCCCTCAAACCCCTTCTTTCCCTCCGTCTTGGTCTATCCCTTCCTTTTTCTTTTTTTCTTTTTATGCTTTCTTTCTGGTTTTCTTTCTTTCCCTTGTCTCCAGTAACATCTGTTATCCTTTGGTGCTGTACTCTGAGCTTATGTCTCATTTTCTTTTGAGCTCTTGTCTCAATTTTTCTCTGAGTTTATCTCAACTTATTATGCATCTTTCCTCCCCAGTTGTTGTTCCTCTTCACGAATCCTCTATCATCAACCTTGGTTAGTCATTCCATTGGATGGCTCTTCCAAGTTTCTCCTTCAGAAGAATGCTCTGGCATTCGGTGGCTTTTAAAGTGCTTTTTGCACTATCTGGTAAGATTATGGGAGTGCTGACTACGCGGGTGGCTTGGCCACCTCTATTTTCCGTTCATATGTTTGGTTCCTTGGTTCGTCACCTTGATGGTGTTGGCATTGTGAAGGTGCTGCAATTAGCTTAGAGGATGCGGCATATTTCTTTTTTTCAGATCTAGGGTTTCAATTGGAGTTTTCCCTTTTTTGAGCCTGTGGTCTTTCTTTTTTCTTTTTCAATTTATTGTATTTTCTATTATGTTGGATTGTGCTTTTACTTGTTTGTTTTGGGTTGCCTTTCTTTTGGGCTATCCTTCTCTTGTGCTAGTCGTCTTTATTAATAAATTTTATAATGTTTGACCGAAAAACAAGAAATTCAATCATTGCCACTTTATACATTGGTAAGTGAGAGGTCTTAGGTTCAATTCTCGCCAAACGTGAATTTGAACCACGTTATTGCTAGCTCATTGTGAGGCTAAGCCCACCATCTCCCCCTTAATGTAGATAATGTTGTTTGTTCAATAAAAAAAAATCAATCATCAATTGTCAAATCACAACGTTAGTGGATTAAATTGTTAATTGTTATGTGGGAGGGAAACCAGTCCCACACCATCAGTGGCGAAACCAGGATTTGTCAAGGGGATGGGCGAACTTAAAGAGTGCAAGATTCAAAAAAATCACAACAATCAAATCCTTTTATAGTAGTATCTTCCATGGTTTTATCAATATGAACACATTACAATAGTTACCAACGACGTTTCATACTATAAAAACTTCGCATAATAGGCTCATTATAGTATCTTTATATTAATTAACTGTATAATGCGAAGAAAAAAAATCTTAGATTCTTAATCTTAGAGCAGAATATACTATATGACTAATAACTAATAAACCAATCAATACCAATAATCATATAAATTATTCAATAAACAAAAATTCAGTTAATCAATATCAATAATCAATTAATCTATAATAAAAAAATTCAATTTTTACCCTAACAATTTCATATAATAAATATTCAGCAGGGTCATCTCAATATAAATAACTAAGTTGTCACTCAACCATTGATCTCCTATTTTCTTATTTCTACAATACATTATTAATAAAAAAACACAAAAACACATACCAATTAACCAATAAACAAAATTCCAATAATCAAATGAGTATGCAAACATAAAACTATCAAGAATATACTATAAATCTCCATCAATATATAATATAATTTAATTGAGATTAGATTAGAATACCAAAAAACAAACTTGAATTTTGACAATTTTGGGGAAATGGAGATTAGGTGAACATGTAAAAAGGGGGCATCGGGATGTTGAAAGTAGGATGGGACTATGGGGGACGTGCTGGGGGCCTGGGGAGTTAAAACAAAAACAAGGACTAACGACAGCATTTTTCCAATTGTTTTAATCTTTCTGTTTTTTTTTTAAGTAAAACAAATTGCCAAAACGAGCGTTTTGAGCTAGGGTTAAAAAAAGAACATCTCTTTCTTCTTCGTGCAGTCGTCTTCTCCGTGAAGACGCTGACGTTGTAGCTTGCACATGCCTTCTTCTTCCAGTACGAGGGGTCCCCGAAAAATTTCAAGCAAAGATTCAAGGTCATCGACGGGTCCTGGGACCTCCCAGGTCCCTATGTAAATCCGCCACTGTGCACAGCAACAATGAACCCAGAAAACATAGAACTTCATCACTTCCGACGGGACCAGAGGGGTGGAACCACCGCTCTTGGGCATGATTTCCGGCGAGGGGATGGGCGGACACCACTCCTCGCCCCTATGTAGCTTCGCCACTGCACACCATGATACATAGGCATGATTGATTTCCGTTACTTCAGTAAATAAGGTTAGCCCTAACCCAGTACCAATAGGACACTTGTCCAGGGCCCAAATTTGATTGGGGTACCAAATTATTTTTATAAGCCCATATATGGTATATCCAAAAAGAAGAAAAAAAAGTGTTTTCAGTCAACAACGTCAAGCAAGTTCTCTTTCCAAAGTTCACTTCTTTCGAGTTCAAAGTTCTTACACTCTAAAAACCCTATATTATCCTTCTTTATACATACAACAATCGCCACCACGGCCACCACAACCACCACAACAACAAACACCAGTACACCACCATTGTTGTCACTACCCTTACCACCATTCTTACCACTACACCCCCAACCACCACACTCCTCTATTGGCACACAACCATACCCCACCACTACCACTACCATTACCACCGCCACCACCATAATTGCCACCATTGTTCTTGCCACCGTTGTCATTGTCACTGCCCCGTTACCATGCCATTTTTTTTCATCATATACAATTATATAACTTTTATATTAAAATTCACCAAACGCTTTTACACTGCTTTTTATACTCGTAATAATTAAAAATATGTTATAAAAGTGGACGACCCACATGAAGAAATAAGCACCGTCCATTGCTTCTTGTCAGCCAACAAATGTTGAAGGTGTGTTGTTAGCTAACAAATGTTGAAGTTTAGAGCATATGTTGAGAGGATCAGGGCTTCTGAGGTTGAAAAGTGTGTCTTCAACATCACAGTGTCAATTACCTCTGGTGGAGATGTTGAAACAGTAGAAACAAATGTTGCAATTCACCCTTCACTTTAGTTCTCTTCCACTGAATTCCAAGTATCAAGAGAGAAAATGTGGCTAGAAGCAAGAAAGTAGGGCATGATTGATTATAAAGCTTGATGGAATCCATTGTAGCTGATACATCGTTGTTGGAAGAAAAGATTCAAGCCAAGGTGGAACGAATCCAGAGATAGGCGTCCATTGTTGGTGTGGAAGTTTGGAGGTTGGTGGGGGCGTTTTAGGGAAAGAAGATGGATTCTCAACGCCATTTTCAGAGGAATTTAGGTTGTTTGATGTTTTTAAGGTTGAGAACTCGGAAGCAGAAAACACTGAGTTTTGGGCCAAAGCCCGCATGCTAATATTATTTGTGGCCCTAGCCCTAGCCTTGTTAAATTCATTGGACTTATATGACACCAACTCTCTCTCTCACATCTCCTCACAAACTGAAAAGGATCAAAAGTTTGAATACCTGTACAATTGGGTGTAAAAACTACTGTTTAAAAACAAGCATTTTAAGCAACGCAAAGTTTGAATTACATGCATAAACCCCATCATGAATGCTTCACAATTCTGTTTTAACCTAGAGGATCGAGAAAACCATGATCTATCCAGGAATAACCTTCTTTGACTCCGTAAATAATTTCAATGAAAAATGATGAATTATAATGCTACTCACTTGTTACAAATTTTTTGCTTCGTGGTCTGATTTTGTTACGTTTCAGTTGAATTTGTGCCCTGTCATTCTCCTTCGCAACAAAGAGAACAGACAGCCGCCTTCCTCCATCAAAAGATGTCAACAAATTTCCAATTAAACTTGCGACGCGATTGTTACAAAAAGAATTTGATGATTCTGCTCAACTCGACTTCTACAAAAGTCATCCTTGTATGCAATTTCCAGTCATAAGTGTACCAAGTGTTGTTCACCATCTTATCTCCAACCCAACGTGAATCAGGTTTGATAATATGTCAACCCATGTATCTGGTACACCAGGTAAGCACCAATGCATGCAATCCTGGCCCCAGACTAAAACGACATCCTTTTATCCCAACCAAATTGCTGGATGGGCATCTGCTCTAAACGGCATCCTTTTGTATGTATGATACCATATTCTCAAGAACAACTTTAAATTTATCTGACATATCAAGGGGCGGTAGTATTGGTTCGCCCGCACGATAAAAAGATGAGAGGACTTTCTTTTGGAAATTTATTAGAATGCCACCTAGTTAAAGCACAAATTCTTTAGCAACTGGTTTCTACAGAATATGAACTGATAACAGAGACCAGACATGTAATAAACTAATGAGGTGCCATATCAAAGTAACAAACTCAACAACAGATTTGAGTGTAACGCTGGTGTGTTCAATATCAAATGAATCGTAAATTTAGGATGATCGACCCTTTTAATCCATATGATGTCCTTTTAGGGCGATAGAGGAAAAGCTTCCCAGGTACACCTACTAGGATTAATCTTGGATACTTGTAGAGTGAGCTTAATGATTTGCTTTTGAAAAGTTTTTCAATTACTTTTAATTATTTTTGTTACTTTCAAAAACCAGACTGTAACCTCTCTTTCTGTCCGAGTGTGTGTGTGTGTTAAAAAAGAAATTAAATTATCTCCATGTTCACAAACTTTTCCTGGCATTGATTAATCAATAAAATCACATTGATGATTAAGGACCGAACGGGCCATTTCATCAATGAAATAGACTACTAAAGAGGACCATACAAAACATGACGTTAGGGAAATAAAATCTTAAGACCCTTATTGTCAACACTCTTTAGACATGGCACAACTTAAAAAAAAAAGATAGAAATAAATCAATTAATTCGTTAATCAACAGCTTTGGTGAATTAGCAGAAAGAGAAAAGTAATACCAGTGCCCTGTATTGAAAACTAGGACATCATAAAAATCAGAAATGCTTGCCCATTCATTGGCTGGAATATCAACATCTACTCGATACGTTCCTTTCAATCCATCTTGATCCCCACGCGTGTCCTGTTTTGGCTGCCATCTTGATTTAATCAACTATGAGCATGTGAGGTTTCCATTTTCATTACTCGCTTGCATGAAAATGAAACTCAGAAAAAAGAGTGTTGATGCACAAAATCGGAGGGGTCTTAGAACAACGTAAATCCGACCGTGAACCTGCAAGAAAGTAAATAACACAAGATGTATCGTAGTTCACCCCAAGATTTGAGTTACGTCCACACTAATATTGTATTTCTCTGAGAGAATTGTGAGGGAGAGAGCCTCTATAATGTGACAGCGAGGCTTTGAGAGGGTGAGAGTTAGGCCTAAGAATTGGCCTCTATCAATGAGGAGAGTGAGGAGTCCTTTTATAGAATAAGGGCTCATCACTTATTACATATTTGTCCTTTCATTTATTACATAATTACATTTGAGTCCTCCGATTATTTATACGAGATCTAAATACAGAGGTCCTAAGTATGGTACAAACAAAGAGAATTAACAATATTCTAGATTAAATTCCAGTTTAGGGAAATACTAAAACCACCACCGGTTCCCTTAAGCAAGAATAAATCAAAGTTCCAATGACTTCATTAGGATGCGTTGCACATACAAAAATTAAGTAGCTCACGGTTATATCCCGAAAACTCTTAATGACAGTGCCAACGAATGACCAAAAGTGCTTAATCTAACACAAAAGTTGCATTCTTCTCATAGACTAGACCAATCAACAATCTGGTTTACAATAGCAAATTCACAATCCAATCAAATTTCACAGTCGTAGAAAGTTAAAAAGATAAATGCAGGGCGCAACGCATGCTCATAAATCAAACAAAATAGCAAAAACAAAACAATCTCATGAAATCTTACTCATATTTGGTAAGCAACACTGCCCGATGATAACCCATCGTAAAATTGAAGTTAGGAAAATAAGCTCATCTCTAAGCCCCATTCCTCTTCCACTTCTTAGCACCTGCGTCAGCCACTCTCAGAATGCATAGAAACGACACCAAAAAATTCTCATTCAGCGAGTCCCTCACGAACCCAACATTCATCTTCCTCATCCGACCCAGAAACCAAGCTGGGTTGATCTGATGCAAAACGCAATCTTGAGGGACCCATTTCCAAGAGTTGATGATTCCCATGTTGTCCCTCTTGTTCCTTAGGCATTTCCCATGCAGGTCTCATCATACATGGGTTTGCGGTTGGGGTCGTGGACCTAGTGGCCTTTGAAGAAATTGCATAAGGGGAAAGTGGGGATTCTTTTGGAGAAAGAGGTTGGTAGAGAGGGTGTGTGGAAGGGAAGGGATATGAGTAGAGGAAAATGAGGAAGAGGGCTAGTAGAATGAGCCATGGGAAGAAGGGAGAGATGAGCTTGGTGCCATTATGGACAAGCATATGTCTTCGGTAAGGCTGGTTCGGTATGGGATACCGAACCGAAAATCATGTCCCGATTCCCAAACCAAAATTTTCGGGAATTCTAATTTCAAGACCGATTCCAAACCAAATTTTCAGGAATCCCAAATTTAAGGAATCTCGAAATAGTTTTTGGATTTCGGGACAAATTGGGAATTCCGAAATAATTTTGGGCTTTTGGGCTATTAGGCGGAAACTTGACATATTGGGCTTTTGGGCTAAAATATGTCATATGCGCGTTTGTGCAATCTATTTTGAGCAACCAATACAATTTTTTTTTGAGCCATTAACTTCATATATACCAATCTGTGCAATCATTTCCCAATTGATGTCAAGCTAATTTTATCGTATCTTTTGTTTATGTAGCAAACTTGATCATGTGTATTGTGCTTTTGTCAAATTTATATGTTGCCCTATTGAAGTTGTAATACACATTCAGATAAGACTTAACTTCGTCAATAGTTTTGATTCTTATATAGTTTCTTAACGTAAAATGCTTATGTTGCCATACAGTCTATTAAGAAAACAAAAGTTGTGATTGTGAGAATAGAGCATTTTTATGTGTCAGATGGTTTAGTAAAAGAATACTTCCATAATAGATCTTTATGTTTCCAATTTTCATCAACATTAACAAGGGTTGATTAAGCTCTTAAACAATGCTACCAAGTTCAAAATCTTGAAGGTTTAAGAAAACAAAAGTTGTTCTTGTCTCTTTGATTTATCGGTCAACATTTATTTACCGAAATTTCGATGTCTACAAATGCCCCCACTTCAAGGTGCGTCGTATACATGTGCTTGTCACGTGTAGGAGATGCGTTTTGAAGTCCCTTACTGTAGATGTCGATCCAAGGGCCATCGAGGCTTGATCTTGAATTGGGCTGGAGATTTCTTCAAGGGCCGTCGATGCTTGATCTTGAAGGTTGCAATTGGACCACAAGGAGTTTCATGTGGTAGATGATCCTTGGCTTTGGTAGTGGATGAATCGGCACGTATTTTGTTGCACTTGTTGACTTTCCACAGCTTTGATCTTGAACTGGATTGGAGGACTTTCTGGATTCCTCCAATTGTTGACTTTCCACAGCTTATTCTTGAACTGGGTTGGAGGATTTTCTGGTTTCCTCAAATTATTGACTTTCCACAGCTTATTCTTGAACTGGATTTGATTCAAGGGTGGTAGACACTTGATCTTGAATTGGACTTGTGATTTCCTCAAGGGTCGTCGAGGCTTGATCTTGAATTTGGCTGGAAGCTTCTTTAAGGGCCGTTAAGGCTTGATTCTTGAAGGTTGACTCGAACACATGGCAAACAGGCACGAGGTGGAGGTGACGACTTGTTGCTTTGTTCAATCTTTCTAATTCACACCTGGGCAGTTTGGTCAACGGTATGATCTTCAAGATTGATGGGCTCTTCTTCCAGTTGGTGACTTGATCTTTAAGGATTTGATTCAAGGGTGGTGAATCGGCATGTGCAGCCCACAACGCCTAGTAAGTCGACCCAAGAATTTGAGGGTCAAAACGAGTTCACCGTCCAGAGTGATTGCAAACCTGATGATATGAAATACTTTTGATTTTGAAGAAGTAGCGGATGAATCGGCATGTGCTTTGTTGTGCTTGTCTCCACATGCTTAAATGTATCATTTTCCCTTGTCTTATCTATTCTTCTGGCAGAATGTAGCATATTCTCTAGTTCTTCAGCTCAGACTCCTTCTGCTGAGCTGACTGTGCAGGCTGCATTTTTCTCTGCTTGTTTCTTCAGGCAGATGTGGCAGCTTCTTAAGTTCCTCAGCTCGGACTCCTTCTGCTGAGCTGACTGTGAAGACTGCATTCTTCTCAGCTTGTTTCTTCTGCACGTTGTCTCCACATGCTGCAAGGTATCATTTTCACTTGCCTTATTTGTTCTCCAGGCAAATGTGGCATCTGAGTTTGAGTGGAGGTTCCAGCATATTGTTTTCTTTATCCTTGTCTTTGTAGGTAAGAACAAGGACAAAGGAAAGGACAGGGAGAACGCATGATATGAGATACTCTTGCTTTCTACCCTGATGATATGAGATACTTTTGCTTTGGTGTCATTTGTTTGCAGAGGTACCCCAAGGAATAAGAAACACTGAGTGACTCGAGAGGCTTCGTTGGCAAGGCATTCTCGGAGATGAAGAAAGGTTCTCGGAGATGAAGAAAGGTTATGTATGTCTGCCTTGCTATGGAAGGTGAAGGTGGACAGTTATAGGAAGTCTTTTAATACCTGTAGAGGTATTATTCTTTTACTCGTGTCGGCAACCAATGCGTGATTGATCGGTATGGCTTCACGTGCTTTCTTCTTTATCAGAAATCTTCAACAAATTATCCGTAATTTCCGCCAAGCTGAGTGTGCATGGGACAGGTGTTGACGAGGCAAAAAAAAAAGACTGGCGCCTCTTCGATATCTGGGATCGGCGCTTTGACAAATTACCCGTGATTTTCGCAAAGCTGAGTTTACGCGTGACGGGTGCTGATGCGTTTGGAAAAGACTGGCGCCCCTTCGATATCTGGGATCGGCGTTTCGACAAATTGCCCCTGATTTCTGCAAAGCTGAGTTTGCGCGTGACGGGTGCTGACGAGGCTAAAAAAGACTAGCGCCTCTTCAATATCTGGGATTGGCGCTTTAACAAATTGCCCGTGATTTCCGTAAAGCTGAGTTTGCGCGTGACGGGTGCTAACGCGTCTGGAAAAGACTGGCGCCCCTTCGATATCTGGGATCGGCGCTTCGACAAATTGCCCGTGATTTCCGCAAAGCTGAGCTTGCGCGTGACGGGTGCTGACGAGGCTGAAAAAGACTGGCGCCTCTTCGATATCTGGGATTGGAGCTTTAACAAATTGCCCGTGATTTCCGCAAAGCTAAGTTTGCGCGTGACGGGTGCTAATGCGTCTGGAAAAGCAAGATGCTTCTTCGATTTCTGAGCTTGCCTCTTCGATTTTTGAATTGGCCTCTTCGAATTCTGAGCTCGCCTCTTCCATCTCTGAAATCCCGTCGAGTGTTGATTTTTATAGAGGCACGCATTTCGTTTCAAAGCACACTTGAATTTTCGCTTGTAGAAACTCCCTTCTTGCACTTCTAAAATCTTGATTTGTCCGACCTCTTCTTTCTTCAACACCTCTGAAAATGTATGGCCCCTCTGACCGTCGTTTTGACTTGAACCTTGGTGGATAGGCAGTCCTGCCTTCTCCAGACAACATATGGCGCCCATCCTTCATATCCCCTACTGGTTCCCTTACCGTTGGGGATTCGGTAATGAAGAATGACATGACAGCTGCGGTGGTGGCCAGGAACCTCGTCACTCCCAAAGATAACAGACTACTTGCCAAACGGTCTGATGAGTTGGCTGTTAAGGACTCTCTGGCTCTTAGTGTGCAGTCCGCTGGTTCTGTGTCTAATATGGCCCAACGCCTATTTGCCCGAACCCGTTAAGTTGAATCATTGGCGGCTGAAGTGATGAGTCTCAAGCAGGAGATTAGAGGGCTTAAGCATGAGAATAAACAGTTGCACATGCTCGCACATAACTATGTTACAAACATGAAGATAAAGATTGACCAGATGCATGAATCTGATGGTCAGATTTTACTTGATCATCAGAGGTTTGTGGGTTTGTTCCAACAGCATTTGCCTTCGTCTTCTGGGGCTGTACCGCGTAATGAAACTCCGCACGATCAACCGTCGGTGCCTCCTCCCCCTGGGGTTTCGCCTAGTACTGAGACTTCTCCTAAGCAGCCTTTGTGAAGGCTCCCTCTTGTATGTTTATTTTGACTTATGTATATGTATATATTTGTAACTTTATCAGAAATATCAATAAATGAGCTTTATTTCATTTAATGTCTATATATACATTTTTTTTTTGTTGGTGCCTGAGCACCTTTTTTTTTTTAGCACCATTGTTATATATATATATAAAATTTCTTTCCCTTTTTAATGCTATATCACCACTTTTCTTTTTGTCACATGGTGCCGTGCACCATTCATGCAAATATATATATATATATATATATTTTTTTTTTCTTTCCCTTTTTTTGATGCTATGCCACCACTTTTCTTTTTGTCATACGGTGCCGTGCACCATTCATGCAAATCAATCTATATATATATATATTTATGTCACACGGTGCCGTGCACCTCTTTTTTTTTTTTTTTTTTGAACTCTGGGCATAAAAGGCTTTAGGTGGGGCTCGGTGAAAGACATGACGCAGCTTTCTTGATCTTGCTCATGGGTTGGTGAACAAAGAGGAGGAGGGTGCCAGTGAACTCAGCAATGAAATCATTCAATCTCAAAACACAACTAAAGCAGCATATTCTTGTTTTTTCCCCAAATATGCTGCTTGCAGTGTCGGGCAACATGGGCCAGCAGGTTGTTAAAGCTTTTACCAGCTTTAACAAAAGAATTTTGTGCAGGCTGCTGCTTGTGTGAGTATCATCATTCACTGCATGTGCTCTGTAATGTTGATCCTTTTTTTTTTTTTTTTTTTTTTTTCAATTTCTGGTGTGTATAAGTAAGCCTTCCTGTGAGGCTTTTAGACAGGTACTCGATCCTTATTCCATTCCCATCGGCTTGAAAATTTTAACCTATCAAGTGTAGTTCTGTCTATTTGCCCAGAAGCTTGCTGCTTCATTTTTTTGCGCAGGTTCGTCTGTTTCTCTGGACACCACAGATACACAACAGTTTCACAGCCAATTGCGCAGCCACTGCATTCTCGCTGCATTTTACCGCCACTGCAAAACCATTGCACAACCATCGTCTTTGCTGCACTGCCTCACGCCCTTCCTGATTGCTGCACTGCATCACGTCCTTCCTGGTTGCTGCTTTGCCTCACGTCATTCCTGCCCTTTGTGAAACCTTTACTCTGTGAGGCTTATTCGCATACATATATATTTGCAAGGCGCTATCGCCATGTTTGTATACATAAAATAATATATATATATATATATATATGGAAGGTGCAGGTACTATCACCATGTTTGTATATATAAAATAATATATATCTATGGAAGGTGCAGGTACAACGTCCATGTTTGTATATATATAGTAATATATATATATATATATGGGAGGTGCAGGTTCTATCACCATGTTTGTATATATAAAATAATATATATATATATGGAAGGTGCAGGTTCTATCACCATGTTTGTATATATAAAATAATATATATATGGAAGGTGCAGGTACTATCACAATGTTTGTATATAAAAAATTATATATACGAAAAGGTGCACGGCATCCTTGTCATGTTCATATATATAATGTCTATTTATAATATGCGTACCCCCTAATTTTTTTTTTTTTTCAGGTCATGGTATTTTTTAAGTGCTTTAAGGGCAGCACCCTTACCATTCTTGCTCAGGCAGGTGACTCGCAAGACAGAGGAACGACGTTGAAGCTTTACGAGCCACTGACTAGTCCTAAAGCGCTTGCTCTTCCCGCGAAAGATAACTCCATGCATATTAAGTCATGGTCTTTCGAAGTATCTTGGGATGTGGTAGATTCTGTCCAAACAGATACGAAGAAGAATGCGCGCATTTCGAAGATTCTTATCTTGAATCCGTCGCACCATGCTGGTGACAATCATTCGGCCTCATTTAAGCTTCTTGGTGATCACATCCGCATCGGAGCCATGGCTTGGAATGGTACCCTGTCTATTGCTGGAGAGGCCGTTTTTGATGAGTTTTATTAGGAGTGGCTCGAAGATGTCTTAAGCCGATCTAAGGATGTGCTTACTAAGGTGGGCCTTTACCACGCTGTGTATGCATCTTTATTTAGTTACGGTTGCCATCCTTCTGTTATTCGTGCGTTCTTAGAGCGTTGGTGTTTGGCCACCAACACACTTCACACAGCACAAGGGGAGATGTCGATTTCACTTTGGGATCTTCACAGGATAGGAGGCTTGCCGATCCAAGGCAAGTTTTACGACGAGGTTGTTCCCAGTGCAGAGGACCTTTCTCTTTGCAATAATCGAGGATTGCCTGCAAGTTGCCCCTATTTGTTTTGGGCGTATCACAGGCTTTTCCAGGATGCTCAAGGTAAATCAGGCGTGAGGATTTCCTCATGGATCCGATTTTGGTACTAGGAGGCCATGAGGTATAAGAAGCCTTTGAAGAAAATTGGTCGTAACAAGACCACTAGGCCAAAGGGCGACTCAAACCCGTCCGGTGTTATTGGCGCAACCAGGCGTCGCTCTTCTGACGAGTTGAGAGCATTTGAGGATCTGGCATAGCATCAGAGCATGTGGAGGAGTCTTACCTGGCTGCTTTCTTAGCTTGTTGGCTTTGTAAGTTTGTTTTCCCCGCAGGCGACGTCAACTTAGTTCGTCCTGGAGTTTTCAAAGTTGCTAGCAAGATGGCTGCAGGTGAGTCTTTTAGCCTTGCTATTCCGGTCTTAGCCAACATTTACAATGGCTTGAGCATGGTTTCTGACTCGGCAAGCACTGAAGATCGTACTGCTGTGCTTCCTTACCACTATGTGTATGGTTGGTTGGGTGAATATTTTGGCACTCATTTTTCTTTGTCGACTCTGGATAAGTCAAGGCCTTCTTCATTGACCGAAGCCAAGCTAGGGCCTTTGATGACGAAGTATTCTGGTGTGCTCTCCGCGAAGAACCTTGATGATTTGCAAGCGCGAACGCTATTTAAAAGTTGTGCAGTTTTGAAGATGGACCCCTTAGTGAGAGTTGGCTCGGTGCGGCGAGGCATCGTAGACAATTCGCATCTCCACTCCTCAGACTTGTCTTATGTTATAAGTCTTCGCTCGGGGTTTGTTTCTCTGCGGCAAGAAGACCGATGCATTGTTCAATCATATAGTCCCCACCGTTTCAGCAGGCATTTTGGTTTTGTCCAAAACGTGCCAGGCAAGTTGAAGGAAAAGAACCAATCGGCATCCCTACAAGCCGTGTACATGCATTGGGAGTCTTGTACTCGTTCATGCACAAATGCTGTTATCACGCTGTCGCCCAAGGATGAGTTCAAGAGTAATCCAGTGACCCGTGTTTACGCACGTTGGTGGTCAAAGACACATTATAAGAACTCGGGGACGGCAAGTGGTACCAATTCTTCTCACTTAAGCGATGATATGTCGAGAGAGGGTTGTCCTGTGGTTTCTATGCGACTAGTACCTCTTGATTGCGTGAGTGCGGCTCCCTTACAAGATAGACCTGTAGCTTTAGCTCATCAACGCCCACACTTGTCTCCTCGACATCCGGATGCTTCTGAAGAGGCGGGAGATGAAGTTGACTCGCACGAAGACGGATTTATTTTACAGCAGCGTCAACAAGTTTCAAACAAGCGACCACTTGAGGATGCTCAGGTCGACAACGATGTCAGTTTTCGCCATAGGAAGAATGAAGTGTTTAGACCTCCTCAATTTGATGACCGCGCGCCATTTGAGAGAGATGTATGTACTTTTTTTTTTATTCCTTCTGCTTTCATTATTTTGGCTTTCGTTTCTAACGCCTTCCTTTGTCTCCTTTAGGTTGGGCCTTCTTGTCATCTTGATTTGGCAACTGCAGATGTCTATTTGTACACGGAGATGCTATTTGTAGGTGACCTACCTACAGACAGGGAGATCGGGGATCCGCCTGGTACGGAGCTTGTTCCGAATCTGCCGAACTTCCCGAGTTTGCCATGTGTAGGTGGAGGTATGCCAGAACCCGTCATGCGCCCAACACTTTTGCCAGCTAGCTCTGAGATCTCTTTGAGAGGGCCGAACCTTAGCGGTACTGAGCGACTTATCCATCGCATCAGTCTTGGTGCGGCAATGGAGATCAAGGGTCATATCGAGGAGAGGATTTCTAAGTGTCCGCTGGAAGACCTTATGTTGCTCAATGAGGATTTGTTGAGGTTTGTTTCCGTGATCGACAACCTTAACGTTGATTCCTCATCCTTGAAGATCAAGATTGTCGAACTTATGGCCGCCTAGACTGAGTATTCTTCCTTGCGTGCTATTTCCTTGGGGAAGTTGAGTCCAGATGTTAGAGCTCATCAGCTAGCAGCGATAAACTCATCACTGGCTCAAGTCCGGTCTTTTCAGCAAGCTATTTCAGGAGATTATCAAGTCACGGAGGTTGCTTTAACTTCTGTCCAGGGGCGTCTAGATGCATTGACGCGAGAGCGGGAGCAGTTGGTAATCGAAACATCGCAACTTGAAAGTGTTCTTGCGGAGCAGGGAACTACACTTTCTCAGTACCAAGAGGAGATTTCGCGCCTAGAATGAGAGGAAGGCATGACTATGGAGTTACCCATCTTGTCCCCCGCCGAGGTAGAGACTCTGAAGACTTTGGAAGGCTCGCTTGAAGATCGCCTTCGTAGTTTTAGGGACATAGTTTTCAAGTAGTATCTTCTTGTAATATGGCATTGGAGCCAACTCCTTCTTTCAAAGAAATAAAGCATTTATGTTCTTGAATTTGCTCTTCAATCTTCAAAGTGTTATTTATTATTATTATTATTTCTTTTAGATGGTGTGACTGTATTTGAAGTTTTGACACTTCGAGTTGCCTACGTACCCTTTGTTGAGGAGGGATCAAGTCATAACGTAGTTCAAAATACTTTTTGTTTTTGTTTTTTTTGGTGATGTATGCAGTTTATGCTCTTACGGGCCAGGAGCTTTGGTTCATGCAGTTTAGGCTCGTGCGAACAAAAAGCAAGAGTTTGTTGCCTTTTAGGGGTAGTAACGCTTCAAGAATCTGCCATTGATAGGGTCGATCTTCAAGCCGTCTTCTGCCGTGATTAAGTAGGCGCCATTGGTGTAGACTTCTTGTACTACGTATGGTTCATCCCATTTTGACGTGAACTTGCTCTTTGTCTTGTGAGTTGTGATGATAGGCCTACGCAATGAAAGGACGAGATCTCCCATTTGAAAAGAACATGAGAGAACTTTCTTGTTGAAGGCCTTGGAGAGTCGTGCTTGATAACACTCCAAGTGTTGCTGGGCTTCGAGTCTTTTCTCATCCAGCGCTTCCAGCTCTTGAAGGCGCAACTTTGCATTCTATTCGTCGGTCAAGCCTTCTTGTATAACCATCATTAGCGAGGGGATTTGACATTCAAGCGGTAGAACAGCTTCCACGCCATATACGAGAGAATAAGGTGTAGCTTGGGTAGGGGTTCTATATGTTGTCCTGTATGCCCACAATGCTTCTCCTATTCTTTCATGCCAGTCTTTCTTTGTTCTACCGATTACCTTCTTCAGGAGGTTGCACAATGTCTTGTTGAATGCTTCTGCAAGACCGTTGGCCGGAGCATGATACATGGAGGATTTGTGTTGCTTGAACTTGTATTTCTCGCAGAGCTCGTCCACGAGTCGGTTTGAGAATTGCTTTCCATTGTCGGTGACAATGTAGCGAGGCACACCATATCGGTGGATGATATGTTCCTTGATGAAACGGATGACAGTTTCCTTCTTGACTTCCTTCAGGGGTATGGCCTCAGCCCACTTAGAGAAGTAATCTGTTGCAGCCAGGATGTAAGCCTCTCTTGTAGATGACTTTGGCGTAATTGGTCCTACGACGTCCAATCCCCATGCATCGAACGGCCATGAAGTAGATGTGGGGTGTAATGGTTCAGGCGGTTGATGTATGAAGTTGGCGTGAAATTGGCAGGCTTGGCACCTTTTGGCGTGTTCTAAGCAGTCTTTTACCATGCTTGGCCAGTAATAACCCATTCTTTTGAGCTGGAAATGAAGCTTTGGTCCGGACTGGTGCGCTCCACATATTCCTGAGTGTGCTTCTTCCATGGCTTGATTGGCTTCTTCCTCGCCTAGGCATCTCAAAAGTACTCATTCAAAAGATCGCCGGTAGAGTGTCCCTTTGTAATAGAGGAAGCGATGTGCTCGTCGACGTACTTCAGAGATGTGTTTTGGATCATCTGGAAGTATTCCATGCTCCAAGTAGTTGATCAGAGGCTGTCTCCATTCTTCAACGTTGACCGGAAGTATTGAAATAACGTTTGTATCACTTAGTACTATTTCAGTGACAAGCGGGATTACCCATCTTTGGCAGACTGACACGTTTGTAGCTTCGTCTTCTCCTAATGTCATGCTCGAGGCTAGGTTGGCGAGAGCGTCTGCCATTTGATTCTCTTTTCTTGGCACGTGTTCTAGTGTTACGGCCTCAAACCTTTGTAGCAATTGTGTTGCCGGCCGGAAGTATGGGACGAGGTCATCTTTCCTCACCTCATATTCAGTCAGAAGTTGATTGATTATGAGCTTGGAGTCGCCGTATATCTCAAGGGCTGCGATTTCGATGTTGATTGCCATTTGGAGCCCGAGGATCAGTGCTTGGTACTCAGCGACGTTGTTGGAGCATAATTCGCTTAGCTGGAATGAATAAGGTAGTATTTGCCTTTGTGGCAACATGAATACTACTCCTGCCCCCGCTCCGTCTGCTCGTGCAGATCCGTCGAAGAACATCGTCCATGTCGGGAATATGTCGATGTAAAACACCTATTCGTCAGGCAAGTCGTCTGAGATTTTCCAATCGGCTGGGATTGGATGGTCGGCAAGGAAGTCTGCTAGCGCTTGTCCTTTGACGGCTTTAGCTGGGACGTAGATGATCTCATATTGATTGAAAAGCAATGCCATTTAGCTAGTCGTCCTGTCAAAACTGGCTTGGACATGACGTATTTGACCGGGTCAGCTTTAGCAACCAAGTGGATGGTGTAAGCATGCATGTAATGTCTGAGCTTCTGGATGGCAAACATCAAGGCAAGGCACATTTTTTCTATTGGGGAATAGTTCAACTCAGCGCCGGTGAGCGTTCGACTGAGGTAGTATAGCGCTCATTCTTTCTGGGATTCGTTTTCCTGTGCTAAGAGTGCTCCAATTGAACTTTCCTGAGCAGCAATGTACAATACGAGCGGTTTCCTTGGTACAGGCGCCCTCAGGACAGGTGGACTTGATAAATACTTTTTTATGCTTTCAAAAGCATTGTTGCATGCTTTGTCCCATACGAACGGAACATCTTTCTTCATGAGTCTACTGAACGGTTGACAACGCCCTGCAAGGTTGGAGATGAAACGTCTGATGAAGGCTAGCCGTCCTTGTAGACTTTTCAACTCGTGCAGGTTTCTTGGCTCGGGCATGCTTTGAATGGCCTTGATCTTTGATTGATCCACTTCAATGCCACGATGCTTGACAATAAAGCCAAGGAACTTTCCAGATGTGACGCCAAATGCACATTTTAACGGGTTCATCTTGAGGTTGTATTTTCGCAACCTTTCGAACACTACTCGCAAATCGTTCAAGTGATCTGATCTTTTCTTTGTCTTGACCACCACATCATCTACATAGCATTCTACGTTCTTGTGTAGCATGTCATTGAAGATCCTCTGCATTGCGCGTTGATATGTAGCTCCGGCATTCTTCAGACCAAAGGGCATCACCTTGTAGCAGTAGATACCTTTTGGAGTGCGGAAGGCTGTTAGTTCCTCATCTTCAAGAGCCATACGAATTTGATTGTATCCAGAAAAGCCGTCCATGAATGATAGTGCCTCATAGCCAGTGGTTGCGTCCACCATGATTTCAATGATTGGCAAAGGGAAGTCATCATTTGGGCAAGCATCATTGAGGTCTCGGAAGTCCACGTAAACACGTATTTGTCCATATTTCTTAAGGACTATGACGATTTTGGAGATCCACTTGGGGTATTGCACCTCTCGAATGAAGCCTGCTTCGATCAACTTGTCAATCTCGGCCTCGATTTGTGGGATGAGCTCGGATCGATAGCGTATTTGAGTTTGCTTTATTGGTCGCGTTCCAGGCTTGACTGCAAGATGATGCACATCAATGATAGGGTCGAGGCTGGGCATTTCCTTGTAGGTCCAAGCAAAGACGTCCTTGTACTCTAATAGCAGCTGGTAATACTTCTCTATCTCGTCTGCACTTAGTAATGCACTCACGAAGATAGGCTTCGGTTCCTCACTTGTGCCTAAGTTGAGTTCTTTGAGATCGTCAACTGTGGCTTGCCCCCCATCTTCGAGTTGTGACGGTGCTGCAATGACATCTTCCTCGAGGATTTCATCTTCTTCATCTTCTTGGATTGTGATGTGGAAGACGTCTTGGGCTTCTTCTTCGGTGTTAACCTCTCGAGCTTGTTGGCATGAAGATTGTCCAGTGTGAATGATGGTGCGCCTTTTCACTTTCAGTGATCCAACTGTGTTAACCTCCAAAATTGCTTGGCGCTTCATTCTTGAAGGAATGGAACTTCGAACGTCATCCTTGTCTGCCAGGCGATCGATCTCTTCTACTTCTGGTGTCGTCTTTCTTCTTTTGGAAGGCTCTTTGGCTTCTCCAAGTCTTTCCATAACTGATTGTCGTGGAGGAAAGCTAGTCGTATTGCTTTGCTTCTTAGGTTTCGATAACCTTTTGAAAACAGAGCCTCGAGATACTGACGTGTTAAGCCTTTTGAAGACGGAAGTTTTTTTTTGACCGCCAATGAGTTTAGGTGCCGAAACTCTGGGCTTTGAACAATTCATTCTATTGAATACTGATGTCCGGGGGGGTAGGTTGAGGCTCCTCTTTATCTTGTATAATGCTTACGCTGATGTGTTGAGCGCTAGCATTTTTTGCCTTGCTGGAGATCTTCACCGGTGCATTTGGTGTGAAGCCAAGTCCAGCTTTGTTGTTGCTGACCCCGTAACCATGATTCTCCAACTTCTTCTGAGTTTTAGTGAGATCACGTTCGTTGTCTTTGACGGTGTTCAAATCATTCTTTCCCAAATTTGCAGAGGAGGTGAAGTTGTACCCAGTTTTCGACATAAGTTTGTAGGCGTTTGGATCAAAACCTTCTTCGATCCTTTTGGTTGGGAGAAAGCTTGGTTCTACCCCCTTTGGCAGGCCTTTTATGAAGCCTTGTGATGGTTTTACAACCTTAGTGTCGCCTAGCTGTGTCAAAGGCAAAACTGCATTCGTTTTGAGCAACTTTACATTATCTATGTGCCGCCGTGCATCGGCTTTGCTTGCTGCAGTTTCGAACGGGGATTGACCATTCTTTCTTCTCGACGTCGGGATGTATCGAAAGACGGGTATACTTGGTCCATTTGAGGCCGTCCTACTTCCTCTGGTTGTTGCATGTTTAGAAAGCTCATCGTCGTTTTTGCTTGAAGATGGCATAGCTTCTTCTTCTTGCTTCTTGGGCATAGCTTGCCACTCCTGCTTTTTAGGTGCTGCTTTGCTCATGGATTTAATCTCTTTTGGAAGAGTTTCGGGCACCATGTCTTCATCCATGTAGAACTTGGCGTATGTGAAATGTGATTCGGCTTCGGTGAATGGCTTGGTGTTGCCATAGATCACCTTCACTCGTTCTCGGTAAAATTTTAAACATTGGTGAAGGGTGGACGGTACTACTCCATTCGCATGGATCCAAGGCCTTCCTAAGAGCAAACCGTAGGAAGTTCTTGCATCAATCACGTGGAATATTACGCTTGACTTGAGTTCACCAATGGTCATCTCCACTCGGATCATGCCCATCGCTCTTTGTCCTCCTTGGTTAAAACCTTGGATTAGTAGACGGCTTAGGGATAGTTCATCCACCTTGATGCCGATTGCGGTCATTGTTGACTTTGGCATGATATTTATGGCTGACCCGCCGTCCACAAGCATGCGGCTGACTTTGTGCTCCCTTACGTATCCAGAGACGAAGAGAGGTCGGTTGTGAGGCTTGGATCCTAGCAACAAGTCTTCGTCGGTGAAGTGGATTGTGTCCTCGGCGGCACAACAAGTGGCACACTCGTGTGGACAAGGCCTCAAGCCTTTGTTCTTGCTTTCTTGCACTTCGTGGTCGTTTTGACTCGCTAAAACCGTTGCCAATGCCCTTCGTATCTTATTTGGCAATTGTAGCGCTTCCTCGATGCTAAAGTGTATTGGCAGACCTTCTTCAGGTGTTAGAGTATTTTCTCCCTCAGCGGCGACAATTTTGCCTTTTAAGGGTTCTTCCATTTCTACTTCGACCATGTGACATGCAGTGATAGTGCAATGTTGGAAGAAGTCATCCGGGAAGTACTCGTGCAAGGAGACGGGAATGCGTGGCTTTTGCTCCGCAGGTTCCCCAGCATATATTGGCTTAGCAGCTCTTATGTTTCTTTTAGGCTTCCTATTACCGCGACGGCGGTGCTTTCTCCCTTGTTCCCCTTTTGGCTTTATAACTTGCAGTTTCGGTTTCCTTGTCCTCTTATAGGTCACCAATGTCCATCCTTTGTCATCGTCAGTAGGTGCGTCCTGGTTGCTTGCCCCCAGTGACGGTGGTGCAGAATATGCAGTGTGGTTTGAGTATTGCCGAGCGCGGTCAGGCATTTCTTGAAGAAGCACGGGATCAAAGGATCCGAACACGACCGTAGTGGTGTGCATCGCAGCTGTGTCTTCTAGGTCGAACTCAATCCGTCCTTGTTGTGCCAACTTCATGATGAGTTCTTTTAGGATGAAACACTTTCCCACATGATGACCCACGATACGATGGTACTTGCAGTACTTGGGATCATTGATGCGATTCATTTCTTCAGGGCGTTTGCATTCGGGTAACTCAATCACCTTCTTCTCCAGCAGGTCATCCAGCATTGCGTTCATGTCGGAGTCCGGAAAAGGGTATACCTTCTGCTCCAATTCCCTCAAGGTGTTTTTGTACCTATCTTGGGTGTGGGAAGGCTCACTTCTTTTTATCTCCCTTGCTTTATTGAAAGAGATTTTGACGGGCGCGGATGAGGTTTTGATAGGGGTGGTATTGGTGGTAATAGCTTTCTTGGCGGGCTTTTTCCCATGATTGTCTGCTCTTGAAGTAAACACCTTATCCCTTTTGAAATCGGTGATTGGCTCCTTCTTTCCATGGTGGGCGATGCTCAACTCCATGTCGTGGGCACGGGTGGCTAATTCTTCAAAAGTTCGTGGTTTGATACCTTGAATGATGTATTGTAAACCCTATTGCATGGCCTGGATGCACATCTCGATTGAAGAAATCTCGGAGAGTCTGTCCTTACAGTCGAGGCTTAGATTACATCATCGGTTGATATAGTCCATGACTGGTTCTTCCTTCCATTGCTTCGTGCTCGTCAGCTCTATCATGCTCACAGTGCAGCGGGTACTGTAGAAGCGGTTGAGGAATTCCCTTTCCAACTGTTCCCAACTGTTGATGGACTCGGGCTCCAGGTCCGTGTACCACTCAAAGGCGTTTCCTTTTAACGAGCGCACAAACTGCTTAGCGAGGTAATCTCCCTCCATCCCTGCATTGTTGCAGGTTTCGACGAAATGTGCGACATGTTGCTTCGGGTTTCCCTTTTCGTCAAATTGCATAAACTTCGGCGGTTGATAGCCCATCGGCATCCTTAAGGTGTCGATCTTCCTAGAGTAAGGCTTTGAGTACAACGTGGAGGCATGAGAGCTCCTTTCGTACCGTGCCTTGATGGTGTTGGTGATCATCTCCTGCAGCTGCTGGATAGAGAGAGATCCCATGAGCGCCGCTGCTTGGTCTGGTTTCGGCTTCCCATCTATTTTCCTCACCGGAGGTTCTTCGTCTCTGCCAGCTCCTCCCTTTAGTGGATCATCCTCTGGGTCGGGTTTCTCGCTGTCCTGCGCCTCCAGTCGGTTGACTAATGCTGCGATTTGCAAGTATTTTTCTTCCACAGTTCGAGTTAGCCTTGTGATTGCTTCATTCATTTGAGCAAGCTATTCATCGATTGAAGTTGCTCCAGTGGTCATGACTTACATGGCTGAACTGCCGCTTGAATCGGCATCGGAGAGCATGGATTCAGAGTATTCCCTTGGTCTTTCCCCCCTTGGTGCCCTTAGTGAGGCTAAGGTGAAAGAGGTGGCAGAAGTAACCTTTGCTTTGCTTCGAGTCGTGATGCCCAAAGTGACACCACTTGCGACGAGGGCGCCTTTGTTCTTTGCGCCGGTTATGGGAACAGCTTGAGCCTTCCTTGATGTCATTGATTTTGGAAGTGTGCTTATATTTCTTGAACGGAGGAAGAGATGAGAGGTAAAGACAGTCCCACTGGACGTGCCAATTTGTGAACACGGAAAATTCCTGAAACGAAAGAGACAAGAACAACGTGCACAAACAAATATTTGTATTTGAAAATTTTGGGTTACGATCTCTCTCAAATTTGATCCTCTGATTCAATCTCCGTAAGGTGTTGATTTGTGGATGTGCGATTGATCCAAAGGGCCGTTGGGCTTGATCTAAGGATGAACGTTCTTCAAGGGCCGTGGACTTGATCTTGAAGGTGGATTTGAGCGGATCTTCAAAGGGGCTTTTGGGCTTGATCTTTGAAGAACAGTGATGAACGGATCTCCAAGGGCTTTTGGGCTTGATCTTGAAGAACGGTTGGACGTGTGGATTTGTTGATGTTGTTGATCCAAGGGGCCGTCGGGGCTTAATCTTAGAAGAACGATGAACGAAGAACGAAGAACACTTTCTTCAAGGGCCGTCGGGGCTTGATCTTGAATTTGGTGGAAGTTCTTCAAGGGGCCATCGGGGCTTGATCTTGAAGGTGGATGATTGTTGATCCAAGGGGCCGTCGGGGCTTGATCTTGGAAGAATGATGAACGAAGAACGAAGAACGAAGAACACTTTCTTCAAGGGCCGTCGGGGCTTGATCTTGAAGGAGGATTTGATGAAGAACGAAAAGGGCTTTCTTGATCCTTCGGGATTTGCTTGAGAGCTTCGGAGTTTCAGAGCTTCAGAGCTTCAAGGTGTAATATGAATTCCTCCCTTAAATGAATGAATTAGCCTTCTATTTATAGAATTTTCCAAGGCCTAATTTTGAATATAATATTCCAGATGAAATAAGTCGTTTCTGCCAAGTGTTGACACGTGTCCTGTTTGATGACTTTTCCAACTTATTTCGATTTTTTTGTTTAGACACACGCTACGTGTGAAATTTATGTAATACATGAGCGTTGAAACTTTGATTTATCGGTCAACATTTATTTACCGAAATTTCGATGTCTACAATTATATCTCAAGTCCATTACACAGATTAAGAGCAACCATAAATCAAGGTAAATGAACCATTATGGTTTCCACTCACTAAATCAAAGATCAGTGCATGATAATGTTCTTAAAAAGACTCATAATGTTAGTGGCAGAGCAACCATAATAACATAGAAGTCTAGGAAATTGCATATTGTTTCCATGTTAGTGGCAGAGCAATCATAATAACATAGAAGACTAGGAAATTGCATATTGTTTCTAGACCAACATATGAAAAGTTGAATTCAATAACACTACTAATAAAGCAGCTTACCTCCAAATCCTCAAAGACAATGTTAAAGACCCTAGAAACCCGTTGAGAAGAACGTTCAACCAACAATGCTTTCTTTGCTAAAGCTAAGGCCTATAAGAATGGTAGAATCAATTATTTATGAGCTCCAACATCTAGCAAATTTGTGACAAATTCAAAATGAAAGACAATAAGAATGGAGTGTAAATGTTCGAGTAAAAAACCGATGAAAATTACTTTATTTCTTATGAAAACAAAAACCATTGGTGAGAAGAACATGCTCAGAGGGTAGAAACACTAAAATTTCTAATACTATCGTTCAGCCATTACATATCTTCTACCTCCATATCAGTTCCAAGTGCTAAATTTCACAAACCCTAATCTAGAATTTGAACCCGAAATTAAATTTCAAACCCTAAATTAATTCCAAAGTTTACCTGATTCGGGGGAGAATCGATGCACAATGCACTAGAATCTGGATGAAGAAGTCGAGAGAAAGAGAAAGATCAGAGAGGTAAGCGGCGCCGGTGGCCATGGCTCTGCCTCTGTGCCGTGAAGGAAGGCTCCTCCACAATGAGGGTCTGAGGGATGAGAAGTCAAGAGAGAGAGATCAGAGATGTGATAAGTCAGTAGAGAGAGAGGTGAGTCACTTGTGTGATGTGGGCGTGGCCGGATTTGAAGACGGAGAGAGAAATCAGCGAGGAGGGTGGTGAAGTGAGGTCGAGTCGAGAGACAGAGAAAGAGAGTGACTGAGTTTCTGAGGGTTTGATTTGTATTCAACGGTTGAGATTAAATATCAACCAAATCCGACGGCTATTACAATTCCAAATATATATTTCAAATTAAATAATTTTTTTTTTCATTTTGGTTCGGTTCGGGATTACTGAAAGAATGAAAATGTGAGACCGATTCCTGTACCAAAAGTTCAAGATCGGTTCGGTATTGGATACCGAAATTTTTGGGATTTTCTGTTTGGTATTTTTTAGGTTCACTTTCGGGATTTTTTCGGTTCGGATTGGAATATTCGGTATTTTTTTCCACCCCTAGTCTTCTGTTTCTTCTTTTGAGAAGAAGAAGAAAAAAACAAGATACAACAACAAGGCTTCTAGTCATTTAGTACTCTTCATTTGTAAGAGAGGTTTTAGGTTTGATTCTTGCCAAAAGTGAGTTCGAACCACATTATTGTTAATTCATTGTGAGACTAAACTCACCCCTCTTGTATATAATACTTGTTTGTTAAAAAAACAAAAAAAACAACAACAAGAACAAGGCTTCTCAAGTGGCCTTTGTTGAAGACTTCTGGGTGTGGAAAGGTTCTTGCCATAGAGATCGGCTTTCAAAAGAGCACCTTTGGGCAGAGGCGTCTCAATAGGCTATCCGACTTAATGTAGAAAAATAGAACACATTTTTTTATTTTTTATTTTTTTTTTCGAGAAACAATAGAACACTTCTTTATATATGAAAAAGTTATATCCTATCTTAGGGTTACACATCCGTACTATTAGCTTTGTACATATCAAACTTAGGATAAAAAAACGCACAAGTAGCTTGATATATACCAAATAAAAAAATACATAACGTACCACAATTTGTCTTTTAGTCTACTAAAATACTAATACGAACCCAAGTTAAGATACATAACGCACCAATAATGTTATATTTAATGTATATGTGCATGCATATATCATGTTTCATGATTATATGTTAATAGCGTTTGTTGTAATTTTAGAATTTCAAATGACTTTTATTTGAGAGAGAATTTCTTTTAGAAATGTTATATGATAAGACATATCTACTAGATTTTAGGAGTTTTGTGATTAATTGGCAAATTGAAATGAAAAGTCATAGTTTTTCATTGATAATTAGTAGAAGAATGTTTGATAAAAATTTAAAAAACTACAACATAAATGGGTCTCCCTCATGCCATGTTTACAATCTTGATTTGTTTACGAACTTAAATGGTATGAGGCAAGGTGAGACTAAATTTGAATTTCAAGAGCTGCAATGACCAATTTAAGATTTATGAAGCAATAAAGAATAATTTTGTGTTTTGGAAAGCCTCGTCGTAAATACAAAAAAAAAAAAAAAAACACAAAAAACAATAGACTCCAGTTTTATGGTCCACACAATCTACACGAGAGATGAAAACATGCCTAAAAGTCAAAGCAAAAAATTGGGAGGTCCAGACAGTCAGTCAGTCAGTCAGTCTCTCACTTGGAGTAGAGATATAGAGATATCACCATCACAGCTCCTCCTCTTTAACATTCCTCTCTTCCCCCACCGCCCAGATATCACCATCCTTTTGCAGTTAGCGTATATTCTGTGTCTGTCCCTGCCCTGGTAAACTCTTCCATCTCCAAACTATGCTCATATTCATTGTTTATATTTCCAATTCCTTACCTTGCAGTTTATTTTTGGTGAATTCTTCAACATGGGTTTGTTTTAATATCTCAGATTTCTTACTTCCTGCATTTTTGGATATGTAATATGATTTGGATAATAGCATCTTAGATGATCGTTTGGTATCTTTGATTTGTGAATTTGGATGGTAAGATCCTGGCTTTATTAGAATTACATCATCAAGTGTGTTATCATTTTATGTATTATAATGCTCCAATCAAACTGCATGAATGATTTTGGTTTTGGATCATCTCGTTGGGGAATGCTGATCACTTTTTTGTTTTTAAGTAACTGGGTTAAACTCTTAAATTTGCTTTCTTTTTTTCTTTTTCTGGTTGAAATCCAGTGCTCACGATTGTTTATGCAACTGAGGGACACGGATTGCTATTGGTTCCAGAGGTCCATTCTCATTTGTTTTATGTTCAATTATTTTTAACCCAATCACTATAGAGGCAGACAAAATTACAGTTTCAAAGTTTTTCGCATAAACATTTGCGTATGTCAGTGGATTGAGTTGTCGATGATAGTTTATGATTTGCGCTTTGGATGGTGATATCACCCAATGGTTGAAAATGTACAGAACTTGTTCATGAATCATGATATCTGATAAAATGCACTTTGGTTGGTGCTAATACCTGAGTCTTGACAATACACTGTTGTATAGCACTTCGCTTCCATAGACTCTACTTGTACTGTGACAGGCTTCTGTTGTAGGTCATTTACTCCTAGGAAGAATATGTCAAGTCATGAATGCATCCTAGTAACTACAATTTTCCCCCCGAAGTCTTCACTATATAAAAACGATGAATTTGGATAGTTCTGGGAGATTTGGGTTCTGCAACGGATGATGATTTTGAAACAGTAACAAGCCGTGTTACTAAAATTTGTACTGTAGTAATGGCTGATTGTAAGATCTATTAACTTTGTGGTTGGACTTCTCATGGCCAGAGGTACTGATGCACATGAATCTATTCTTTAACATGCTATTTTCATCATTGCCAAGCTTCAAATTCTTTAACTGCGGCTATATACTTATATCTATAATTTTCACCAAATACTGGCTTGAAGTCCTTATTTTGATTGTACTCTCATTCTGTTCTAATGTTAAAGTAACTTTTACTGGTTAAGCAGCAGCTATGGACAATGGTTCTGGTCCAAGTTTGTTTCCGCTGCACCGATGCAAAACTCTTCACCTGGTTGGTACCGACTTTGATTTTGGATTTGCATACGGTTTGTTGTGGTTTTCTTTGGTTTGAGGGACATTCAATATTGTCTTTGTTCTTGTCTTTTTTCTCGCAAAACATGATTTTACAAATCCATTCATCCAGGTGAGGCATGGACAAGGAATCCACAATGTAGAGGGAGCTAAGAACTACAAAGCATACATGAAACCTGAATATTTTGATGCACGCCTTACTCCACTAGGCTGGCAGCAGGTGGGAAGAAAATCAACAACTTTTTCTTATACAGATACTATGTTATGAAAACTTTGAGAACTACAAAGTCTGTAACGAATATTTTCCTTCTACAAGTAAAGACATTGTCATCAAAGATAATTTATGAATTGTTCTCTTACTGTGGTGGCAGGTTGATAATTTGCGTAAGCATGTTCATGAATGTGGGCTTTCCAAGAGGATTGAGTTAGTCATTACATCTCCTTTGCTAAGGTAATTATGCCATAATTCCCGAATCTAGCCTACCTCTCTGTCTTTTTCTTTCATGGTAGTGCTTTTTATTAATCTCTCTATGTTTTGTTGAAATATTTTCCGCTTGAAAGGTTGAGTACAACAAACAAATAACGGTAGAAAAGGATCCAATTCGTGAATCTTTCTCATGGAAAAAATTTTGAAAAACTGTAAAGGCATAATTTGGTTAGTTGGACTAAGTTGTGTGTATATAGGAGCTTGAGAGGAGAGATAAAACAAAAAGGTTGGGTTGTAATTGTATTCAAGAATCTTGATCTTAACACTATGTTTTTAGAGTTGAAAATATGGTAATTTGGGGGGTCATTTGGAAATTAAACTGTAATTTTCTGTCAAGAGATTTTTGTTTATTAGGTTTTTGGTTAGCAGATAGAAACAATTTCGGAGTTGTCTAACATATCTATTTCTTTTCAGAGAAATTTTTGGTGTATGATTCCTGGACATGGGTATTATAATCTTTCTGACATGAATAGACACTGGTAGTCAGTGACGGCAACTCCCAGAGTTCTAGTTACAAGATGACAGAGACGAAAATAACTTGTTTTATTTATGATTCGGAATTCACAGAGTACATGATAACAAGTACTTAGAGTTGTAGAGGTTACACAAACAGAACCTTTTCTTTGTTATTTTATGTTGAAGAGATGATAGGATTTGAGCCAAATCTTAAATTATCTTCTTCTTCCAAGATACTGAAAAGAAAAGAAGTATATTACACTTGTTTCTTTGTAATTAAGCCTAGTTTTTTTGGAAATTTCGTTGTTAATGCAATAGCCAAGTTACAATTGATGAACTTGCTTAATCTGTTCTTGAAGATTCTTCCTCCCTGGAGAAACATTTCCATTTTTAGATTCTGTTAAGCTGTAATTAAAGTTGGTTTGACTGACTAGGACTCTGCAAACGGCTGTCGGAGTATTTGGAGGCGAGGGTTACAAGGATAGAACGGATGTACCGCCTCTAATGGTGGCAAATGCAGGAAATAGTGAACGCCCATCAATTTCAAATCTCAACTGCCCACCAATCATTGCAGTAGAGCTTTGTCGAGAACATTTGGTATGTCAGTTAATAACCAAATTATTTTGACTTCTTTGATTTTATTTTTTATTTGAACTGGACGTGAGTGAATCCTATGCAACTTAATGTGGGTCAAGTTTAACCTCAATTGTTGAACATTATTAACCTAGTGGCTATCTTCAATATCTATGGAAGAAAGCTAAGTTTTCTTAGGCAAGTTTGGTTATTTGATTTGTCCCTTGATAGTTACATTGTTGTGGTGTAGCATCGCTTAACTTGGCTTGTCTTTGCCAAGTATTTTATAATGTCAGAATTTTCTGATCAAATTGATCAGAAGAGATGTCAATAAAACCTCTTTGTTTATTTTTGTATGTTAAATAAGAAATTGTTAGAACTCATCGTGAACTTGGTCCTTAGTAGCGTTAGTGCATAGTCTTGATGTTTTATTGATTTGATGCTCTGGGCTTTAAATTTTATGTTGTAAATTTCTGGTTGCAGGGCGTTCATCCCTGTGATAACAGGAGGAACATCAGCGACTATCAGTTTCTATTTCCTGCGGTTGATTTTTCGCTGGCAAGTAGTTGGATAGCTAACAATTACTGGGGGAGGAATTAGTGGTTTTAAGTTACTTTATGGTGCTTTTCATCTTTTGGTGGCTGTACATTTGGATTGCTATACAATTTTTTTCAATTTTTTTTATTGTTATATGCTAATATCTTTAGTTTTTACAGATAGAAACTGATGAGGATATATTGTGGAAGGCCGATGTGAGGGAGACGACAGAGGAAGTTGCAGCTAGGGGATTGAAATTCATGAACTGGTAGCTTATCTTGTAACCATCAGAAGCAAGAAGCTATCTTATGGAGCACATGCTCCGTTGGTGTTGCTATCTATTGTCGTTTCATAAACTTTCGAGTTTTTAAGCTTATCAGCCCTTTTGATGCTCTCATCCTCCATAAGATCGATACTTTTTTATTGCTCGTTTTCTTGTATGATCAAACTTATACGGGTTTGGTGCCTCCCTGTCACTTCACAGGTTGTGGACAAGGAAAGAGAAAGAAATAGCGATTGTTACTCATAACGGGTTCTTGTCTCACACGCTAAACGCACTAGGAAATGACTGTCATCCTTCGATGAAAAAAGAAATGTCCAAACAGTAAGTGCACTCTATACAAGGATCACAAGCTTAGTAGATGTTTCAATAGTACTAGAGTTAACAAACTTGTTAGGCATTTATTTTCCGGGTTATCAGGCTAACACTCTTAATTCTTTTATGTCATTGCAGCTTTTCAAATTGCGAGCTTCGCTCCATGGTCATTGTTGACAGAAGGTGAGTGTGTGATTTTTCGTTAGTTACGAAAGGGATTCCTTCTGTTTGATTAGGATTCTTACGATTTCTGTTCGTTCTCCAGTATGGCAGGGTCCGATTCATCAACAACTGATTATCCACGAAAGATTCCTTCGGGGCTGGATCTCCCTAGTGATGTTGCTGATGAGAAGTACCGTGGGAAAGAAAAGGTCCGAACTCAAGTGTAAATTGCACTAAAGAAAGGAAGACGCTAGAAGTGGTGGACAAATTCGGATATTGTGCTTGCATAAAATGGTAGCGTCTGGTTTGTCCATGAAAAATATCAGAGCACAGGGTTGCATTGTATGAGACCTGTATTGTTGATGATGGTAAATGGTTATTTCAAGTACAAACAGCAGTGTCCTGTGGTCGCGTATCGGCGTTTTAGTCCTTGAACTATCAGCATTTGCTCACTTTTATAGACAAAAGAGTAATTCTGGTTGCAATGGTTTGGTCCCCTCCCACAGGCATACTTGGCAAGTCCTCTTTGTTTGCGTTTTTCGTCCTCGTTGCTTAACAGTCGACAGTAGTGAATGACCTGTTTCAATTTCAGACGTTGTTAGTACTGGGTGTCCAGCAAACAAACAGCTGAAACTGAGCTTGGCGAATCGACATAGAATTAGATAGTACGGAGGTTAGATTCTAGGTTTGATTTTCGACTTTCGAGCAATAAGAGCAAAGGCTGAAAACCAATCTCGTTAATTATGTAGGTTCAAGGAAATACAGGATCAATTTTGTTTAAACCCCAATCATCCACCAATTCTCCATCCTCAGTGATAAAACTTACAAGCATGTTCATAGGTCATGACAAATGGCATACAAAAGAGTTGAGGCATTTGATAAGACAATTTGAGTGAGAGATTGTAGTGCTCAATGATGCGCCCGATGAAGGCGCTGGCGGCGTTATTGCACACTGCAACGGCGGACCAACAGAAACTAAAACTAAAATAACGTTTGGCAATGGATCATGTTGAACGAAAATGCTGTGGAGCGATTATTATAGGATATCGATAATTTAGTCTTCCAAACGCGAATCCAGCCAGCACGAGCAGCTGTTCAGTTAAGACTTCAGAACATCAAAATATTGTACAGGCCTCTTCTTAGACTTGGCACAGAGTTCCTGAAAAACATCACAAGAATGCTTTAGTTTCAAACTGTTGTTTACTTCTACCATCGGGTTTGCGGAGTGCCCAAACACTTGAACCTCTATCGCATAATTGTTCTTCATTCACTGAAAGTTGAAAAGTTGATACCTCTATTGCAGAAGCCAAACGCAAAATTGAAGATTCACCCCATGGGCGGCCAATCAGTTGCAAACCGATTGGAAGTCCTTGCTTGTCGTAGCCAACCTGCACATGGTAAACAAGTACAGAAAAGTAGAAAGTCAGCCAAAAAGAGAGGAAAAAAAAAAAACAGTTGACATGAGGAAGGTCGTAATAACATTTGAAATATCTTGCTTCGCCTTTGACCTATATAGGTGAAGGCTTGAGAATAACAACATGACAGAATCAAGTACAGAAAAGTAGAACGTCGCCGAAAAAAACTCAAAAACAAAAAGGTCCCTTGAGTTACAGCTAAAAGAAATCTGCCCTTGTGGTTGTTGTTGGTAAAATCTTCGATAATTCAAATTAATACTTCAAATATATAATTACTTGCAAAAGTATGGCTTCCATTCCATGAAGTTAGTATTAGATGGCCTCAAAACTGGAGGTTTTAAGAAGTATTGTCTCTGATGCAAGCATTAGAGTACTTTGAATAACTTGTCGAAAAAAAGCACAACAGGATATAGTGCACAATTGTTCTACCAGAGTAACCATAACCAAATTATGAATCCAAGAAAAAAGAAAGTTACTCACTGGTACAGAAATAGCAGGAAGTCCAAGAAGATTTCCCGCAATGACAAACCGCATGAGATCACCTGAAACCAAGGAAGCCATGCATCAATGCAAGTTTGAAAGATTGCAAAAAGTGAATTACATTTTTTTTTCTCGTTCACTAGTGTCTTTTGAGTGTGAGATAAAAACTTCCAGAATACCACATTTCAAATTCTTCCAACGACAATGAAGTAATACTAACTTATCAGTGTGGCTACCAACCACTTTAAATTCAATGATTTTGACATGCATCAGGAGATTGCTATAAAATTTTCCAGAGAGAGAAATTAAAAACCAAAAATAATTATCTTCTCAAGCTTCAATTCAGATTGTAGAACAGCTGACCTGTGACCCGCATGTCTGTCTCCCCATCTTTAAGAGCAGCTGGGGGAATTATAGGTGCTGTCATGCTGTTTTGCACAAAATAATTAGAGAAAGGAAAAAGTGTGCATATCAGTTAAATTCTGAGTTTCTACCAAAGAAAAAAATGCATGATTTAAATTGTGGTCATTCATGACAAAGGTACCCACACTTGAAAAAAAGAAAGAAAATAAAAAAAAACAGCGCTACTTATAGAGGTGGAAAATGAGTATAAGACCACTGACTAGTGATGACATCTATCTTCAAACACACAAAAATATAACTAAGACCTGTTTTGCAGAGTTTTCAACAGAAGATGTTTCCCAAATTGAAAGTGGCATTGTAAAATTTTCCCAGAGAATTTTATAAACTTGTTTGGTATTTCGTGTTTTTTTTTAACTTTATCTGTTTCAAGAACTCTGAAAATGAAAACGTACATCTAAAAAAAGTAAATGAAAGAGGCCCAGGAAATGGAAATAACATGTCACGATGACTGTATTCAACAACAAGAAAAATTCGCAGTACATATAATACATAAATAACAGGTCTTTCTCATCAATGTTCCTATAAATAAACAAGAGAAACATTTTCGGAACTTGGAATGTAACACCATCTAGTTTAGCTTTATATAGAATTATAAGAATACGAATAAGGAGCGGACAGGTGCACACCCATTACTTCAGTAATCAGTTAGGCTTTACATACCCTGTTGTGGGGGTCACTATGACATCAACCTTCTTGAAGATCTCCATATGATGGTACATAATCCTTCTCCTGAAACAAATTAGGTGACCCTGTCATAACCCATAAGAAGTTACTGTATATTTTCAGAGATCTTTGAAACATTTGCATACCATGCCAATTCCAAATGAGATAAACCAAGTATTTCTAAATGCAATGCAATTCACTATGGAAAGAACATTAAAATGTAACAGAATTCACATTTAGAGGCTTGTTATAGCCAAGTGGGGATCTATAAGCTAAAGAGCAGGTGTTACTGGAAGCCTGGAAGTTGGCCACCTCAAGTCCATTTATGTCGCAAAAAACCCTACCGAAAGAAGTGGGAAAGAAGACCAATCAGCAGAGTCAGATGAAACAACTGGGTCCCATTATGGATAGGTGATACAAATTCAACTTCAATATGAGAAAAAAGTTATTTTTGAGCTTCTACAGATGCCTGGTTAAATGATCAGAGACAAATTTGAAAGTAATGATCCATGAATCACTTCTTTTAACAATGATCACAATCTATGTGCCAAATTTCAGGTTGCAAAGAATTGGAAACTAACGACAGTTTAATAGGCACTGGAACATTGTTTTGAGAATCCTCCAAATAAATATTACTGTAAAACTTGAAATTGGGATTTGGAGCATGACAGAAACTAATATTGACAAGCTTCAGAACCTAAAATGTCCCTACAAAGAAAAAACGATTCCAATTCCTCAGGAATAAAAAGAATCCTAACGAAATATCATAAAAATGTTTAGTCGCTTTAGTCAGTTTTCAATTGATACAGGATGCTTGTATGGTTCCTAGAAGCTTGCACTACAACAATGAACTTAAATAAATGTATGATATTACCAAACATCCCAAAAGGTATTAAAGATTTCAGCCATATAATTGTTTTCTGGTAATTATTTTGCCTCACCTAAGACATTGGGCAGCAATATAATCTGACGCAGAAAATGATCGGAAAAGAGCCACATTAGTGCGTGAGTCATATGACAATTTTGCACCATATCTACAGACATAAGAGTAAGAAAAAATCAATAAAATAACATCAGATATAAATAAAAACCGAAAGAAATAGGATCATTCTTTCATATGTCAACCTCCCACCAATTCTTGACTTTTCTATAAATAAAGTCTCTGGTTTTGTTTTTTCAATAATAAAATTGTTTTTTTTTTCTGAACTTTATCACGAGTGTCTTTTGCCCCTTTATTTAAGTGTATGTCTATACATTTTCCCATTTTACATAATCTTTTTCTATTAACTTCAAATGCTAAATAATTATTTTTTGAATTACACTTGAGTTGCTTCTTTTGTAATAGATCTAAATTTTCAAGTGATCTCGTACTCTGCATGCTTTAAAAAAAAAACATAATTTATTCACGTTACTCAAGTTCATTCAAAAAGAAACTTCCGATGTAGATACTCGATCAATCAAAAATTATAGTCCTTTATACATGCTTAGTAGCGGCTTTTTAATACTGAAGGAAATTGAAGACATTTAAAGATTAAAGTATTGAAGTTATTCTAGGACACTTCAAAAGTTTGAAACAACAGACAATTATACACATAATATAGAAAATATTCTCAAGATATTGAAGTTTTTGTGTATATTATGTCTACGTTTACTTTCACTTTTATGTTATATAAGTTTGCCGAAACCCCCCCACTTAAAAGTATATTCCTCCCCCTGCCAGTATAGATAACCCAAAAGAAACATACCCGTCCTCACAATATGGATTCAGTGCATTGAGAAACTCAGATCCAATTGAAATGAGATGAGCAGTACGCATTTCATGGAGCTCAGGTACAACAATCTCCACCATCTATGATAAATGGACATGCAGAGTCTCAGCTAACATCAAAGAAGTTATTCCTCAACTTAAGAAACAAGAATGAGTTTCAAAAAGATACAAAGTACATGACAATGATGATGACTTACTTCACAACCATGGGTTTTCAATAGAAGACTAAGAACATCCTCACACGTATCAGAGATATCAGTCGAATGTACGTCATTAAACCACTGCAGGAGAACGTTTGTATATTCATAAGATGTCATGTAACATCTAATCGAAATGACCATAGAAAGGGTAATTACCGCTGTATACTTCCCCAGTCGCAAGGATCCCAGAGTATTCAAACTGTCATACAATGACAAATTTGGCACAGAAGGTGGGGACTACAAAAAATAGTGAACAGAAACTGGTGTCAGATATGGAAGAAATTAAGAGGGTTCACACCTTATATATGTAAAACTGCTTGTAAAATTGAATGAAACAAACACCTGTCTTACCATTTCACACACTTCACACACTGAACAAACCATCTCAGCAATAAATTCATTTATAACTACATTTAAAATTTAACTACAAAGAAGATAGTACATTTTTTAATCCACTATCAAAAAACAATCTTATTATATTACATGCACTAGGTTTCTTTCTTCCAGGAAATAGACTTCCCTTTGCCGGTCAAGAACGAGGTCTCATTTCAAACGAGTTAAGAAGGAAAGTAGAATAAGAGTAAAGGGGAATTATGAATCTATTTTCGTGTACCATTTAAGCCGGTAATAACTAATTATACTTACCGGTTTCAAACTAAGTCTATCTGCAAGAGAGGTGCCCAAAATTGCCGAGTACCTGATAAATTATTATTTTGGTCAGAACACATTAGTAATACTGGAGGTCTTTGGCCAATGCACCAAACATAAAACTGAAAATAATTAGGTTTAAGTAGGAAAAGTTTATTACACATGAGTCACATGACACATCCTGAGAAGGATGGAAGCAAACACCAGCAAGAGTAATGGAATACATGTTCACAAGTATGAGTTACTCACACTAACATGACATCCTCCACTGTAGATGCAATTGGTCCAATAATTTCCACAGTCCCATCCTCACATAATGATCTGTGATGTAAAAGTGCACAAAAAGTATATCAATTTGGCATGAAGCACATGTCACAACATCCCAGTCTGATGCTTGTTGCTTGTCTACATGATTGCATATGTCAAAATTTTATGAGTTATCAATTATCATACTACTTCGATAGGGTTAAACGTATAAGCCATACTATAAAAGTTAGAGAGAGAGAGAGAGAGAGAGAGAGAGAGAGAGAGTAAGCATATATTAAAACTAAAACATGAAACAAGCTTGTCCATTAATAAATTTTGTGTTACATGAGAAAAATCTACAGTCAAAGCTGTTTTTCCTATTTAGATGATTTATATGCTTCCAATATAGTTCTCTTAACAATTGAGAGTAATGTGGTAGGTCCTAGAAAAAAAAGGATCCCCTTTTCAAAGTACCAACTCACCCTCCAATATCTGTCCGTCCATATGTTGTCTTCAAGCCCACTACACCACACAGAGAAGAAGGAATACGGACTGAACCTGCCTTTTTACATTGATTTAAGCATCCCAAATTAGTATAAAGGAAAGTAAGAAACAATATTAAGCCTTTCATAACTATTTTTTGCACAACCTCCACCATCAGTTCCAAGCGCTGCAGAACACAGTCCAGAAGCTACAAGTGCCGCAGGGCCCGATGAAGATCCACCTGTATACCTTTCTGGTGCATGGGGATTTCTTGTTGTTCTAATGAAACAAAATTGAGAAAGAAAAAAAAATCAGTAATATAAGACTCAAGTGAGAAAACCATGCTAATTGTGAAACAAAAGAAAATAACGCTACTTGTATTTATCTCTCACACAGGAAAAAAATACTGCATAAAGTTTTGTCACAGTATAACAGTGGTAGTTCGCCTATATCCTAACAACTTAAGCGTTTGAGATTATCAAGTTTACAGTTTAAACATAAGCACACAGGAAAAATGAACTGTATTTAAATCAAAGGATCAAATTGTATAACTATGACTTTTGACATGTTAGACACATTGTGTCTATGAAAAACACTGCACATACAAAATCCATCACATGGTTGCTGAGAAAGAATTGTTTACCCATAGTTCGAATTATTTCCGGTTGTACCCATGCCCAACTCATGCATATTTGCCTTCCCAATGAAAATCACGCCGCAACTACGTAATCTCGAAACACAAACTGCATCCTTCTTGACAGTGCGAACCTCATGCATCCATGTTGTTCCACCTGTTACCATAGAGTGATTAGTTAAGTAGGGTCAAATGTTTAACATATATTCTAAACACAAAGGTGAAGATTATTTACCCTTAGATGGATGGGGAAAGCAGTCTATATCATCCTTGATTGCCACAAAAATCCCGTCTAAGATGGATAAGGGATTCCCTACACAACCAAAACAAATGGGCATCAAAGCTTACTACTGGGACACTCTACCATAGGTTAATAGCCAACACAATCATTACAGCCAATTATCCTTCTATTAATACCTTCCTCGAACCTCTTTGTCGAAGCTGCAGCTTGGCTCCTGACTTCTTCAGGGTTGAAAGTAATCAACAGAGGTTGTGGTGGTTTCTTATTACTGAATTCATCTATAACTGAAATTACATGCTCCGCGACCTGTGAATAAGAAAATAAACTCATAAAAAAAATCAATTTAAGGCGAACCGAGTCATAAGATAGTATCAACTTACCAGTGACGGGGTTGCAAGCTTGGAACGATAAGCATAAGCATAATCACGTATCCTCCAGTACCGAAAAGATTGAATTGAATTCCCATTCCAGCAGCTAGCAGGATCATACTGTGGAAGGCATTTCAAAGCCACTTCAACTCTGTCTTCTGGTTTTCCATCTTCATCAAGAACAACCACCCCGGCTTCTAGTTCTAATTTTCACATCACATTCACCAGGTCAGTGATCCTTACATCCAATTCCATTAAAACAATGGAGTACAACAAAAGATAAAACCTTTTGAGACCCAAATTAATAAAAATCAAAACCAAAAAACCTGGAGGGGGAAATTCAGGTTTGAACATGGGTCCCTCTGGTATCAGAGTATTCCTCAACAACTGTGGATTGCAATAACAGATAATTTACTTTCAGTCTCTTCTAATTCGAATCGAAAATCTCGAACACAGTAGAACATTTCAACAAGTAATTGAATTACTGAAAAAGAAAGCAACACAGAATTTTGAAAGACCTGAGTCATCTTGTTCTGCTTCTTCATAGCTGAGAGTATGAAAGAACCTACGATGGGGGCCTCAACAATCCTCACAAACAGCTTGAAAATCAAGCCAGTCAAATGTGGAGCTGCCAATCCAAAAACCCAACAAAATCCAAATCATCAAACTCAACAACAATCAATGAATTCATCTATAAATTCATAATTTGATATGATCATATGAGTGCGTGTATTGCTTTTGGCTGACTGACCCTTGATTTCTTCTTGCTCGTATTTGACGGCGGACAAGTCGACATCCTCGGCGGCCACCATCACCCGCTTCTTCCCCATTTTTAGCGGCAGCAACAAGTTCGGCACAAAGTCAAACAAATTTGTAGTCTGAGCAGTGGTAGAGAAAGAGACGGTGAAGGTGGTTGAGAGACAGAGAGAGCGGGGTACTATTTAGATTTTGCATTTATGCTGCCGTCCCTGATATTGTCATGAGGTAATGCATGACTCGGTCAGCCCTTTTTTCTCTTGCTGCATTGAATTGTCCGCAAAAACCAGTAAATATATTTAAAATTCTGAGAAACAAATTCCAACAAGAAAAAGTAATATTTTAGAATATTGTTTGAAATTGTTCAACTTTGGATTTTGAAGTCTCATTCAATCAAAAAACAGTCCAACTCAAGAAATAATATGGTATGGACCAAGCTTAACAATGTGTTGAAGCATTTTTCAAGACATTCAAATTGGATTTTCATTGTTCTACAATTCTATAGCATGATTGCCAGTTGACGTAATATCCAAACCAAATTCTTTCTCTTCAAAGTCAATTACCAAGTTTCAATTTGAAAAGCTCGTTTCTAAACCTCGAGCGTGATACTTTCAAAGTCTAAATCGTTTCTAAGTGATTCGTGTTGCTCTGTTGTACTTTAAATACACGTAACAATTTTCATGCAAGTGTCATGTTGTAGTTCAATTTACTTAAGTTTGAGTTAGTTTAACTTCCCAAACTCAATGGTACAATCTATTACTCACATATAGCACAATCCCTAAATTAAGAGTTTAGCTTTCTTGAGTTTTCGAAATTTAACTTTTAGTTTTTAGTTTTTAGTTTCTTTTTTTTTCTTTCTAAAATCTAAAAATAGTAATCAGACAAGTTTTATACTTTCAATAAAATAAAAATTAATAATTAATAATTTAAAAATAGTTATCATATAGCCCAGAAATTTACTTTATTAAATTTTGTTTGTGTGATGCGCCTTGTACCATGATATTTTGTAGAAATCATCAAAATGTTTGTTTGTATTCAACACCATCGAGGTTCTAAGTAGATCTACTGAACTTAGATCCTAATTCTATTTTAAAATTTCTTAAGTTTGTTTAAACCATTTGAATTAGTTGAATTATTACTTTAGGTAACATTGTACGTAATCGTACTCTTTTGTACCACTTTATTCTTATTAATACCAACTTATCCCTTTTAATTAGGCTATTTCTAACTTAAAGGGCTAAAATTTCAATATTTAGTCCTGTATTTTCCACTATTTATCTATACGTATGAGGTTAGGCAGCTTTTTCCTCCAATGGTAAGGGACCTAGAATTCCCAACCAACTTTATTATTTTGTTAAACTTTTGTATTTCGTTGATTTTTTTTTCCTAATAATTTTGGAATTAGTTTTTGTATAATCTATCTTGCCTTATTTTTGTGAACATTTTTATGTAAATAAAAATTCAAATTCTGAACAAAAAAAATAGTTGAGAAAATTGAATTTTTGTATGGATTAGTGAACAAATGCATGTGTATTTATAGAGTTTGGTATCATATCTAATTTGGATTAATTAATAATATTATTTTGATAGTTGGATTTTTTTTTATTACTGTTAAAATTGAATAAATGGAATTTGAGTCGTTGGATTTAAAATGATGTAACTGGGCGCGCCACACTGAATCAAAACCCAGGAGACGCGACAACCATTGGATGGCAATGGCACGCCAATCTGCATCGTAGAAACCATGTTACTGGTGCAGTTGCCCCCAATCGATCGTTATCTTCCAGCCAGCTAACTTGCACGGGCCCGCGTGGGCTGGCCTGCTACTAATGGTCTCACGTGGGCCCCCCATCACACTTGCAATCTTACCCATTTGGAGTGGGAAGCAATCCCAAATTTCCACCCTTAAACCCAAAATCCCAAATTTCCACCTTAAAATACACCTCTCAAAGAGGTTTTGGGCCCAAATTTTAAGATTTTTTTTGTTACCCATCCTCCATTGGTGATAGCCTTATAGTTGCACACAAAGTATTTGGAAGTAAAACACTCCTAACCATACCAGAATTGATATTCTTAATATTCTTGCTATCCAACATAAAACCACCATAGGTAGGTATCTAGGCATACACAATATTATTTTCTAGAAGGATCAAACTAATGCAAAGGAACTAATTATCAAGATAAAAAATAAACTAGCTAGTTGGAAGGCAAATTTTGTTTCTAAAGCTGGAAGACTAACTCTCATTAGGGCTAACCTCTTAGGTGTCCCCAATCATACTATGTCTTTTTTTAAGTGTCCTAAGAAAATCACAAAGGCTATAGATAGAGAAAGTAGGAATTTTTTTTGGGGAAAAGATTGCAAACTTGTCTTTAGTGGCTTGAGATATAGTTTACAGCTTTAAGGAAAATGGGGGATTGAGTATTAGGAAAAGTGATTACTTTAATAATTCTTGTTTAGCAAAACTTGGCTAGAAAGTCCTAACGGATAACCAAAATTGGTGGGTACAAATTGTTAAGAATAAATACTTGAAGAGAGAGGATTTCCTTAACACTAAAGTCAGACAGAACCACTCATGTGCCTAGAAAGATATCCTTAAGGCTAGAGATATTATTAGAATGGGGTTGAGGTGGGTTGTGGAAAATGGAGAGAGTATCCTTTTTTGGACCCATAACTAGGTTTTTCCTTTCCCACAATCCAACTTTATTTCTCCCAGTCTTAATGATATCAATCTAAACGTAAAAGTGAGTCAATTCATTATTAATGGACAATGTGATAGAGATCATCTTCGATTGCTAGTTGATGAGGACATTATGAATAAAATTTGTAGTACTCCCCTCCCCTTAACCCCCAATGCGATATGTGTTGTTGGGGGCCTAATGCTAATGGTAAGTTCTCAATTAAGTCGGCAACATGGATACAAAATACTGATAATAACAATGAGAATTAAGAGAGCTTCTTAAGAAAATGTGAAAGCTTAAACTCCCCAATAAAGTTAAAAATTTTAGTTGGCTTCTCATAATTGGAAGGCTTCATACAAGAGACAGATTATCAAGATATGTCAATAATATCTCGTCCACCTGCCCTATGTGTGATTTAGAGGATGAGAACATATCTCACTTATTTATAAATTGTAATTTTGTGAGGCTAGTTTGGAATTGTCAAAATATCTCTAACAACATAAGATTAAATCAATCTCTCCCTTTTAATGATTGGCTCAATGAATTAACTGTTAAGAATGATGCAGGTTTGTGGGATCTTAGTAAAGTTTTACTAGTTTGCTGGCAAATTTGGAAGGTGAGGAATCTGGTGGTATTCCAAAATAAAGTTCCAAAACCTACATGGATCGTTAAGTCTGCCTCAATCTCGAAAGGGAGTTCATAGATGCCAATGGTATAATTCATGTGGTTTGCGATGGTAGCAGGTCTTCCTCACCATCTTTTATCCAGTGGTCCCTTCTGAATGCTGGTTTTGTTAAACTTAATTTCGATGGCTCGGTGGTGAATCAAGGTGCTGCTGCTGGGTTTGTGATTAGAAATGAGAAAAGATAACCTATTGTTGTGGGGGCTAGATTTATTGGTTAAAATACTATTTCGATTGCAGAATGTCTGGCGTTGTGGGATGGCCTGTGGATGGCTAAGGCCAAAGGCTTGGCTCGCATTGTGGTGGAGGGTGATTCAAAGCTGGTGATTGAGTCTATCAGTGGAGCCTATAACCCCCCTTAGAGATTGAAGTCCATCCTGGAGGATATTCACTGGCTTGCTAGGTCTTTTAAGGATATTTGTTGGAAGCATGTTTTTAGGGAAGCCAATTTTCTGGCAGATGTTATAACTAGTCTGGGTTATTCTGTTACTGATTTTCATGTTTGGGATGGAACTCTTCCTTTGGAAGCCCATTAGACCTTCCTGTTTGATTGCACCCAAATTGGTTGCCCTATGAGCTTTTCTATTTAATGACGTCTTTTTCTATTTAAAAAAAAAGGTGTTTGAAAGAAATTTCCTTCCACTTGTCCCACTTTGAAATCTTGGCAAACTAAGATAAGAATTGGTCGGCCTTTTTCTTCTTGAATGGACTTGACCATAAATGTGGGGTTGACCTAGCGCATTAAATTTAGACATATATTAGGACTTACTAAAACATACATATAGTAAACGTGCACTTCTAATTTCTATCTCTTTTCTCATATGACTGAAGGTGTACGATAGTATTTTTTTTCTTTCAAAAAAGGTGAATAACTGATGGTAAGTTACGATTATTCACCTTTTTTTGGTTCGGAGCAAGGAATAAAATATCGGTAATATCGGTAGTCCGAAAACACGGAAATATCGATCGAAATATCGGGATAATATCGATATCGATAAAAATTACATGGAAACCACGGAAATTGTAAGAAAAACTTGGAAATTTTTATTGAAACTTTGCAGGATGTTTATGTGAACACGAAAATTTCCTGAAACGAAAGAGACAAGAACAACGTGCACAAACAAATATTTGTATTTGATGATTTTGGGTTACAATCTCTCTCTATTTTGATCCTCTGATTCGATCTCCGTAAGTTGTGTATTGATTTGTGGATGTTTCGTTGATCTAAGGGCCGTCGAGGCTTGATCTTGGATGAACTGTTGGAAGTTTCTTCAAGGGGCCGTGGGCTTGATCTTTGAAGGTGGATTTGAGCGAATCTTCAAGGAGCCGTTGGGGCTTGATCTTGAGGATGAGTGTTTCTTCAAGGGCCGTTAAGGCTTGATCTTGAATAATGGTGATGAACGGATCTTCAAGGGCTTTTGGGCTTGATCTTGAAGAACAGTGATGAACGGATCTTTAAGGGCTTTTGGGCTTGATCTTGAAGAACGGTTGGATTTGTGTATTTGTTGATGTTGTTGATGTTGTTGATCCAAAGGGCCGTTGGGGCTTGATCTTGGATGAACGGATGATGAACGATGGTGCTTTCTTCAAGGGTCGTTGGGGCTTGATCTTGAATTGGTGGAAGTTCTTCAAGGGCCTTTGGGGCTTGATTTTGAATTGGTGGATGGTTGATCCAAGGGCCGTCGGGGCTTGATCTTGGAAGAACAATGAACGAGGAACGAAGAACACTTTCTTCAAGGGCCGTCGAGGCTTGATCTTGAATTGGTGATTGTTGATCCAAGGGCTGTCGGGGCTTGATCTTGGAAGAACGATGAACGAAAAACGAAGAAGGCTTTCTTGATTCTTCAGGAACCTGGATGCTTGAGAGCTTCGGAGTTTCAGAGCTTCAGAGCTTCAAGGTGTAATATGAATTGGTTCCCCCAAATGAATGAAATTGGCTTCTATTTATAGAATTTTCCAAAGCCTAATTTTGAATATAATATTCCAGATGAAATAAGTCGTTTCTGCCAGGTGTTGACATGTGTCCTGTTTGATGACTTTTCCAACTTATTTCGATTTTTTGTTTAGACACACGCTACGTGTAAAATTTATGTAATACATGAGCGCTGAAACTTTGATTTATAGGTCAACATTTATTTACCGAAATTTCGATGTCTACAGTTTATTTAGTCAATTATCTATTAGTTTATCACAAAAAATTGGAAGGAAATGTATTGCATGATGGATTTAACATTATCAAGTTGATTATATAGCGAGCTGACAAACATTGTGAGTGTAGAAAATATGTAGAAATTAATGAAAGAAGTCTAAACACACCATAATCATTTATATATAATGAATTAGTACAATATTTTACACTTTATACATTGCATGGTAAGATACATGAGTGACTTAGTACCACATAGAGTTCCTATGAGGTTCAAAATTTTCACTATCTTCATCATCTCTATGTGTAGAGTGAGTGTATTTTGAAGAGTAGTTAGCAACCATGGCAATGGTTTTCAAGAACCAAAACCCAAAAGTCAATAGGAAACCGAATACTTCGGTATTTTTCGGGATTACCAAACAAATGGGATTTGGAAACCAATCCCATATTGAAAATTTCGGTATTTTTCGGGATGGGATTCCCGAACTTCAGGATGGTTTTGGTTTGGGATTTTTCGGTTTGGGTTTGGGACTTTTGTCGGTTTGGTTTGGGATTTTCCGGAATTTTTTCCAACCCTACCATGTAAGTGACCAAATAAAAAATAGAAAAATTAAAAACCACATGCCATTGACTAAGTAATTAATTGACACAATTTAAAATATAATACCACAAAAAATTTGGAATATGTGCAAATTTGTTTCTTGTAAAAAGAATTCAAAACAAAACCATATATATAAATATTGTAGCATATTATCACAACAACATAAGTGGTATAGTGGTTAAGGCGTTAAGGAGTTAAGCGGGAGGGGTTCGAACCCTTCTATGCTCAAAATTGAGACTTTTCCAAATTTCAGGATTTTTGGACTAATATCACGATATTATAGCTAATATCGCGATATTATAGCTAATATCGCGATATTATCGATAATATCGCGATATTTTGACGAAAACTCATTGGATACTCATTAAAATATTGGTAACTCAAAAAAACGAAAATATCGGCGATACTTCGCCGATATTTTGGATATTTTCTTCCATGGTTCGGAGAGACTATAGGGAATTTCACCCTACTCATGACCAGAGTCAACCAGACTCACCAACTCGAAGCATCGAACCCGGGACCTCTCGTATTTTTTTGTTTATTAGAGAGTCGCGGTCCGTACCCTTATCACTAGACCACTTGTTATGATTTACAATAGTATGTTTCTCGATAGGACTAGATGCCCTCGTATTGTGTGCGTGTGTAAAAGAGAGAAAATTTCAAATGAAAGAAGATTTGGTACTTTTCTCAAAACTTTCCTAGTTTTTCTACTTACTGACTGGAGACTTTTGAGGCTAAATACCTAACATTCAGAAAAATTTTGACCCAAAAAAACACACATATATACATATACGTAGGTCCTTTTATTGTAATTTTGACCCAAAGTCTAAATCGTTTCAAAGTGATTCGTGTTGCTCTATTGTACTTTGAACACACGTAACAACTTTCATGCAAGTGTCATGTTGTAGTTCAATTTACTTAAGTTTGAGTTAGTTTAACTTCCCAAACTCAATGGTACAATCTATTACAATCCCTAAATTAAAAGTTTATTAACTTTTAATTAATCTTTCTTGAGTTTTCAAAATTTAACTTTTTGTTTTTAGTTTCTAGTTTCTTTTTTCTTCTAAAAACTAAAAATAGTTATCAGACTGTTGTAGGCCTATTTGATTAAACGATCTAGGGTTTAGAGAGAGAGAGGGCGGCTACACTTAGAGAGAAGAGAGATTGATTTAATTGTGAGGGGTGTTTGATTCACCCCATTGTACCTTTATTTATAGTAGTAGGAGAGGTAAAAACCTTTCCCTTTAGGATTACAACATTTAATAGGAAATCTACTCCTAATAGGAATATAAGATACATTCCCAGATTCCCTAGGATTTACACAATCACATTCCTATTCTAAATATGATTGCAACACTCTCCCTTGAGTGTGTAAATACTCAACAAACCATCGCATCAAATCTTCAGCAGATAATATAGAATAGTTGATGAAGTCATCGGCACAACGGGTGATCGCAAGTCTCAAATTTAAGTGAAGTATGCATTTGTGGTAAAACTCACAAAATCCTCACTATGGTAAAACCCAAGGCATGGGGAAAACCCCATAGACTAAGGAGAAAAGTGAGAAGTATGCATAATGTCTAAAACAAACGTCAAACAGGACGAAAGTAGTAAACTTAACGGAGTATGATTAACCCAGGATGGGTGCCTCATTAAAACCTTGTTAGGTAGCAAAAACCCAATGGGAAAAATGTTTCTAATCGTAGGAAAAAGAATACATTAAGATCATATGAGTATGCTTCTAGATACACCCCCTGAGTTAGACATAACTTCTAAATAAGAGAACTACAAGCGATTCAACTTAGATAATTTACGCATACCGATTCCTTGGACGAGCTTCTGAAATGTAGACTTGGGCAATGACTTGGTGAAGAGATGGGCCAAGTTGTCCTATGAATGGATTTGCTTGACTTCAATGTTCTGATGCTACTGCTGGTGTGAGTAAAAGAACTTTGACGCTATGTGCTTGGTGTTATCTCCCTTAATGTATCCCTTCTTCAACTGCTTGATACATGTCGCATTGTCTTCAAAGATCATCGTAGGAAGGCCAACAACTGATGTAAGACTACTAGTGCTTCAAATATGTCCCATAACTTCTCTCAACCAGAAGCATTCACGCGATGGTTCACGCAGAGCGGGAATCTCAGCATGGTTAGACGAAGTCGCAACTAGCGTTTGCTTGGTAGACCTCCAAGATATAGCGGTGTCTCTAACGGTAAAGACATAACCCGTTTGAAAACGTGCTCTATGTGGGTCAGACAGATATCCAGCATCTGCGTAACTAACAAGGCGAGAATAAATCTGAGGACCATAGAGGGCGGCAACACTCGGAGATTTGTGGGTATAGAACAAGCCCAAATCCATAGTACCCTTGAGGTAGCAGAAAATGTCTTTAACACCATTCCAGTGCCTGCGTGTGGGCGCATTGCTGTATCTTGCCAAAAGATTCACAGTGAAGGAGATGTCGGGTCTAATGCACTGAGCCAAGTAAAATAAAGCCCCAATTACACTTAGGTAAGGAACTTCAGGTTCCAAAATCTCTTCCTCATCCTCTTTTGGATGGAAGGGATCTCGTTTAGCATCTAGAGTCCGAATGACCATGGGTGTACTCGAAAGTTTCGCTTTATCCTCATTAAAACAACGCAACACATTTGGGTGTAGTTTGATTGATGTACTAGGATTTCAACCCAACAATGCTCGATTTCCAGGCTAAAACAATATCAAGTTTTCCTAAGATCTTTCATTTCAAATTCTGATTTCAAGTGTGCAGCAATTTCCTCAAGCTTTGCGGGAGTCCTAATGAGGTTTATGTCATTGACATAAACTGCAACGATTGCAAATCCAGAATGTGACTTCTTTATGAACACGCATGGGGGTAATTCGCTGTTCACATAACCTTGACTTGTCAAATATTCACTCAGACGGTTATACCACCCACATCCGCCCGGATTGTTTGAATCCGTAAAGTGACTTCCTCAACCTAATTGAGAGAGTGTTCCGTGGTCTAGAACTATTTGAACCAGTCATAGAAATACGCAGTTACCACATCCATAAGCTGCATATTTAGTTTTTCGGAAACTACCAAATTGATTAGGTAGCAGAACATTATAACGTCCATTACGGGGGAATACGTCTCCTCATAATCAATCACAGGGCGTTGAGAGAAGCATTGCGCTATGAGGCGTGCTTTGTATCGCACTATTTCATTCTTCTCATTACGCTTCTTCACGAAAACCCACTTGTAGCCAACAAACTTCAAGCGTGGTGGTGTAGGAACGATAGGTCCAAACACTTTAAGTTTTGCGAACGAATCAAGTTCAACCTGGATTTCTTGTTTCTAGTTTGACCAATTGGTTCTACATCAGCATTCATCGACGGAACGTGGTTCAATGTCATCGTTAAACATGTTGTCAGTAGCTACTGAGTGCGCGAATGCATCATCGACGATCATCTCATTCATATTCCAAACCTCATCCAATACTCCATAGTGGATCAAAATCTTGCGATTCTCGAGAGGTCGGCATGTTTCATCTGAAGCATCACCGTAATCTAGAATAACCTCATGCGTTGGAATATATGAGTGAGCGATGGTCGGATTCAAACTAGAGTCACTAGTTGGTGCAATTTTCCTCTTCTGGGGTTGTGAATCCTTTGAACCAAGGGGTTTGCCATGCTTAGGGGTCAAAACAGATGCTTGCCATATGGAGGGTGCGGCCTCCCCATCTTCGGAGGTGGTCCGACCTTCCCAATATGGTTTTTGACGTACGCGAGGTACATATATCCTTACAGGTGTGTTTACAGTGAGTATATGTGATCTTGCCACCTTTGCTAGATCATTAAAAGCATCCAACATGCTTTGAACAATGCTCTGAAGATCTATAATTTGACATACCAGTTTTAGACTGGGTAGTGCAGGGATCTAAATAAGACATAATGGGAGCATACCATGACAGTTCGCGGCGTTCTACGGGAATGTTAACATGCTTATCTCCCCCTAACGACGGGAAGAATGTCTCATCAAAGTGACAGTCCGCAAAACATGAGGAGATCTCCTGTCAAGGGTTCTAAGTAGTGAACAATTGATGGTGAATCATAACCGACACAGATTCCAATTTTTCTCTGAGGACCCATTTTAGTACGTAGCGGTGGCATTATTGGCACATAAATGGCGCACCCAAACACCCATAAATGCGAGACGTCAGGCTCATATCCAGTGACCAACTATAATGGTGAATGTGGTTGAGTATCAGTAGGCCTCAGGCAGACCAACATAGCTGCGTGCAATATTGCATAGCCCCAGGCAGATGCCAGTAATTTGGTTCTTATAACCAAAGTTCGAGCGATCAATTGAATGCGCTTTATGAAAGCTTTTGCTAAGCCATTTTGGGTGTGAACATGGGGTACAAGATGTTCCACATCAATCCTTACTGACATGCAATAATCGTGAAAAGTCTGTGACGTAAACTCTCCAGCTTTACCTAGTCGAATTTATGGTATCTAAATGGTCCGTAGGTTGGTTGGATAGGTTCACAAATGTCCCCTTGAATCCTCTGAAGAAATTTAGGGGGGTCATGAATAATCTTTGTATGGGAAGGTTAAGTATTTAACTTCCCTAAAGAACACGTTTTGCATGGTGGGAGTCCAACATAAGGATGTAACTTATGCCCGTGTGAAGATTTGAGGATATGACGCATCATGTCACGTCCAGGATGTCCCAAACGGTCATGCCAAAGCAACAAAATGTCCTGGAACTCAGGCATAGGGCCGGCCACACTGTGGGCTTCTATGCCGCGAATGGTTGTGATGTACAACCCACTTAGCAGACGTTCCAACTTCTCATTAATATACTTCTGGCTATATTGGTATGAAGTGATACAAAGAAATTCAGAACCATTATCTTCAGTGGTTTCAAGATGATATTGATTATCTCAAATATCTTTAAAACTCAGCAACATTCTTCCGAAACGTGGAGAATAGAATACCTCCTTAATGGTCAAAATTGTACCATTAGACAACATGATTCGTGCCTTTCCATATCCTTTAATCAGGTTGGATGAGCCTGAAAGAGTTGTCAAATGAGCTTTCTTGGGTATTAAGTTAGTAAAATAGTGTCGTTCAAGCAAGATGGTGTGCGTGGTTGCACTATCTGCCAGAGAACTAACTTCCCCACTAAACATACCTAGAAATAAATTGATTGAATTGGTCACATGCATAAATATAAGTCCATTCATTCAATTAAGCAATTCAAGAAAATAATATCCATTCAAATAACAATCTATAATTCAAAACAAATCAAAACCAAACAAATTATTCTAAATACTTAGAAAATTGTTCAAAATTAAACCATAAACCTAGAAAATAGGGGGTCGGGCCGGCCACTCCTATTGGGTTCGGCCACTAGGGGTAAACACCCAAAAACATGTCTAATTTATTCATCCATAGACACTAATGCATCTTGAAAATCCAATATCTCCATTGATATAGTTGCATCTTCCGGATGATCCACATATGCAAAATTAGACTCACGACGGGAATGATACTTGGCAATAACCTCAGGGGGAGCTCGACATAAGTGTGACCAATGATCCATTGATCCACAATGATAGCACAAGTCCAGTTCAGTAGAAGCGAGCTGAACGAGAGCTTTGCCCTTTTTTTAGGGCCTTAGGGGCAAGTGGTGGACGTTGCTGGGTCACATTTCTTCCCTTAGGTGCGGCACTCTGTTGACCTTGGGCCCGTGGTTGGGCTTGCCGCCCATTGCCATGGCCATGACGATTCTTTCATCATTTATGGTTTCTAGAATAGGTTACATGCGTTTCAGGCGCGACGTTCGAGCAAGTGGGTCGCAATTGATGATTCTTCATCAAAAGCTAGTTCTGTTTTTCAGCAAGAAGTAAAACAGAGATCAAATCCAAAAACTTGGTGAATTTTGTGCCCTATATTGTTACTGCAGGACAATATTGATGGCATGGAAGGTTAAATAGGTCTTCTCTAGAAGATCTGATTTGGTTAGTTCCACTTTGCAGAATTTCAACTGTGAACGGATTCTACAAACTTCAGAGTTGTATTCATTCACCGACTTAAAGTCCTAGAAGTGAAGATGCTGCCACTCGTGTCTTACTTCAGGCAAGTATATGTTTTTCTGTTGATCGAAACGGTCAGATAGAGCAAGCCAGAAGGTGTGTGGGTCATCCTCAGCGAAATACTCAGCTTGCAGTGTATCATGGATATGCCTTCGAATGAAGATCATTGCAATAGCATTCTAAGCTTCATCAACAGGTTTGTCGGCGATAGGTTTCTCAATAGTGGCTCTAATGCCCTTTGCAGTCAGATGGAGCTTCACGTCTTGAACCCACTTCAAATAGTTTCTTCCAGAGACTTCTAGAGCGGAGAAATCGAGCTTGTTCAAGTTCGACATGTCCCTAAAACAGAAGGAAAAACGTGAGTAGTCATATGGTAAGCCATAGACATATATCGTAGAACATAAAGGTTATATAAACATGTATTGGTTTAATTTATGCATGAAAATTATAGGTTTCATATGGTATATTTTGAATGAAAACTTTGGGTTTCAAAGGCACTAAATTTGAAACTACAGGTTCAATTTAGTTTTAGGAGCAATTAGTTCATAATGAGAGGTTCTGTAAGAAATACAGAATGCAATATACTAATTTGAATATAGTGGATTTGAGGTTCTTCGGGAACTCAAGTGTGAGAGCTTTGTTACTACAAAAGTATGTGACGATTCAATGTATACAAATAAATTATTGAATCGTTAATGTCCAAAAGTGATCTTCAAGTTAATAATTTTGGATTCATTATCAGATTAATGGACTGCATGTCACTTTTAATTAATTCAATAAATCAGGCCATACGGGGTTGATTGTAGAAGCTAAATAATATTAAAATAATATTATTGGATCGAAAATATAGCCCCAAAAATATTTGGGTTGGGTGCCGTGGGTAAGCAAGGCCCTAAGGCCTCAAGGGTGGACTGCAGGTTTGGGCTTCAAGGGGGGTTAAGGCTTAGCGACAGCTAGCATGTGAGGTGAGGCACGGGAGGACAAAGCCCAGCCTCGTGGGCTGGCGTGTAGGTTCGTATGGGAGCCTCGTCGTATAGGCTGGTTTCCTGTGTTGCAAGCCGTAAGAAAAACTAAGCCCAATCAAGTGGGCTAGCACCGGAAGGAGCAGGTTTACGGGCCTGGGTGTGTGCGGGATAAGGACCCAGCAAGCAAAGCTTGCCGTGGGTTTGGTCTAGATTTAGGAAGGCTGCAAGCCTCCTTAGAGGTAGAACTAGGGCTTCAGGCCCATGCCAGTCAATCAGGTTGAAGGCCTGAGGGTCCAAATAGGTGCAGCAAAGCCCATAGGGTTGCTACCGATATTGTGTCGTAGGGGTCGTGCCATACTATGTCCAATTTCCCTTAGGGTTTAGGAAACCCAAAATTGCTTCTAATTTATTTTATATAATTTGACTCGCATATTCAACATAAGAATATAATTGTATGATGCATGAAACAAATATATATATTGACAAATATATGAACATATACAATATATATATATATATATATCGAAAGTAAAATATAAACATAGAGGGGTTCATGCATCATGGGGAATGTTTTCATGCTTCGTGGACGTTTCAAATATCTTCTTTTATTTTAAGCGTACATGATTATCAGAAAACGAATAAGCCTTTGAATTTGGTGGATGATAGCCTCCTCCTACGATGCGTCAATTCCTCAGCTTCTGGCAAGGGTGTGCTGAGAACGTGTTGTAGGCCTTTTTGATTGAACGATCTAGGGTTTAGAGAGAGAGAGAGGGCCGGTTACACTTAGAGAGAGGATAGATTGATTTAATTGTGAGGTGTATTTGATTCACCCCATTGTGCCTTTATTTATAATAGTAGGAGAGGTAAAAACCTTCCCCTTTAGGATTACAACATTTAATAGGTAATCTACTCCTAATAGGAATATAAGATACATTCCTAGATTCCCTCTAGAATTTACACAATCACATTCCTATTCTAAATATGATTGCAACACAAACAAGTTTTATACTTTCAATAAAATAATAATTAATAATTAATAATTAAAAAAAAAGTTATCAAATGGCCCATAAATTTACTTTATTAAATTTTGTTTGTGTGATGTACCTTGTACCATGATATTTTGTAGAAATCATCAAAATCTTTGTTTGTATTCAACACCATTTGAGGTTCTAGGTAGATCTAATTAACTTAGATCCTAATTCTATTTTAAAATTTCTTAAGTTTGTTTAAACCATTTGAATTAGTTGAATTATTACTTGAGGTAATATTGTACGTAATTGTACTCTTTTGTACCACTTTATTCTTATTTATACCAACTTATCCCTTTTAATTAGGTTATTTTTAACCTAAATGGCTAAAATTTCAATATTTTGTGACAGCCCGTCCCAAATTATTTTTATCGACAGTGTGAAATGTCTAAATTACCCTTAGACGTTAATTGGTGTTATGGGTGATATGTTTTGGCTGTGGCCCAATTCATGTTAAGTCCTAATTGTTTGGACCCAATTAGAACTAAATTTTTCCTAGTTTGTGGTTGGTTGTTTTGTTGCCAACTAGGACCACACACACTCACACACACCCATACCTTTCCCCGTTGACCTTTTTCTCTCCTCCCTCTCTCGGTTTTCATCCATTATCCGTACAATTGTACGGTCAACTCGTGAACCAATCAATTCAGGCACGGATTGAGGTTTTGGAAGCCATCTTCGTGTTCCTTGTGAGCTCAGGAACACATCCATACCATTTTTAGAATGTGAATCTTTCGAAAACCCGAGAACCCAGAAATCCCAGATTTTGAAACTGTTCATGTGATCGTGATCGTGGAATTTTCAATGAGTTTTAAGGTTCTAGGAAGCTTTAGGACGTCTACACGAAGCTCGGGGAGTAATTTTGAAGTGTTTTGGACATCGGGAAGCTCGTGTTCATTGAGTTTCAGAGGTTGCCGGAATGTTCGAGGTTTTGATAGATTTCAAGGCTTGAAAGTGGTAAGAATGTGTTCTACTCACTCTAAGCTTCATTTTGAGACAAATTTCATGAATTTTGGTAAGAAATGAAAAAGATATGAAGTTATAAAGTTTTTTCAAAAACCGTCGAAAATTCAAGTTGCAGACGGCGGCAACTAGCGAGGCTAGCCGGGAGAAGGAGAAGAATATTCCGTCAAAGTTGACGGAATATTTTAACGGCGTCAGGTAACGCTGTTAATTTCTGTTAGGGTTTTAATGGAATATTCCAAACGACAATTAAGTTTCCGTCAGGGTTGGTCGCGCGTGGAGGCGTGTCTAGCCGTGCCCTTGCCAACGCGTGGTGGCCTGTGGGTGGTCCAAAAATTATTTTAAAAATATGGGGATGTTCATGAGGTTGAGTAGATCACGTTGGTATATTCAAACTCCCCATTTGAGCATTGTATGAGAAGTTATTAGCTAGTTTTCGTTGTGTGCTTTAATTAACGTTTATTTAGTTATTTCGCATATAGGTGAGACCTATCCAGAGGACGAGCACCATCAATCGAGGCTCGGGGGCTACGACCCTTCGACATATCAGTGAGTGGGCTCTTGATTTTTCGTATATACCTATATACTTGAGATTTTTTTTCCCAGAAAATGAATTTGAATGATTATACGTTTTAAAATGCCATGCAAATTATCTGCTTATTTTATTTATCCATTAGTAGTTGCATATATTTATGATTGGTGTTGCGGACGCACAGGTAAGTGTCAGGTAAATTCATAAATTAAAGATATGAGATTGCTTTAGTTATGCGAGATATGATATGATGCATTGAGAGATCATAAACCTTCACCCCAGTGTTGGTGCTCCCACCCATAGTTAGGGCACAGTCCTTCACGCGATGTTCACCTCCCGCATCATATGCTCACCTTGGATCCAAGTTAGTTGCACAGGCTTGTCATACAGACCATTATAGGTGGTTCCGACTCATAGGTGACCCACGATCATTCGCACAGTCTTCACGTGATCGTAGCACTAGAGCATATTTATTTTACACCTAGTCTTGTCGTACAAACCACTTTAGGTGGTTTCGACTCATGTGCAGGATTTGATATGATTGAGATTGGTTATGAGCTATAGACTCAGCCGTGCAGGTCACGTTAGGTGGAGCCGGCTGATATGATATCTGGCATTGATATATTTTAAGTTAACTGAATTACTTATGGCATTTTATTGAGATACTTTGGCATGATATATTTCTATGGATTTTCATCCTGAGCATGATTTCTGATATAGCATATATTATATTTTCTAGGAAATTATACAAGTTTTACGGCGAGGGGTTAGAACTTTTGAGAAATGAAATGATTTTGAAAAGCTTTGTTTTTGCCCACTCACACTTTCTGTTTTGCGTCCCTCTAGGTTTTAGGTTGAGTGCCTTGGTGGCTTACGAGGATTTCTAGAGGTTCTGACAAATTTCACAAATGTAGGATCACCTTTGGGTGTTGTATAATTAGTACTTGTCCTGTCAGACTGCACTTAGGCTACTTATGCTCAGGTTGTGTAATTCACACTTAATCTCGTACTAGCACCTTTTCTTAGCTAGTATTGCTGGTAATTTGGTTTTTAGTTATTCGTATTTCCTTATATCTCTATTGCTTCCGCAATGTGCACATGGCTACGTCACCCTCACGTGACGGCCAGCATGCTTCGATATAGGTCGGGTGTGTCATATTTAGTCCTGTATTTTCCACTATTTATCTATACATATGAGGTTAGCAGCTTTTACCTCCAATGGTAAGGGACCTAGAATTCCCAACCAACTTTATTATTTTGTTAAACTTTTGTATTTCGTTGATTTTTTTTTTTTTTGCTAATAATTTTGGAATTAGTTTTTGTATAATCTATCTTGCTTTATTTTTGTGAACATTTTTATGTAAATAAAAATTCAAATTCTAAACAAAAAAAATGTTGAGAAAATTGAAATTTTGTATGGATTAGTGAACAAATGGATGTGTATTTATAGAGTTTGGTATCATATCTTGATTTGGATTAATTAATAATATTATTTTGACAGTTGAATTTAAATTTGAGCCGTTGGATTTTTTTTATTAATGTTAAAATTGAATAAATGGAATTTGAGTCGTTGGATTTAAAATGATGTAACTGGGCGCGCCACACTGAATCAAAACCCAGGAGACGCGACAACCATTGGATGGTAACGGCACGCCAATCTACACCGTATAAACCATGCTACTCGTTCAGTCGCCCCCAACCAATCGCTATCTTCCAGTCAGCTAACTTGTGCGAGCCCACGTGGGTTGGCCTGCTGCTATTGGTCTCACGTGGGCCCCCCAGCACACTTGCAATCTTACCCATCTGAAGTGGGAAGCAATCCCAAATTTTCACCCTCAAACCCAAAATCCCAAATTTTCCACCTTAAAATACACCTCTCAAAGAGGTTTTGGGCCCAAATTTTAAGATTTTTTTTGTTTCTCATCCTCCATTGTTGATAGCCTTATAGTTGCAAGTATTTGGAAGTAGAACACCCCAAACAATGCCTAAATTGATATTGTTAATATTCTTGCTATCCAACATAAAACCACCATTGGTAGGAATTTAGGCATACACAATATTATTTTCTGGAAGGATCAAACTAATGCAACGGAATTAATTATCAAGATAAAAAAATAAACTAGCTCGTTGGAAGGCAAATTCTCTTTCTAAAGAAGACTAATTCTCATTAGGGCTAACCTCTTAGGTGTCCCCAATCATACTATGTCTTGTTTTAAGTGTCTTAAGAAAATCACAAAGGCTATAGATAGAGAAAGTAGGAAGTTTTTTTGGGGAAAAGATTGCAAACTTGTCTCTAGTGGCTTGAGATAGAGTTTGCAACTCTAAGGAAAATGGGGGATTGGGTATTAGGAAAAGTGATTACTTTAATAATGCTTGTTTAGCAAAACTTGGCTGGAAAGTCCTAACGGATAACCAAAATTGGTGGGTACAAATTGTTAAGAATAAATACTTGAAGAGAGAGGATTTCCTTAACACTAAAGTCAAACAGAACCACTCATGTGCCTAGAAAGGTATCCTTAAGGCTAGAGATATTATTAGAATGGGGTTGAGGTGGGTTGTGGAAAATGGAGAGAGTATCCTTTTTTGGACCCATAACTAGGTTTTTCCTTTCCCATTATCCAACTTTATTTCTCCCAGTCTTAATGATATCGATCTAAACATAAAAGTGAGTCAATTCATTATTAATGGACAATGGGATAGAGATCATCTTCGATCGATAGTTGATGAGGACATTGTGAATAAAATTTGTAGTATTCCCCTCCCCTTAACCCCCTCCCCCCCAAATGCGATATGTGTTGTTGGGAGCCTAATGCTAATGGTAAGTTCTCAGTTAAGTCGGCAACATGGATACAAAATAATGATAATAACAATGAGAATTAAGAGAGCTTCTTAAGAAAATGTGAAAGCTTAAACTCCCTAATAAAGTTGAAAATTTTAGTTGGCTTCTCATAATTGGAAGGCTTCATACAAGAGACAGACTATCAAGATATGTCAATAATATCTCGTCCACCTGCCCTATGTGTAATTTAGAGGATCATAACATATCTCACTTATGTATAAATTGTAATTTTGTGAGGCTAGTTTGTAATTGTCAAAATATCTCTAACAACATAAGATTAAATCAATCTCTCCCTTTTAATGATTAGCTCAATGAATTAACTGTTAAGAATGATGCAGGTTTGTGGGATCTTAGTAAAGTTTTACTAGTTTGCTGGCAAATTTGGAATGTGAGGAATCTGGTGGTATTCCAAAATAAAGTTCCAAACCCTACATGGATCGTTAAGTCTGCCTCAATCTCGTGCCAATGGTGTAATTCATGTGGTTTGCGATGGTAGCAGGTCTTCCCCGCCATCTTCTATCCAGTGGTCCCTTCTGAATGCTAGTTTTGTTAAACTTAACTCTGATGGCTCGGTGGTGAATCAAGGTGCCGCTACTGGGTTTGTGATTAGAAACGAGAAAGGAGAATGTATTGTTGCAGGGGCTAGATTTATTGGTCAAAATACTATTTCGGTTGCGGAATGTCTGGCGTTGTGGGATGGCCTATGGATGGCTAAGGCTAAAGGCTTGGCTCACATTGTGGTGGAGGGTGATTCAAAGCTGGTGATTGAGTCTATCAGTGGAGCCTATAACCCCTTTTGGAGATTGAAGTCCATCCTGGAGGATATTCGATGGCTTGCTGGGTCTTTTGAGGATATTTGTTGGAAGCACGTTTTTAGGGAAGCCAATTTTCTGGCAGATGCTATAACTAGTGTGGGTTATTCGGTTACTGATTTTCATGTTTGGGATAGAACTCTTCCTTTGGAAGCCCATCAGACCTTCCAGTTTGATTACACCTAAATTGGTTGCCCTAGGATCTTTTCTATTTAATGAAGTCTTTTTCTATTAAAAAAAAAGTGTTCGAAAGAAATTTCCTTCCACTTGTCCCACTTTGAAATCTTGGCAAACTAAGATAAGAATTGGCCGGCCTTTTTCTTCTTGAATAGACTTGACCCTAAATGTGGGTGTACCTAGCGCATTAAATTTAGACATATATTAGGACTTACTAAAACTTACATATAGTAAATGTGCACTTCTAATTTCTCTCTCTTTTCTCATATGACTGAAGGTGTACGATAGTATGTTTTTTTTTTCTTTCAAAAAAGGTGAATAACTGATGGTAAATTACAATTATTCACCTTTACTATAGGGAATTTCACCCTGCTCATGACCAGAATCAAGCAAACTCACTAGCTCAGAGCATCGAACCCGAGACCTCTCGTATTTTTTTGTTTATTGGAGAGCCGCAATATGTACCCATATCACTGGACCACTTGTTATGATTTACGATAATATGTTTCTCGATAGGGCTAGATGTGCTCGCATTGTGTGCATGTGTGAAAGAGAGAAAATTTCAAATGAAAGCAGATTTGGTACTTCTCTCAAAACTTTCATAGTTTTTCTACTTACTGACCGGAGACTTTTGAGTCTAAATACCTAACATTCATAAAAAGTTTGACCCAAAAAAACACACATATATACATATCCGTAGGTCCTTTTATTGTATGTTTTATGGTCCTTAGTTTAAACACGTGAGATAGATTCTGAAGTAGCTAGTATAGTAATACAGCGTATGCATAATGCATGGGAATAATATGAATATAGATTGAGTAGGACTCATAAGCTATTTCCCTCTATCCTATCATTTAACGGGACAAACACGTAGATACGACCTATAAGCTATTTCTCCATTATTCACCCCACACGTGGATAGGAAGTAACATTTACATAGAGCTAATTGCATGATTTCACAGGTCGACGTGTCTTGAGCGCTTACGCTCATTAAATTGTGGTTGAAAAATACTTAACCCGAGGGCTAGACCTAACGGTACTTATACCCCTGCATAGACTTTTTTTCATATTAATGATCGACACGTGGTTTGGAGTTGACGTTTGGACATTCATGTGCTTGAAGCTCCGTACCAAAAAGTTTCATAGGATGGCTCCACATGGTTGGAGGTTGTGATGAAAATTTGAATTTTGGAACCTTGTTTTTTATGGATTTGGATCCTCTCCGAGGAAATTGATCAGGATCCTCCTGACCGGTGCTTATGGGCCGTTGGATTTTTATCCAACGGCTACAATTATTATAACTTTTAGAGGACCTCCCTGTTTGTAGCCGTTGGATAAAAATCCAACAACCTACAGACACTAATCAGGAGGATCTGGACCAATTACTTCGGAGAGGATCCAAATCTGTTTTTTTTATAAATATAGCGGTCACGTCCAAGAGTTGCTTTTGCGTGGGAGATTGTAGTACCTTTGTCGACATAATTTCCCATATTTTGGACACACACAAAATAATTGAAAGCAAATCATTATCATGCATCTTCTAAATTGTACCGTCTCACATTGATACACCCCATAATATACATGTGTGGTTGCTATTGACAATTTTGCAACGTATATGGTTTACGTTTAATCATATCAAAATTTAAAAATGGTTTCAGCACACATTTTTCCTCTTCTACGAACTCCTGTTTATTTTTAGTCTTGAATTTCCTTCAGTTTCATTAATTTGAAAGTTAAAATTATTAAGTATATAGAAGAATAAAAACTGTGTAGGAATCGCTTCTCAAAACATTCAACGTATTTGGTACCAAGTAATTACTAAACCAATTATGCTTAACAACAATTGACAAAACAATATTTAAATAAGAAAAATGCTAGCGACATTACGTTTTTAGACCATATATTTTTAATTGAATTTTGGATTTCACCTGTTTTATAAATTGGGGTACGTTGAGTATGACTTTGCACCTACTCCAACAATCACTGGAGTGTTTTTTTTTTTTCCAATCAAGGTAAAATAATTTATGGAAAGAAAAAGTTAGTATAAGGTAAGGGGAACTCGAGAGTCCAAGATAACCAAGCAAATGCCCGCTCTACAAAAGAAATTAACAATGAAATAGACCCAAAGTGAGCAACCCATAGCAACATATAAACAGAAAAATTTAGACATGAAAATGTAAAGCAGACACCTTCACCAAATCAGCCGCACCACCACCACATATCCATAACCACCATCTGGAAGAAGGGCCAAAGAACTATAAGGATGAACGAAAAATGGGAGTAGGCAAGCTGCTCACGATGAGAGCACTATCATAATCCTACCAAATAGTGCAAATTGCACTTCAAATGCTACCAACCACCAAAGTGCGTTTTTGGAGGAGACACCTGATGAAATGAGTAGCAAGGGTAAATGGTTGAGGATTCACGATAAAGAGTGATATTTGAAGAGAAAGAGACAAAAAAAACAGAAATGAGATAAACTAAGCGCAAACTAAAATAAATCTCAGAGCAACATGCGATACAAAATGCTTAGAATCAGTCGTGGTTTCTTTTGTTTTTGCTGGTTCACTTCACCTCAATTGGCATCTGCGAATTAATTAATCCAATCCCAGTCAACCCATCACTCTCTTATCCCTTCTCCATCTCAGCTTCCCAATTCCACGCTGAGTGGCCCCACCCCCAACCTCATAAGTCTTGCAACCACCGCACTCCGAATAATTTTCCTTCTAAGCGTGCGACTGTCAGATCATTACTTAGTATTACAAGATTAATACTATTGTAATATTTTTAATGGACAAAATAGAAAGATTAAATTTTATAAATTTAATAACTTGATGGTGGTGATGAATTATTATTATTATTATCATTTTTTGGATTAAATGATATTATCAACATTAACGGGTGGAAAGTTAAGTCTCACAATAGTCTTGCAATAATGTGGTTTTACTTCGTCCCTGACGAAACTCAAACTTAAGACCTCTCACTTATAAGTGAAGATGAATACTACTAGACCGTAGTACCAAATGGATGTGATGAATTATTATTTATTTATTGATTAACATGTGTATTTGTTATTATTAATAACATGTCATTTAATTTACAAATGACAGTTTAGTTTAGGAAACTTTAACGAAAAGTTTCCGATATTGTTCATTTTAACAAAAAATCACATTTTTACACTAAAAAATCAATCATGATATTATCTACCTTACTCTTTATTTTATCTTTATTATTAAAACTTAAAATTTTCAAATTATTTTCGTTAATTTTCTTTTAGTTTAATCTACTAGCATTATTATTCATTAGTTTTGGCAAGTCTCTTTATTTACAAAAAAACAAAAAAAAAAAAGGGAAAAATCTACTAAGTCGTCTCCAACCTCCCTGGCTATGGACTCAGAAACCAAGTGACCTCTCTCTCACTCTCTCTCTTTCTCCTCTAGCGTCCCAAGCTCTTTTCGCCATAACAATGGAAAACTACTCATGCAACTCCTATCCCGAGTCCGGCAACTCGTCCCCACGGTCCCGAGATATTGATTTCGAGAACACTCCGCCATGGGAGGTCGACCCAGCCAATTCTCAGACCCAAAGCTACAAGGCCAAGTTCATGTGCAGCTACGGCGGAAAGATCCTCCCTCGCCCGCACGACAACCAGCTCTGCTACGTCGGCGGTGAGACCAAGATTTTCTCCGTCGATCGCAACATCAAGTTCGCCGCCATCATTTCCAAGCTCTCCTCCCTCTCCGAGTACGACGTGGCGTTCAAGTACCAACTCCCCGGCGAAGACCTCGACGCCTTGATCTCCGTTACCAGCGACGACGACTTGGAGCACATGATGCACGAGTACGATCGCCTTTACCGGGCTTCCGCTAGGCCCGCCCGCATGAGATTGTTCCTCTTTAATGCGAGCCCCAACGGTGGATTCGGGTCGGATGATGGAAGGTCCAATAAGGATCGGTTCGTCGAGGCTCTTAATTCGGGTCCCACCCAGGCGCCCTACCTGAATTCCAAGCCTCCGGTCCAAAATAATGTGGAATTTCTCTTCGGCATGGAAAAGGGTGTCGTCCCTGCTGCCGTGGCGCCTCCTCCTCCTCCGGCTCCGATACCGGAACAAGTTGCGCCGCCGCCTGACTTTGTCAGATCGGGCCACACAGAACGGGTTATCGGATCGGATCCGGTGGTGAGTCCGGTGGAGTTCCAAAGGCAATTGCAGAGGCTACAAATCGGAGAACAAGATCAGCAAGCTATGTACGGGAGAAAGAACGACGACAATCTCGTCGGAGGCTATAGCGGCTCTGGAGATTATTACGTACAGAAGATGCCGGAGAAGGCTCCTCCGGTGACGGCTGCGCCGCCAGCTGGCTACTGGCCGGAGATTTCTAGCGGGGGGTTTCCGGGGATAGGAGCTCCGGAACAGCCGATGTATATGTTTACATCCGCTCCCGGAGGCGGGGCAGTGTACCACGCACAGCCACCGATGGTACGACCGGTAACCGGGCCACCGGGTCAAGAGTACTACCACGTGCAGCAGCGAGTGGGATCTGAAATTTACCGGGAACAACCGCCGAGGTACAATGTAGTGCCACAACCGCAGCAGCAGCAGCAGAGTACTCTCCCACCACAGCCGCCAAAATACGTGGCGACGTACGCCGACACAACACCGTATGCACAGGTGGCGTACGATAGCACGACGGGGAGGCAGGTATACTATAGTGCGCCGGGAGGGGTTGTGCAGCAACAGCAGCAGGCGTATCAAGCCGTGGGCCCCGCGGCGGTGGGCGGAGAAATGCGAGCGGCTGGCGCGTTGGGTCAGGAGGGTAAGGTGGTGGGTTCAAAGCTCCCTCAAGCTTCAGTGTGATTATTAATGATTTAGAAGCTTCTTTTATTATATACAATATCATCTTGATATAAATATTATATATGACGACATAAATTTGAAAGTTGGTTTCTTGCTTTACTAGAGAGACATTAATGGCTTAATGCTTTGTGTTTGTTTAAGTCTTGTTGCCAGTAATTAGCTTTATAAGTTTACTTTTGAATCCGAAGAATTTGAACTCGAGATATCTTCGAATTTTGACCAAAAAAAATACTATTACGTGTCTAATTTTCAATTAGTAATTTGAATTCGAAGTACTCATGTTTATGAAAATTACAGTTTTTTTCTTTTCTGAGACAATGAAAACTTTGGTAATGAAGTTAGTAGAAAAATGTTATTGATCATGTTCCTTTTCAACTTTGTAGCTCTCTCTAGTCTATGATTTACAATCTTGAAATTTTGAGAAGCGCAAATATAATGCTAAACTCTCCTTAATTATTAAGTTTTTAGTTTTATTAATTTTTTGAAACGAAATGATAGCGATTTATTTTTTTGGACAAACGATATTATTGTTAAGAGTTTCTTCTTCTTTTCCTTTTTTATTTTTGGCAAGAAACGATAGCGATTTTCTATCACTAAACCATAACAGTTACAATTGTCATATGGGTACAATCTCCGGTGACCAAATCTTTGATCTGGATGTAATTCGCAAAAACAAGCATTAATAATAATCTCCTAATTGGCTACACAAGTGCACACACATTAGCACAAGCACCGCCAGTACAAATCTGCTACAAAGACGGCATACATAACAATCATATACCATAGCACATGTATATACAAAATGTTACCATTAGAGACAAGTGAGATCACATAAAACCATTGCTGACAAGCGAGGTCACTCAAACCATAACTCACAAGTGTAGCACATCAAATCATCGATCATAATTGGGGCCATATCACTCTCTAGGCGAGACATTACCCGCTAGATGTGGGACAAACAAACCTACACAAATCCGTGAAACAAAATCTTTTTGGTTGGCTCGGCTCCATCGATTGGCTCATCTCCACTTTTAAATCTTTGAGTGAAACTTTGAGTGAAACTCGTTGCTACCGTAAGTCAAGCAAGGCAAGTTCATCACCATAAATCTGCCCAGAGAAGGATGTGCTGCCACAATTTAGTCAAAAGGAGCCACACAACCATGAAAATCAAGCCATAGAGCAAGGATATTGATGACTTTATAGGCCCATGTTGATCCACCACCAATGTCACCGATGTTGTTCCAACTTAACCACCTATTACTAGATATTGTGTTCTATCACAAAAGACCTCGGTGATATTATGAGTACAAACTCCCATCCCCTATATTAATTGTATATTATTTCATTATATGACCGATATGAGATCCTATTCTTCAACACGCTCGAGTTGCCCCACACAAGATCGCAAGGGAAACCAATTCCTACATTGGGAACTGGTCAAGTCATCATACTAGAGCTAACACAACTTTTCGAAAGCCCGGTCATCATTTAAAGACTAGAGCCAACACAACTTTCCGAGGGCCTAGTCATTCAATAGCCTTAAGCTAAAGCTAGTGCAACTTTTCAAGAACCCAGCTTAAGAAGGCAAATTCGAGCCCAAGACATGTTGAAAGAATAGTCCGCTTTGTTACCATGATAAACTTTATAGGCTCATGCAAGTTCACCACCAATATTGTCCCAACTTAATCACCTATTACTAGGTGTTGGGTTTTATCATAAAATGCCTTAATGATATTAGGGTGGAAACTCCCATAAATTAGTTGTATATTATTTGTCATATGACCTATGTTGAATCCTATTTTCTAACAAATATGACCCACCAACAACCAATAAACCAACCAAACCCGCCTATCTTGCCCTAAATCAAGGGAATTGGCCCTGAGACAGTTGATCTCAACTTTTAGGGCGAAGGCTGCATCAAAGCCATGAAAATTAGTTGTCCACAAAATGGTGAGGGGAGAAGAGGTGTTGCACAACACAAAGACAAGAAAGAACCGGAGAGAAGGGGAACAAGAGAGGGAAGGTCGCAAATGAGTGGTTGGCACAAAAGGAAGGGGATGGGAAAGGGTGGAGAGGATAGGGAGATAAAGAGGTTACAAGGAGAGGGAGAGACTGTCATCGCCCCAAGCCAAAGGAATGGACCAGCGACTAAGATTTGCACATCAGTTAGAGTTTTTGTTTGGAAAGGGAAAGTAAGGAGGCTCGGGAGAGAGCAAAAAGTCCAAAAGGACTTAGGAATACAGGAATTCTTCTTATCTTCTTTGTTTTCTTGAAGTAGACCCTTTAAACAAGATATTACTTCGAAATAAAACAGCAACAACAACAAATTATGTATTTTATATTGCCAAATAATGTGTATTTGTCCTAACAAAAGATGCCCATTCAAGACCCAATAAATATATACAAGCGTTTGAATTTCCACGAAGAGACATGTGTGCAATGATTTTAGCATGAATCAAACATGAATAATAACTAGGGAATTTTAACAAAAAACTCCTGGTACTATACTTTAACGAAAAATCACATTTTTACACTAAAAAGTCAATCTAGGTACTATTCACTTTAGTCTTTGTTTTGTCCTTATCGTTAAAACTCAAAGTTTTCAAGTCACTTTCATTAGTTTTCCTTAATAACTATCAATAAGTAATGATAACCCCATTAGGAGAGTTTTTTCAGTGTGTCGAGAACATGACCCAGTATACCAAATCTAATAATACAATTGGTTAGAATGTATTTATTTTTTCAAATTTCAGACTAATTGTATAATTACATTTGGTATACCGGACGTGAATTACACTTGATGTACCGAGTCGTATTCCTGACAGACTGAAAAATTTCTCCCCACTAAACATTTGGCAGTTGACACGTGGCAACTTTATTTGAATTCAAGCATAAGTTAAGGATGCATCATTGCATGAGGAGTCCCCTTCTTCTCTTATTTTCCTAGCAACTTTGTCCATCATCATAATGTCCATTGACACGATTGATACAATTGGACATTATGATGATGGACAAAGTTGCTAGGAAAATAAGAGAAGAAGGGGACTCCTCATGCATCATTTATATATATATATATATATATATATATAGATTTTAACAAGGCCATGGAAAACTTTATTGTTTAGACCAATTGGCTGCAGCTACATGTTAGGGTTAGGTTTTTTTTTGCTCTAACATGTTAGTGATAGTTTGTCGTCATTCGTATTTTCTTTTCAAAGTTTGATTCCCTATTTCTATGTTGCAAAATTATTCTGACACTAACATGTTGCAAAATTGTTCTGAAGAAGGGGACTCCTCATGCAATGATGCATCCTTAACTTATGCTTGAATTCAAATAAAGAATTCTTATATAATCTTGAATATGCGCTATTTCTATGTTGCAAAATTATTTCTATTTTGAAAAATTATTAAACAATCAACAACTTTATTTTACAGCTGTTTATTCTGACAGCACAATAAAAACAATTTTTTTTTTAAAATACAACAATATCAAACTAGCCCTTAAAGCAGATTAGAAAAGTGAATTCTAACGAGCAGTGATCAAATAGTGTATTTAAATTTTTTGGTGTCCACTCCTAACAATAATAAATTTCCGCAATGAAAATGAGGCGGTGAATTCAAGTTGTCGCTTCACCACAACACTAAGGTAGACTTTTGGCGTTTTAATGATGTTTAGTAGGACAACCATTTTTAACGTATAAGATTACTTTTGTAATTTCCCGTTTTATTTTCCTTTCTCATCCCGGGTTTGCTAAGACTATTTATATTTTAATATGTAATCACATATAAAACTGAGAGCCTCTCTAAAACAACTTGTGATACGCCACTAAGTATTACGGTCTGATGGTATTCTTCTTTACTTGAAAGTGAAAAGTTTTAGATTCGAATCTCGTGGATGGCGAATTCGATATCAAATTAGACTTCCAATTGTGTGGGTTAACCAAACTCCTCATTCCCTTAATGTAAAAATATTGATTTACCAAAAAAAAAAAAAAACTTGTGTTATAAAGTCCTATCAATGAGTGACCATTTGTGATCCTTTTAACGGTTAAACTTTAACTTCCGCCGTGCCAGTTTATTCTTCACGAGCATTATAATTCGAGTTGAAAAGTGATGACCCCCATTCCCGTAATTTCCTAACAAATAAGCGTGTCAGGAAGATGCATTTTCTAAAGTTCAATATCATTGAGACATTGAATGAACAAGTCAAACCAATTGACATAAAAAGCCATAATTGTAGCAACAAGGAAAAACCATAATGGCCCCAACTTCTCTTACATGTCAGTAAGTAATATATGATGGGTGATGTTATCTACACATTCATTTTTACTGTTTATTTATGTTCTCTGATCCCCTTCAATTCCAATTCATTCGATTTGCACTTTGGGAAAGATAAAAAGAGACGCGTTGATAGCACCATCCCATATGAAAGATGTTTCGTCAATACAACCCGCCCGGTGCAAACAACCAAAGTGTGATTGGGGCAAAGCATGAAACGTTATCCAACCAGATCATTCAATAGCATACATACCATCACCTTCATGGCTTAATTAAGTGACTAATCCACCTGCTTAGCATTCTATAATTAATTATCCAACGACAAATTTGGTCCTCGTTTGGAATAGATTAGTACCAATCTAATTTCTAATGACAATGGTTGCCTTTGTAACCGCGTTAATTGAAAACCTAGCACTGCCTCTGACAACGTTAGTTGCAACCAAATGGAAGTTGTTCACCCGAAAACTGGGAGAGATTCAAAACCCAGAAAGAAAGACAAACATAAAAACACAAAGCATAACTAATGATTTCTAGTTTAAAGGATTCACTCAAATCTAAGGTCGGTCAGAGTTAAGAGTTAAATTTACTTATGAAGATTTCGATATTCAGCCACAAGAAAAAATAATCGAATAACATAGGAAGCTGCTATCTGCACTTCAAACTAGTCCTGCTCTACCTGGTGTCAAAAAATATGAGAGCGAATACTAGATGACCATTCCGGAGTGCCAGTAACGATAACTGTAATTCTAACAGGTAAGAAAACACCAATTATTCCACTTAGCATTACTTTTTTTTTTTCACAAAAAGAACATTTAAATTTCTCAGAAGAAAACATATATCACGTAGCCAAAGAGCCTTGAAAAAGGAGAGAACAATAAACACGAGAACTGTTTCTCGGTGTCAACACCTAATGCCCTAGTGATACCTCATCCTTTCTAAGAATGAGAAGGGAGAATGAGTTAAGGAGAGAATGAGTCAAGGAGGTGGAGAAAAACAACAAGATATAAGGTACAACCGTGTTCCTGGCTTGTTTCTTTCCCCAGCATTCCACCATTTTTCTAAAACCTATCCCCTGTGACTAAGAGCAATTCAAACCATGTTCCTGGAACCTAAACATAGAAATCCTGCATCTATAGTAGCATGATGAAAAAACCAGAACAAAGTTATATGCAAGACAAATGTATGCATACCATAATCATTTTAAATCAAGCAACGCTAACAATAACACTATTGTTTGTTAGAAGCATTCAGTCTTTCATTCTATTTAATAAGTTCATAAACTAGTGCAGCAACATAAACGCCTCAAGTGCATGCATAAGTATCTCCCTACATAGAGATAATCCTATTAGACATTCCAAGTTTCCAAGTATGGTAATAAGGATCGATCATGATCCAGACAAAACAGCACGGAACATTTACCACACAAAGACACTTGACAAAGGTCACATCAAACGAGCATCTGGCACTTGTTACACCGAGCTTCCTCAACTGGCATCAGACTTCTCCAAAGCTGTAACAAAACGTAGTGTCACCGTGTCAGTACATAAATTTATTGGACACCCTTGTAGTAGATTTTGTGCATGTGCAGAGAGAGAGGGAGGGAGGGAGAGAGTGTGCGTGAGAGATTACTATTGTAGTTGAGAAGCTTCTCGATAAGATCAACATGAGTCATAAGCATACGCCGGCAACAGTAGCGGACCAGACCCAATGCATCAAGTGCATCTCTGTATCCAGAAGATTCAAACCAGTAAGTAAATTTTCTTCCGGGACAAACTGATAGGTTTATTCCTACACTTCAGCCTGGCTGTCTACAACCAGGGAAGAGTACACTTTTAAAATTACTCATAGCTATTTGTCTGCACGTTAAACTCCAATATGCACACATTTGTATGCACACGGATTCAAAAGAAAAAATATTGGAAACATATTATTCATCATTCAAGAATCTATATAAACTACACCCAAATGATTACTCTGTAAAAACTGAAAAATGAGCACTGCCCATCAAGAAACCTCGTGCCCATGTCATTTAAAAGCCTATTTTATTACGCATGCAGATGCAACAGTACAAATAACGGAAACAGATTCACCGTTCAAGGATATATAAATTACTGTAAAACTGAAAAACGAGCATTGCTACTCATCAAGAAGCCTCTTATCCATGTCATTATAAAGCCTATTTTATTATGCACGCAGATGCAACAGTAAAATTGTTGGAAACAGATATGCACCATTCAAGGATCGATAAACTACACGTAACTGATTAGTCTGTCAAAACAGAAAAATGAGCATGGCCTGTCGAGAAACCTCTTATCCATGTCGTTACAAGGCCTATTTTATTACCCACGCAGATGCAACAGTAAAAATATTGGAAACAAATTACACACTGTTCAAGGATCTATAAACTAAACCCAACTGATTAGTCTGTCAAAACTGAAAAATGAGCATTTCCCGTCGACAAACCTCTTATCCATGTCATCACAAGGCCTACTTTATTATGCGCACAGATGCAACAGGAAAAATAATGGGAACAGATAATGCACCACTCAAGGATCGATAAACTACACCCAACTAATTAGTCTGTCAAAATTGAAAAATGAGCATTGCCTGTCGGGAAACCTCTTATCCAATATCCATGTCATTACAAGGCCTATTTTATTATGCACACAGATGAAACAGTAAAAATAAGGGAAACAGCACCGTTCAAGGATCTATAAACTACACGACTGATTACTCAGTCAAAACTGAAAAATGAGCATTGCTCGTTGAGAAACCTCTTATCCTTGTCATTATAGGGCCTACTCTATTATGCACGCATATGCAATAATAAAAATAATGGAATCAGGTAATGCACCATTCAAGGATCTATAAACTACACCCGACTGATTACTAAGAACTGAAAAACTAGCATTGGTCATCGAAAAACCTCGTATCCATATCACTATTAAGCTTATTTTAGTATGTCTTTTTCCGCCACTCGTACAACACACATATCATCATAAGCCCCTCATAATCAACCCAATTAAACCCTAGGCTATGCTTATGCCAGGCATTACAGAACTGGTTTTTGACATTATATTGTGCAATTCACAACATGGAACGACCATAAACTTTATGCACGTTCTCCACCATTAGCATAAACAAAGCAAGAATCTTTGATATTATTGAATTTTAAAAATCGGGGGAAAACACCTGAAAATTGAACAACTCACCCTTCAGTGTAATCGGCCTGCAGCAGGTCGAGATACGTATCCCACTTGTTTCCGATAACCTAAAATTAAACATATAAACCACCAATTATTCAATCATCCCCAAATTCAACCCTATCGAAACGCTGAATGAAATTAGAGGAGCAGAAAACCCTAGGCCTAGGGTTAGGTTAAGGGCGAGTTGGGGGTACCTTGCCGCAGGTGAAACAGCGCACTGGGATGATCATTTTGATTTACCCTAACTGTGCTTCGCGTGTCCGAATGTTTCTTAGTCTTCGACAACCACGGGGGAAAGAGAAACACAGAGAAAGGGAGGAGAGAGTGCCTAATTGCGGGGGCGGGAGAGGTTTAGGGTTTTTGGTTGATATAATTGGCTTTTACAGCTGGGTTGGTTTGGTATTGATAGGCTATGAAAATAAAACTGTTTCCGTGAATATGGTGAAATTCTTTTGTAAAAGTGCTTTTGCAAAAATAGCAGTATTATAGTGTTTGGTAAACTTTAATGTAAAATAGCTGTGACGATGTGAAATGATTAAAAATGGCATAATACTAGATGTGCTATTAATTTAATTTTCTTAATAAATAAAGGTGAATTACTAAATATATTTTATTTAAAAAATATATATATTTATAAATTTTATCTTAAACATATAATTCAACGTTTAACAAGAAATCATAATCTAACATTCAACATAGAATTCAACATTTATAATATCTATTTACTATACAACTATTACTTCCATTTTAAGATGAATATCACTAGATCGTAATACTAAGTGACAACAAATTACTTCCATTAACTTGTCTGAAAAAACATTACTTTCATTTGCAGCCTTTCATTTTTACAGTCTATGTTGTTTGTTAATCTTCTAAGTTTGTCTGTTCAACTCCCCAACTAAACAGTAAGGCGTGTTCCAAACAATAAGTCCTAGAAGAGGCATGAGCGGGGAAGGAGTTTAGTGAATACGCGAGGAAGGTAACGCATCTAAGTTTTCTGTATTTTGATTGTTTGTATTGTGAACTTTATGAGTAGATTATTTAGATCTAATTCAATGGCCAACACTAGTTTTAGATCCAGTTTAGGCACAATTCCAGATATAGTTAATAAAGACCAAAAACTTGATTTTCAAATTGATGATAGTGTCGACTTTGGAGATTGGAACATCCCCAAAGTTTCAAGTAAAAAGATTTACAAAAAGAAATGGGCAGTAACCTCATTTAGAAGTGAACACCATGTCAAAACAGTTGAAAAAACTTATGCTCTTAGTAAATAACATGAAACTTGTCAATTATTCATTGCAGATCAGATTAAATCTCATAGGAAATATGGTCATAACTACATTCATATAGGCTTAGCCTAAATAGCCGTAAAACCTTTAACACGTAGAGGTCTTAATCCCTCTATTTTGTTATGTCTCCGAGATGCTAGATTCACTGATTTTAGTGATATTATACTTGGAATGATTGAATCTAGTCTTTACAATGGACATATCCACTTTGATTGTTTTTCAGATCTTACCATAAATCTTTCAGATCCTCATATGTTGAAAGCACTCACATTAAACATCAAAACTTCAGGATATCAAGTTCTTGAAGGAACACAGCTCTTGGCTTTAATCTATCGAGTCTACTACAAAGTCACTGGCACAAATATGAATTTCCAGGCCTTAACCAAAAATCTTAGAGATCATACACTCTTAACCAAACCAACCAAGAAAATGCAAACATTAAAGTTCCCAAAACCATTAGGTGGTCAGATATCAGTCTACCTTCATATTGGTGTTTGATTAATGAAAGTAAGCCAGTAGCCATCCAAAACAGTCTAGTCAATCTAGACAACATAGAATAATACTTTGACGAAATGGTTAAAATTAACTTTGATTGTCTAGCCAGAAAGTCTTGTGAGTCTACCCAGTCTCATAGATCCTTTGCTCCTAGCAGAAATTCTTTTTCTGGATCCATACCAACCGATAAGATGGGTCAGGATCAAGAATTAATCAATTCATTAGCCAATAGGAAATTTAAAGCGGTAGAAACCAATTCATCTATTACTCAACAAGAATTAATTAATGATTTAATTAATATCAAGCTAAAATCAATAGAAACAACTTCTCAAGTCACACATCCAAGATACCAACGTCATACCCAAGATCAATGAGAACAAACAGAATCTGATTTCAAAGCAGGTTAGATTAACCATCAACTTTTAGTTTTAAATAAACCATTTAAAAAGAATAGTAAAATGCTTAATGCTGGTATTGTAGCCACAAAAAATATTCCCAGAATGAATATCTTCATAAATAAATATACACAAGAAGAAAAATTAGAAATCTATAAAAAAATAGAATAATTTTATGGAAACCCACAGATTTGAAGTATTTTTCTTCGATTATGTTGAAAAGTACAATAAGTCTGAAAACAAATTAAAAGTAATAACCAAAGAAAATTGGCTTAAAGAAGACAAAATTACTGTCTCCTCTAGTCATCCTCCACAAGAAACAATTCTCATCACTACTGCAAATACGCAAATTTCAGCAACTCCTTTTAAACTTCCCAAGGAAGATGCAGGAGTTAAACCAGCCATTGAACAAAAAAATTTACCAATCAAAGTCTCCATACAATTGGTAAACAACTAGATAAAATTGAAACTAAAATTGACAAACTTTCTTAACCAAAATCAATAATCAGGGAAAAACCCCTGGTTAACTTCCCAGAATCCTCTTCAAAGGCAGTAGCCTTAAAAACAACCTCCACAAGTCAAAAAATTGATCAAATGTTATTAGAATTAAAACAAGAAAAAGCAGTTCATGTTTTAAAACATCCTAATGAATCCCAATTAGAAATATCTTCATCATCCTCTGAGTCCGAAAATGATTCAGATTCTATCCGAAAAGTTGAACAAGCTATTCAAAATTTTGAACTCAAAAGAGTTATCGATAGACGAGTCAATCCAACATCTCTTACCAAGAATTGGTATCCCAGATCAACTCCTCCAAATATTCAATTTGAAGAACGAAATATCCAAAATCAATTCTCAGTCTCTTCTGATAAACTCTATGAATGAAATATAGATGGTTTGTCAGAACAAGAACTTCTCAACAAACTCCAACATATCTCTATGGTTGCTAATAACTATATTACCAACCATAATATCAGCCAACCACAAGTTGTCGACCTCTTGGTCACTGGATTTACAGGAATGCTTCATTCCTGAGGGGAGAAATATCTCACTGAACAGTCTAGAAATGAAATAAAAAACGCTGTTAAAAAAGATGAAGAAGGAATACCCATTTTTGATGAACACATTGGACAAGGTGTCCCAGACGCAATTAACACATTGCTTTTCACAATCGTAAAACATTTCGTAGGAACACCTAGTAATGTCACCTCTAGGATTCATAATCAACTCAGCAATCTGAGATGTCCAACTCTAAGCGACTTTAGATGGTACAAAGATGTGTTCATGTCTAGAGTCATGCTCAAAGAAGACAGTAATCAACCATTTTGGAAAGAAAAAATTATAAATGGATTATCAAATCCTTTTGCACATAAAATCAGAAATGTTTTAGTAAACGAAGAACGTATCATATCATATCATACTCTTACTTATGGAAATATAATTAATATTATATAGAAGGAAGGCTTGAAAATGTGTATAGATATGAAAATTTCAAAACAAGTTAACAAAGATAAATTCATCGCTAAATACGAATTAGGCACGTTCTGTGAGCAATGTGGATTACCTCCTATAGCTCACTCCAACAAAAAGAAAAGGACAGATACCTATAATAGGTATCCAACCAAGTACTCCAGTAGGAGACATTTCAAATACAATAAATATTAAAACAAAATCTTTGAAACTAATAAGTTTTATGATAAACCAAAATCAAACAAGTGGAAGAGAAAACCTTTGGGGAAAATCCACTCCAAAAATACAGAACAAAAAGGAAATTGCTACAAGTGTGGCAAATTTGGCCCTTATGCCAACAAATGTCATGTCAAGAAAACAATCAACCAGTTGAAGATCTCTGAGGAAAAGAAACTTCAGCTAATCCAAGTTTTAGAACTTAGGAACACAGACCATAGTCAATCAGAAGATGATTTGGAATTATTCTCTTCTGACAACAACTCTTCAAGTAACAGTTCATCTTCAGACATCAAGGTCGGATGTACCGATGCTTGCTGTAATAAAATCTCAGTTCTTAATAAACAAAAAGAGCAAGAAGATCTTCTGATCGAATTAATAAGTAAAGTCGATAACCCTGAACTTAAATATTTCTATCTCAATAAACTAAAGAAGTTAGTTTCTTCTGACGAACCTGGCACTAGCCAAATCCAATCAACTCCAAAACTCTCTCTTAGCACAACCTTAGAAAGGTTCAATAAGACTAAGAAAGAAATTACAATCAAAGATCTCCAACGCGAAGTTCATAAAATCAAAGACGAAGTTAGATTTCTAAAGTCCGAAAACATAGAAATTCGTACGCACCTCAATAGAGTTCAAACCCAAACACTTGAAGAACAAAGCAATTCTTTTTCAGGTCATAACTCGGATGCTCATTCGAGCAAAAAATTCACACAAGACTTAGTTTTAGGTCTTTTAGACAATATAAGAATCCAGAAATGGTATTCTAAAATTAAGAAAATAATTGAAGATTTTCATTTAGAAACCATTGCTTTAATAGATTCAGGTGCAGACTTGAATTGTATTCAAGAAGGGTTAATATCTACTAAGTATTTTCATAAGTTATCAGAAATACTTAGTGTTGCTAACCAATCACCGGTGCAATTAAATTAGGAAATACCTAAAACGCATGTTTTCCAAAACAATATTTGTTTTAAAACTCCTTTTGTTTTGATCAAAAATATTTCTGATCCAGTCATTTTAGGACTTCTTTTCATGGCACTCATATATCCTTTTAAGGTTCGTCATAATAGGATTACCACCCATGTTTTAGGCCAAAAAGTCAAATTTGAGTTCTGTAAGAAAACATATCTCAAAAAATTAAGACATCTTCAAAAGGATAGCATTTCGCAATCCATTAATTTGATTACACACAAAACACAACAAATTAATTTCTTAAAGGAAGAAATTAATCATAAACGAATTGAAGAACAGCTAACAAATAAATCTTTGTTAGAAACCATTAATAATTTTCAAAAGAAACTTGTTAATGATATCTATTTTGACATTCCCAACGCCTTTTGGCACAGAAAACAACATATTGTTAAACTTCCTTACATAAAGGAATTTAATGAATCTAAAATCTCAACCAAAGCCAGACCAATTCAAATGAGTTAAGAAGTTTTGGAATTCTGCAAAACAGAAATACAAGAACTTCTTAATAAAGGCATTATTAGGAAAAGTAAATCTCCATGGTCATGCCCTGCATTTTATTTTCAAAAGAATGTAGAATTAGAAAGAGAAACTTCCAGATTAGTTATTAACTACAAACCTTTGAATGGAGTTTTGGAATAGATTCGGTATCCAATTCCCAACAAAAGAGATTTAATAAAGAGACTTTCTCAAGCAATTTTTTTTTTTCAAAATTTGATATGAAATCCGGCTTTTGGCAAATCCAAATTCATGAAAATGCTAAGTATAAAATAGCTTTCGTAACCCATTTCGGTCATTATGAATGGAATGTAATGTCTTTCGGCTTTAAGAATGCTCCAAGTGAACTTAAAAAACATTATGAATGAGATTTTTAATCAATATAGCCATTTTTCAATTGTTTACATTGATGATGTTCTTATTTATTCAAAGTCAATAGACGAGCATTGGAAACATTTGCATCTGTTTGCTAGAATAATTAAGTCCAATGGATTAGTTGTTTCTGCATCTAAGATTAAATTGTTTCAAACCAACATTAGATTTTTAGGATACAATACTCATTAATCTACCATTCAACCAATTGATAGAGTTATCCAATTTGCTGATAAATTTCATGATCAGATTACTAACAAAACTCAACTGCAGCGATTCCTTGGATCTTTAAATTATGTATCTGAATTTTATCCTCATATTCGTCAACAATGTAAACCATTATGTGATCTTCTTAAGAGTAATCCTCCAGCATGGTCTACCATTCATACTTCTATCATCAAACAGATTAAAACTCATGTCAAGACTTTGCCCTGCATTGGCATTCCAACTCCCAACTCATTTAAAATAGTTGAAACCGATGCTTCTGATATTGTTTATGGAGGTATCCTCAAGCAGTTAACTTCTTTCGAATTTCCTGAACAAATTGTTCGTTTCCACTCAGGAGTATGGAATCCAGCACAATGTAATTATAGTACTATTAAGAAAGAGATATTATATATAGTATTATGCCTTAGCAAATTTCAAGATGATCTATTAAATCAAAAAATTTTAGTCCGAGTCGATTGCAAATCTGCAAAACATGTTTTACAAAAAGATGTTCAAAACATTGCATCAAAGCAAATTTTTGCACGGTGGCAAGCCATATTAAGTATTTTTTATTTTGATATCGAATACATTAAAGGCAGCCACAATAGCATCCCTGACTTCCTAACTAGAGAATTTTTGCAGGGGAAGAATGACAGACAGAAGCAATAACCAGAGAAAGCTTCCAGCCACTCTACCACCACCACCAGTAAAACAGGAATCTATTCCCGATTCCTCATCGGCCTTAGCTATTACCAATCGTTTCACTCCCTCAGGCTAAATTACCATCAACCTCGACCTAACTACCAAACGGCATTAGCCAGTCCCTATGACCCTTATTCATCAATGCCATCACCTTCAACACCTAGAACACCTAGCTTTGCTAAAACATCTCCTTATGTTAAGAAAAACCCAATGGAATACCTCTTTAGCATTCCTTGCAATATTGATAAAAAACAATCCCCAAAAAAAATAGCCAAAATTATCCTTCCTCAGAACTTTCATTATCTTCTAACTGAATCTTTCAAAACTCTCAAATACTACCAAGCCATTCTCAGTGAGATAGAAAGCATTGCAATAAAACCAATCTTCAGCAATACTCATGAAAATAAAATCTTTTATCATTCCCTCTCCACATCGAAAAATTTCTTATCGAACCAAAATGGGGAATCGCCCTCTATCAAACCAAACCCCTTCGTACCCAAAATGTTCTCCCCTCAACAATCACTACAATTATTATGATTACATCCAAGCCTGGACCAATATTTTTCTTCATCAAACAACTAACTCTAGTCATTCATGATTTATTACTTTAGATAGAAGTTTCAGGCTCAACTTCCCATCTTGGTTTACCAAATGGTGGTTTACTCACGGCCTAACAGCCAGTTTACTGCCAGAAGATCTCATGCAAGTTCTTTCAGCTGGTTTCCAGAAAAAATTTGATCACAGCCGTTTCGACGACAGAAGTTTTTTGGTGGTGCTCCTACACCACCAAAAAACTTACTAATTGTGAACCTAGACACAATCTACAATGACAGGGACCAAATTCGAGGCTTACCTTCGCTGGAAATGGCGAGAATTCGCCAGAGAAGTTCCTTGCACAATGCAGTTTAGGGAGGGTTTTCAAATGATTTTTCTTTTCTTTTTTGGTTCAAGAACTCGCAGGAACTACAAGGGACGGTGGTGGTGTAGTCATAGTTATTGTTGTTTGTTGTTATGTGCTTGTGGTGCCCTCGAGAAGGGCTGGTTTGAGAGAGAAAGGAGAAGGCTGAGAGAGAAAGCTTAGAGAGAGATTTTTCAGAAAATAATAAAGGGAAGAGCGAAGAGAGGGTCACGGGGGAAAAAGGAGGGGATTAGGGGACAAGAATCCATTGTGGGCCCCAGTTCACACATTGAGGTCACTAAAGACGAAACATGAAATATTTGAAAAATGTTCGAAGTTTCGTAACGTAAAATCTTTGTTACAAGTCCAAATTCGAATATGTTCACACCCACGCGTACGTGGCGATGAGTACAATAAGAATAAACTAAGAAAATTAGTCATATGCGTTACGTTGAGATGGTCAACAAAAGTCAACGTTCATGCCTCAAGAGCAATTTGGTAATTACATACATTCGATAATATAAAAAATACGACAAATTTAGGGCGGGGTATCATAGTAAATAGTATCGCTTGTACATAATAACAAAAATAAAAAATAAAAACTACCGAACTATATGATTATTGGCCGTGTTAGTTGATCGATCCTTTTTTTTTTTTTTTTTTTTGCGGTCAAAGGGTAACTTCATTACCAACAAAGAAAAATTATAGTAAAGAAGGTCCAAATACAAAAGTAAGCACAAGACATTGGATTGGACCCTCCATATAAACAAAAGTAAGGGAAGAGGATCCTAGGGATCCTCTTTGTGGGGATCCTAGGGATCCTCACATCCTAACCGTTCACCATACATCGTGTGACCAATTTTCATCAGGTACTATTTGTGTTTAATTTTAAATAAAGAAAATCAAATTATTTCTGATCGCATGATATACGATGAATGACTAAGATGTGAGGATCCTTACAATTTGGATCCATATGGGATCCAAATGTAAAAGTAAGAGCCCAATTCAGACATTGGAGCCCATAACAGAAAAAACCAAAAGACAAAGAAACCTTAACATCTTCTGCAACCTTCCTGTTACCGCCACCAGCAGAGGCCCGAGCATCAAAGAGGAGACCGAATCCTTGATAGTAGATCTTGAGATGATGGTGTTGTAGCATCCAACAAGAGCCAACAACCGGCATCATCCTCAATCGATCAAAGATGGGTCAAACATGACCCTTGAACTAAACCCACCACCGTAGATGTGAAATCCACAAACATGGTAGGGTTGGATGATAGAGAATTTACTACACATGCAAAAGGGTTTAAAAATCCTATATTACTTGCAAGAATGACAAGGTTATTGTAGTATAAACAGATCTTAAGGTCGTTCTCCACAAGGATTATTAAATAAATTGAAGCAAATCAAATTCCGATTTGTTGTAAAGGAGAAAATTGAGGTAATTGATTTTTATGACCTAATTTAATAAAACGAATTTAATTAATAAAAATAAAACAATCTGCAATATTAAAGTTGAAAGAAAAGGAAAAGTTTTGGAGAAATAAAATTAAGAAAGCACTAGGGTTCCACCATCACCTAGCAATCCTATGAACTTTTAACAATTACTTATGATCTATACATGCCACTTTGAAGATTATGTTTTCCTAATATATATTCTACTTGGAACCTCCAACATAGAACGTATATCTAACATGCCATCCGTCCAGACGTTCGGATCAAATATGAACATGAGAGACTCAATAAGTTCTATGAAAACCATTTGAAAACCCATGCAACCCATAAGATATGGTGTTCATCTTAAGTGAAATTACAATTATTAATCACAAGAATCCATTGCCAATTTCAGGGAACCTTCCGACCAAGATTGCATCAAATTACTTTTCTAAATATTCTAATGGTGATCAAGCATTAAGACAATTAGATAGTTTTAATCACGGTGATTAATAATTCAAAGTAGACATGCAATCAATCATAAGCAATTAAATAAAAATTACGTATTCATGCTAAGGCTTAAGGCTTTGCCCTAACAAAACGGATTAGTTACACATACTCATAATAAAAATCAAAGAAAATATTATTATTAAGAAAATGATTGAAAACAACTTAAAGTAGAAAATCTCCAACTCTAGCAATTCTCAATGTCTCCAAAGTTGCATAAAAGAAAACGTAGCTAAAAACTAAGAATGGCAAAGCAATATAACCTGTTATGCCATCACACAATCCCCAAAAACCAGGTTCTTTTTTCCAACTAGGAAACTAAAGGCTGGTTTGGTATTGATGTGCTTTGAAAAAAAACTATTTCTGCTGTGCTGTGAGAATAAGTAGCTGTGAAATAAAGCAGCTGAGTGTTTGGTAATTTTTTGTGTAAAAGTGCTTTTGGAAAAAAAAAAGCAGTATGATAGTGTTTGGTAATCTTTTATATAAAACAGCTATGACTGTGTGAAATGACCAAAAAATGTATAATGTTAGATGTGCTATTAATTTAATTTTCTTAACAAATAAAGGTGAATTACTAAATATACTTTAGGTTCTGGTGTTGGCTTCTTCGATAAGCTCCAAATCTTATGACTTTTTAGTTTTACTGTCGACCCAAATCACTAATTCAGCTTCTTGTATTCAAGGAGAGAGAGACTGATGATTGTCGGTGTACCAAGAACCAGCGTGCAATGCTCTTCGGACTTTCTCCATGGATGGAATTCAGGAAAATAAACGAAACCCTAATCAGGTGCAACGAATGAAGGTAAAACTGAGAGTTTGAGAGTGAGAGAGACGGACAGAAATCAGAATCTGAGATGATGCTTCTACAACAAGCTTCAATCCTACTCCATCGTCCTTCCCCTTCAACCTTTTTTTACCCGACAAAAACTCCACCTCCAATCCTTCTTGTTCCAATCCATAAACCTTTCTGCCTCATCATGTCAGATACCAAAAGATGCCTTTCTAAAACCCAAATCCAAATTCAGACGAACTCCAAATCTTTCGAACAAAAGGTTGTGGGTTCATGCGTTGATGATGGAGACAGATCCATCGGGTCTCGTTGGAGAGAGAGAAATCAATATGAAGCAAAGAAGGGTTGGGTTCGAGGGGGAGATCGGCGAAGCCGTTTCTGGTTTGGTGATCAGAGAAGATGGCAGATGGAGCCGTTTCTGGTTCGAGAGACAATGAAGATCAGCTAAGACTATGGAGATCGGCGAAGACGTTTTTGGTTCGAGGGTGTTATTGGACATTAGAAAGTTTCATGAAAGATGCACTGTAGCTCTGCGTGCTTTGAAAAAAGAAAAGCCAATTTTGTAAAGCAACATTTAGCTACTTCAACTTTTATGATGATTTCAGCTGTCAATCACAGCAGCTTCCAAAATAATCCATTTTTTTTTAGTTTACCAAACACCTTCAACATAAAAACTTTAAAAATAAGCAGCCTTTTTTTAAGCACTTCAATGCCAAACCAGGGCTAAGAATAATAATAAAGGGTAAATTACATAGTAACCCCTCAGGTTTGATGTCTACTACAACCTCATACAAAATCTTTAAAACATTTCACTTTCATACCTTAACTACTATTTTATTTCAAAATAATACATCCGTTAGATTTTCCATCCATTGATCCGTTAAGAGTTGACGTGACTACCACATTTGTACCACGTGGCTACCACCTGTGTGCCACGTGGTAAATTTTTTTTTTAATTTAAAAAAAAAAACCTGAATCTTCTCAACAAAAAAAAAAAAAATTGAAAAACGCAGAACCCACCCCACCTTCCCTGCAACCTCTCCCTACCCCTCTTCTTCCTCTCGAGCCTCCTAACCACCTCCATCTCCTCCACTCTCTTCACCTCCCTTCATTCGACCTAGAGTCCCTCCAACCACTAGAATCCCAATCCAGGAATCCCAACCCCTCAACTCCTCTGCCTTCTTCCTCCAGCTCCACCCCCGCGACGCCCTCTTCAATTCCCCTCCCATCCAAACTCCACACCTCGCCCCAATTCCATCGACCCTTTTCAAGCCTTCATCCGTTCCTACCACGACCTCAACCTTGCAATCGTGCCCAATCTAAGAAATGGCAGGATGCCCTCCTTGTGACCCAAACCAACAACCAAATCAATTTATTCAAATCTCAACAAACAAAAAAAATCCAAATCTAAATCCCTCGTTGCAAAGCTCTCTCATCTCTCTGCCGCCAACCCAACCTCATCCCCCAACAACCCAAAACCCATCATCCCTCATCACTCTATCTCATCTCACCGAATCCACATAGGCTCCGTTGCCTTTCCCCCAATTTCAAACCCCTACACGGACACAACTACCACTGTTGACACATCCAGAGTCGGTGAGGATGGCTATGGTGTATGGTGTGCGCGGTTCTGGACCACCACAAGTCAGTGAGGATGGCGATGTTTCTAGGGGTGTTGGCATTGTGGTCAAAGCTTCCAATTTGATTTTTTTTGACCTTTTTTTTCAAAAATTGGTCAAACCCAATACCAAAATACAACGCTAGCAATGCCAATTCTCAAAGTTCAAGGCCGACATCGTCTTTCCAAATCTCTCCGACGTGGCAGCAGTGCGATTCACCTTTTTCCAGTGAGGTTCATAGACCAGATGACGTGTTGTCATTCTTGGTGATGTAGATGTCGTCCCCGATGACTAGATCTGAGCGATTTTGGTGGATGGGAGGTAGTTGGAGAAGAGGGAGGTGGTTGGGAGGCTCAGCTCATGAGGGAGAAGAGGGGTAGGGAGGGGTTGCGGGGAAGGTATAAAAGTGAAGGGTGGGGAGGGATAGGTTATGCGTTTTTCAAATTTTATTATTATTATTTTTTCGAGAAGATTCAGGTTTTTTTTTAAATTAAAAAAAATTGCCACATGGCACACAGGTGGCAGCCACGTGGTAGAAATATGGCAGCCACGTCAGCTCTTAACGGATCAATGAATGGAAAATCTAACGGAGGTATTATTTTGAAATAAAATAGTAGGTGATGTGTGAATGTGAAATGTTTTAAAGATGTTGTATGAGGTTGTAATAGACCTCAAACCTGAGGGGTTACTATGTAATTTACCCAATAATAAAATATTTTAGAAAATAAAGTCCTAATTAAGCTAGGATAATCTACCAAGTACTTGTCCAGCCACGTTTTAGCCTCAAATATCCTTCAAATCTGGCTCATGATATTTTTTTTTTGACATATCTCCAGAAGGCTACAAACCCATCTGAGGTCATCTTGGGCTCCAAAAATGCAATTCAAGCCCAAAACTTCATTATTCCAGCACCGCGCATTGCTCCTTTATAGGAAAACTAATAAAAAGGGCTTGAAAAGTTTTAGTTTTATTATAAAAACCATGTTATAAGTTTTGTTTAATGATTAGTACAACACTCATATTAAAATAGTCCAACTAAAAATGGCTCAACTATAATAAATTATGATTTGTTGATTTTACCCCTAACTTTTTTTGGTTGAGTTCTAGATTTTCGTCGTTAATGGAGTTCATCGTTGTTTTGCAAACCTTTTTCTTTTTCTTTGAAACAAAATATAGATCCTCATGCTATTTAATTTATATTTGGTATTATTTCGTTGAAATGTGATCATCGTTATTATTCATAGTGTATTCGAGTTATTGTTTTTCAATTTTTCATCCTCAGTGGAGTTCATCGTTTGTTTCTCCAAAAAATAAATTTGAGATCTGCATGCTATTCAATAATAACGATGGGTCACTGTTTCTGGACTGTAAAAATAAACTGTTTCTGAATTTTAAGTAACACTGTTTCTGGAATCTAAGTCACTGTTTCTGGAATCTAAGTTACTGTTTCTGGAATATAAGTCACTGTAAATTAGAAAAGAAATAGTGAAATTCACTGTATTTGGATTCAAAGAAAAATAAACATCATGTTTCTTAAATATAATCAATTGATGCATGAAAGAAAAGAAACAGTCAAAGGTTAAAACATAGACTGTTTTCTGGAACTAAGTCACTGTTTCTGGAATATAAGTCACTATTTCTGAAAATTAAGTCATTGTTTTTGGAATTTAAGTCATTGTTTTTAGATTTTTGTTATTTTCTTTCCAGATACAGTGTTTGTTTGTTTACAGACAAAACAACCACTGTATCTGCTTTTTTTTTTTTCAGAAACAATGTTATGTTTTGGTTTTTTTTTGAACTTGTTTCGGCGACTTTGTTCCGATGAATGCTTCATTTTTCAACTTTGATTTGAACTTTGATTTGGTTGTTTTTGAAATGGAGGAATTCGATTTGATAGGAAGACAGGAAGTTATTATGGTGGGTTCGTGCTGGGTTGAGGTTGGTGAAGAGTCAAGACAATATCAAATCATTTAGGGGTATTTACAGAAGTGTAGATTTGTAGTGTGTTAGGCTTATAAGTTTGACCCGTGGACAATAGTTTTGGATGATTTTTTTTTTATTAAACTTTGAGCCCTTTTGGTTAAATATTTGTTGGTCCAAGCCCTTTTCATTAAAGCTCTCTTATTTTATTGCCAGAAAATCATCGCTTAGTAGAAAAATATGATATTTTGATATAATCAAGCTAATTGACTCACGAATGTCCTCCAACTAGAATTACTCTAAAATCTGTTTGTTTGATCATGTTTGCCAGAGGAAGTCGAAAGTCCTATATTGAAAATGCAATTCAAAGTATCAAAATTATTCCAAAATATTAACCAAAATACACTAAAAATAAAGTTAAATATATAATATAAAATATGCTCATCATTGGACAACGACACCAGCAGTAAATAGATACAAGAAGACATAAAAAACAGTAGGCTCAAAAGTAGAAACATCCGATAAAATCTTAATCCCCATCAAATAGTCGCTTGGTGAAGCTAGTGACCGATCCTCTTTTGCTAGTGATAATCGTATTATTTGCTATGTGTTTATGTACAATCTGAATAATATATTTAGGTTACGATATGATCGATGCATACATATGTATAGCCATTTTCCCTAACCAAACTTTATATTATATAAATACCTTGCTGCATCTCTATGTATTAGCCATCTCTAAATTATTTTCACCTTTTTGGTTTTGTGCCAGGAATGCTTGAACTACTTCTAATTACATATGATTTGATGATCAAATAATTAGGAGACCGAGATCATGATGTAATTTAGTGTGAATTACTAAATTATTGATTAACATAATTTTTACTTAAATCGATATTAGGATTGTAGTAGCAAAAATATGTCATCTAAAGTAATGTTAATATGGATGAGAAAGTGGGAGGGGATAGAAATTTGAATATGTACATGACAAATTTTACAAATTTTTTAAGAGATGGACACTCGATTTTTTGAAATGCTACTAGATTACCTTTTACTTAGTGTAGTAGTCATAAGGATAATATTATTATCCATGAGAGACTGGATAGGGCAATTGCAAATGTTTTTTGGATTAACTCTTTTCCTAATGCTACGCTTCATAAATACCCCATCTTCGGCCCAGATTATAGTCCAATACTTCGTGACTATAATACTATTTTTTATAACCAAACTTCTGAGCCCATGTCTTCATATTTGAAGCCATGTGGTTTAATCATCCTAATTTTTAAAAATGTGGCTAAAAAGCTTGGTGTCACAGCCCGTCCCGGAATTATAAATTCCGAGGACGTGAAAGTACGAAAATAACCTTAAACGTGACAAGGTGCGTAAGTGTGAAGTTGGTTCAATCTAAGTTCATAACTTTTGGTTAATTAAAATATCTTGTGGGATAAGAACTTAGAATTAGGTTTACATTTATTGTATTAATTTTAGTTAAGGACTGAGAAGAGGCCACGTGGGATCCCCATTCCTTATTTCCCTCCCCAAAACCCGTAACTCCTTCTCTCTCTTTTTCTTCTTTCATCTCAGAAAACTCTCTCACTCTCTCTCTTACTCTCGAACATACGGACTCACACCCAACCTCAATCAAACCTCCACGAACGTCCAATTTAAGACTACCATCGTGATCCTGAGGACTTCACGAACACGATGGTACCCATTTCAGGTAAGCTTTACTTCGGAAAAACCCTAGTTTCAAAGTTCCCGTGAAGAGCACTGTTCATGATCTTCGAATTGACTTTGTTTTAGGTGAAACCAAGCTCACAGTGAGCTTAAGGAAATCCCAAGGAAGCTCGGAGTGCTTCGTTGGCATGAATTGGACGTCGGGATCACCTAGTTCGAAGGTAGGCCGAATTTTCATATTTTTGAAAAGTTTGATCCCGTTGTTTTTGAAGCTTAAAATTAGTCCATCGTGATAGGTTATGATTAGGGCTTCAATTTGGTATAAATTACGTGAAAAATGGATGAAAAACGAAGGAGAATAGCAAGTTTGAAAATTTTCCAGAAACCGGCGAACAGTCGCCGGCGACCGGCAACTCGCCGGAGAAGACAGGGAATATTCCGTCAGTTTTGACGGAATATGCTAACGGCGTGACTGACGCCGTTAATTATTTAACGGAATATGCTAGGATTTAACGGAATATTCCCTAACTGCCGTTACTGTGCCGTCAGTGTGCATGGCACGTGGCCGCGCGTGGGGGGCGCGTAGGTCCGTGCCACGTCAGGCGCGTGGGCGCGCGTGAAACCTCCAAAAAATTATTTTAAAAATATGGGGATGATCCTGAGGTTGTGTAGGTCACAGTGGTATATTCATATACCCAATTTGAGCAATATATGAGGAGTTATTAGCTAAGAGTGGGATTATGCGTTAAATAACGTTAATTTGGTTACTTCTCGTATAGGCGAGGATTATACGGACGTTGGGCATGGCTAAGGGAGGCTCAGGGACCTTCGACACGTCGATGTATTCTGTGAGTGGGCAGTTTTGTTTTCCGTATACATATATACTTGCCGTTTTCCCAGAAATTGAAAATGCATGAAATTATGCTTTAAATGAAAATGTATAAAAGTATATGAGATATATTAGTTGAAATGCCATGCATAGAAGTATGCGAAAAGTATATAGAATTATATGAAAAATGTGAATCGAATTGCCATGCATGAAATGATATGAATTGATATATGATGCATATATATGAAATGGTGCGGTGGACGCACAGGTGAGTATCAGGTGAGTATTATTATTGTTATGATGATGTTGATGTATATTGAGCTCAAATCCTGCACCATGGTTTAGTGCTTATAGTATTCACCGCATCGCACGCTCGCCTTGGATCCAAGTAGATGCTGGTCGTATAGTCCACGCGGAGTGGGTGCGACGGGCCAGTCGTAGAGTGTTAGTGAGATTTCGACTGGTGGGTGACCTTAGATTATGTGCACAGATGATTGATGAGAAAGCACTAGAGCGTAACTTGTGTGCAGAAGGCCGTACAGGTCACAGAGGTGACTCCGGCAGAGTGAGAGTGATAGATTTTGAGCTCTAGGTTCAACCGTTCAGGGCTATTAGAGGGCCTTCGGTTGATTACTTCTTGCACCTGATATAATTATTGTTGATGCATTCATATTATACTGTTGAATTTAGACATGGCATGGCATAATTGTAATGAAAAATGTTGAGATAGTGATTTGAAGTTTTGAGATTATATATGTATATTTATATTTTACATTTCTGGGAAAGTATACAAGTTTTACGGAGAGGGGTTACAACGTTTGCGAAATGTTTGGATTTGGAAAAGAATTGTTTTACTGACCCACTCAATTTTGGTTTTGCGCCCCTCCAGGTTCAGGAATCACAAAGGTGTGGTGACTACGAGGAATTCGACGGTGTTCTGACAGATTGGACAAAATGAGAACTCACCTTCGGGTGTATCAACTTATAAATTGTATCTTAAAGCTTCCGTACTGTGCAAATGGTTACGTCACTCTCACGTGACGGCCAGCATGCCCTCCTTCGGGACGGGGTGTGTCAGTTGGTATCAGAGCATGGTTGCAATCTTGGACATCTTGAGAAGTTTCTAGTGAATTCTGTCAGAACTACACCGCCTCGTAGCAAACCACGTAGTTAGGGGAAACTATTATTATGGTGATTCAGTATATTATCAAAATGGACATTTTGAGACGGGTTATGAGTTGAATTTGAATCACCTTATGAAATGATGAACCTGAGGGAACGAAGTAACGGTTTAACCATTTGGAAAAGATGTTTCAGATTATGCAAGTCAAAGGAATCTTCCTTCTGACAGGGGGTCGAGATGACTACCTGGTTTTGGTTATGAATTTGTATCCTGGTGGAAACATGAATATGATTTGTTGTCACCGGAGGAACAGTCGATTGATACTTGTTTAAGGACTTGTTTAAGGAAAAGTTTATCCCTCCGGCATTTATCGATGGTAGTAAACAAGAGTTTACAAATATGAGACAAGGAAGGTGATGATCGAGGGATATTATAGAAAGTTTTCAGACTTGCCTCGTTCCATCCAGATATTGTTGTTAATTTGGTGGAGGTGTTATGTTGTTTTAAGCTGAGTGGCAAAAAGGGAAGTGGTATTTTTGGGGTGATCACTATCCATTGTATTTCTTACCAAGAGCGTACAAGATGTTGTTGAGTCTTGAGGACTCTGAGAATATGATTAGCTAGAGTGAAGAGGAATAAGAAAAGAATGAGAATCAAAAGAAGACGATAAAGTTAATGATTCGTCATATCAAGGATATAGAAAGATTCAGAGCTTCGAAAGAAATGAAGCTAGAGTTAATTCTTCCAGCTGAGGTTTTAATGTCGCTGGTCAGAGTAAAAGTGATGGATATACTGGTAATCCCAGATATTTGAGACAAGGTGTCTCGAGTAAAGGAATTGTACCTTGTGCAGCAGGTACAAAATTAACACTTTGAGAAATGTGAAATTTATGAATGTGTTTATGTGAACAGAGGGGACACAGAATTGTGAATCGTCCCTAGAATCAGTTGTACTCAACAATTTTCCATGATATCATAGTGTCGATTCAGCAGAGTTATGGACTTAGTAGTTTGGTCGGATTGACCGTGAGTACAGAGAGATTTGATGAGTTATATGTTCAGCCGTACAGACCATGAGAAGTGGATTCGACTGACACATGAGAAATTGGTGAGTTATAGGCTCGGCCGTACCGACCACGCGGAGTGGATCCGGCCGACGTATTATTGAGATAAGAGTTGAATCAGCCTTATTGGTCATTCTAGTTGACTTCGGCTGATATATTTCTTATTATGTATGTTATTACCTAGAGAGTAGTAAATAAATGTAGTTGAGACGAGTGTATGTATTTTGCATTGAGTAACAAAATAGTAATGTTATATCTTTGAGAGTGGTTGCCTACTTATCGAGACAACGATGATTTATCAGTATTGCGGGCTGCAGACCGTAATATTAATAACTCATTCGTGGATTCGTTAAGCAAGCAACCCGGTAGATTATTTTATGTTAGTGTTGTACTTATTTAGAATGTTCAGTAATAATAAAGTATGTATTGGGTCAGTTAATTCTGTTCCATTAGATTGGTTGGTTATAATTGTGACAAGACGGAATGTTACGGGAAACCAGTACTTTCCATCGATCTGGACGACCAGAGATTACTTTTGTAAGTATGTAAAGTGGATTGAGTCAGGCCGTTATTTATGCTGTGAAAGCAAAGAGATTGTTTTCGAAAGGCTGTCAAAAATACTTAGCTCATGTGGTGCTAAATGATGTTGTTTGGAGTAGTGTGAATAATGTCGAAAGGGTTAGACTTTTCTTGATGTCTTCCTTGAAAGTATACCTGGATTGCCTTTAGGCAGAGATATGAGGTTCACTATTGAATTGTTGCCAGGTATAAATTTATGTTAAAGATTGGTTCAGGATGAGTTAAGGGAATTGGAAATTCATTTGAAAGAATTGGTTGATAAAATTTTCATTCAACCTAGTACAACACTTTTGAGGAGCACCAGTTTGTTGGTGAGAAAGAAAATGGACTTAGAGATCGTTCATTGATTATAGACAATGGAATTGGTAACGATCGAGAACCGTTATCCATGGTGATGTACTGATGTTTATTTAACCAGCTCAGAAGTAATTGCGAAGATTCAAAGATTGAATTGAGATCTGGTTACTACCAATTGAATATTATAAGTGACGTTGATCATAAGATGGTTTTTCTGGACTTGTTATAGTCTTTATGAAATTTGGTGATGCTATATGGATACTCATACTGTTTTATGAGTTGATGGATGAAGTATTCCAATAATGCTTTGATAAATTGATATCATTTTCATTGAAGATATTCTGGCATATTCTGAGCCAGAGCAGAGCATGTAAACGTATTAAGTCGATGAAGCAAAGATTGAGAGAACGTTGGTTGTATGCTAAGTAGCAAATGCTAAAGTTAGATGAATCAAGTAGCATTTCTGGGATATGTTATATATTCTTAAGGTATTCAAGTGAATCCTTAAAAGATAGCAGAAATTGAGGAATTGGAACAACCACGAGTTGTAATTGAGATTCGGAATTTCTTAGCTTACCAGGCTATCTTGGATGCATGTTGATGCAAATGTTAGGGTGATTGCATACGTTTCACGACAAATGGAATCTCATGAGATGAATTACCCTACGGGTGACTTGGAAGTCATGGTTACCATTCTTGCTATGAAGTTATGAAGGCATTATATGTTGATAAGAATGCAAGATTTACAAATCAAAAGAGTCTCCAATATTTGTTTACTCGGAAGGATTTTGATATGAGGCAACAAAGGTGGATTGAATTACTTAGTGATTATGATTGTACGATCAGGGTGATCGTGAATTGTTGTAGCTGATACACTTGGTGAAAAGATTGCAGTAAGATTAATGTCTGGCATGTTGCCAAGAGTATCATCTTGTGGATTGAAAACCAACGGAAAAAAAATTAAGATTGGAAGATCGAGAAGAAGTTATACTTGTTAAATTTCAAGTTAGGCCTGTTTGGTAAGGTCGTACTCGAAATTTAAATGTTTGACGAGGAAATTTAAGAATTAACCAAGGCAGAGAAAGGAGGGAAAAAGAATGGGTACATGATTCATGAATCAAATGGTATGTGGATACAAGAAAACAAAAAGTATGTGCCTAATGCTAAGGATTTAAAGTAAGCAATTTTGGACGAAGTACATTGTTTAACTTCTGCAATATTCCAAAAGTAATAAGATTTATCATACCATTCGACAGTTTTATTTGGTCAGCAGATTGAGGCAGAAAGAGATAAACCTTTGGATTGAGATAACTATTTTCTGTGTCGCAGTGGAAATAGAAAGATATTACTTTGGATTATGTGTACAAGTTTCCTTGTACATAGGATGGTTATGATCGAATTTGAAGTGATAGTTGGTCAATGTACCAAGTTAGTACAATTACTCCAGTGCTGAGTAATAACTTTTTCCCAGACAGGGCAACGGTACTTATTTGTTTTATAGAAAGAAGAATTGGTTTACGGAATTGCTGAGTTTCTTAAGTATGTTGGTTGTGCAGTTTCCGAAGTAATGCCATAAGGACCATGAAATGTGTCATGTGAGTCGGTTTTTGTTGACTTGTGAATGGAATGTTTCTGAATAGAGAAAGATCCGATCACGAAAGAGTTTTAGTAGGCCCTGAGACTTGGATGAGTCTCCTCGAAGTATTCAGGTGATTAAGTTAACCTGAAAGTAACCAGGAATGACAAAAGAGATTAACAGAGGGATATGCCACTAATCGAGTGTATAAGACAGATGGTTTTATATTTTCGAAGTTTCACCTTGGAAAAGTGTGATTCGGTCTGGATAGGAAGGCAAGTTAAATCTTAAGTGAACCGAATTTTATGTGATCATCGAAAGGTTGGTGAAGTTGAATACAGATTTAAATGGCTTCCAGAGTTGTTGTAAGTGCATGATGTGTTTCATGATTCGATATTTTGGAAAATTCACCACGAATAGAAATGGCGAGAATTGGAAAGGAGACAAGATAAGATTTAGACACATCAGACCATTTTTGATCACTAAAGGAATCAATAAAGTTGCATACAAGTAGTGATGTCTTCAGAGTTGGCTAAGGTACTTAATGTATTTTGGGTTCGATACGTTGTCACTAGGTGGCAGATTCGTCACATGAGATTCTGGTGCAACTATTGAGAATTAAGCTGGATCTAATTAGTGAGGAGCTATGGACGACTTTGGATTGGAAAAAGAAGGTCCTGAGAATTTAGACAGAGTAAGTGGTAAAAGTATTGTGGAGGAACCATTCAGCGGAAGAAGCTACGTGGGAGAAAGAGAATCGGATGAGAGAGATTTACCCGAGGCTATTGTATGAGTATGGTTGATTTAGTTGGTTGCTGGAATTTCGGGGACGAAATTCTATAAGGAGGGGAGATTGTCACAGCCCGTCCCGGAATTATAAATTCCGAGGACGTGAAAGTACGAAAATAACCTTAAACATGACAAGGTGCGTAAGTGTGAAGTTGGTTCAATCTAAGTTCATAACTTTTGGTTAATTAAAATATCTTGTGGGATAAGAACTTAGAATTAGGTTTACATTTATTGTATTAATTTTAGTTAAGGACTGAGAAGGGGCCACGTGGGATCCCCATTCCTTATTTCCCTCCCCAAAACCCGTAACTCCTTCTCTCTCTTTTTCTTCTTTCATCTTAGAAAACTCTCTCACTCTCTCTCTTACTCTCGAACATACGGACTCACACCCAACCTCAATCAAACCTCCACGAACGTCCAATTTAAGACTACCATCGTGATCCTGAGGACTTCACGAACACGATGGTACCCATTTCAGGTAAGTTTTACTTCGGAAAAACCCTAGTTTCAAAGTTCCCGTGAAGAGCACTGTTCATGATCTTCGAATTGACTTTGTTTTAGGTGAAACCAAGCTCACAGTGAGCTTAAGGAAATCCCAAGGAAGCTCGGAGTGCTTCGTTGGCATAAATTGGACGTCGGGATCACCTAGTTCGAAGGTAGGCCGAATTTTCATATTTTTGAAAAGTTTGATCCCGTTGTTTTTGAAGCTTAAAATTAGTCCATCGTGATAGGTTATGATTAGGGCTTCAATTTGGTATAAATTACGTGAAAAATGGATGAAAAACGAAGGAGAATAGCAAGTTTGAAAATTTTCCAGAAACCGGCGAACAGTCGCCGGCGACCGGCAACTCGCCGGAGAAGACAGGGAATATTCCGTCAGTTTTGACGGAATATGCTAACGGCGTGACTGACGCCGTTAATTATTTAACGGAATATGCTAGGATTTAACGGAATATTCCCTAACTGCCGTTACTGTGCCGTCAGTGTGCATGGCACGTGGCCGCGCGTGGGGGGCGCGTAGGTCCGTGCCACATCAGGCGCGTGGGGGCGCGTGAAACCTCCAAAAAATTATTTTAAAAATATGGGGATGATCCTGAGGTTGTGTAGGTCACAGTGGTATATTCATATACCCAATTTGAGCAATATATGAGGAGTTATTAGCTAAGAGTGGGATTATGCGTTAAATAACGTTAATTTGGTTACTTCTCGTATAGGCGAGGATTATACGGACGTTGGGCATGGCTAAGGGAGGCTCAGGGACCTTCGACACGTCGATGTATTCTGTGAGTGGGCAGTTTTGTTTTCCGTATACATATATACTTGCCGTTTTCCCAGAAATTGAAAATGCATGAAATTATGCTTTAAATGAAAATGTATAAAAGTATATGAGATATATTAGTTGAAATGCCATGCATAGAAGTATGCGAAAAGTATATAGAATTATATGAAAAATGTGAATCGAATTGCCATGCATGAAATGATATGAATTGATATATGATGCATATATATGAAATGGTGCGGTGGACGCACAGGTGAGTATCAGGTGAGTATTATTATTGTTATGATGATGTTGATGTATATTGAGCTCAAATCCTGCACCATGGTTTAGTGCTTATAGTATTCACCGCATCGCACGCTCGCCTTGGATCCAAGTAGATGCTGGTCGCATAGTCCACGCGGAGTGGGTGCGACGGGCCAGTCGTAGAGTGTTAGTGAGATTTCGACTGGTGGGTGACCTTAGATTATGTGCACAGATGATTGATGAGAAAACACTAGAGCGTAACTTGTGTGCAGAAGGCCGTACAGGTCACAGAGGTGACTCCGGCAGAGTGAGAGTGATAGATTTTGAGCTCTAGGTTCAACCGTTCAGGGCTATTAGAGGGCCTCCGGTTGATTACTTCTTGCACCTGATATAATTATTGTTGATGCATTCATATTATACTGTTGAATTTAGACATGGCATGGCATAATTGTAATGAAAAATGTTGAGATAGTGATTTGAAGTTTTGAGATTATATATGTATATTTATATTTTACATTTCTGGGAAAGTATACAAGTTTTACGGAGAGGGGTTACAACGTTTGCGAAATGTTTGGATTTGGAAAAGAATTGTTTTACTGACCCACTCAATTTTGGTTTTGCGCCCCTCCAGGTTCAGGAATCACAAAGGTGTGGTGACTACGAGGAATTCGACGGTGTTCTGACAGATTGGACAAAATGAGGACTCACCTTCGGGTGTATCAACTTATAAATTGTATCTTAAAGCTTCCGTACTGTGCAAATGGTTACGTCACTCTCACGTGACGGCCAGCATGCCCTCCTTCGGGACGGGGTGTGTCACTTGGAGTGATGAGTTTACTGGAAATCCAAATGATAAATTTAGAGGCTATCTAGACACTTTTAAGTTCCTTGTCAAATGGTGGAATAAGGAAGTTCTTGGAAATGAAAAACCGATGTTTGAGCTAGATGAAAGCATTGAAGCATTGAACTAGTAGAAATCACATTGGGCAAGATTATTTTGAGCCTACTAGTCAACACTTTCGAACATATTTTAAAAGTCACATTGCAAGATTAATGGGTCGAAGCTACGTCATTTCAAGCAGATGCTTCGTTTTTGGAATGAGCGTAACATATGTATAATTAATTTTTGGGCAAAAGACTGTTTACTACCCTCATGTTTCATGGTTTTCAACATTTAGTACATCAAGTTTTTTTCGTCCCAGAGTCATACCTAAAGTGTTAATTTTGGGACAATCTCATACATCCGTTAGTCAAACTGTTAAGTCTGCTGTTAACTGATGACGTGGTGCCTATGTGGACAATGATTGGGCACCACGTGTCATTAAGGGTCCACGTTTTGGAGAAGGAGTTAAAAAAAATTCAAAAATTCAAAAAAAAAAAAAAAAAACCCTGTCTTCTACCTCCCCCAACCCCCCGCACCCTCTCCCTCCCTTCTATCTTCTGCAAACCGCACCCCTTTCCCTCCCTGACTCGCAGCCACCTCATTGTGGTATATACCCACCTCTCATTCCTTGATTTCCAGCTCTACTTTCTCCGGCTCTTGTTCGCCTTCCACTGCAACAGCTGACAGCGGAGTGCCCTTAGACTCTATCTGATAAAAAACAAACAATTACCCATAAATTCAGACACAATTTCAATGCAGTTCAAAGTAAAATCCAGCAAAATGGAGAAGAAAATTAAGAGATATGAAAAACTAAGAACCTGCTGAGCTCCAACAATGGAGCAAGACGATGACGGAAGAGAGAGCGAGTTCGCTCTACGCGCGTTGAAAGCGGAGGCGGAAATGGTAATGTTTGAAATTTGAAATTTGATTTTGGATTGCCTGACTGTAGAAATTAATCGAAACCCAGGTGGGATTTGGTGGGTTGGTCGAGAATTGGCGGAGATCGGCGGAGACTGTGTCCGGTGAGAGCTTTTCCGGGGAGAGATTCTCGATTTGTTTGATTGAGGACTCGATTTGGGAGATGAGAAGTTGATGAGATTGCGATGGAGGTTGGGAATTGGAGTGGCCTTGCCGGAGCTCCGGTGTTGAGAGCTCGGCGATCCTCATTTGTGTTGGTGCAGAGGAGAGAATGGAAGGATAAGGGAGGGTGGTGCAGGTTGTAGAAGAGAGAAGGGAAGGAAGGGGTGCGGGTTGCAGAAAAGAAAAGGGTTGCAGGGTGCGGTCTCCAAATTAATTTTCTAGGGTTTGGTGGGTTGGTGCAGAGAAGAGAATGGAGGGATAATGGAGGAAGGATGAGAGAAGGGAGGGTGGTGCAGGTTGTAGAAGAGAGAAGGGAAGGAAGGGGTACGGGTTGCAGAAGAGAGAAGGGAGGGAGAGGGTGAAGGGGATGAGGGAGGGAGAGGGTGCGGGGGGTTGGGGGAGGTGGAAGACAGGGTTTTTTTTTTTTTTTTTTTTTGAATTTTTGAATTTTTTTTAACTCCAAAAAAAAAAATCCACGTGGACCCTTAATGACACGTGGTGCCCAATCATTGTCCACATAGGCACCACGTCATCAGTTAACAGCAGACTTAACAGTTTGACTAACGGATGTATGAGACTGTCCCAAAATTAACACTTTAGGTATGACTCTGGGACGAAAAAAACTTGATGTACTAAATGTTGAAAACCACGAAACATGAGGGTAGTAAACAGTCTTTTGCCCTTAATTTTTCGTATCATTTTTATGGAACTAAGTAGGGGACGGATTGAATGCAGTTGTTACATTTTAAAAATTTATTTTCTCGATCCAAACACATTTATTAAAACACTTCACTGTATAACGTGATTTTAATTATTGGGATTTGTTTATCTCTATTCACTTTCGCATTGGGAAAAAAATCTTGTGTGACTTAACTTGTCACTAAATCATGTTGAGTTGCAATATCACATTGTTTATAACTTGCCAAGTGTTAAGCATTGTTGTATTAGTACAATTTCTTATTTTCAATTTTATATCTTAATTAATAAAAAATTAATTTAAAAAACTATAAATTTTTAAAAATCACAAGGTTCTCTTTCTCCACGACTTGGCATGGCAGCGGGGAAATTGTGTAGATCTTATGTAATTACCGGTTCAAAGGTTCATTAATCCAACTTATATGAATTTGGTGTCTCACTAACAATATTGTCTCTATAAATTATCAAATAAGCATCGTGGAAATATAAATTCTAACACCCAAATCCAATTTCCATCATTTCAACTCTCAAATCCAATTTCCAAATTCAACACCCAAAAGTTCTCTTAAAAGTGAGACTTTGTATGAACTCTCTGTCACCTCATGCTTTTTTCACAATTTACGTGTCAACATTATAAAACATTATGCCACAAACATAAGGTGATACAAAGCCCATGAAGAGTCACACTTTAAAAGAATCTCCTTAGCATTTATCTTTTCCTAAATAGACCGCTCGCTTTTGGAGTAGAATTCTCTCTCTCTCTCTTATTACCATCCCCTCCCATTCCCTCCTCTCACACTTTTCTTTTTGTTTTTTTGTATAAAAAATTCAAATAAGATAAGAGAAGGGGAGGGTGATTAGAAGGGGAGAGAATCATACTCCCTCTCTTTTTGTCCAAATCATTTTGCTAAATGATGCAGTTCTAAGAATCTTAATATTTGAATTTTATGAATAAATACAAACATATCAATACAACTATTTTAGCATAATTAACAACCAAACCGCCACTTAGTACTAAGGTCTGATGGTGTTCTTCTTCACTTGTAAGAGAGATGTCTTAGATTTGAATATTGTAGATGGCGAATTTGATACCAAATCACGTTACATATTGTGTGACTTAGCCGAATTATCTCTTTCTCTTAATTTAAAATATATCGTTGTACTAAAAGAAAAAAAAACAACCAAACCTGCTCTTCCAATTACAATTATCCAAATTAATTAATGTCACTCATTTCTCCAAACGTGCGGCCCATTATTATTCAACCATACACCGACCCTTACAAGATCATAAGAGGGCTTATATTTTGAGGAATTTCTTTTAAAAAAGAAAAAAAAATTAAAGCTCAGGTGTTCTTTTATTATTGTTTTAAATTTTTTCTGAGGGTGAAACTCTTGTCGTTTCAGGTGTCGCTACGAGGCTGGATATAAATTGTCGTTTTTCGTAACCCCGTATCTCGTTTGCATTTACCAAAGTACCCTTGAAAACCAAAGGGAGTCTTACACGGGATCACTGCCCCCTCATTGCGCGTGTGCTTAACTTCTCTTTTACGGCGGAACGCACAGCCCCACATGACCCAGCCCAGTCCACGTCATCGGATGTGGACCCCACGCTTCGCTTTGGAAAAGCCCTAAATGCACGAAACATTCATTCCAAATTCACTCCCAAATCAAACTCCAAATTACAGATCCCGCCTCGAGGAAACCCTTGCTCCCAATCCAACGGTCCACGTTCGGCCACGTGCACTGGCCTTTTCCATCCCTACCGTCCCTGCCAGAACACGCGGTCAGTTCCACGGGCAGCAAGGAATTCATGTTCTACCGTCGGATCAACGGTCCTAGCCCAATCGACGGTCATAAAGGTGCCCGAAACGTCCTCGGGTAGATCTGGCCGCCTTTAAGAAGCGGCCTGGTCCTCCTCTGGTTCCTCGCTCAGATTAAGGGTAAAATCCCACAAACCCTAACCTCTCTCTACGCAAAGCTTCTTCATCCCTCTCTCTCTCTCTGCCAATTTTTTGGAGGCGCGTGTGGGTCACGTCTGGGCGATTCATGGTGCCTGGTCCATCACCTGCATTGAGAATCCCTAGCCGGAGCTCAACTGGAACCCTAGCCGAGGGCGAAGCTTCGAACACCGTACAGCTATGGCGTCCGCCGTCTTAGCGAACCGGAACGAACCCAATTGGCCGCAGCAACCCAGAGGTGGAGGAGCCGGAGCCGGAGGAGGATTCATGGGGAAAGTTCCCTTTTCTTCTTCAAACACTCACCGTAACCCTAACCCTAAAAAGCGACAATTCCAAGCTCATCATTCCGATTTTAACGATGAGTCGCCGGCCGTCACTCAGACTGCATCAGACGACGCTTCGTCGATCAACCACCATCGGCGATCGAACACAAACGACGTCAATCCCGTTCAGTCCCAATACGTCAGCTTCAACATCGCGAGCTATTCGAGAAAAGAGCTGGTTGAGCTCAAGAACCGCCTCCTCTCTGAGCTCGACCAGATTCGCGTCCTCAAGAATCAAATTGAAGCCGGCGACTTCAACCCTAAGTCGGCTCACAAGAAGCCGATTGGCAATAAGAAGATGGCTGGGTCGAAACGGTCCTTACCGATCGCTCACGGCAAGGAATCGAGTTCTAATTCCAAGAGGTCGCATTTGGAAAACGGGGATTCGATGAAGAATTGTGGGCAGGTTTTATTCAAGCTGATGAAGCAGAAGTACGCCTGGATCTTCAACAGGCCGGTTGATGTGGTTACGTTGGGCCTTCATGATTACTACGACATCATCAAGAAGCCGATGGATCTCGGCACTGTCAAAACCAATCTTGCCAAGGGTCTCTATTCAACGCCTTCTGATTTCTCAGCTGATGTACGATTGACTTTCGAGAATGCCATGCGGTACAATCCCCAAGGCCACGAGGTGTATAATTATGCCAATCAGCTTCGTTCGAGGTTTGAGGAGTTGTTTCAGCCTCTGATTGACAAACATGGAGATGAATTCCGGTCGGAAAAGGGTTCTGATGAGGAATTGCAGGCGAGTTCCTGGAACCATGTTGAGCCCGAGAGGGTTTCAAGGAGGGAGGCGCCTGTTCGGATCGAGAAGAAACCTGAGCCAGTTCGGCCTCCGCCAGTCCAATCATCTCCCGTTCCAGCTCCTGTGAGCTCATCAAACCCGTTGTCAAATCCAGCATTGGCGCAATCTTCTCCTGTGAGGACGAACTCACAGTTGAAGGGGTCTGGAGTGAAGCCATTGAAGCAGCCGAAGCCAAAGGCGAAGGACCCAAACAAGAGGGATATGAGTATGGAGGAGAAGCAAAAGTTGGGAATTGGGTTGCAGAGTTTGCCTCAGGAGAAGATGGAGCAGGTTGTGCAGATTATAAGGAAGAGGAATGGGCATTTGAAGCAGGATGGGGATGAGATTGAGCTTGACATTGAGGCTGTCGATACGGAGACCCTTTGGGAGCTTGATCGGCTTGTGACGAATTGGAAGAAGATGGTTAGCAAGATAAAGCGGCAAGCATTGATGGGCAACACCAACAGCAACAGCAATAGCAACATTGCTTCAAACAGAGGCCACGGGGTAAGTGCCTGATTGAGTTCTGAAGTTTCTTTACAATGGCATTGTGTTTATACTATGATTATGCTTGCACAATGTTTGCTTACTGGAGTTGCGAGTTTTTTGCTGTTCTAGGATCAACCTGCGAGTGAGAAAGTTGAAGTAGCAGCAACAGCAGAGCCAAAGAGGTCGAAAAAAGGCGAAGCAGGAGATGAAGATGTGGACATTGGCGATGACATGCCAATGAGCAGCTTCCCACCAGTGGAGATTGAGAAAGATGTAGGTGGCCATGCTAGCAGTGACAGTTCAAGCAGCTCTGGTAGTTCGAGCAGTGGCTCCTCCTCATCAAGCGGTATAACCCAAAACTGAAATATGGATTTAGATTTGGTGTAAATGAAGTTTTACTGTTTCTGAATTAGAATGAAAAAACAAAACAAATAGAGAGAGAGCTTAAATGTGTTGCGGGGTGGGATGTTTGCAGATTCAGATTCTGGTACTTCTTCAGGGAGTGACTCAGATGACGATAACGCTCAATCCTAGTCTGTGCATTCAATTTCATTAGAATTGCATTAGAATTGGAAGACAGACATGGAAGAAAATACCCATGTGGGAAGGAAGCAAGCTGGATAAAGAGCATGCTTTCCATGTGGGAAGGGGAGGGCCTTTAACTGTTTGGGTGGATTGCTTTGTTGAGGTAATGTTTGCTGTAATTGCTTCTTTATGATATTATGATGCTGCTGCTGCTGCTGCTGATTATGGTTTGTGAAACGTGAGCTGAATGGTATTGTTGACTCTGTTGATGCGAGCAGGATCGGGAGTTGTACCACTGCGCAGAAGTTAAATGTGTGAGCTACTTCTTGTGTGATGGTCGGCTGGTGGCGCTGGCGCTGGCGCTGGCGGCTGCATGCATTGCAGTTGTTGGGGGATTTGGTAGAAGTAGTAGTGGGAATTGGTAGTTTTGCTTGGGAGGTGTAAAAACAAAGAAATGTGAAGAAAAAATTTGTTGTTGGTGGGTTAGAGAGAGAGAGAGAGAGAGAGAGAGAGGTGGTAAAAATTGTAGTGAAACTTACTAGTAGTGGAAAGAAAGAAACAAGTAATGGGGGTTAGTAGTGGGAAGAGAGATTAGAGAGAGAGAGAGATTTGTACACAATATTTTACAGAGAGTGAGAGTACATAATTTCCCCATTTACATCATTATGCTCATGTGCTCCTGCCCTCCTGCCTCCTGCCTCCTGCCTCTCTACTCCTTTTTTTCATCCCTTTTGCTTTGATTTTGATTAATTAATTTAAGCACGGAATTAAGGGAGGGATCATTTGATTCAGTTAAGTAGAGCCACAAAAGTAGTCCAAACAAAGAGATGGCTCTCGTAGTCATCCCAAATCAAATTTGCAAGTTAGGTTGGAAATTCTTTCTATAATAAACAAGCCGTGGGTGGTGAGGTAATTAAATATCAATTTAGGTATGCGTTGGATATATAAATATAATGACGAAATGAAAATGAGAAATATTATTTGCAGTCGAGGAGGGAGGCGTGATAAGTTGCCAGCCTTTGCATCTCTATAGAGCATGTGCTCTGCTGCTCCTCCTCCTCCTCCTCCTCCTCCATTGCCACTAAGTGCGAGAGATTAAAAAGAGTATCATTTTCCGAATGCCTGCCTGCCTGCCTGCTTCAATCGAAGTTGATATTCCAAACTCCAATCCCAACAAAGTTGATTGAAAACCGATATGTGTATTCTCTCTGGCTCGAACGGGTTTTGTTTGATCCCATATCCACGTGCGACTTGCTATTTATATTTGTACATCGGAACCCCCTGTACTGAGATCCAAAACAAAGGGATCCGCCTGCTTGTGTTTCCCCGAGCACATGGGCAACTAATTCTAGCATTATCTCGTAATGAAATTACCAAACCAAAGCAAGATGAACCTGTAAGGATGATAAGATTCCTAACACATCAGAAACTCAAACCACTCGTACCACCAAGTCTTGTTCGTTCAGTTTTATGTTGTTGTTGTCCTCAATTTCAGGTCATTTTTCTATAAGAAAACTAATGAAAAGGGCTTGAAAACTTTGAGTTTTAATGATAAGGACAAAATAAAGGGTAAAATGAATAGTACCAGGATTGACTTTTTAATGTAAAAATATGATTTTTCGTTAAAGTGAACAGTACCAGATGCTTTTCGTTAAAGTTTCATTTTTCCATGGCAGTGGAACATAGGAAAAAGAATTTTAAACATTTCGAAACGTCAAAATCCTGTTTGCTTTTGCAAATGGTGCCCCAATCTGTCCTTTGATGGTGTGTTCAAATTCAAAGTGTTGATCCCAAAACAGAAAACGTCAATACTCGAGACGCGCGCACGAAATAGACCAATCAGCCCATCACCTCATGCAGCATACACTCGAAAAAACAAATTATGAATCAAGTACAATACAAGAGATGTCGGGGAATTCTAGTTCTTCGATTGAAAATATGTGAAACCTTGTTCCAAGTACATACCTTCCTGCTACCCCCTTAACTCTTCCTGTCCGAAAAAACTACTCATATAAATAACTGCTAAATGAAATCACAAACTCAAAAAATGTTTGACCGACGGAAACTTCTTTCAAGTTATAACACGTACCTGCCTCAAGAAAGTGGCGTCGAAGAGCAAGTATCAGCTCAACCTTGATCCAAAAGTCAAAAATGGTGATTGGTATTACCACAAACTGCTTCTGAGTATTGTTGTTTGGGGACTGAAAGAAGCTTCCCTTGAACATAAATACAAAACATAATCGTTCATGAGCTCAGCAAGTTTCACTCATGTGGTACCGTCTTCATTTTAATAAATTGTGCACTGAGTTGCGATTCACACTTGGCATGAGCATCTGGGGATAATTTTTTAAGGAAAGACTTTGTCAGCTTAAGGGTTGTTATCATCTGAAGGATCCTGCTACAAAACTTCCGCGCTTCAGCCTGCCTTGACTGTTTTTCTGATATATTTGTCAGCAATTGTTCTATCAGACGACAGAGTTTCGGCAGATGGCTTTTCATGATATTCTTCAGCGCTTCCTGGCTACTTCCATCAGTGGAGCCCAGGGACTTCAATATTTCACTCACCAAATCAAGTGCTTCTACTCGCCGAAAATCTGACTTTGAAGTGCCACATTTCTCCAACAGGAAGCCAAACAGATGGTGCCCTACCCATGGCCTTCTTCTAAATATTTCTTTCAAAAATCCAGATTTGATTTGAGATTTTTTACTATTGAAATACTCCACTAGAACTCCCTGGAAAATATCAAAAATCCTCTGCAGCTCAGACTCCGGAAAATTTCTTGCTTCAACGATCTTCAGAATCCAGAAAGTGGAGCTCTGTGCAAGGCTAGTAATCATTTTGTGTCGGTTCCATGAAGCTGACTGTTTCTTCTTGGACAGGTTGGTTGCGGATTTCTTTCTCTTAATAGGTTTTGAGGCCAACTTCAGATTCTTTTGCAGCAAAGATTCTAAAGTAGATAATTGCACATCTTCACCCTTCGGATAGTCCTTTGCTTTAAAAATTTTCTTTTGCATTATCCCCCATACACGCTGTCCTAGCTGCTCACTACTTTCTGCACTGGGTGGTTCAATAAATGCCCGAGCTAAGTTTGAGTACACCAACAAAACCTGCGGCTTGCCTGTTTAATTGAGTCAACCAGGTGCACAAATACAGATATCAGATATCAGATCTATGAATCCCAATTTCCTTATAAAACACATAACCCAACAAGCTAAACTTAAATGAAAGAAATATATTTTTTAATTCGTGCTTGCAAAACATGTTGTAAGCCATTTCCGTATTTCAACTAATTTGAATAAAACACACTTGCCTGGATTTTCATGTAGGTAAATTTCTAGCAATGAAAGAACACGAAGCTTAAACAGCATGAGTTGGTGATGTGCAGTATCACCCCCAGCTAGATTCTTTCGCTCTTTGAAGATCTGGGTAAGGTAAGTATCCATTCGAAACATTGCATCATCATCCATTCCTCCATCAGAATCATCAGAAGCTTCAGGATTTTCTTTGCCAACTGCCTCAACCGCATCAGCAGCCTCAGAGTCGGCCTCAGAGTCATCTGGCTGCTCATCACTGTCACCTGTTTCACCTGTCTCAGCCTTATCAATTCCCTCATCTTCTTCAATGTTAAGAAAATCTTCATCATCTTCTTCATCGTCAAAAATGTCGTCACTATCAGCATCTTGATGTCTAGCAGGTTTCAAATTCTTCCTGATGACCCTCAACATCCGCAACAGACCATCATCCGTGATATCATCACAGAAGCATTTAAAAACCTACAAGACATGGACTCCAGATAATTAGTCTATTTAGGTTTTGCTTAAAACGTCCCCACATGTGTGCACGCACAGAGGCACACATACACACACACGTATACACACATACACAGGAAGATTTCTAAACATATATGCACTGCAGTATTCTAGTTCATCAATTTGGTATCTAATAATGTACCTCCAGCACAAAATATACTAGTCTAGCATCAGAAGAGAGAACTAAACAGCCCAACTAATCATATTACAGAATTAAAAAGAATAATTCCAGTAAAGTATCAGTGAAAGCACATGATATCATTCAGAGATAAATTGTCCAACTACATAAATAAAATTCAAAACATTGTAATATCAAATAAATTCCTAACATTCCAACATAGCATATATGTAAGATAATTCAAGTATCCACAAGAACATCCATCACACCTGCTCGATTGCAGTTCGCATGGGAGCTGATGACTGTGGCAGCAAAGAAAGCAATGTATCCACAAGAACATCCATCATGGCAGGTGCACCCTCATCATCCAAGTCATCTTCTCCAGGGGAATCAAGAAGATCAGCAACAGGAAAAGCTTTCTTACAACATATCATAAGCTCAGAGACTGCTTCTAAGTATTCCTTTGGTCGAAGGAGCATTTGCAAAAGCAGCTGGATGAGTAAGTATCTTAGTGCATGCAACCTATTTGCATCACTAGTAAGCTGACAATTCCTTTCCTGCAATTGAAGCATTCAAGAAGCTTCATGTCATGCCAAAAAACATGGAAAGGACAGTACAACCAAGAAACTGAAAGACTAAAATAGAATTAATTAAAAAGCATGCATCTTAAACTTGAGTTCAAAGTAGTTCTGCCGAAGATGGCCTAGAAGGTAAGACCACACCATTTACAAGACCCCGGAATAAGGCATCAATAGAATCAAACCAATCTTGAGTCGGATGAAAACAACAAAAAAAAAGGCCTTTACTAGGAAATAACGCATCAAAAACACCATACCCTAATTTTAAATCTCACTGATTCCATGTTTTATGACATATTGGGGGTCATATCCAACTTATTCCAGTCTAAAATTTGAAACTCAACTTGAAATCAAAAGAAATTTAGGTTGATCAGATGCATAATTACGTGGAGTGAAGTACCTCTTCTGGGAAAGTACCTGACGTATAATTACATGGAACTAAAAAGGGCCAAGGAATGTACCTCTTTTGAGAGTGAAGTTTCCATTGCTTGCAATTTTTTCAAAGTGTTTTCTTCCTCAGTTTCCAAAGGCCGAAAATATGAGACGGAAGGAATACTGCACAAAGTGCTAAGGAACCGCATAAAGTATGAGCCAAGGTCACTTTGCTCTACGCAATTTAGCAAGGGACCTGACCCCTCTCCTTTCTGAGAGTTTGCAAACAGTAACTGGAGCTGCTCAATACACATCCTGCAAAGGGCACTTGAGACGGCAGTTTTTGGCCACCTAAATGTCTCTTGTAATTCAAGGGATGTTACTTCAGACCCAAGAGATGCGGTGAACAAACCCTGAACTGCTAGAAACTTCAAAATTCCTTTTTGGACCCTAAATTTTGCTTCAGGATCCAGTTTCAAATTTTTCAATATACTAGGGAGGGATTCCACAATCCATGTTTTCAAAAAATCAGAATTTCCCATGGTTCCAACAGAATCCTTGTCTTCAACAGAACCTATATCTGAATTGTCATCTGTCGTTTGACTCTGATCTGAAGGCTCCTCAGTAGTATGTTTTTCATCCAGAAACATGTTCAACAGGTTCTGAATGAACAGCATGCAACCAGATTCTGTTCTGAAATCTGACATCAAATCCTTAACTGTTTTTGTTCGTGTAATGCCATCAAATTTTCCGTTGCTATGTTTCTGTAGAGCCACAATGACAGAAACCCTTCTCACGTCATCATCCCCAACCCAAACAGTTAAAGTTTTAAGAAAATGTTGCACAACTTTATAAAGCCAGGAATCCTTTGTAGAAAGTATATCAATCATGCACTGAACAATCTTGTATGACAGAGTAATCGAAATAAAAGATGCAGGCAACTTTGGTAGAAGAAGAAGCAGAACATCGAAGGCCAAGTGTTTGCGGTCATGAGATGATGTTAGAAGCGATCCCTCAATGATAACCTCACAGAAACACTGGAAGTTCTTTGCAATTTCTTCATCAGAAGAGCTAGACTTGCGATTCTTTTTGGGCCTTTTCAAGGAATTTGAAACAGAAATTGCATCTTCAGCCTGCAAAACTCTATCAGGTAAAAGCATGTTTACCAGAACAGGCCACACATTGTGAACACGAGGCTGACCAAAGGTGGATTCCTGTAATATTCCACACAAACCAAAAAGTTCAGGAATGGTTTTGTTAATAGTAATATTGTCCTCCATAATGAAGCTTCCATCATGCAGAAAAATATGCACGCCCACACATAAATGGAACACACCAACACAAACCCACACATAAACACAAACCCACACTACCTTCAAGCAGTTAGCAAGAGAAGACAGATGGTCAGCAGAAAACAGTTTGTCAGGGCTGAATGGAACTGGCAAAAGGTTCCCAAAACTTGAACTTTCAATAAGAGTTTTTTCTCTGATTTTCAGAGCCAGAAGTAATGCATCAGGATTTCCAATTTGAATAGCTCCTTCAAACCACTCATTAAGTCCTGGGGCCTCTAGAATGTGATTCAGCAAAGCTTCTGAGTGCAACTGCAAATATAGAATACACAGAAGTAAATGCATTAGGACATGATGATGGCAAGGACCTATGTATTCACAATAAAAAAAATCGGGTTAAAAAAAACAAGGAGCTAAAGCAAAGCAGTGGAAACAGAAGCAAGAACCCCTGTCTCTGCACATAGAAGGACATATTCTAGAAGAGGAAACGCTTCAACCCCTCAAAATGAAGGCAAAATGTACGTACAAGAACCATTCACCAAAGTGTAGAATACAAAGACTTAAATTCGCTCTCTATATCCCACCCCTTCAATTTCGGCCTGGATTCTTACCAAGGAACCCTGGGACTAACTGTTATAGCCTGATCTGATAATATATTTGAATGAAAAATGTTTTTCTTTTCCTTCTAGTTCTATATCATTTAACAACTTGAACTTGACTAGAACTACAAGCATGAAAGTCCTGTTAGAAGACAAAGAAAAGAGATCCTCAATCAAGCTGTAAAATGTAGACTTCAAAGCATAGAATCACACCAGTTGAAACCACAGCTGCAGCCTCCAGATGCTGTCTAAAGGCTACAATGTTAACCAGTTCTCATACACCAAAGCATGATTTATGGTAAAGTACAAAATTTAGGTACGAAATTGTCTTACAAAATTTGTACAAAGGAAGGTTGTATTTAGAAACACATAATCACAGACACCATATTTATTTTTACAGTTATTTATCTATTGTGGATATTCAATAAAACAATGTAGAATACATTATAGAATAATGCAACTAACATATAAAGTCTGCAATTGTGAGTGAAATAAACTTAACAGGATGATCTTCACTAAATGAAAGCAATGATGAAAAGAAATAAAAAGACACAAGTTTTACTTGCTTTTTCTGTCTTCTAAAATAAATTGAATATGAACTATGGCATGTCCCTTAAACAGGACAAGAAGCGATAAACAGTGGCATGTCCCTTAATGAGATGGCACTTGACGAAATGCAGAGAAATTAATCTACATGAAATGCTTCGGCAACTGCATGACCAAATCAAGGGCCATTTGAATTTAATGTACATTTACATCTAGGATAGAACAATTTAATAAAAGCCCAGCCTACTGTACTACAGAGGCATAAACAATTGGAAAGCTAAGACAACGTCAAGAATTTTGGCAAATTTTAAAGCCACCTAGTCTGTGCTGATAAATAAAATCCAAATAATTGATGAAAAGTTATCTGCAGATCAACTAAATTCATGGATTATTTGGTAATTTGGCCAGTGCTCGGAAATTCATTTCAGGGATTCACCACTGACAAATGTTGACTACCTTCTTACACAAACGATTAAACAAAACCCAAAATTATATTTAACAAAAATTTAAGACTCAAAAGACCATTTGCATGGTGTTGTAACTCGATCAACAAAGTCAGGTTTAGGAGCTGACGCATAATTAACACACAGTCCAATGACATAACATGCTAAGTTTATACAGCCAGTCTAAATATATCTGCTTATTCAATGAGTTGAAAAAAAAAACAACTTAATAATCAGTATAAATTCAGAACAATCATGTAGCAAACATTTGATTGGAACTGAATTTTGTGGCATAGATCGCTGAAATCATCATCGTTATTGACCAGGCATAGAGATTATATATTGTCCACATGCAAGGCAATATTTCGTTTATCAGGAAAATTTACCTTCTCGATCAAGTCTACAATAACCGAAACAACAGGCTCTTGCAAGTATCGCTTCTTTGATGCAAGGGCAATGAGAAGACTAGTGAATTCCTTTATGAGAGGAGTATTTCTATCAGAAACCCACTCCTCGGCTAGTCTTCCTGATCGGGCAATAGCACCATAAGCAAATAAGCGACCCAAAAGATGATCCCTTTGTTCCTGCAATGCAACGAGGAAGCAATAACTAAACTTTCTAGGGAAAATACAGCAATTGAATCAAAGAATTCTTTGAAATATAAAGCAAAGGTTTTGCCTACCTGACCCTTCATTGATGAAGAGACCTCTAAGAAATCAACAATAAGTTTCAACAATGAGTTCACCTTGATGCTGGGGATCGTACTTACTAAAATACTTAAACCTAATGCAAACCCTTGTCTTGCACACTGGAAAAGAAATATAGTACATATAACAAAAGTTAGCCACACAAGTTGAACATATAACAAAAGAAATATAGTATACAAAATAATTCAAAAACACGAATACCATGCCACATTCACATATCAAGTAAGACAAAGTAATGGAGGAAAATGAAAACCTCTCTAGATGAAGAAACGCCGCGAATGAGTCTCCGCACAGCATATCTCAAGGAAGGCGCACAATCATTCAACCCATCATCCTTCTCGGCATCCAACTTCACTCCACCCTCAACCAACTCCTTATTCTCAAGCCCATCATAAGCTCTCTGCACAGCCACTAACTCCATAGCCAAAGCCTCCGCCGCGGCTTCTCTAACAGACCCATCAGCCGAAGACAAGTCCTTAAACACACCGACATGGAACTCTGGAAGAACCCCACTCGTCGAGGACGAAGCGGGCACCTCCATTGTTTTGGGTTCTTTGGGTTTGGTCTCCTCAGTGTGGAGGCGCCTCACTTTGTCCAAAGCTTTTCTTTTCTTTTGTCTCTCCATGGGTTTGACGGCGGTGGGAGCGGTAGACGAAGAAGGGGCAGAAGCTTCTGTTGTCTCCTGCTTTGTTTTGCCCTTCTTCGATTTCTTCAGATTACTGAAGCCGCCGTCGTCAGCGACGGCATCAGCCGCAGCTTCCATGGAAGTGGAGCTTCTCTTTTTACTGCCCATATGAATCAAAATTCAATCGGAGCTTAGGATTGTGGGAATATGGGAGGCAATGGGAGAATGAAAGAAAGAGGCTGCTGGGAAGGGAAGAACCGAACAAGAAGAAGAATAAGGGTTTAGGTTTGGGGGTTTAGGTTGGACAGAAGAGGCGCTGCTTCTATACTATAGTACGGAGGTGGGCAATAGATGCGTTTTTAAGAAGAGCCACACGATAGATCTTGACGGCTGACATGTTACGCGAGGCAACGGCTATTGGAGGGCAAAACTAATAAAATTGCTCTTATGATTTACTATAAATAGTAATTACATTTATACAAGTCCACCATTTTCAAAGAAGGAAGGGTAAGAGCAAGAGTGATTACGATTCACAAATATATATATTTTTTAATGTTTTGTGCCTTGTAATTGTGTACTTTATTTTTTTTCTTTTATCTAATGATAAATTTTGTTAGATTAGTTACAGGGTTTGAATCTGCGCCGTTATGCAAAGGCTTAATTCATTTTCACTACTGTAGTAAAGGGTCACTTGCGTACTTAATATTTATTCATTAAGAATAAAACTCCATGTTAAATTCTGATAATTTAATTGTAATTACAAAATAAAACACAACATTACAAACAAGCATAATTAATTAAAGATAAAGAATTTTTTTTTAGAATTATTTGGTATTTTATTTATATTTTTTAATGTTGAAAATCCAACAATCTAGATGTGTACAATGACTACATCACCTTGAAGAAAACCCTTGTGTTTGACGTTTGTTTTTTTTAATTTTTTTTAATAATTAATTGACTTAATTAGTTGGGTGTAAAGAGAAATTTCGATAAATTGGGTTGAATTTTCAATAATGATAGATAAATAAAATAAAACATGGGTATATATTGAGATATGATACCTTCAAGGCAAGTTTTATCAGCAACATTCAGATCTCATAATAGAATTCTTCTGCAAGTACTTAAAAGAGAAAGAAAGCGATTCATTTGGCTGAAATCCTTCTCCTTCATTCTCGCATGAATAATGAATGCCATAATTCTAAAAGCGTTAGACGCTAGACGGATGGCGAGTAGAGGCCAAGCCCTTTGGAACTAGGCAAGGCTAGGTGGTTTTTTTTTCTTTCCCTTTTGGGGTGTATTCAATTAAGATTTTAAGTGATTATCTGAAATTCAAGGTGTAACAGTCCGTCTTGAATGTGTATATTATTTTGTCCTCGATAGCGTGAAATGACCATTTTGCCCTTGAGCGTTGGATTGTGTTTTGTATTAGTGGGCTAAGGAAAGTGACCAATTAATTTCTTTCCTAGCTAATTGGACCCAATTAGAACTTAGGACTTTGTTTGTTTTTGGTTGGTGACCCAACTAGGACCACACACCCATACATAAACTCCCGTTGACAATCTCTCTCTCCTCCCTCTCGAACCCCATTCCATTTCCGTACAATTGTATGGATAGATTTCAAACCAACCTTTGCAGGCACGGATCGAGATTGGTTGAGAAATGGAAGAGATATTAAGTTTAAAGTTTTTCCAGTTTCCGGCGACACAGATGGCGATGGCGACGGAATCCGGTGACTCGCCGAAGAAGAAGGCGAATATTCCGTCACTTTGATGGAATATTCTAACGGCGTCAGGTATCTTTAACGACATATGCTTTTATTTAACGGAATATTCCCTAACGCCGTTAGGGAATCCATCAGTGTGCTAGGCATGTGCCTACGTGTGGGACGTTGGAAAAATTTTCTAAAAATATGGGGATGTTCGTGGGGTTGAGTAGGTCACGTTGGTATATTCAAACACCCCAATTGAGCAATGTATGAGAAATTATTACCTAGTTTTGGTTATGTGTTTTAAATAACATTTACATAGTTGTTTCATATATAGGTGAGATCTATCCTGAGGACGAGCGCAGTCAAGCAATGCTCGGGGGTTACAACCCTTCCACATATCAGTGAGTGGGCTTTTGGTTTTCAATGTATACTTATATACTTGGTATTTTTCCCAGAAAATGTGTTTAAATGAAATTATATTTTGAAATGCCATGCCAATTGATTTATACTTAGACTATGAAATTGTATGGTATGTACATATGTGATTCGACGCGGTGGACGCTCAGGTAAGTATCAGGTGAGTTGTAGATTATTATTGTGAATTGATGATCTTGTGAGATGTGTTGAGAGCTAATAAACTTGCACTCCGGTGTTAGTGCTCCCACTCGTGGTTAGGGCACAATCCTTCACGTGATGTTCAGCTTCCGCACCATACGCTTACCTTGAATCCAAGTTAGGTGCATAGTCCTGTCGTACATACCACTATAGATGGTTCCACTCGTAGGTGACCTGCGATTATTCGCACAGTCTTCATGTGATCGTAGCACTAGAGCGTATTTATTTACACCCAGTCCTGACGTCTAGACCACATTAGGTGGTTCCGACTCGTGTGCATACATACTTTTTGAGCTATAGATTCAGCCATACAGGCCACTTTAGGTGGATCCGGCTGATATGTTATATTTCATGAGATTATTTCACCTTAATTACTTATTTTGTTACTTTGAGATATATGACATGGTATACTATGATTTTCACTATTTTGAGTGTAGTTTTGAGATATGTCTATATATTTTATTTTATGGGAATTTATACAGGTTTTACGGCGAGGGATTAGAACTTTTGATAAATGAAATGGTTTTGAAAAACTTTGTTTTTGCTCACTCACACTTTTTGTTTTGCGCCATTCCAGGTTTTATGTAGGAGTGCTTGTTGGTGGCCCACGAGGAATTCACAGCAGCTCTGACAGATTATCACTAGTGTAGGACCATCTTTAGTACTTTATAATTAGTATTTGTCTTGCTAGACTGCACTTAGGCTACTTATGCTCTGGTTATGTGTAATCACACTTATTATCGTCTTGCACCTTACCTTATCTAGTACTCTAGTTGGTTTGGTTTTTATTTATTCGCATTTCTGTATATCATTATTGCTTTCGCACTGTGCACATGGCTACGTCACCCTCATGTGACGCCCAGCATGCCTTGATCTAGGTCGGGGTGTGTCACAAGGTGTATTCAATTAGAATTTTAAGATAGTTTATTAAAGTCCTTAGAAATCCAGATGTATTTAATTAGGATTTTAAAGAAGTTTATAACATTCCAGGTGTATTCAATTAGAAATTGATTTTAAAGAATTTGAGAAAGTTGAGAAATTTGAGAGAATTTGAGAGATTTCATAGTGTATTTTAAGCATCCACAAATCTCACATCTTCCCATGAGATTTCGAGGGAATTGAATCAAAATTTTATATGAAATCTCTACAAATCAATTAAACTTCATAAAAATCCATGGATTTATAAATCCATTAAAGTCTTTCAAATTCTCAATTGAATACTCCCTTAGAGCAACTTCAGCGTTGCTGGTTGCTCGGGGGACAGGCGAGGAGAAAGGGCCTGAGCAACAGGCCTGACGGGGATTACCAGCTTGAGAGCCTGAGGGCTGTGTGACGTATGGCTGATGTGCGGCATCGGTGCATGCACTCGGTGTCTTCTGCGTCCTCCTTCCTCCTTCTTCCTCGTCATTCTTCCCCTCTTCGTCCTCCTTCCCTTCCAGCTTTGACGAGGATAATAACGAATCTGGGCCGTTCGATGGAGAGCACAAAATCGCGAGGGTTGTAGACAGAGATCGGAAACCCTTTCTCGGCGATGTTGAAGGCGAGATTTTGCCCCATGACGGCAAGGCCTGCCAAGCCTATGTGCGACAGAGCTGGTGAAGCTTCCATGGCTGCTGCTGTGAGAGAGAGAGAGGACCGGTCAAAATTAGGGAAAAATAATAATATTTTATGGATTGGGTGAGAAAAAAAATATTAATATTTTATTACTAATTTCCATGGAGAAGGGTTCCAAGGGTGGAGATGCAAATGACAATTACTGTTTATTAAGGGCAGTTACTGTTCACTAGGTGGATTGAATAGTGGATCGTCAGGGGGAGGGCTCTAAGGGTGGAGTTGCTCTTAGTATACTTATACTTAAAACTACCTCAACTATTGGGTCAATCATAATTTCATACATCATCTTTAAAAAATGTCAATGTCATACCTCATATACGAATTTGTTACAATTTCATACATTCCGTCAATTTGTCTATCAATTCTTCTGTTAAACAGTGACGTGGCTTGAGAAGGGGCCCACCTTCAATTCCAACTAGATTAAAAAATTAACTAAATATTACAATATTAAAAAAAAATGAAAACCAAACCAAACCCACACCTAGATCCTATTCCTTCCTGCTCACCTCTCTGCAACTCCCGCCTTCTCTTCCTCAATTTGCACCTCTTTCCCATGGCGCTCCTCCCCTCCTCCCCTCTTCCCTTCCTACACACCCATCACCCTCACCACTACCCATCACCCTTTCCACAACGTCTTTGATTGGGCCAACCACCATCCCGGCGGTGAGTTTATGAAAATGGGGCTCTTCAAAAACAGTGGACACGACGTCCATTTCTCTCTGTTTCTGGTGGCAATGTTGTTTACTCTGAGCATCTACAGTGTCTTGTGCTCCGATAGTGGCTGGGTTCATTAGGGTTTCGGTGTATTGATGGGTTTTCTCTAGATTCAAAGCGGGTGGCTCAGCCACGATTCGGGTCACTCCCAGATCATCATAAGCAAAAAGGTGAACATATTCGCCTAGATCCTCACCGGAAACTGCCTCACCGGCATCAGTATTGCGTGGTGGAAGCATAACCTCGAATTCGATCTAGATCTCCAGCCCATGGGTAGTAGGCGTACATGGATAGGGTGATGGGTGTCTAGGAGGGGAAGGGGGAGGAGCGCCATGGGAGGGAGGTGGAGATGGAGGAAGGGAGGGCGGGAGTTGCAGAGATGTGAGGGGGAAGGAATGGGATCTGGGTGTGGGTGTGGGTTTTTATTTTTTATTTTTTTAATATTTAGTTAATTTTTTAATCTAGTTGGAATTGAAAGTGGACCTCGTCTCAAGTCACGTCACTATTTAACGAAAAAATTAACAGACAAATTGACGGAATGTACGAAATTGTAACAAATTTGTAAATGAGGTATGACATTGCCATTTTTTAAAGATGGGGTATGAAACTGTGATTGATCCAATAATTGAGGTAGTTTTATGTAATTTACTCTAAAAATATATATAATTACATCCGAAAAACACACAAATTGTTGTAGTCATAATTTATTAAACAATTATGGAGGCCATAGAGAGAGAAATGTGCGGCAATAATAGAGAGAAGAGAGAGATGTGTAATTGTGAGGTGTGTGTTATTCCACCCCATTGTGCCTTTATTTATAGTAGTAGGATAGGTAAAAACCTTTCCCTTTAGGATTACAACATTTAATAGGTAATCAACTCATAATAGGAATATAAGAGATATTCCAAGATATACTACGATTTACACAATCACATTTATAATCTAATAGGACTGCAACACTCCCCCTTGAGTGTGTAAATACTCAAGTAAATGGCACATCAGGTCTTCAGTGATGAAGCAAGTATAGTTGATGAAGTCGTTGGCACAATGAGTGAATGCGAGTCTTAGATCAACAGAAGAATGCATAAAAAGTAAAATTCACAAAACCTCACTATGGTAAAACCCAAGGCGGGAGAAAACCCCATAGACTAAAGAGAAAAGTGAGAAGTTGCATTAAGTCAAAACTATACGTCTTTTGGATGCAAGTAGAATAGCTCACAAGGGTATGATCAGCCCATGATGGGTGCCTCGTTAAATCTAGTTAGGTAGCAAAAACCTAGTGGGAAAAAATGCTCCTAATTGTAGGAAAAAAGAGTACATTAAGATCAAGTGAGTATACTTCTGGATACTCCCCCCGAGTTTGACATAACTTCCAAATGAGAATTACAAACATTTGCATATGAATAGTTAGGCATACCAATTCCTCGGACAAGCTTCTAGAAGGTTGACTTCTGCAGTGACATCGTGTAGAGGTCGGCAAGGTTGTCTGGATCGGCTTGCATGACTTCAATCTCCTGATGCTTTGCTGATGTAGACATAATATGTCTTGGTGTTGACTTTGTTGATGTATCATGGCTTGGTTGGGTGGATACATGCAGCGTAATCTTCATGGATCGTTGTTGGGACTCAACAATAGATGAAAGCACAGCAAATACTTCGAATATGCTTAACAATAACTCCTAACCATGTCTCACTTATGGCGTAGTGAAGTGAGGTGAGTCTTGGAACGATTCGAAGATTTCGCAACTAAGGTCATTGTAGACATCGAAATTTTGGTGAAATAAATGTTGACCAATAGTTACAATTTCAATGCTCACGTGTCACATAAATTTTACATGTAGCATGTGACTAAACAAAAAATCAAAATAAATCGGAAAAATCATCAAATAGGACACATGTCAACACCTGGCAGAAAACGATTTATTTCATCTGCATATTATATTCAAAATTAGGCCTTGGAAAATTCTATAAATAGAAGCCATTTCATTCATTTTGGAAGGGATTCAAGACCAATTCATAACCAATTGATATTACACCAAAACCTTGAAGCTTTGAAACTCTAAAGCTCTCAAGCAAATTGCGAAGGATCGAGAAAACTCTCTTCGTTCTTCGCCAAATTCGCCTTCAAGCCCAAGCCATAACAGCCCCTTGAAGAAAGTGTTCATCGTTCATCAACTGTTCATCATCAAGGATCAAGCCCCAACGGCCCCTTTGGATCGACAACATCAACGAATCCGTTCATCAACTGTTCATCAAGCTCAAGCCCCAACGGCCCCTTGAAGATCCGCTCATCCGCTGTTCATCAAGCTCAAGCCCTGACGGCCCCTTGAAGAACTTCTACCAATTCAAGATCAAGCCTCGACGGCCCTTGAAGAAAGTGTTCATCGTTCATCATCCGTTCATCCTAAGATCAAGCCCCAACGACCCTTTGGATCAACAACGTCGACAAATCCACACATCCAACCGTCCTTCAAGATCAAGCCCAAAAGCCCTTGAAGATCCGTTCATCATTGTTCTTCAAGATCAAGCCCAAGCCCAAAAGCCCTTGAGGATCTGTTCATCACTGTTCTTCAAGATCAAGCCCAAAAGCCCCTTGAAGATCCGTTCATCACCGTCATTCAAGATCAAGCCTCAACAACCCTTGAAGAAACTTTCAACCGTTCATCCAAGATCAAGCCTCGACGGCCCTTGGATCAATCGCACATCCATAAATACACACCTTACGAAGATCGAATCTGAGGATCAAATTTGAGAGAGATTGTAACCCAAAATCATTAAATACAAAATATTATTTTGTGCACGTTGTTCTTGTCTCTTTCGTTTCAAGAATTTTTCATGTTCACAAATTTGGCACGCCCAGTGGGACTATCTCTACCTCTCATCTTTTTCTCCGTTCAAGGAATCCAAACACACCTCAAAATCAATGACATCAAGCAAGGGACAAGCCGTTCTCGCAACCACCAAGGGAAGGATCCTGAGCACTTCTGCCGCGAACGGACAATCCATTGGCGCCACAACCGCTCCTCAACATGCCACTTCAAAGTTGGTGCTGCTAAAGGAGCAAGGGGAGCATCAAAGATTTGAGTCTGTCATCAACCTGACCTCGCTGGGGGCACCGAAGCATGCTGCTGAGGCACACAAGATGACATCCCAAAGCAGCCAACGACGTTCTTCATCAGCATCCTGGATGTCTAAAGGAAAGTCACGTCTATTGGTTGCATAAGTCATGACTATCAGCGTTACCTCTATCGAAGAACAACTGGCTCAAATGAATGAAGCGATCGCAAGGCTAACACGGATTGTTGAAGAAAAAGACTTGCAAATCGCTGCACTTGTCAGCCGATTGGAGCCATAGGATGGCGAGAACCCCGACCCAGAGGATGATCCACTAAAGAGAGGAGCTGGCGAAGAAGAGGAGCCTTCGGTGGAGAAGATCGATGTGAAGCCGGAGCCAGACTAAGCAGCGGCACTCATGGGATCTCTTTCTATCCAGCAGCTGCAAGAGATGATCACCAACACCATCAAGGCGCAGTACGAAGGGAGCTCACATACCTCCTTGTTCTACTCAAAGCCTTACTCGAAGAAGATTGATGCCCTAAAGATGCCAAGGGGTTATCAACCACCAAAGTTCATGCAGTTTGATGGAAAAGGAAACCCAAAGCAGCACGTTGTACATTTCGTCGAAACTTGCAACAATGCGGGGACGGAGGGAGATTACCTCGCCAAGCAGTTTGTACGCTCGCTGAAAGGAAACGCCTTTGAGTGGTATACGGACTTAGAGCCTGAGTCTATCAACAACTGGGAGCAATTGGAAAGAGAATTCCTTAATTGCTTCTACATCACCCGCCGTACTGTAAGCATGCGGGAGCTGACAAGTACAAAGCAATGGAAAGATGAGCCAGTCGTGGATTACATCAATCGATGGCGCACTCTAAGTCTCGACTGCAAAGACAGACTTTCGGAGACCTCATCGATCGAGATGTGTGTTCAAGGCATGCAGTGGGGATTACACTACATCATTCAAGGCATCAAACCCACAAACCTCTGATGATCAAGTAAAATCTGACCATCAGATTCCTGCATCTGGTCAATTTTCCTCTTCATGTTTGTAGTATAGTTATGTGCGAGCCTGTGCAACTGTTTATTCTCATGCTTGAGCCCTCTAATCTCCTGTTTGAGACTCATCACTTCAGCCGCCAATGATTTAACTTGACGGATTCGAGCAAATAGACGTTAGGCCATATTAGACACAGAACCTGCACACTGCACACTGAGAGCCAGAGAATCCTTAACAGCCAACTCATCAGACCGTTTGGAAAGTAGTCTGCTATCTTTGGGAGTGACAAGGTTCCGGGCCACCACCGCAGCGGTTATATCATTCTTCATCACCGAATCCCTAATGGTAAGAGGACCAGTAAGGGATATGAAGGATGGGCGCCATATGTTGTCTGGAGAAGGCGGGACTGCCTCTTCACCAAGGTTCAAGTCAAAACGATGGTCGGAGGGTCCAGACATTTTCAAAGGTGTTGAAGAAAGAAGAGGTCGGACAAATCAAGATCTTAGAAGTGCAAGAATGGAGTTTCTACAAGCGAAAATTCAAGTGTGCTTTGAAACGAACTGCGTGCCTCTATAAAAATCAGCACTGGACGGGATTTCAAAGATCGAAGAGGTGAGCTCAGAATTCGAAGAGGCCAATTCAAAAATCGAAGAGGTGCTAGCTTTCTCAAAAGCTGGGCTTGCTCAGAAACCACAGGCCAATCTTCATTTCCAGACTTGTCCGCACTTGTCACATGCAACCTCTGCACTCGACGGAGCTCAAAAATTAAAGAGGCCAATTCAAAAATTGAAGAGGCAAGCTCAGAAATCGGAAAGGTATCAGCTTTGCGGAAATCACGGGCAATTTGTCGAAGCGCCGATCCCAGATATCGAAGAGGCGCCAGTCTTTTTCAGCCTCGTTAACACCTGTCACATGCACATTCAGCTTGGCGGAAATTATGGACAATTTGTCGAAGATTTCTGATGAAGAAGAAACCACGTGAAGCCATACTGATCAATCACTCAATGGTTGCCGACACGAGTGAAAGAATAGTACCTCTACAGGTATTAAAGAACTTCCTATAACTGTCCACATTCACCCTCCATAGCAAGGCAGACATACAGAACCTTTCTTCATCTCCGAGAATGCCTTCCCAATGAAGCCTCTCGAGTCACTCAGTGTTCCCTATTCCTTGGGGTACCTCTGCAAACAAATGACACCAAAGTAAAAGTATCTCATATCACCAGGGTAGAAAGCAAGAATATATCATATCATGCTTTCTCCATGTCCTTTCCTTTGTCCTTGTTTTTACCTGCAAAGACAAGGATAAAGAAAGTAATATGCCAGAACCTCCACTCAAACTCGGGTAAGGAATCGACCACATGGAACCTTTGCCTGGTTGCTTACCTGGCATTGCTCTCGAGTACTCGTCTTCAACTGCTGATGTACTTCCGAAGAAGATGCCACATTTGCCTGGAGAACAGATAAGGCAAGTGAAAATGATACCTTGCAGCATGTAGTGACAATGTGCAGAAGAAACAAGCAGAGAAGAATGCAGCCTGCACAGTCAACTCAGCAGAAGGAGTCTGAGTTGAGAAACTCAAGAAGCTGCCATATCTGCCTAGAGAACAAATAAGGAAATGCAGCATGCACAATCAACTTAGCAAAAGGAGTCCGAGTTGAAGAATTAGAGTGAAAAAAGGGTCTGAGTTGAATCCAAGAGCTCGAGAAGCTTCAACAACATATTGACGGCACCATCGCCGAAGAGCAAATCCTCGATGTGCAACGCTGTCAAATCGCCACCACTTCTTCGAAAGCAAGAGTATTTCATATCATGCTTTCTCCTTGTCCTTTTTTTTGTCCTTGTTCTTACCTGCGAGACAAGGAGAAAGAAAGCAATCAGCCATCACTTGGTATCAATCTTCCGATCTGGAACTGACTGCCTGGAACCCCTTCCTGATTGCTTACCTAGCCGTGCTCTCGAATACTCATCTTCAACATCTTATACTTCCTCTTTGTCTACCACATCTACCTGGGGAACAGATAAGGGAAATGAAAATGATACATTGAAGCATGTGGAGACAAGCACAACAAAGCACGTGCCGATTCATCTGCTACTTCTTCAAAATCAAAAGTATCTCATATCATCAGGGTTGCAATCACTCTGGGTGGAGGACTCGTTTCGACCCTCAAATTCTTGGGTCGACTCGCTAGGCGTTGTGGGTTGCACGTGCCGATTCACCACCCTTGAATCAAATCCTTAAAGATCAAGTCACCAACTAGAAGAAGAGCCCATCAATCTTGAAGATCATACCATTGACCAAACTGCTCAGGTGTGAATTAGAAAGATTGAACAAAGCAATAAGTCGTCACTTTCACCTTGTGCCTGCTTGCCATGTGTTCGAGTCAACCTTCAAGAATCAAGCCTCAACGGCCCTTGAAGAAGCTTCCAGCCAAATTCAAGATCAAGCCTCGATGGCCCTTGAGGAAATCATAAATCCGATTCAAGATCAAGCGTCCACCATCCTTGAATCAAATCCAGTTCAAGAATAAGTTGTGGAAAGTCAACAATTGGAGGAATCTAGAAAATCCTCCAACCCAGTTCAAGATCAAAGCTGTGGAAAGTCAACAAGCGCAAAAACAAATACGTGCCAATTCATCCAAAGCCAAAGATCATCTACCACATGAAGCTCCTTATGGTCCAATTTCAACCTTCAAGATCAAGCCTCGACGGCTCTTGAAGAAATTTTCAGCCTAATTCAAGATCAAGCCTCAATGGCCCTTGAAGAAATCTCAAGCCCAATTCAAGATCAAGCCTCGATGGCCTTTGGATCGACATCTACACTAAGAGACTTCAAAACGCATCTCTTGCACGTGACAAGCACATGTATACGACGCGCCTTGAAGTGGGGGCATTTGTAGACATCGAAATTTTGGTGAAATAAATGTTGACCAATAGTTACAATTTCAACTCTCACGTGTCACATAAATTTTACACGTAGCGTGTGACTAAACGAAAAATCAAAATAAATTGGAAAAGTCATCAAATAGGACACATGTCAACACTTGGCAGAAAACGATTTATTTCATCTGCATATTATATTCAAAATTAGGCCTTGGAAAATTCTATAAATAGAAGCCATTTCATTCATTTTGGAAGGGATTCAAGACCAATTCATAACCAATTGATATTACACCAAAACCTTGAAGCTTTGAAACTCTAAAGCTCTCAAGCAAATTCCGAAGGATTGAGAAAACTCTCTTCGTTCTTCGCCAAATCCGCCTTCAAGCCCAAGCCCCAACAGCCCCTTGAAGAAAGTGTTCATCGTTCATCAACTGTTCATCCTCAAGGATCAAGCCCTAACGGCCCATTTGGATCAACAACATCAACGAATCCGTTCATCAACTGTTCATCAAGCTCAAGCCCCAACAACCCCTTGAAGATCCGCTCATCCACTGTTCATCAAGCTCAAGCCCCGACGGCCATTTGAAGAACTTCCACCAACTCAAGATCAAGCCCCGACGACCCTTGAAGAAAGTGTTCATCGTTCATCATCCGTTCATCCTAAGATCAAGCCCCAACGACCCTTTGGATCAACAACGTCGACAAATCCACACATCCAACCGTCCTTCAAGATCAAGCCCAAAAGCCCTTGAAGATCTGTTCATCACTGTTCTTCAAGATCAAGCCCAAAAGCCCCTTGAAGATCCGTTCATCACCATCATTCAAGATCAAGCCTCAACGACCCTTGAAGAAACTTTCAACCATTCATCTAAGATCAAGCCTCGACGACCCTTGGATCAATCGCACATCCACAAATACACACCTTACAGAGATCAAATCAGAGGATCAAATTTGAGAGAGATTGTAACCCAAAATCATCAAATACAAAATATTATTTTGTGCACGTTGTTCTTGTCTCTTTCGTTTCAAGAATTTTCCGTGTTCACAGTCATATCGTGGACCTTCAAGATATTGCGATATCCCTAACGGTAAAGACATAACCATTTGAGGATTTTGCCTTGTGCGGGTTTGATAAGTAACCTGCGTCAGCATAACAAACAAGGTAAGCATCATTCTGAGGATCAGGGGGGTTGGATCCACTCGAGATGCGTTGGGATTTACCCTCGTAGTACCTTTAGGGTACATCTTTAATACCAATTCAGTGGTTGCATGTAAGCGCGATGCTGCATCTTTACCAAGATCAACAACGAGTGAGATGTCCTGTCTAAATGCAATGAGCTAAGTACAACGAAGCACAAAGTTGAACTCAGATATGGAATTTTGGATTCCATAACCTCTTCAAGGGTCTCATTTGCATATAACGTATGGACGATCAAAGGTATACTCAAAGGTGATACATTCGGGGTGTAGTTCGATTGGTAAACCAAAATATCATCAAAACAATGCTTGAACTTCAGGTCAAAGCATAAACGAGTTTTTCCAAGATCCTTCATCTCAAATTCCATCTTCAGGTGAGAGGCAGTTTTCTCAAGCTCTTCTGGAGTCTTAGTAAGATTCGTGTTAAAGACGTAAACTGTAACTCTAGCAATTTTGAATAAGACTTTGTTTGTACCATACTTGACCAATCCTGAAACTACTGAGCACTGGTCAACGTTATACCGTCAAGGACACAGAAGAGTTTCCCTCCAACCATGGAGGCCAATCATAGTGCGACATGTGTCAACATCAGAAGCCAATCACAGCGTGACACGTGTCAACATCAGAAGCCAATCATAATACGACACATGTCAATGTCAGAACAAAACTAGAAACTCTTCTATAAAAGGAGATCATTCTCCCACAATATTTCCTAATGTCATTTGTACTAAATCATTCACTTGTACTTACTAAAGGAGAGCTTGAACCTATGTACTTGTGTAAACCCTTCACAATTAATAAGAACTCATCTACTCCATGGACGTAGCCAATCTGGGTGAACCATGTACATCTTGTGTTTGCTTCCCTATCTTTATCCATTTACATACTTATCCATACTAGTGACCGGAACAATCTAGCGAAGGTCATAAACTTAACATTTTCTGTTGTACCAAAGTCCTCACTGATTTTGGGCATCAACAGACTTCATCGTTTAACACGCAAGGGCATAATTCATATCCCTGACTGATCAAATAATCGCTTAGATGGGTATATCACATATGTAAGATTGTAAGTGAATGCCTTAAACAAGTTAAGAGGGTGTTCCATGGTTTTGGAACTATTTGAAACAGTCCATGTAATTCTTCGGGAATTTACATGTAAATCTTCGTATCTATATCCCTATGGAGAAAACACTAACCACATTTCATAATGCTGCTATCAATCACATGACGTTTTAAGAGAAACCTTGCGCCGTAAGGCGTGCATCATATCGCACTATTTCATTCATCTCAATACGTTTCCTTTCCCACTTGTAATACAATAGGGTTATCTTGGGCAGTGTAGGGACAACAGGTCAAATACACACTTTGGTAAGGAATTTGACCTAGATTGTAATTTCAGTTGTCCAATCAGTTCTACATTGTCACTTAATCAACGGAACACGGTTCGATATCGTCGCTTTTCATTTATGTTGGTAACTACCATATAAGTGAAAACATCATCGATGGTAATCTCATTTCAATTCCATTTAGCTCATCCAAACTAGTATACTGGACTAAGAACTTTAAGTCTCAGGAGTAATCCGGATTAATCTCATGAGATGGAAATGATTTGAGATAGCGATCGTGTTTAGATTCATTGTTGTGCCGTATCTTCCTTTTCTAGGGAAGTGAATCCTAAGAACTGAACGATTTGTCATGCTCCAGGCCAAGATAAATTGATTGGCTATCCACTGGTTTACCGGATCGTCCAACAAGGGCGGCACACCTTCCAGGGATGTTGACTCGACGTCCGTTAAGTACGTCTATCCTTGCAGGCATGTTTGCAGCTGGTATATTATCTCGTCACTTTAGCTAGATCAGAGGAATGCATTTGGAGCAGCATTCTGAAATCTAGAATTCATCGCACTTGTTTATCATACTTGTGCGGTATGGGGATCGAGATGAGACATAGTGGGCAACGTCCACGCAAATTTGCGTCGTTCTACAGGAACGTTAATGTTTTTATCTCCCCCTAACGCAAATTCGCATGCAATGGCTCGAAGAGAGCTAGTGTGAAGGAGAATCATAATCGACAAAGATTCACATCTTTCTTTGAGGACCCATGGTGGCACGTTGCGGCGGTGCAACTTGGCAAATGGAATGCACACCCAAATGCGTAAATACGAAAATCGTCAAGTTCGTACCTAGTAACCAATTGTAACGTTATATAGGTTGGGTGGCAATGGGCCTCAAGGTGGGCCAAAATAATTGCGTACAAGGATTGCATAGCCCTAGGTAGAAACCGAAAACTTGGTACGTTTACCAAATTTTGGGCGATCATTTAAATTGCAATTTATGATCACTAGGCGAGGCTATTTGGGGTGAATCATGGGAATTCGATGTTCAATTATAAACCCAAAATACATGCAATACTTTATCGAAAAACTGTAGATATAAACTCTCCGGCATTATCCAGTCTCCCAAACCTTGAGGGATAAGTAGGGTGGTGAACCCTTAATCGGCCATGAGGTTTAGCAGGAATGTGGGTGGACAAACATGTGACCAGTTTGTTGATTCATCAACCAAAACCTTAAGTATTTATATGGTCCACATTTTGGTTGGATTAGTCCACATATATTCCCTTGAATCCATTGTGAAAAAGGAGTCGTGTCGTATCTTTGCAAGGAATGATATAGAAATCAATTTCCCAAATGAGCGGGCTTTGGCTAAGTGTGCTTGTAGGCACAAGATCCTTACTTCGGGTAAGGAGATGCGTCATAGCATCATTGTTTGACCTAAGTGTCCCAAATGGTCGTGCCAAAACAAGTAAACTGCTCAATCACCGAACTCTAGGCCGGCCACCTGTGGCGTGTTCCCAGTTGGGAAACAACCCATTGGCCCCAAATCAAAGCTTCAGGCTCATTTTTGGAGGTAGTGCAAAGATATTCCACTCTATTTTCTTCAGTGGTTCATTTATGATCATTGTCATCTCGAATATCCTTAAAAACTCAACGACAGGGAGAATTTAAGGTCTCTTAAATGGTGATTTAGTACCATTCATACAACGAGGAGCATGCCAATGCTCTTAATCAGGTTGGATAGACTTGAAGTCGTTGTTAGAAATGTGATTTAGGTGTAAAGTTAGTGTGCGTAGTACGCATTCATCCAGACAACTAACTTTCCCACATTCCTACCTAATCATGTGTTTAATTGAATTGGTCACATGTATGAAGAAACAAGATTCAATTAACTTATATTCGAGGACAATATCAATAAGATTATCCATAAGTAAAACATACACCAAACTTGAATCCAAGAACATGGAAAAATGTTCACAAAGTAAATGGTTTACCAAGGGGATTCGGCCAACAAGGCCATCCATGTCAAAATTCTGCTTTTCCAATGATGTTTGGTGAAGCAAAATTAGTCTTACATATTGACTACTAAAATGGCACTCCTCAACAACATTGGTAGGGGCACAAACAGGTGCATAACTAATGATCTATTCCATCAAGACGGAAGTAGATTCTGCAGGGTTGAGGTTTGGGAATATTTTCCCTTATTCTTGAAGTTTTAGATCTTATGTACCAAAGATCATGCTTCGGGTATGATGCCACACCTTGGTAGGCCCTGATTCTACCATATGTTGTAAAAACAAACTTGAAATTGGATTGTGAGAGAATATGTCATTCGGTGTATCCCTGCTGAAGCAGTGCATCACCATTCGGTAGGTTTTGACTGAACTAGGTCGAGCTATTCGGTAGACTCCAGTCGAACTGGGTCCATACCTTTCTCTCACGTTTGTGGTAGTAATTAGATCCGAGAATCTGGTAAACTTCCGCTTTCTACACTGCTGTTTCAGGGGTGAGTTAGAAACAAGGAACGACGAGAAAAGTATTCTCTAGTCAAAATTCGATCGGATTTATAAACTTCATAATTGTACTTATTCATGGACGTAATCATGGTGTGCTTCAGGCAATGTCTTTCATGATTAGACAATCTGTATAAGTGAGCCAAAGAGCCATGGAATCCTCGATCGGGAGGTATTTCCATTTGTAATGCTTTGAGCATAAGTCTTCGAATAAAGATCATGACGGAGGCTTATTCAGCTCTTCCATGCCATTGTTGGCTTCGATGGTTTCTCAGCTTCTTGATAGTCAAGTGGAGATTCACGTCTTGTACCCCACATAAAGTGGTTTCTAATAGAAAACGTCCAAATCAGGAAAATCAAACTTGTGACGGTTCGACAATCCACTGAATTGGAGGGAACAAGATTGTTATTGTTGCTATAAGAAAGAATCATCCATAAGCATCAAAGTTAGAACATTTGAGTTCTAATACATGGTTTTCATGGGTGTATTGTTTTATGAAAACTTCGGGTTTCAAAGGCATTAAATTTGAAACTACAGGTTCGATTTAGTTTATGAACGTTTAGTTCATAAAAGAGAGGTTCCTGCAAGAATGCAGAATGCAATATACAACTAAGTGTAGTGGATTTGAGGTTTTTCGGGAACTCAAGTGTGAGAGCTTCGGGACTACGAAAGTAAGTCAACGGTTTAAAGTATAAAAATAAATTATTGAATCATTAATGTCCAAAAGTGATTTTCAGGTCAATAATTTTGGATTCATTATCAGATTAATGGACTGTAGGTCACTTTTAATTAATTTAATAGATCGGGACCATTCGGGGTCGATCGTAGAAGCAAAATATTACAAAGTTTCAGGCCATATTTATGGGCTAGATAGCTGTAGGTTAAACAAAAGAAACAACCTAAAATCGGTTAAGGCCGTGAAATCGGACACCAAAAATAAAAAATTTATGAGTGCGAGCTGAAAAAATAAAAAATAAAAAAATAAACAAGCAAAAAAAAAGGCTTTGGGCCGAGAACTAAAGGCAGCCTAGCAAAGGATTGCTGGCTGCTATCCAAAATAGGGTCCTGGAGGCATGTTGGGCTCATGACCAGGCTGCACAGAACAGCCCATGCAAGTTAGGCGATCTGTAATTGCAGCAGGGAGTGAGCCAGTCAGCTGCTGGCTGATAGAAGACGGGCCGAGAAGGCCCAGTAATGTAAAAAGGGTTGCTGGTATGCGGACTGAGACCTAAATGCGGTCAGATGCAGAAGCCCATATTGTTTTGGGTACGCCCCTTGGCTTGGCTTCAGGCCAGTGAGGCGTAGCACAACGACTTTCCCCTTATTTTTATTTATTTATTTTTTTTAGATTTCTAGGGTTTTCAGAACCCAAAAAAAAATCATGCTTCTATTTTATTTCAATTCTTTGACTCACAAATTTCACATAGCGATTTTATAATGGTGTAATGCATGAAACAAATATCTATATATATATATATCGGAAGGAAAATATAAACATAGGGAGGTTCATGTATCATGGGGAATGTTTTCATGCTTCAAGGTCGTTTCAAATATCTTACTTTATTTTAAGCGTACTTGATTGGCAGAAAACAACAAAAGCCTTTGAATTTGTAGAAGATCCTTATCAGAAAGCCGGAATTGCATCTCCAATGCGTTGTATCACGTCAACACAGAAAAATTCAATTGAATCAATAACATGTAGATCAATTCAAAACAATTAATTAATCATAAAAATAATGATTAAAACGTAATACTCCCCTGATTGAAGATTAAACTCTCTTTAGCGCAGTGTCAAAAACGTGCTGATAGCGTGTTGTAGGCATAATTTATTAAACAATTATGGAGGCCATAGAGAGAGAAAGGTGCGGCAATAGTAGAGAGAAGAGAGAGATGTGTAATTGTGAGGTGTGTGTTATTACACCCCATTGTGCCTTTATTTATAGTAGTAGGATAGGTAAAAATCTTTCTCTTTAGGATTACAACATTTAATAGGTAATCAACTCCTAATAGGAATATAAGAGATATTCCAAGATATACTAGGATTTACACAATCACATTCCTAATCTAATAGGACTGCAACACAAATTACAAAATAAAATGATATATAAATTACTAAATATTAGTACATATTGAAAAATGGAAAACAAGTATATATTAAATGAGTATCTTTTACAATTTATTGAAAACATAAAAAATGCAAAATGCAAATTGAGAGTGGCGACTCTAAGGCATTCCTTAAATGAAAATAATAACAAAAAATGTCACTAAACCACCACCAACATATGTCCACCTAGCGGATAGGTGGCACTTAGATGAGTTTAGAAGGCTAGGGGGGCGCCTAGACTAGTCTAGATGCTCGTTGTTATTTTTTAAAAGCATAAAAATTAATCACGACGATGACCAACTGCTTAAGCATGGCCTTTTAGAACATTGGTGGGTGTTTAGAGTCATACCCCCAATGAATACCATAACTTGTTATCACATAAAGCTCACATCTTGAATTTTTTCTAAAATATAAGCTGTTATTTTTTTTTGTTGGGCACAGGCACAGATTTAAATATCGATATTATCGGCGATATTTCGCCGATAATATCGATTTTTCGGGACATGGATATTTAAACTGGTTTCCGTGGGGTTTTCGGCCAAATATCGCGATATTATCGATAATATCGCGATATTTTGGAAATATCGAGAAATGTCGGCAAACGCGGCAATCGGACTCCGATATCGGACGCCGGAGAAGAACGCCGGAGATGTGTGCCTGTTCCCGAGCCCATTTCGTCCCAAAAACCTTGCAAAAACACGAATTTTAACTTAAATTTCACATATAAGCCTCAAATTTCATGCATGCATCAACGATTCAACACATCTAAGTTAGGGTTTCAATGGAATCTTATCTGAGACGACTGAGCCATGTTCCACTTCGCCAGACCCACGATCAACGGCAGCGAATGATCGAGAGAGTGGGAGAAGGGGGAGATCTGTGTGTGTGTGGGTCGAATGGAGAAGGGGGAGAAGAGAGGTCAGGCCTCAGAGAAGAAGAGAGAAGGATCGAGGGCAGAGAAGAAGAGAGAAGGATCGAGAAGGGGGAGATCTGTGTGTGTGTGGGTCGAAAGGCGAAGGGGGAGAAGAGAGGTCATGCGCCTCAGAGAAGAAGAGAGAAGGATGGAGATATGTGTGTGGGTGTGTGTGGGTCGAATGGAGAAGGGGGAGAAGAGAGGTCCGGCGCGACTCAGAGAAGATGAGAGAAGGATCGAGAATGAGAGAGAGAGAGAGAGTGCGGTATGCGTGTGTGATATGTGTGCGTGTGTGATGGCACGTCTGTGTGCGTGTGTGCCTCTGTGATTGAGTGACCCATCTGACTCACCTCATGAATTATTCAATTACTTTTTACATTTGTAGACAATGGACAACGAATAATAGCATGTCTGTGTGTGTGCCTCTGTGGTTGATTGACCCCATCTGACTCACCTCACTAATTTTTCAATCACTTTTTACAATTGCAGACAATGGACAACGAATATTAGAACTTTAATAATGAAACCGTGTATCACTGTGAGTCTGTGATATGCTTTCACAGGCAAAACCATGTTCCACTCTCTGTTATATACTTATATTCCCTCAGAGGATGTGCAAAACCTTATGAGAGTTGGAGTATCAGAGGCATTCCCTCAGAGCAATTTCGTTTATTCTTCTTCCCTTACCATTTTCAAAGTCATTCCAGATCCATTCCAAAGCTTGAACACAAAGGGTTCCATATTTAAGGTAAGTTTACAAATTTATATTTATATTATTGTAATGTATACAACAACAAATAAATTTGTATGGACTCGTATGTTAATTTTTTTAACTAATTAATACTTGCATGTTAATTTTTGTAGGTAATTAAGTAATGTTAACAATTACATGTTAATTTTTTTTAAGTAATTAAGTAATGTTGTATAATTATTCCCTAGGATTATTTTAATATGTTTAATGTTATTTATTATTTTATTTCCCTTACCATTTTCAAAGCCATTCCAGATCTATTCCAAAGCTTGAACACAAAGGGTTCCATATTTAAGGTAAGTTTACAAACTTATATTTATATTATTGTAATTTATACAATAACAAATAAATTGGATTATTGTTAAATTGGATTATTAATCATTAAATTGGATTATTCATTAAATTGGCTTATTATCAAATTGGACTATTCATTAAATTGGATTATTATTAAATTGGATTATTATCAAATTGGATTATTATTCATCACTATGTTTTATATTAGGATTAATTTTTTTTCAATTTGGATTATTATTCATTAATATTAGGTTTTTTATTATTCATTAATATTAAGTTAAGACCAAAAAAATAAAATAAAAAGTAAAATAGAACATGGGGATCTCAGTTGCATGTTTGTGAATTTAATATGAAATATATTAGTTAGCCTGGTCGGAGGTTAGATTAGAAAGCATGTGTACAACTTTTTATTAAGCCCTTCCTAACTTATATTTATATTATTGTTATTCTCAAATTGGATTATTCATTAAATTGGATTATTATTCATCACTATGTTTTATATTAGGATTATTTTTTTTATCAATTTGGATTATTATTCATTAATATTAGGTTTTTTATTATTCTCAAATTGGATTATTCATTAAATTGGATTATTATCAAATTGGATTATTCATTAAATTAGATTATTATTCATCACTATGTTTTATATTAGGATTATTTTTTTATCAAATTGGATTATTATTCATTAATATTAGGTTTTTTATTATTATCAAATTGGATTATTATTCATCACTATGTTTTATATTAGGATTATTTTTTTATCAATTTGGATTATTATTCATTAATATTAGGTTTTTTTATTATTATCAAATTGGATTATTCATTAAATTGGATTATTATCAAATTGGATTATTCATTAAATTGGATTATTATCAAATTGGATTATTATTCATCAGTGATTATTTTTTTATCAAATTGGATTATTATTCATTAATATTAGGTTTTATCAAATTAAATGTAGGTACGTTTAAGATGTCTAGTGGAGCTAGTAAACGTGATCCAGCTTGGGAACATGGCGACCCAATAGACGGAAACAAACATGGCACAATTTGCAAATATTGTGGTCGGGTAATGAAGAGTGGTGGAGTGACACGACTTAAGTACCATCTTAGTGGATTAGATCCAGCAAAAAATGTCCAACGATGCGATAATGTCCCCCCAGAAGTGAAGGCATTCATCAGCACATTATTAAAAAATAAAAAACAGCAGAAGGAAAAGATGACACAAGGAATGGAAAATATTCGAGCTGGGCTACGGGGAGAAGTCTATGGCCAAGCGGTTGACAGTGATGATGATGACGATGAGGACGAATGTGATGATGACATGGGACCTGAAGAACGACGCAGTTTGAAACAAGCATTACGTGCCTCCAAACAGTCAGCATGGGAAAGAGAACACCTTCATAAAATTCCTAATAGGGGACAAGGTTCCGGGACAAGTGGTGGTGCACAAATGAGACGGGGAGGCAGTCTTAGAGAATCACAACCAACACCACCAATAGCCCCAAGTTTATATAAGTCATCCAACGCACGTCAAAAGAGTGTTTGGAGTTATTTCAAGGGAGGTAATGTGAAGGAGGGAATGGGGCGTCTAATTAGCAAGTTCTTTATCTATGAAAATGTCCCTGTTGCGAAGGCTTCATCACATCATTTCAAAAATATGGTAGTGGGATGTCAACAGGCCGGTGTTGGAGTACAACCTCCCACTCCCTATGAGATAAGAAACAAATATTTGGATATGGAGTATAAAGACATTGGCGAGTATGTTAACAAGTTGAGGTCAAAGTGGGAAACTAATGGTTACACAATCATGTGTGACGGATGGACCGGCCCGACCAGATTATCTATCATCAACTTCATGGTATATTCCAAGGGCAAGACAATTTTTTTGAAGTCTGTTGATGCTTCAGACCATATAAAGAATTAAAAGTATATTTACAAATTATTGAGGGATGTAATCATGGAGGTGGGAGAGCATAATGTTGTCCAAGTCGTGACCGACAACGGTTCTGCATTTGTCAAAGCTGGAAAAAAGTTAATGAAGCATCATAATGTGTTTTGGACATCATGTGCAGCACATTGTATTGATCTTATGTTTGAGGCAATGGGGAAGAGAGAGAATGTTGCTACTATGGTCAAAAGAGCTAGAACGATCACTAATTATATTTACAATCACGGTTGGTTGTTGGCAAAGATGCGTGAATTTTGCAGAGGAGAAATTATTCGTCCAGCTACCACTCGATTCGCCACCAACTATATTGCATTAAACAGCCTACTCAAGAAGAAAACAGGGTTGAAGCAACTATTCACTAGTGACGATTGGGCCAACCACAATTTCAGCCGCTCAAATACAGGTCGTATGGTGGAAAGTATAGTGCTTGATCATGTTTTTTGGAGTCAAACAGAACATGTGTGTCAAGTGTTTGAACCTCTTTACAAAGTTTTACGGATCGTTGACACAGAAGTGTATCCTACTATGGGGGCTGTATATGAGTTGATGTGTGTAGTGAAGGATGAATTGGAAAGAAAACATGGTGCAAGGTGGGTCGTAAAAATAATTGAAGACCGATGGTATAAAACATTATACCACGATTTGCATGCAGCAGGTATAAATTATGTCATAATTTGCAATTCATTTCTTTAGTTGCATAAGTATTATTTATCTTATTAGAGTATGTGTTTCTTTGAACAGCATATTATTTGAATCCCCGATACCAATACAGACCCGGTGTTGGAGATGATGGTAACCTTATACGTGCTGTACATAATGTATACTCTAAATTAGACCCTGCATCACCAGCAGTTGGCCAATTTGGAAATGAGGTACACAATTACTTAAATTATAATAATTACTTTGTTGGATTAAACTAACACAATTTATTGTATTCAGCTAACATGGTGTAAAGATGCAAGAAGAACATTTGGAGAACCAACATCAGTTGCTGCTCGAACAAATATGTCTCCTAGTGAGTATAAACATATTTCACTATAAGTTTATAATAGAATTTGTTGGAGTTATTAGGCTTATCAACATTATTTTTCATTGTAGCTGAATGGTGGATCATGTATGGGACCGATGCACCAACTGTGAGAAAGTTAGCAATAAAAGTATTATCACAAACAGCTTCCTCATCTGCTTGTGAAAGAAATTGGAGCACATTTGCACTCATCCACACAAAGCAAAGAAATAAGTTGGCTCATAGTAGCTTGGAAAAATTAGTTTATTGCTACTACAACATGAAGCTTCAAATTCGAGATAAGGAAGCAGAAATCGATCATGTCGACCATGGTGACCCATTAGATGTGTTTGATATTGTTGGTGAAGATGATGATACGGAGGGTAACCAACTTTTTCAATGGATTAGACCTCTTCATTTAGATGATGATGAAGGCAACCCAGCTCCCAGAGTTGCTGAAGAAGCACGTAATGAAGGGATAAATGTAGAAAGAGTATTAGAGGAGGAGGTGGGATCTAGCAGCGCTGACTCTTTCGAAGAACTTTTGCACCCAAGACCAAGCAACACTGGAATTCCACCTTTTTCCAATCCTACACAACCACAACATCGTGCTGATACTAATGATAGCTCTAGTACAAGATCAGGAGACTCACCTACCACCGGAGGTGGGAATGATGAAGGACATAGTGGAGCTGGAGGTAGTGGTGGTGGATATGGAAACTATTATGGACCACCACCTCCCGGATATATGAGCCCCTTCACTGGTGAGGCAAACTTCACGCATGCAACCCAGGATGATGACCATGGCAGTAGGCGGGCAGGACCAGGAATTGGTGCCATAGGGAATGACTATACTCGCAGAGAAAGAGGCAAAGGGATTTTGTCAAGTCAAGAAGATGACTCGTTGTCTAGAACTTCAGACTCTGTTGGATTGGGAAGTACTAACTATGGTTTTACTCATAATCAACCATTTCCCTACCCTTCATATCCCATTCCTGTTGGGATGGAATCGAGCGACTCATGGAATCAATCCCAGCCTCAATCTTCAAATGATTTTTCTTATGGACAACCTCAACCAATCTCGGATCCATATGGGTGGCATATTAACAATTACATGCAAAACTATTTTGGGGATTTATCATTTGATAACTACTCTTCACAATACACTCATTCTACACATAGAGATGATGAAGATAGTGACAAATTTGAACCTCATAGGAACTCTATGTGGTTCTAAAGTGTAAAATATTGTACTAATTCATTATATATAAATGATTATGGTGTGTTTAGACTTCTTTCATTAATTACTACATATTTTCTACACTCATAATGTTTGTCAGATCGCTATATAATCAACTTGATAATGTTAAATCCATCATGCAATGCATTTCCTTCCAATTTTTTGTGATAAACTAATAGATAATTGACTAAATAAACATCCTACAAAGTTTCAATAAAAATTTCCAAGTTTTTCTTACAATTTCCGTGGTTTCCATGTAATTTTTATCGATATCGATATTTTACCGATATTTCCATCGATATTTCCGTGTTTTCGGACTACCGATATTTCCGCTATCACCGATATTTTCTTCCTTGGGCACAGGTAAATGCATTACCAACAAAGCAAGATTGCAAAAACATGAGGCCTAAATACAAAAGTAAGCACAAGGCATAAGAATGAACCTTCCTTACAATCAAAAGTCAGAGCCTAATACAAGAGATTTTTTTTTTATTGTGGCCGGAATACGGGTGATACACCACGTGTTTTTATATAAGTGGTGAGAAATTTTTATTTTTTAAATGATTAACTTTTTAACATACATATGCCACCATGTGTACCGGTCACACTGAAAAATCTCATACTATACAAACTGGAGCCCACAACTGAAAAAACAAAACACAAAGAACCCTAGGAACTTGTGCTCTCCCTACCTGGTTTGGTATTGTTGTGCTTTGAAAAAAAAATTGTTTCTGCTGTGCTGTGAGAATAAGCAGCTGTGAAATAAAGCAGCATAGTGTTTGGTAAACTTTTTTGTAAAAGTGCTTTAGAAAAAAAAAAACAGTATTATAGTGTTTGATAAACTTTTATGTAAAACAAATGTGAAAAAAAACTGGTTTTTTAAAGCTGGGTTTTGCAGCTTTGTGTTTTTGACTTTTTTTTCATCCAAAATTGTGAAAAAAAAACTGAAGCTGAATGTTTATCAAACATTAAAAAACTCCCAGCTTTTTCTGATAGCCACTTTTTTTAGAATTATCTTAGTAACAAATCAAGGCTAACGCTGCCGCTTGAAATCTGAGCACCAAGGAAGAGACTAAAGCCTCGACAGGAGATTCGGAGAGGATGGTGTAGTAGCATCCTTTCGGAGCAAGCAACTGACGTCATCCTCAAGCGTTCAAAGGACGCGTTAAACGTGACTCACGAACTCTACAACCCAGCATCGCATATGCGAAATCCATAGATGTGGTAAGTTGAGAGAGGGGCACCAGCAGCAAAGAGATACAAGAAGACATCAAAACCAGTAGGCTCAAAAGTAAAACAGCCGGCAAAATCATAATGCTGATTAAATAGAAGATGACGCCACATGTATCTGGCCAATAACCACCAAAATAGCCGCCGTGAAGCCACCAAATTCAAAGTGGATCCGCAAAGGCCAAGGCACAGCCAAATCAACCCAAAAATGGCAAGTATATCCACAGCAAAAATCAAATCTCAAGTTTCATTGATCGAGATTGTCCAAAGCTGTAAGATGTAATTTTTGGTTAAGGGACAAGGGTGGGAAAGAAAACAATTGACATGGACTGATCTGGAGGTTCGTGATGGAAAACTGGGTTCATTACTCTCGCTGTTCCTGTGCAATTTTGTCGTTCAAAATACATAACCTAGATTAGAATCGAACCACAAGGACGAAATGAAGTGATTTTAAGTATCCCGAGGCTTACCCCAATCTGGAAGACGAGGAATCTCGCCGGAGTTCCTCCTCCGCGCTGTAGCTTGGTGGTTCGTGAGTCTCCATTCAAGTTCCAAGGATACAGAAGAGGGTTGATGCTTGGTGACATGGTTTTCTGCCATGGAAAAATGGCAATGATAGTGTTGTCTCCTCGGATTTACAGAGGAGGGTAAACCTCTCACAAACGGGGAGAGTAGACTTTTACTAATTAGCTTCACAAAAATAAATGTAAGCTGTTTTTTATTTTTAACAAATAATATGATCTACATTACAGGGTGAAAGTGTGAGCAAAGCCTTTCAATAAGATAGCAATAATATAATTCAAATTCGCTTTTGACAACAATTCAACCTAAGACGGATATTAAATATAAGCTGTTATTGACACTGATAGAACACATCCTATGCAGAAGCATTCTGAATCTATTTCTTTATTCAAAATACGATGAACAGTGATAAGTCCGGACAAAACTAGGCATAACTTACCAGAAGAAAAATCCGCCCACTGACTCACCGACTACAAGAAAATCTCAATTAATAAGTCTACTTATGGGCAAACTAGATTATGGCTATCCTAATACATTTTAAAACTCCAACACTTGGATACAAAAAACACCCACATAAATGACGTCTTACGCCTCGACAGTGAATCAGAAACCACCCGTAAGGAAAATTCCGAGTTACCAGCTTCAGCCACCTCACTTCTTCACTTCTTCGTAATCTGCCTCAGGAGCTTGGTCTCCTCCACCCTGTGATCCACCAGAAGACGAGTCGCCACCAGAACCCTTTGACATGTGTTCCCCAATCTTAGAAACAGCTTTGTTTGCAGCTTCAAGCTTGGCCTTGATTTCATCGGCATTGTCCTCTCCCATTGCCTTCCTCAAATCTGCTACCGCATCCTCAATTTCTTTGGCAACTTCACTTGGAACCTTGTCACGATACTCGTTCAAGCTCTTCTCAATACTGTAGATGGTTGTATCTGCACTATTTCTGAGGTCAATCAATGCTTTCCTCTCCTGATCCTTCTGAGCATGCAGCTCCGCTTCCTTCACCATCTTTTCAATCTCCTCGTCACTAAGGCCCCCAGATGAGCGGATAGTAATCTGCTGCTCTTTGTTGGTGGCCTTGTCCTTGGCAGAAACAGTGACAATACCGTTGGCATCAATATCAAAGGTGACTTCGATCTGAGGCAGGCCTCTTGGTGCTGGAGGAATTCCTACGAGTTCAAACTCTCCCAACATCTTGTTGTCAGAAGCCATCTCACGCTCTCCTTGTAGCACCTTGATACCCACTTGGGTTTGGTTATCAGCTGCAGTAGAAAACACCTGCAATGATACAAATACAAATTAGGAACACAAGATGCACAACAAAAGGAAAGAATCCGACACTTGGGCATAATATTTAGTCAGATCAAACTCTAAGGCCGACGGAGACAAGGTCAAAACCCATGACACCGATCCAGCCGTATTAATTCTAATTAGAAAAGATGCAATTAACTCTAGCTAGAAGATATTAACAAATAAAATGCTTCCTCCAAAAATTGCCCTTTGACACAACACACCTAGTCAATGTAATTTGAAATATGTTTGGCCTTAACGACTAACCTGACTCTTCTTGGTTGGAATTGTCGTGTTGCGACTTATCAGCCTGGTGAATATTCCACCTAATGTTTCAATACCTAGTGATAAAGGAGTAACATCCAAAAGAAGCAACTCCTTAACATCACCACGAAGGATACCGCCTTGGATGGCAGCTCCCATAGCAACAGCCTCATCAGGGTTCACTCCTTTGCTTGGGCTCTTTCCAAATATTTCTGTAACGACCTCTTGCACTTTGGGAACACGAGTCATCCCTCCAACAAGCAGAACCTCATCCACATCCTTAATGGATGTATTAGCGTCCTTCAAACAGTTCTTACACGGGGCCTTTGTCCTCTCAATCAAGTGATTGACCAGACTTTCAAATTTGGATCTAGTCAATGTGATGTTCAGATGTTTAGCACCCGAAGAATCAGCTGTGATGAAGGGAAGGTTTATCTCAGTTTGAGATGTTGATGAAAGTTCAATCTTAGCCTTCTCAGCTGCCTCCCTAAGCCTCTGCAAGGCAAGCCTATCCTTTGACAAATCAATACCCTCCGTCCTCTTGAATTCACTCACCAAGAAGTCCAACAACGCATTGTCAAAATCCTCTCCTCCCAAGAATGTGTCGCCGTTTGTTGCTTTCACCTAGATAAGACAAAGTTGTTGACAATATTGTCCAAAATGAAGGAAAATAAAAAGATTTAAGTTAATGGGAGTAGCAAACCTCAAAAACACCATTGGATATCTCGAGAATGGATACATCAAATGTTCCCCCACCAAGATCAAACACTGCTATGAGCCCTTCCTTGTTGTTCATACCATAGGAAAGTGCAGCAGCAGTTGGCTCATTGATGATTCTCTGCACATCTAGACCTGCAATTCTGCCAGCATCCTTGGTTGCTTGTCTCTGTGCATCATTGAAATAAGCTGGAACTGTAATCACAGCTTTTGAGACACTCTTTCCAAGGTAAGCCTCTGCAGTCTCTTTCATCTTTGTTAGAACAAAGGCTCCAATTTGGCTTGGGGAGTACTGCTGTCCGTTGACTTCAACCCAAGCATCTCCATTTGGAGCCTTTACTATCTTGTATGGAACCATCTTCATTTCTTTTTGAGTTTGGGGATCCTCAAAGCGTCTACCAATCAGACGCTTGGTTCCAAAAACTGTGTTTGTGGGGTTGGTAACAGCTTGACGTTTTGCTGGAGTACCAACCAATAGTTCTCCTTTCTGGTTGAATGCAACTACTGATGGTGTGGTTCGAGCTCCTTCGGAATTCTCAATCACTTTAGGGTTCTATAACAATTTCACACAATTAGACATAAGCCACATGTGCAAAAAGCTTAAAAAATAGTAACATAAAAAGAACTTGTAAAAAACCCGTACCTTTCCTTCCATCACGGCCACGCATGAGTTGGTTGTACCCAAGTCAATGCCAATAACATCATTTCCGGCAGGTTTGGAACTATTCATATTACAAAGATACAATTAGAAACAAAATCCAAAGTAAGAAAACAAAATGACTAGTAATGTAATGAACTAGGGAATGCCCAAAATACCTGAAAGGTCTTGCCAAGCTTGCCCATTTTTGAGCAAGATGGGATGACTTAGATGCGCTGTTCAACTGCAAAAACATATATACGTAACTAATCACCGCAATATCGAACTATTAAACCGAACTTCAATTCATCTATATTTATAACCAAGCTTCCTAATCCAACCCATTTCATCAATTAGCACAAATAATCAGAATAAAAAGGCAAACTGCAACAGGGGAATTGCACTAGTTTATGCAAGATAAAAGAAAAAAACACAAAGCTCTATCAAACGATTGTAATCCGAATTAACAACAAAAACAACAATACGCCACCGCCGTACATAAAAGATTAGGAAAAGGTAACTATCATTACCCAATCAAACCGACAAAATAATACATCAGAAGCCCCACAAAATCAAATATTGAATTATAAATCTTTTACTCGTTCAATTCTATCGAATTACAACAAACAAATACACCATCAAATCAAGAAATTATACGTGAAGCTGAAAATCTCAAATATTCCAGCCAAAAAATATATCAAACGGAGAAATGATCGAATTGGTAACTTAAAAAAGGAATCTAAGAAGATGTAAAAAGACGTACGGATCGATAGGCGCAGAGAGGAGCCGATGCGACATCACGTCGGCGCATCGAGCGGAGCAAGGCGGCGGTGGCCATGGCTGGCTAGAACAAAGAGAGAGAGATGGAGAGGTCGAGAAAAGACGAGAGAGGGTTTTGAGTTAGGGTTTAAGGCTTTTGTTGGGAAGCGGGTGCTTGCTTTATGAGGCGGAAAATGAGCGGAGGATGATTGTGGAAGGTTCTGGATCCTCTACTTACATGAAACGGTGCCGTTGCAGCGTTTTTGTCATTTGTGGTTTTTATTGGCGAAATGACTCGGTTAAGTGACTTTGTTAATATTTTTGTTGCGTGCCACTCAGTACTACGTGTTATTTCTTTTTAGTTGAAAGAGAGAGGTTTTTTGTTGGAATCTTGTAGATGATGAATTTAAGATCAAATTAGACTGTCCATTAGGTGGTTTTGCCATACTCTTTTTGTCTTTTAATGTAAAAATCTCGATATACTAATAAATAAATAAATAAAAGTTTGCTATGTGGCCAAGGAGGAAGTCTGATCCGACTTTTCCCTTGGTCATGTGACCGTGTACTTTAGTGGGAATGGGATAAAGAAGCTTTGTAGAGTTGCAATCCGGATTTTCCAACTAGATGTGCTTTTAGATTTCTAGCCAACTTAGTTAAAATTAGTGTGCTTCGCATTTAAATTTGAATCTTATTCTTCATAGTTGAAATGAATTTTGTGTAATTGTTCGAAAAATTAGGGTTCAATTGTTATATAAATCACGTAGAAAATTCAAGAATTATTATGCAAGTAAATATACAATTGAACGAATGCACATAACATGATCAACCAATATTAAATGAAACTTGAAAATACAATTCAATCAAGAACTTGATTCTTTTTCTTAAGACAAGTTTACGCCCTACTATGGTGTTCATTTTTGTACTGCACTTGTTCTCAAGATATGACATGTCTTTACGATAGTATCATTCCAAATCATAAAGCTTCAGTGAATCATTTTTTTTATTTAAAAAAGCAACGATAATAGACTATGATTGAGGACAGTTGGTGAATTGTTCCTTCAAAGTCGTAACGATCTGAAGTGAATTAGACTTGTTAGGACCCATCCCTGATTTTATAGATTTTAATACTAAAAGTGTGAAATGACCAAAATGCCCTAGAAGCAGGAGTGTTGATGTCACGCCCTGATCCCGACATACGTCTATGATCGACACGTGACGTCACCAAATACCCGTATCTATATCATACTCCACCTCCGGGATATGGGCAAAGCACAACTCGAGATCCAACTGCGTAATAATTTTTCATATACTTTATGGCTGCATCTAACCTCCCCATTAGACTGCCTATGTACCCTAAACAAGGATCAAGCCATTCGTAGTCTGTCCTTTCACTACACTCCGACGTTTATCGCAGTACGTTCAAGCAGAAAAGCATAACATTTCTCAATCATTTATTAGAACTTGACAAGCCTGAGATTACTAGGTCTAGAGCTACATAACAAACCCACATGACATTCAAGATTTCCATTCCATCCATCACATAAATCACTATGTTTTCATCATGGTACCTCAATCCACAACATGTAACATATCAAAGAACCAACGAAGCACAATATTATTCTCTCATGCCACATTAATCTACTAATCTATTCATAATAATAACAATCATATCCAACAACACTCCACAATCACATCAATAAATCAAATCCATGAATCAAAGATGCACAGTATTAACGTCTAACTACGTTAATCAATCATTGAAATAACATATCATTTCACGAATTTAATTAAAGAACTCTACATAAATCCCCACTTAGATTATAAGTAATAACATGGTGAATTCCATTTATATTCACAAGGTCTACTGTGGTTACTCCCATTCACTTGAATCTAGGGTCATACTAACCTTATGAAAATGAGCAAGAGCAAGGATTCCAGACCACTAAATGGAATCCAACTAAAATATGGCACCTACCGAAATGTTCCAAGTACAACCAATCCTCATCACTCCTAGTATGCATATGGTCCCCTAACACATATATACCAAGCATAACCATATGCATAGTCTAATAACATAGGCAGTGATCACCCAACGCGGATATACCAAGCATGATCACCCCTAACAGTCTCCCAACACGGATATACCAAGTATGACTGTATCCTATAGCTCTAGGTAGTGATCACCCAACGCGGATAAACCAAACATGATCACTCCTATAATGCGTATGGTCCCCCAACGCTGATATACCAAGCAGAACTATATGCATAGTCTAATAACATAGGCAATGATCACCCAACAAGGATATACCAAGCATGATCAACCCTAATAGTCTCCCAACACGGATATACCAAGTATGACTATATCCTATAGCTCTAGGTAGTGATCACCCAACGCAAATATACCAAGCATGATCACTCCTAGAATGTGTATGGTCCCTCAATGCGGATATACCAAGTAGAACCATATGCATAGTCTAATAACATAGGCAGTGATCACCCAATACGGATATACCAAGCAGGACCATCCATGTACCACTGCTACATGGTGCAGTAATTTCAACACACAACCTACCCACAATTCAACCCCTATGAGTTACAACATAGTCACCTACACCATCAACTGCCCATAGCCACCAACTATTATGTCAAACAAGCATATAAGTTCCACAGAATACTTCCAATAGGATTCTAGGATCACATTGTCATAACATTTATCATACTTATCATTCACATTATTAAGAAGTTAAATAGACACATATATATCACAATATGATGTTCCATACACAAACTGATGTATATATTATCTGGGATAACTCACCAACCAATATAGGCCCACTAAGCCCTACATGGTCCCTAGTAATATTGATTTTAATATTTAAGATCAACTTGTAACATATTGACCAAAAGTCAAGTCTCTGTCAAATGCGGGGTCCACAACCCTATACAAGTCAATCTGGAACATCCGCACATAGATTTTCGATCCATAACTTCCCAAGGGTCTCATTAATCTTCTAGAATAATATTCTAAAATTTCGAAACGATCCAACGGTCGAATCTCCTCCAATTGCTAGAATTAGGTTGCTATCAATGTTTGATTTTATAAACTTAGAATTTCAATTTGGGAAGATCTGTATGTCGGATTCCCAATTCATTAGTTCCTATGGTCCTCAAATATTACGTACTATTATGTATTTAAGTTTGGTGCCGATCCAACAGTCGGATCGTCAATTCATATAATGACCCAATGCCGGCCAACTAGGTGGCCAGCTACAAAACTATATTAAAACATCATAATTTCACTAAACGGATGTCAAATATGGAATAAGGGCATCAAAATTAGCCTAGGATGGTCAGGTGGGGTCTCGCCCCACGCGCCGCCGCAGGCGATGGCCGACCGTCCCGACTTGCTCGAAAATTCAACTATTTCCAAAAATTACCAAATTTCATAGAAATGTAGATCTCGATGAGTGGGGCAAGTTTCATACCTTTGACTAAGCACAATTTGCTTGGGAGAAGCCTCAAATCGCCACGAACCCTCAGGAAACCCTAGAAATAGGTGGCTTTGATTTGACTTCTTCGGTGATCCGCCGCTTCCAAGGTTGTTTGGGCTTTGTTCCTGGCCTCAAGGATAGTCTAATGGTGGTGGAGATCGATGTGATTGCATTTCAAAATGCCTGATCGCCGGAGTCGTACCACCGCACCCACAGGTGCGGTTCTTCCTAAACCCGAGCCAAATTTTGTCAATTTTTGGGTGAGATTGGTAGAGGGAAGGTCGTGGAACATTTTCCAGGTGGTTAGATAACGTGGTTCGCTGAAAAAATCAATGAAAAATCGCCGGAGGTGATGAAGAGGATCGGGTCGGGTTGAAAAAGGGAAACGGGCCGAAGAGCGGTCCGAGTTCCCCTCATTCTCTCTTCTCTCCTTTCCCTCATTTTCCTCCCTTTTTTTCCCTTTCCTTCTGATTGGGCACTCTCCCCCTTCTTCTCTCCCATTTCTCTCCTTCTCTCCCTCTTTTCCGCTGCCATCTGGCAGCCTCCTGTCTTTTTTTTTTTTTTTAACAATTAAAACGTCTTTAATTCATTCGTTTCAATTCCGATTCGCGAACGGTTTTCACCTACGCTCTTGTAGGGTCGAGCTCAATCCAATTATACTTAGTGTGACTCGTAAGTCCACAAATTTTTAATGGTTACTAATCAAAATTCAGACTTCGTAATTAGTTTAATTAAAATCTAAATTTAATATAAATTCCCAAAAATAATATAAAATCTCCTTAATACAAATATGTAGTTTGCAATAGTGAAATCCAAGAACAAGATTTCACAGTTGACTTTCGTTGACCATCGAGTAGTGACACGTTGACTCATTCTTTTAGTATATTATGGTGGTATTTGTCACTACAAATGTGTGGACGCAAGCGGAATCGAATTTGGAGTTACGATGAACATTTTACAAAATTACGAAGTCGAGAGGCAAAGTAGTTAATTCACTATTCTAGATATTATGGTTCGATATTTGTATTATTTTAATAATTTTTTTGGGTGGATTTTTGTGGCCCGTGGGGCCCGCATCCCACTTCCCCTTCTTCCCCGTGTCTCTCTCTCCCCCAGTACTCGCGGACTCTCTCGAACTGTCTTCCCTCACTATCTTTCTCACTCTCTCGAGCTTCTTCTTCCTTGTCGAGACGAAGCCCAAAAAACCACCAACTCGCCATCCTCTCTGGCGAGCACCGCAAACCACCACCACCATACGTGGGCCTTCTCTCTCCCTCTCGTGACTCTCATTCTCTCCCTTAGCTCTCTCTTTCTCTCTTCACTCCCAAACTCTCTCTTTCCTCTGTAAATCCGAGGAGACCACACCGTCATAGCCAATTTTCCATGGCAGAAAGAAAACCATGTCACAAAGCATCAACCCTCTCCTGTATCCTCGGAACTTGAGTGTAGACCCCCATAAGGTATAAAGGACTGGTTAAAACAAGAAGAGTAGATGGGGAAAGAGGTAGCAAAAGGAACGAAAGGAGGAAATAGAAAGAAAAAGGCCAGATCTTCCACCGACCCCGGCCACGGCGAGGGCCGGCGACGACGAAATGAACAGGTTGGAAGCAACTCACACTAATGGTGGGAATGACTCTCAAGAATAGTGAAAGCCTCTCACACTCGGAGATGAAAGTTTTTACAGATACTACTATTTTGCTCTATGATAACGGCTAATTTAGTCACCAACATTCTCATCATTTGTAATTACTAGATTCTTTCTTTCTTTGTTTTTTGGTCGAAAAAGAGCAATTCGTGTTCGAAATGAAACTGGCAACAGCTTATTACCCAAGTCCCAAATCCTCACTACGGTTGAAATGAGCGTTTTGCTTATGATAATGAGACAGTTGAAAAGAAGCTGTTAAATCTTTTGAGTGTACATTGTACAGAAACCATCTGCAACACTATTAAACATATGATACAAGAGAATACATTTTACAAGCTGACCTCCAAGGTTAAAAAATGGGGGAACTATAAACCAAGTAAAGAAACAAAACCATCAGAAACCTCTACCTTTTTCCCTTGGTTGTCCGTAAGTGCTCAACCAAAATCTCCGATCTAGGGCAAAGTGCCCATGAACTTAGAAAGCAATACAAAACAAGAAAGTGAAAGGAGATACTGCAAATCTAGATGCATTCCTCAAATGCGGAGGTAGCCCCTTCTTTCTTGAACTCCAATTCCATGGGTTCTCTTTAGGAATGACTTCCTATTGAGGGACCAGCTCCTCTTCATGACCCTGCTTCTGTGCCAAGCAGCTATTCGGGTATAAAGAACAGGAAAGCTGAAGCAGAGAAGTGCCAAAAGAAGCATAGCTACACAGAGTAACATGACATTACGGAAACCATCTTTCAACGTTGGGTCTTTTTGTCCTGTCCATGGAACTCCCCCCACATTCATGCCAAACACTGCAAGGGATACAAAGGTTTGTTGTCAAATGCTTCGTGCTCACAGTGGAACATATAAGGATGCCTCACAAAAACCTGCAAATGAAAATTTATGCTAACAAACAACTTTACCTCCAGTAATGATGGATAAAGGAAGGAATATTATAGAGAGGAAAGAGAGATAATACAGTTTCCTGTTTATCTGCTCAGCTTGCCAGCTGTCTAGACCAGCCTGTATTGCCGTGACACGATTTGCTATAAAGCCTACATTCTCCTTTAGCCTCCTCAACCGTCCAATCAGCTCTTCAAGTGAGGCAATATCTTCACTCGAAAACCATTGCTTTGAGGAACATCTTTCTTTGACACGAGGAAAAACTTGCTCCCCATGAGCAATCTCCTGAGGTCAGTAAAATTAAAAGGACAATCAAGAAGGTTTATCCCACATGGTCATTCCTAGAATGAGAATTTACATCAGTTAGGAGTTACAATTTCTACCCCGTTCACATTCTTCTGAACAATCAAGGAGCATGTATGATATGACACATGTCTACAAACTACGATGTTTATGTGCTATTAGGCCCAGTCTCCAAAATTGCTGGTGGAAAAACAATCAAACAACAACAACAACAACAAAACCTTATCCCACTAAGCAAGGTCGGTTGTATGAATCCTAGAACGCCACTGCACTCGGTTTTGTGCAATTAAGTATTTTAAACTCATGGAATTAGTTCCAGTGAAAGAACGGAAGAGCAATATACAGTCACCCTCGTCCTAATAAGCAACCCACCGGAAGCAACCAAAATATTCCTTGGTGAATAGGGCGAAAACTCAAACCACGCACATACATACTTTAGAAAAAGGAAAAGCCAACAGACATAAAACAGGTGCTATTGCAGCAACACCTCTCGCTTTGTCAGTATACTACGAAGAATGGCATGGATTGGTAGGAAATACCATTCCGGCACAATATGAGGCGGTGGGCATCGGATTAGCAAGTTTATAATTGTCGGGATGCTCCAAAACATTAGGAGCATAAAACATCCAAATGGAAGAAGTTTGTAGTGTGCTAGTTTCTTTGATTGGGTTGTTTGCCATCGTAAAGGAGAAATAACCTCTCAAAATATGCAGTAATGCTTTACTTGGTTCCTCTTTGTTCCACATATTAAGAAAATGATGGACTGACAAACTACCTGTAGGAGCCGCTGCAGATTTAGATGCATTTTGGGAAATCTCCTGTCATCCAGCATTTGTTTCTTTAAAGCAAACCCACCTGTTACAAATCAGAACACCAATGCATATTGTTTGATCAAATAAAGTTCTAAATATACATAGAAGACTTTAGAAGTCTGCCTCTTTAATATAATTTTATTATTTTATTATAGCGCTAACTATGTACATTATTTGAAGGATATGCATGGTACTACATGCCGGTGGAATTTGGATTCGATCATAAACTCATCGTTGACATGCATGGCACTTATAAACATCATGCCAGATTGATATACTACAGAAATGGGATGATATATAACTGACCTGTTGGGTTTTTCCAGCCCATGATGAGTTGTCCTAAGTCCATTAGGAATTATAGTCTTGGAGGATTAAATTGTTTACCTAATTGAAGTTGTTTTCCAATTGGAGTTGTTTTCGATTGAAGTTGTTTAGCCAGTTTAAATTGTTTACCCAGTTGAAGTTGCTTTCCAAGTGGAGTTGGTTTCTCAATTGGATAAGGATTCATAACCAGATTCCAACTAGGATTAGTAATCCTTATTGAGGACGACCTTTATTATGTCTAAATAAGGGGCTATTGCACTAATTTTACATTAGGAGCAAAATCGTTTGTTGTATACCACTCAAGGAGTTGTGAGAGAAGGGCAAAGTGTGTGTGAGAGAAAATAAAAGAAATCAAGAGTGTATTTCTTGTTCTTGTTCTTGTTCTTTCAAGTCTTAATCCTATTCCGTTGTACTCATTATTGATATGGTGAAGATTGTTGTTGCTGCTCTGTGGAAGTAGGCACATAAAGCCGAACCATGCTAATTCTTAGAGTTATTTATCTTGATTATTTTTGTTTGAAGATTTCTGAGTTTGTTCGTTTTCCTATTCTTAAACGCGATATTCACAACACGACCCTTTTTGTTGTTTTTCTTTTATGAAATGTATGAATAATGTATGAATCTATGATACATCCTAATCAGTCATTTTTAAGCAACTACATTTAACAGATAAAAAAACAAAGGATAGAATTGTTAGTTATTGTATATGGAATTTCACCAATTCCTAATGTCCATTCTCTTTTTAACCTTTCCTCAGTGGTTTGTTACACGAAGTCAAAGTCCTAATTACAAATGGGAGACAATACAATTACTGAAAACATCAGCAGTTTAAAATGGTGTCTAAGGAATATATATCTTAGCAGTTCAAGATTGCATCAGTTAACTAAAAGGACAACGAAGTACGTCCCACCAGTTACTGAAGGTATCCCAAATCAACTGAAATTAGAATTGCTTATAACAGAGAACAGCACTACCAATTAGAAATATGAGGAATGAAATATGAAACTAGTAAGTTTTATAACATTTTCTGCACACTGGATGAGAAATAAGAAATTGACTAGAATCATATTTTTTTTCGGTTACAAAATTGACTAGAAATTTGTTAGAAAAACAACATATGCTGGGATAAACAATGAATAGACAGAAGAATGCGTTAAAATGAAATCTATTGGAGGTGCTTAAACGTAGTAGATGAAACTCACCCTTATCCATCTGAAGCTCAACGGAATCCAACTCTATCTCAAGTTTAGTCACAACATCCTGGAGGTGATCCACATGCGTGTCAACAATATGAACTACAAGATTTGAGACAGATTTTGGCACAGGATTATCGGCTTCCTCAGAGTGATTCATTGTCAATAAGAACTCAAGAACATGCTCCCCTATGACAATCCCGCTCCTTTCCCTCTGCTCTCCTCTATGATACGAGGGACTCTCCACACTAGGAATCTCTGAGAGAAGAGATTGACCCACCGGTGAGAAACCCAATCTGGGAACGCGGCCCAAACTCACAGTGATCACTGAATTCTCAGTAATTCTTGCGGCAATTCTAAATGTGAAATCACTAGAGGGAGGGCCGGGAGAGTTGACTCTGAAGACTAGAGCTCCATCAACATACCCACAAAATGGTCCATTGCTGACAAGAGAGAGAATATCCTGGAGTTTCAAAGGAGGGCACAGAACACCAATGAGGTCTTGGGCAGACTGACAAAGCTTCTGATGTCCTTTTGGAAGTTCAACATGGTACCAACAGAACTCATTGCCTCTACCTTCTGTCAGATCCCATTCCTTATTGTAAAACTTTCCAGAACCATCAAAGATATAGGCTTTCTTTCTCACCATCCCCCCAAAATGACTCCGGTAGGAGTGGGGCTCCCGGAGAGGAGCCTCCGCAGAGGGCTCTCTGTCCATTTCCTCCGCCTCTCCGTTGGTGACGGGTTCCTCTTCAGGTAGCTCCATAATTGTATAGCTTTTATAATATAATCAACCCAATACTATCAATACAAGTCCACAATTATATCAAAGTAAATTATAGGCAGATAAATCCTGAATCCACCTTCCCACCAATCATATAAAACCTCTAATCAATCATTTTTCAGGTCCAACAAAACATTGCAGGCTTCCAATTACATTACAAATGGCAAAGATGGTGCAAGTCAAATCAATACAGGAAAGGCTCTTTAGATCCAACAGCGCCAGAAATCAATATTACTAATCAAACTTGAACAGCCCACATATTCAAATCATCCCCAAATCATCAATCCCTGAAAACACACGACAACTATTATTCAAGTCACCCCAAACAATATAAACAAATAACCCAGATGGAAAATTGGGGAAATGAATAATCTTTTTACCTCATTGGGATGCTAGCAATCCAGCACCGCACCAAATGAGAGGCAGCAGAATCCATTAAAAAGCGGCAGAATACAGAAAACCCCAGAAAGTTTTAGAGCAGCCACACGCTGTTGAACAATTCCAAATGAAGATTGTGACGTATTGGCAGCTTGTTTATGGACCCTTTTTGTTTTATCAAGACTGACTCGTGAGATTATGGGATGTTTTGGGAGATAAAAAGGCGGAAAGAACAAGAAAGATGACACAACACACGTTCTGCACATAACGTATAGTTTCCGGGAAAGTTCCGCCTCTCCAACTGAAAAACTACCTTCAAACAAGGAATAAATATTTATCTATATATACTAGCATATGGGCCACGAGAAAATTTTTTATTTTTGTTTTTGAAATAGAATGAGAGAAGAAGAGAGTGATAGAGACTATGAGAGTGAGAAGTTTTTTTTATATTTTTTTTATGAATTACAGCAAAATTTGATTGTGTGAAATTACATTTCTGCTTCATATTTCTTATTCATGTTCTGTTTTAATTACATGGTTAAACTAGTAATTTCATAGAATTTTGGTTGATAATGAATGTTTTATTAATTAGAAGAGATTTATATAATAAACAAAAGAAAAGAAAAAAATAGCAAAAGGGTAAAACATGGTCAAATTTGAGAAATATTTCGCATTTTTGTTTTAAGTTGAGATTAGGAAACCCACATTGATGAACGAGGGATTTTGCATGGTCTTTTTTTTAGTGTAATTTATCTACCATTTCAGGTACTATATATTCAATTTTTTTTGTTAAAAAGTATAATATATTAATCAAATCACTTATTACTATTATATTTATGTTGTTCAAGTATTATTTAATTATTCATATAATTGATTCCAATTGTATTCGTTTGATCGTGGAGATAAACACGGAAAGATGGATTTGTTGTATAGATTCTGTGAGGTGAAAGAGTGAAAAGAGGGATTCACCAAATTACCAACGTTTTATTTCTTGTTAATTTTTTCCTCTTTATTTGGCTACATTTTATCCCTTGGCTATGAAGCCATATCCCATATATAGTGGCGAAGCCAAAATTTTCAAATCATGCGTTAGGATTCTGACCAAAAAAGAATTTCATTGGACCATTTTGTCAAGCACCTAGTGGGCACATGTCAATTGCTATCGACATTTGCTGAAAATTTAGGTCAATGTACGGCGACTACTACTCTGATCTATACAAGTTTGTTGACGGTAGCAGCAGAAATTGTAGAGTAATGGTTATGACTGTCAAGACTTGTAAACTGAGGCATTTTATCGAGCACTTGGTGCACATAATAGGGTTGCACACAAAAATAAAAGAAAAGAAAGACAAAGATGATAGAAGAAAATAAAATTAGAAGAATGAGAAAGTTGTAATTTAGTTTGTCATAACTGTTTACAGGGGTCAAATACAAATACAAAAATAAATATACATAGGAACTAAAAAGTTGAGGTCATGGGCAACCAATGACCCAATGCTAGTTCAGTTACTGCCCATACCTTTACAAATTGTTATTATCATTCTAAAAAAGTCGTTATATGTTATTGTATAAAATACATAAATAAAAAAAAAGCAATTTCTAACATATATGAATATGTAATTTCTTAAAACTAGCACATGTAATTATATGTAAAAATTGTTTGTCTCACGCTCTTTTGATTGAGTGCAAGTAAAATCGGAGGCATCCACTAAGGTAAATATGTCATACACATGGATTCATATAGTTTAAGTTTGTGTTTAGAATTATTTGTTTTTAATGAGCTGCTTTCGTTTTGGGTTTACTAATTATTATTTTTAATAGGTTGTTTTGGTTATTTGAGTTTGACTTAACAGTCCATTTTTACTTAATTGGCGTGGTTGCTTGGTAAATATAGTTACTTAATTAGGCTTTATTTAGTTAATGCTTTGAACTAGGGATGGACAAAATACCTACGGATATAGGTAACCGCGGTTATTCACTTATTTAAACTTAACGGTTACGATTATGGATATAACTGTTTATTTGTAAAATATAAATAGGCCAACATGGGTATACTCACGAAGACAAACGGGTGCCCATTTAACCATTTATATTATTTGTAAATTTTAAAAACAAAAATTGAAAATTTGAGGAGCGACTCGTTGTCGGATGAGAGAATGCTAAAAATTCAAATTCATAATCTTACCAGATGCACGAGGAAGAGGAAGAATTGAGAAAAAAAAATTGCTTTTGTCATTGCGAATTTCTAATTGTTTGGACCTGGAAATTTTGAAAGTGGGTGGAGTTAGCTCATCGTAAACTAATAGTCCTTGTGTTGTCACTCAGTGATCTGATAGTATTTCTCTTCACTTGAAAGTGAGAGGTCTTAGGTTCGAATCTCTTAGATAACAAATTCAATACCAAATTAGGCTATCCATTGTGTGGTTTAGCCGAACTCCCTCTTCCCTCATTGTAAAAATATCGATGTACTCCAAAAAAAAAAAAAAAAATAGTCCTTCTGTTTGGATTTTCCACTTTCGGACTATGGTTTCTTTCTTGCATATATTTTTTCTGTATCCACCAAAGTTGGGATTAGGATTTGCAATGTTAAACTTAAAAGTGAAGCCAGAATGATCTGCCTTGCCATTGGTTTATATCAAAAAAGGATTGGTCTTTCTTGTTGATCTGCAGCTACGGGTTGAGTTTCACAACGAGTTTAGCTATTTCGTGATACTTAGAAAATATTTTATGTTACCTTCATTGTTAATAGCTAAAAATATTGTTCATTTACAATTATATAAATTTCTAGAGTGATGTGAGGGCTTAAAGGATTAGAATAGAGAAATGCATGTTAAATGTACTTATAACATTAACAGCGTTCAATTATCAGAAAGAAAATGATGACAATTCGTTTTTTAACTTTCAACTTGTTCAAGAAAAAGAAAACGGGCAAAAAAAGGGTAAACGATTATGTGGGTAAGAACTCAAACAGTTATAGATAAATAACCGCAGTTACTCGCCCACCATAATCGTTGCACATCCTTACTTCGAGCTCAAATGGTAACAAAACCTAGCAGATATATCATCCACTATTATATGAATATTTTGTAGATTGGTTGTATTGTACTGCACAATGCGCATGAGTATGTGTTTGTACCTAATTTTGCATCATCGGCCCGAGCGATCAAGATCGTAAAATGAGCGGAATTCTAAACTGTTGGATAGAGAGTTTTTAAAATAACTTTGTTATTATGAAAGGATAATATTATGGTTTTTAATCATAATAATTATTTTTGGTAATGAATATCTTTGACATTTTCTTGTACAAGATAAATGGAATACAAACTATATCTCCAACTCGGAAGCAAGCAGCACAGTTGAAACTGATTTGGGATGTTTGACGTGTGGACGTGTGGATTTGATCAGTTCAGTTTGGTTGACAGATTCACGTGGCATGTTATAATCATTATCATTTTAGTGAATGTTGTTTGTTTGCTCAAAGTCACTTGGAAGCTGTTGATAGGATTGGATTTATAAACGGCGATGTGATCGTGGAATTGCAATTAAGTCGCAATTGGTTTGCATGGGTATATCTGGACAAAAGGGGGCCTTTTGTTTGGAATATAAGGCATTACTTATGGCCATGGAGGATTATTGTACTTACAGTGGAAGATTATCTCAAAGAAATAATTTCAAGTGCATGAAGATAGCAAGTTTCTGCATTATGACATCTCACTCCTAGAAGATTGGCTTTCACTGTGGTGCACGTTTCTGCATTATGACATAGCCATCCACAACTGTGAAACAACTTTGCTAATGCGGTTGTAATCTGTTGAAGAATTTGAAGAGATGTTAATAGCATAATCAAAATAGTGAGCTTTTCTTACTATTTATTTTTGGGGTTTTTTGTCCTTTGGAATGAATATGGTATGCAAATAATATGTTAACAGTCTTTAGGAGATACCCTAATTTGATTGCTTTGTTGGTACTTCATTGTTCTGAGGTGGAGGCCCAGGCAGAGTTTGAATATGTGGCTGGCTTAGCTGCAGATGGATGGGTGCATGCAAATCATATGCATTACTGATGCTATATGGAGGCTGGGAAGTTTTGTTTCCTCCAATCATATCCCTTACTTCATAAACCTGAGATTAAAATATTCTGTGTTAGTGTTTGCCAGAGAAGACATCTTCACATTCGCTGATGAGTATAATTAACATAATGGCTTTATGTTTTAAGCTCATTTGGTTCCTCTCACTTTCCCTTTACCATTTCCTCTCTCCACCCCTTTGATGAATTATAATGTGTTAAATAGCAGAGCTTAATGTATAAACAATACCTTCTTTTGCAGTTCCTCATTCTCTTTACCTTTGAGGTCTAGCTTCTTATAGAGTTCTATATTCTCTTGATGTATGAAATTTGTCTAAAAATAAAGTAAAAAACAACATTAATAAGTATCAATTAACCCCCAATAAAATGAATTAATATTAATCAACTGGGAAAAATCTCAGCCAGTTTACCTTCTGGTTCAATTCTTTTATTTCATCATCAAATATCTGGTTCTGCATAATAGAAAGAAAAAAAAACCAAAATGAGTGCCATGCATGTGCTATATAAAGAAGGGAGCATGAAATTATTAACTAAGACTATAATCAGGGCTAAGGCTTTTGATACCTTTTTTGTCCGGACACCTTTCAAACTCATCTCCAGCTGGCTTTCCAAATTCTGTAGATCTTTGGCACTCAAACCAGAAAGTTCTTCCCCCATTAACTGCCTGCATAATTTACAGAAGGTGTGGGGGTATACTCTAATTGTTCTCACAAACTAATTCATATTTACTAAATGTTACTTTGTGGTGTATGAGATACCATGTTTTCCCCAATAAATCACTATCTCACATTTCATGGGAAAACCTCAAGTGTTTTAGCAATATTTAAGTAATAGTATCAGGATATTGTGAAGAGATTTTGCATTTTAGTTGGTTTAAAACTTGGTCTCTGGCAAAATCGCTTAAGGAGGAAGCATAGGGAACACCCAGATCATTTAGGAGTAGGACAATGTGTTGTTAGGCTTCATTGGGGACCTCAGTTATTGGGTTGGTATTTGGATGAACCGTGATTAGTTTGATACCTTTTGAATAAGCAACATGAAATATGCATTGTTATGTTTTGGTACTTGAATCAAATTGTTAGGCTATGTTGAAGATTCAATATAAAGCAATTATTGTACCTGTGACATTCTTCCAAGTACCGCAATTGTTGCCTCAAGCTTGCTACCTCCCTTTGCCAAAACTATTAAGTACAAATACAATAAATGTTGTCATGCATGAAATATGGACTCACTAAATGAGCATTTATTGGAGCAATAGAAAATGTTAGCCATTGTAAAAGCACACATCAGGAATCTGAATCATGCATATTTTATTTTATCCGTAATATTTTTAGGAATGAGAAATTAGGTTCGGATCTCTTTTTTTGCTACTCCATTTATTAAAACCTTATTATTTTTCAATTTTTGATCAAGGTCCTTAGGTTTTAATAAACGTCATTAATTATTTCAATAATAAAATATTTTTTTATTTCTAAATATATTCATTTAGTGTTAAAAATGTTACATTTGATATATTTCTATTTATGGCTAATTTTTTTATTATATATTTTTATTTTTAGTTTGTACCCATTTTTAATTTGCAACCCTTTTTTAATTTGTACTAATTTTCTTTTCAATTTTAATTTGTACCCATATATTAATTTCTTTTTGTGCCCAAATTTTTTAAAGTTTTATTGTATTTGTACCCATATTTTTTAATTTATTTGTACCCATTTTTAATTTTGCTAAATGTACCCTTACTATATGTATTTATTTTATGTCTTAAAATATATAAGTAGTTATTTTTTAAATATGTTAATAATTTTCTGGGTACAATATTTTCTTGCTATAATTTTATGAAGAACAATATTACTGTAATATTTATTTTTAAGTATTTATTATATTTTAAAAATATTATTTGACTTTGTTTAAATTTCATAATTTGTGGGACATTAAATGCATAAATACATGAGTTAAATTTCTTAAACAATGTTAATGACCTCGATCAAAATATTTAAATAAACAAAATTTTAGTCTAACAGTTAGGTTGATTAGGAACTAGAACTAAAATGACCCTTTTAGGAAATATATCTCCTTGCATGTTTACACAGACATGCGCTTGATCAAATGCTTTCACACACACACACAAACAAAAACATGCATATAGACAGATTGGATTAATTCTCAAAGTTCTCTAGCTTATGGCCATGCAAGTGTATCCCATATAGGCAGATATGAATTGTTTTTGGGGCCATGCAAGTGTATCCCATATATGCGCTCTTACTTTTATCATTCGTGAGTATTATTATCCCTTGTTTGATACCAAACGTGCATCTTATGTCTGCTCTGAAGGTTGTCTTTTCACTTATTTAAGCTACTCGGTGACTAGTATTGGTACAAAGTTGTCGAGAGCAGGTATCTACGTAATTCTATTGTGAAACAGCAAGAACATTACCGATAATTTACCCTTTATTGAAATTGAAGGATGTGTTACTTGCCATGCATATTATCTTCCCCACTAAAGAAAAATTGACGACAATATTCGCCCTAAATTAAGTTGTTCAGAAGTACGGCAAAGTTGTTTGTTGAGTGCATAAAGTTACACTTTTATGCCCTCTTTTACTTATGTTTTTGACTTAAAATCTCTAGGCATTACAAGGTATTTTGTTATTTGTATTATATTTCAGGATGAAAGTAAGGACTTGAAGAAATCATTTTATTTTGAATATCTTAAGAGCCTAGAATGGATAGTTTGAAGCCCAACTCACCCAAGACCGGATCATAGCCCACAAATGACCCAAGATCCGCCAGAAAAGACCCTTGCAGAACAGCCAACTTGCGAGCTTTGCCCCGAAATGCTCAGAACGAATTAGAAAATGGGCGATATATGGCTGGAAAGCCCTGGAAGTCTTCTTTCTGATGGTATTTAATCTTGTGATTTGGAGGTTTGACAAGAAGTTATGACAGAATAAAGATGAGCTGTTCAGATACAAATTCTGATAACAGCTAGTTTTTAGTTACTCCTATACTAAAAGCTGTTTGTAATGAGCTAAATGAGAGTCAATTCAAGGATATAAATGTGTCACATGTTAGAAAAACTCGTAAGCCTTTTAATAGGAGAAAAATACACATAATCAGAAGGAGAAAGAAGAGGAGAAAAAAAAAAAAAACAGAAAAAACACAAAATCTGGAGAGAGTAGGAGTCTTCAGCCTTGAGTGGTTTCTAGTTCTAGCTTTCCAAACTTTTTATGTATTTTGTTATGTTTTTAATTTAGTTTATGGATATTTAGGGCTGCTTTGAAGCCCTAGACATGATTGAATTAATGTTATGATGCAGTTTTAGTTTATCAATTTCATGTGCAAGCTAGAATCAGTTTTTTGTTTCAATCATTTCAAGCAAATATTTTCAAGCTTAGCTACCTTGTTTATGTTTGCTTTTTGTTGAGAATGATACGGATGACTACCATATCTTCTTTCATTCATTAGCAACATGTGGTTAGGTTCAGAACTAATTATGTAAATTAATTCCATGAAGTTCTAGGATAAATGCCATGTTCTAGGGTTCATGTGATGTTCATAATCCTCTTCGTTCTTAATGAGTTTCTAGATGCTAAATTTGAGTATATGCCATACTAGGTTGCACCTATAAATATAAGTTTTATGTATATGTCATGCATCTAACATGCAAAGTAAGAGAGGCATACAATCTAGTTATATGCCATGCTAGATATGTGAACATCTTAGTTGTGCATTTGAAAAGGATAAGTTAAAAGATCATATCACTGATTCATGAATGTTCAGGGGAAGGCCTTAGCTCATTTTAAGTCAAATTTATGTCCTAAAAATGTTTCTAATCTATTTCATGTATTAGGTTTATTTTTAGATAGTTCTAATTTTTCCCTTTTCTAATGGTCTTTATTTCTTTTCCAAAATTACTCAAACCCCCCATTTTAAGTCATAGGAGTCTTTAACTAATGCTAATTTGTAAGAGTCAAAGGTTTTACTAAGTTGTTTCTCAGTCCTTGTAGTTTTACACCCTTACTTGTGCCGCTATACTATCCTTATATTTGCACTCGAAAGGAACTTCAACATTGTTTGGTAAACTCTAGTAGCTTCCACATTTTACTGAAACCCTAGGATACAACTATGCCGCCTTTTTCTCTTCATCGTTATTCATGGATTTCACAAGATATGAAAATTGCTTGCCCACGCCATGTGGGTTCAGCTCAAAGATTTTCTTTGTGCACTTGATTCTTCAATTTTTCTTCCCATCACTCGAGGAATGCTCGTGGGAGGTCTTGATTTACATTTCCCAAAACCATATGTTACCAATAACTATGGAAATTGAATTATTCCCTTCCCTCGTAATGCAATCCTGCCCTAAAGTTTTTTCATTACATGGGGCATGTCCGTCCATAATGCTATTTCAAACTATCTAGACTAATCCTATCATGTACTTTTCCATACAGTTAAATTTGCGAATAAGGAAGACAACTTTCTCTCTATTTCTATGTTTGCTTTTCTATAATCTCTCCGAAAGGATGTAATCCAACATTGCTCAGGACGGATTATGGTTGCTAATTAATGTTTGTTACTATACATAAGCAAAACCATAGAGCTACGTAATTAAACAAGTGGTATGCATGCGTATAAACATATATGAAAGTACCATTGTCCAAGAAGCTTATTACTTAGTGTTTTGATGAGTAGATTTTATACTATATATTTTCTCCTATTCTTGGTATGTTTTAGTGAAATTTTGATGCTTTGTTATATATTTCAATTATAGTACATGCGAATCAACTTTGAGCAAAAAGTAGTCAAACGATTGAATTTTGGAGTAATTCCAATTGGAGTAGATTTGTGAGTCTTTCACGAAGATTGTATCATAATTCCAGCATTTAATATCAAGCCGTTTGACCGTAGCAAAGAAAAGAAGGCCTAGCGCGTATCTTTTCCAGATTGACATTTTTTGACATTTTAGGTATTTTGAAGGTCAAGATGACATATTTTGAGGAAGGTTTCTTCTGAGGATTTGGTGGGGACATCTTTAGCTTTCAAAAGAGAAATTCTGGGTCCAAATCAGAGTTGATATGGTCGGTCAAAAGTCTGATTTTCTTACAATCCGAATTTGACTTTAAATAGGAAACCTTTTTATTTGCTAGTTTATTATTTTATTATATTTTCTAGTTTTATTCTAAGACCTTTTCTAGGTAGGATTTTATCTTGTAATAATATAAATAATGCTATTTAGCCATTAGTGTTCTCTACGCATTATTCTGGAGAACTCGGTTTGGAAGGCTTTTGACAATTCAAGTTTATTTACAAGGTGTTTTCTTTCCTTTTTCTATTTCAATAAAATTCCTTTTGTTTTATGATTATTTGTAACTAATTTCTTTTTCTAGGGTTAGGCCACGAGCCTTAGCATGGCTATGTAGTCTTTATTTAAATGCTTATGATAATATTCATGCATACTTTGAATTATTAATTACCGTGTTTAAATTGTCTCTATCTTAATGCTTAGCTACTATTAGAATGTTTAGATAAGTAGTTGGATGCAATTCGGTTGGAATATCATCGAGGATTGAGTATTGCTTCTTGTGGTTAATAATTGTAATTTCATTTAGGATGAATATCACATCTTAGGGGTTGCATGGTTTTTCAAAGGGTTTTCACAAAACTTAATGAGTTTTGTATGTTCATATTTGATCTGAGTATCACCGACGGATTGCATGTTAGATATACGTTCTTGCTTGAATATCAATAGGAGAATATGCATTAGGAAAACCTAAAGTTGTGTGTGTAATTTATAAGTAATTGACAAAACTATGTAGGACTATTGAGGTGATGGCGGAACCCTAGTGTTTTCTCAATTTGATTTTAAAAAACTATTGAGATTAGTTGGCACTTTTGAAAATATGTTTTGATTTTTAATGTTTTCTATGCTGGCAACTTGAAGGAGAAAGTTTTTGTTTCAAAGTTAATTTTTTGTTTAAGTTACTACTTTGTTAGATTTTATTTTTCTTTTGAGTCTTGATTTGCTTGAGGACAAGTTAAAAGCTAAGTTTGGGGGTACTTGTCGAGTCGATTTTATACTATATATTTCCCCCTATTCTTGTTATGTTTTGGTGAGATTTTGATGCTTTGTTATATATTTCAATTGTAGTACATGCGAATCTACTTTGACCAAAAAATTAGTCAAATAAGGAATTCTAGAGTAGATATGTGAGTCTTTCATGATGATTGTTCCATAATTCCAGAATTTAACTCCAAGCCGTTTGACAGTGGCGAAGAAAAGAAGGCCTAGGGCGCATCTTTCCCATATTGATGTTTTTTTTGACATTTTGGGTATTTTGAAGGTCAAGATGACACATTTTGAGGAAGGTTTCCTCTAAGAATTTGTTGGGAACGTCTTTAGCTTTCAAAAGAGACTTTTTGGGACCAAATCAGAGTTGATGTGATCGGTCAAAAGTTTGATTTTCTCTGCAGTCCGAATTTGACTTTAAATGGAAACCTTTTATTTGCTAGTTTATTTTATTATGTTTCCTAGTTTCATTCTATGACATTTTCTAGGTAGAATTTTATCTTGTAATAACAGTATAACTAAGGGTATCTAAGGGTATTTAGCCATTAGGGTTCTCTACACACTATTTTGGAGAAGTCGGTTTAGAGGGCTTTTGACAATTAAAGTTTATTTACAAAGTGTTTTCTATCATCTTTCCATTTCAATAAAATTCCTTTTATTTTATGATTATTCGTAACTAATTTCTTTTTCTAGGGTTAGGCCACAAGCCTTAGCACGACTATGTAGTCTTTATTTAATTGCTTATGACAATATTCATGCATACTTTAAATTATTAATCACCATGTTTAAACTGTCTCTATATCTTAATGCTTAACTACTATTAGGATGTTTAAATGATTAATTGGATGCAATTTGGTTAGAATATCACCGGAGGATTGAGTATTGCTTCTTGTGGTTAATAATAGTAATTTCACTTAGGATGACTATCATGTCTTAGGGGTTGCATGGCTTTTCAAAGAGTTTTCACAAAACTTAATGAGTCTTGCATGTTCATATTTGATCTGAATATCATAGACGAATTGCGTGTTAAATATAAGTTCTTGCTTGAATATCATGACAAGAATATGCATTAGGAAAACCTAACCTTCAAAGTTGCATGCGTAATTCATAAGTAATTGATAAAACTAGGTAGGAAATTGATAAAACTATGTAAGACTGTTAAGGTGACGGCGGAACCCTAGTGTTTTCTCAATTTGATTTTCAAAAACTATTTTCTTTTATGTTTCTTTGCTCTTGCCGGTTTCTTTAATCTTTTTAATTAAATTCATTTTTAATATTTTAGGTCAAAAAATCAAGCTTTTCCAAACTTTGTTTTCAAATAATTAATTAAGACTTGATTTTTACATAAATTATTCATTCAATTCATGCAGAGAACGACATTGCTAGAGTCGACTATACTATGATTACCTTCTCTTGCATGTATTTTTATGCTATTTTTACAGGTGGTAAAAATCCTATCATATTGGACGGTATCATATATATATAAAATGTCTGTATATAGTATAATTGCAGGTATTCAGCATAAAGAAGACTGGAGCTGTTTTTGTTGAGTGGTTACCTTGAGTTCTGAAGCAGGATTCAGCAGTTGATGGTGCTCCTCTCTCTGTTTGTTGAAACGATCGATAATTGATTTCATGCTGATAAGAAATTCATAGTGTATGGCAATTAGATGCAACAATCAGGTATCTTGTGAAATATTTTTTTAGTAAATTCATAGCGTTATGGTTGTTAGTTTATCAAGCATATAGGGGATATACTTGTAATCCTTGTTAACATTTTGTTTTAAACGGGCTTGTGGAAATCTATAAACCTGCTTTTCTACATAGATAATACTGTGGGAGGGGCAAATGCTGTTAGTGTTTGTGTGTGGTTTTAGTATGTGTTTCAATGGAGGTTGTCTTCAAAGATGGAGAGAGTTTCAGAGAGAGGAAGCTGCACAGAATGTCTCTTCTAATTTTTATAAAAACATTTCACACAATATAATCTAACCGTTGTATGAAGAAGGAAGGGAGATCCTTCACTCTTCAACATACAATACAATCTTAGCCATTCATTGCTATCATCCTATGAGATGATGCCACTTGGCTTATTCTATTACTTAGGCTAGATACAAGATTAAAGTGCCATGTGGACTATGATCCAATGGCTCACATTTAAACAGAAACAAAACATAGAGACATGATTCTTGCTGCCAAGCTTCAGCTAAAGGGTTATACACCAACACTCCCTTCTAACCCTTTGGCTGATTTAACTCCAAGTAGCTCCCTTAGATACACAAATCGATCTTTAGGTAAAGCCTTAGTAAGTATATCTGCAATCTGCTCCTCTATCCTGCAGTACACTAACTCAATCTCTTTGGCTTGAATTACTTCTCGGATGAAGTGGAACTTCCTGTTGATGTGTCTTGTCTTTTGATGAAAGACTGGATTCTTTGCCATAGCAATGGCTGATGTATTATCACACAAGATCTGAGTTCTTTCCACTTGTTCTTCTCCAAAGTCTTCTAGAACAAATCTCAGCCACTTTGCTTGTGATGTAGCCTCTGCTGCACTAACATATTTTGCTTCTGCAGTAGACAGTGCCACAGTGTTTTGTTTGATTGAAGCCCATGAGAACATACCAGATCCTAGTGTGAATGCATACCCTGAAGTACTTCTCATATCATCCTCACTTCCAGCCCAATCACTATCACAGTAGCCGATTAGGGTAGTAGCTTTTTCCCTTTCAAAGACAATACCAAAATCGACTGTTCCCTGGATGTATCTCAGTACTCTCTCAGCTGTTCCCATATGTTTCTTAGTGGGATTATGCATGAACCTTGCCAATATACTTGCTGCAAACATCACATCAGGTCTAGTTGCAGTTAAATAGAGCAGACTTCCAACAAGCTGCCTATATTCTCTTTCATCCGCAGGTTCACTTCCATCAACTTTGCTCAACCTCTCATTCATTGCAAGTGGAGTAGCAACTGACTTGCATTCTTTCAGACCAAACTTCTCAATTAGTTTCTGTGCATATTTCTTTTGGTGTATAAAAATGCTGTTCTCAGTTTGCAGCACACCCATTCCAAGGAAATGATGTAATAAGCCCAAGTCAGTCATCTCATAGTGTTTCATCATGTCATTTCTAAATTCTTCAAGCATTTGTAGACTGCTACCAGTATATACAATGTCATTTACATATAGAGAGACAATAATGATACCTGAGTCCTTACTTGTCTTAACATACAAAGTTGCCTCACTTGAACTTTTCTCAAACCCTGCACTATTGAAGTATGCATTAATCTCGTCATACCAGGCTCTTGGTGCTTGTTTCAAGCCATATAGAGCCTTGTTCAACTTGTACACCTTTGTTTCTTCACTTTCCTTCACAAAGCCTTGAGGTTGCTCAACATACACTTCTTCTTTCAGTACCCCATTGAGAAATGCAGACTTTACATCTAATTGATACAAGTTCCATTTCTTCTGTGCAGCAAGGGCAATTAAAGTTCTAATCGTATCCAACCTTGCCACAGGGGCAAAAGTTTCATTATAGTCGATTCCGGGCTTTTGTGAATAGCCTTTAGCCACCAGCCGAGCTTTATTCTTCTGCACAGTGCCATCCAGATTAAGTTTGGTCTTATAGACCCATTTAACACCAATAACAGGCTTGTCATATGGTCTCTCAACAAGCTGCCATATGTTGTTCTTCTCAATCATGTCCAATTCATTTTTCATTGCACTCCTCCATGAATCATCTTTAGCTGCATCCTCATAACTTTCTGGTTCAATAACACACATGTTGCATTGAGCCATGATTTCATTGATACTTCTCCATTTCTTCGGTGTATCATCATAAGTTGGAGATCTCTCAGGCACATTCTCACTTTGAGAAACATTGTATTCTTCAAACTGAGAATTTTCATCAACTTCACAGATTTCATTAGCATTCTTATGTTCAGTGATAACTGGAAATGTCACTCCAATTTCAATATTGCAGTTCCAATCCCAAAAATTATCCTCATCAAATGTGACATCCCTTGAGAGAACAATCTTTCTTGAAATGGGATCAAACAATCTGTAGCCCTTTTCACTTGAACCATAGCCTACAAAGATACACTTGTGACTGTTTTGTTCCAGTTTATGTCTGAGATTGGAAGGTATATGCACATAGCATAATGAGCCAAATATCTTCAAATGAGTTATTCCAGGTTTTCTACCACTGTAAGCTTCAAATGGGGTTGACTTCTTCAAAGCTTTGGTAGGACACCTATTGATCAAATAGACTGCAGTATTCACTGCTTCTGCCCAAAATGCATATGGAAGGTTTTTTTCATGTAGCATTGACTTTGCCATCTCCACCACAGTCTTATTCTTTCTTTCGGACACTCCATTTTGTTGAGGAGTGTAGGCCATAGTCAATTGTCTCTGAATTCCTTGTCCATTACAGTATTTGTCAAACTCTGCAGAAAGGAATTCTCCTCCTTGATCACTCCTGAGACATTTAACCTTATATCCACATTGTAACTCAGTCATTGCCTTGAACTTTTTGAAACACTCAAATGCTTCAGACTTGTTTCTCAAAAAATACACCCATGACATCCTTGTGCAGTCATCTGTAAACAACAAAAAATATTTGTTTCCAGAATGAGACTCTACTTGCATTGGACCACAGATATCGGTATGAATCAACTCCAGTGGATCTTTAGCTCTCCAAGTCGATTGAGAAGGGAATGAGTCTCTGTGTTGTTTACCCAACATGCAACCTTCACACACACTTTGGGACATTTCTAGTTTAGGTAATCCATGCACCAACCCCTGTTCTTCAAGTACCTTGAGACTCCTCTCATTCAAATGACCCAACCTCTTATGCCATATCTGAGAACAATGTGTGATACCTGCTCTTAGTGCATACTGTGTTGCAGGCAACATTGTCAAAGGAAAACATCGATTGTTGGTCATATGTACCCTCACTACTAAATTGTCCAGTGACCATCCATAAAAAATATTCACTACATCACCTCCAAACAACAAATAATAACCGTTTTCCATCATTTGTCCTACACTTAGAAGGTTTTCCTCAAGTCCAGGAACAAGCATTACTTCTTGTATATGTTTTCTTCCCAATTTAGTTTCAATCACCAAGGTTCCCTTTCCTGCCACTTGACAAATTTCTCCAGTTCCCATCTTTACTTTGGAGGTCAAATCTCTCTGAACATTGACCAATAATCTCTCATCTTCTGTCATGTGGTTACTACAACCACTATCAATGTACCATGAGTTATTGACTTGCACATCGGTCACTGCATTGCAGGCATAAAACAGTGATCCTATTTCTCCCATTTGCTTCACATAATTAACTTTCTGCACTCCTTTATTCTCATGATAGTCTCTCATAGAATGACATGGCTTACCACAGCCTGTGCACTTCCTGAGCATTGTTTTGCTTCTGGACATAATTAGGCCTATGATCCCAATTCCTTTGAGTATTGTTCTGTCTCTGAGGATAATTAGGTTTTTGATCCCAATTCCTTTGAGTATTACTCTGCTTCTGAACATGGTTTGGTTTATAATCCCAATTTTCCCCCTTGATTTCCAACTCTCTTGAGACCTTTGATTCCCAGAAAATCCACCACTTTTGACACCCTTAGATGCTACATTTAAACTTGCAAATGCCCTCTCAGTCGAAGACTCAGTATGTAAATCAAGCCTCTGTTCGAATCCTTTTAGAGAAGCTACAACCTCTTGCACCTCAATAATTTCAAGATCTCTAGAATGCTCAATTACAGAACAAATTGCATCATATGTTTTCGGAAGACTGATAAGTAATTTCTGCACAATTCTCTACCTTGATAGCTCTTCTCCATAACTTTTCATTTGATTAATGATATCAAACAATCTAGAGAGATACACAGATAATGATTCACTATCCTTCATACGAGTATATTCAAAATCTCTACGTAAACCTTACAATTTTACATTTCTTATTTGTTTATCTCCTCGGAATTCACCCTTTAGAACATCCCAAGCTCCTTTGGATGTCTCTTCATTCACGATTCTGGGAAAAATCTGATCCGATACTGCACCTTGTATCATTCCAAGCGCACGAGCATCCTTCATCAGGATCTCACTGAACGACACTCCATCCGTCGTCTCCTTCTTCGTCTCATCGACCACAGCTTTCTCAGACTTCGGATCTGGTGGTTCAAACCCATTTTCTACCAGCTCCCACAAACCATACAATTTCAGTATAGTTGTCATACGAATCCTCCAAAATTCATAGTTCTCTCCATTGAAGACGAGAGCTCTAAGCTCGACATTGCCGGACCCAGCCATATGAGACTTGGATACACGAAATCACAATTTCCAGATTCGATTGAAGCTCAAAGATGTAGCTCAATCGCACAGATTTCACGCCCAGATTAGACGATGAAACCAGGCTCTGAGGCCATGTTAGTGTTTGTGTGTGGTTTTAGTATGTGTTTCAATGGAGGTTGTCTTCAAAGATGGAGAGAGTTTCAGAGAGAGGAAGTTGCACAGAATGTCTCTTCTAATTTTTATAAAAACATTTCACACAATATAATCTAACCGTTGTATGAAGAAGGAAGGGAGATCCTTCACTCTTCAACATACAATACAATCTTAGCCATTCATTGCTATCATCCTATGAGATGATGCCACTTGGCTTATTCTATTACTTAGGCTAGATACAAGATTAAAGTGCCATGTGGACTATGATCCAATGACTCACATTTAAACAGAAACAAAACATAGAGACATGATTCTTGCTGCCAAGCTTCAGCTAAAGGGTTATACACCAACAAATGCTACAAGCCCCTTTTGATTATTAAACAATCTGGCAATGCTTTTTCATGCTGTTATATATTTTGGTCATTCGGTCATTTCAGTTGCTTAAATGATGATCTCTATTGGCCTTGATTTGCATTCACCTTCATAAATAATTAGTAGCTTTTGGTTTAGAGATATTTTTCTTCCCAAAAATAGAAGAGGCCTCATGTTAGAATCTCCCTCGCACTTGGTTAAAAAGAAAAACAAAAGAAAAGGATGTCTTCCTATATCCTGGGTAGATCCATTAAGGGTGTGGGGAGGGGGGGTCAGCTGACCTCGAAATTCCGATGAATCTTAATGGACGACTTGGGTACTACTCTTAGAAGGTTTTAGCTGTCCTTTGTATATGCCCTCCAACTGTTTGTTAAAATGCCTCTAAGAGGAGTTGCCCTTGTCATTAATTTTTTTAATGTTGACCAAAACGACGTCGTTGTTGTATGAAAAAAAAAAAAAAGAAACACAAGCAACAACTTAAAAAAAGAAAAAAAGAAAAGCAAACCCTGCCCAAACTCAACCAATTTTCAAATCCCAATCCTGCCAAACTCAATCCATAACACCCAAACTTCTACTACCCCACATTGACTTTGATCTATGGGGTTGCTACTGTTTCAGTGGAGAGAGCCTATTTCGCTATAAGTATTGTGAAATGTCTATTGTGTAACTGATGATAAATCAATGGTTGAGTAATATCATGGTGGTTTGTATTGAGAGCAATATTTTCTCTTCCATTGATAATGAAGCTATAATGCAGCATTTTCAAAATATGAAAACGTGTCATGGACAATTTGTTAAAAACCCAATCCATAATTATTTGAATAAAAGAAATTTACTGGACTAATAAGATTACAATTCAACCATTAAAAGTGTACAAATCTAACGGTCTCAAAATTTGTGTCTTTTTTATGTCGCCACAGAACCGCCCCCTATATATATACTTATGCAATTGAGTGAGAACTTGTAGGTAGAGAATTCTAACATCTAAAAACTCCGCCTTCCCCATCATGCATCCTCCTTCGTACGTACCAAGAAAAGAGCATTTCCTAAAGCTCGAGCCTGCATACTATTCCTCAGTTTAGGCCCTAAAGAAATGTGATATTCATAGATGACTTGTTTTTAAATTGTCAAACTAACTACAAACTTCTCATTCAAACTTTGATGAAGTGCAACATGGAGGTGACGCCAGTTGAAGGAGGTACGATCAAGTGAACTTTGTCTTTTTAAGAGCTGTGTCCTCATGTGGACAAACAAAGCAATTGAGGAGGCAACATATATATATATATATATATATATATATATTAATTAAGACGTCTAAGTAATTAAGGAGAAGCATGCATCTACTTATTTACAAATTCTCATCGTTCATGCCTCAGAAACCCCTCTTCGTGAACATTACTAAATAACTAAATTCAATGTACTTCTTGTAACATGCATTAGCTCCATGCTGTCTATTTATCACTATATGTAAATAATCAGCTCTTACCTATATATATCATAGTTGAATCCTCTCTCTCTCTCTCTCTATATATATATATATATAGAGCACAATGTGAGAAGCTTTCATATGTTTATTTGTAACTTTTTTTTTTTCGTTTGGAAGTTTTTTAAAAGCAATTTCTTATCAGGTATAATGTCTTTCTGAATTTCTATGCATATAGACAAGGAAAGGTTCTACACAATCCATGACCACAAAACAGGAGGCAACCAAATACCCAAATAACATCTTCGGTTAATTCCACAGGCTATCTATAGATTCATAAAAATAAAAAAAGTATTTTATGCAATAATAACATCTTCGGACAAGCAAAAATCTTCACATGAGAACAATGTTTAGCTCCAAAGAAGATTAAAAGGACGCAATAGCTAATATGTGTTGTCTGAATTAGTACAATATAACAAGTCTACCTCAAATATTTTGCTAGAACGTGCAGCATATATATTCTGTGTCTATATATATATATATATATCGAACAAGTAGCTCTAGTTCCATTGCAAACTCAACCCAACTAAAAGTTCACAGGCAATATACACACATATATAGATAGATTGATTGAGAGAGAGAGAGAGAGAGAGAGAGAGAGAGAGAGAGATCTAACCTAGTGCTAGCATAATCGTAAAGCCTGCCGGTGCTAGAGAAGACAATCAATCCAACCTCAGCATCACAAAGGATTGATAGCTCCTTAGCCTTCTTAAGCAACCCATTTCTTCTCTTCGAGAAGGTCACTTGCCTGCTCGTCGGATTGTCAATCCTTCTAATCACAATCTTTCCTCTCCCCATACCTTCTTCTCTATTAGATCGGTAGATACATAGAGAAATTAGTTACTCATGTTCAAGAAAATTGTCCCATTTGCCTAAATTGGTAATCAAAACCTAAAGCAAACAAGACCAAAAGCATGCCTGAAATAACAGTAATATGAAGCAAAAGGAGATCATCAACTAGAACCAAAAAAATCCAAAAGAACAGAGATCATATTTATCCCAAAAGAGAAGTCTTTTTTCCCTTTCGATTTTTTTCCTCAAAAAAGCAAGGCTTATAATAAACTGTAGAGAGCTTACATGGAAGAAACAAGCTATAGAGAAAACAGTAGCAGATCCCCTATTTCCTTAATTTCCTCAGATGTATGTACCTATATTTATAACTATAAATGCTTTATGGAAAGCCACAGAGTCATTTTCTGTACAAGTGGAAATCCAGTTTATATGACAAAACGTGGTACTGTGGAAGGAAACCGCCAAGTGGTTTAATGGCTTAACCGCGCTACCCACTCGCTAGAGTAGAGACCACTCTACTCGCTTTGTGAGGCCAACATTTCGTCTGTTGAATCAAACAAAAGTCAGTTGACCAGCGTAAGAGAATCGGAGGAGGTGCTCACGTTACAAAAGGCAGTTCAGAATGGGCACCTGTAAGAAGAGAGAGAGAGTGTTGGCGAGTATAACGAAGAGCGTGGGGAATTGGGAATCCCCGGACACTCATGATGGACAAGAAAGAGATTTTGCAGTGTAACCGGTACATTGGTTGATACACTATATATTATTAAACAAATGATAAGATATGTGTGCTAAAAAGTTAATAACTTAAAAAATAAAATTTTCCATCGTTCCTATTAAAATATGTGGTGTACCATTTATGTTCGATGATTGACACGTTTTGTTTGGGAAACCAAGCGCGCTCTCTTCCATTTTGGGAAGTGAGGTTTGGCTTTCTTTCTCAATCCTCATTGGTCTGCTTTCCGGCAAAAAAAAAAAAAGAAAAAAAAAATTCTCATAAAGAAATTTAAGAAACACAAATAAATATTTTGTGCGAAAATTATTTTGCTAAAATTAATAGGGTAAAGTACAAAAGACTACCTCAACTATTAGTGTTACAACATTTCCATACCTCATCTTTTAAAATTGACAATGTCATACCTCATCTTTAGAATTTGGTCTAATATTATACCTTCCGTTACTTGACCGTTTACTTTTTAGTTAAATGCTGTGGCTTGATTCGAAGCCCACTTTCTATTAAAAAATCATTAAAATATTATTAAAAACTAAAAAAAAATTATTTAATATTTTTTAAATATTAAAATAATAAAAAAAAGTAAAAAAATAAAATAAAAAACAACCCTCAGTTCGTCCCTCCCCCTCCCCTCCTCTCTTCTCCCTAGCTTCATCTTCTTCCCCTTGCAACCCCCAACAAAAAACAATAAAACAAAAAAAAAAATCCAATTTGTCTTCCCCCCCCCCACCCCACCCCACTTCTCCCTCCTGCAACCCAGAAAAAAAAAAAAAATCCAAATCCCGTCGGCGGGAAGATGGGTTCGTGGAGAAGGTGGAGGATGTGGAGAATGGATAAGGTGGTGGATTTGGGATTGGCAGGGGGTTAGTTTTTTTGGTGGCGGGGGGGGGGGGGGGGACGAACTGGGTTCGCTTTGGATTTTTTTTTCTTTTTCTTCTCCTTCTTCTTCTTTCTGGGTTCCTGGGGGGGGGGGGATGAACTGGGTTGGGTTGGGGGTTTTTTTTTTCTTTTTCTTCTTCCTCCTTCTTCCTGGGTTGCAGGGGGTTGGGGGGGGGGGGCGAACTGGGTTGGGTTGCATTTTTTTTCCTCTTCTTCTTCTTCTTCGGGGAGAGAGAGGGGGGGAAGGGACGAACAGAGGGATTTTTTTTTTACTTTTCTTTATTATTTTAAAAAATATTAAATAATGTTTTTTTAGTTTTTAAATTTTTTTAATAGAAAATGGGTCATCAATCAAGCCACGTTAGCATTTAACTGAAAAGTAAACGGCCAAGTAACGGAATGTATAACATTGGACCAAATTCTAAAGATGAGGTATGACATTGTCAATTTTAAAAGAAGAACTATGAAAGTGTCGTAACACCAATAGTTGAAGTAGTTTGTACTTTACCCAAATTAATATTAGTTCTACTATTGTGATTGGATTTCTTATCTTTTAGGTAACGACTTGTTCACTTAAATTTTGTGTGTGATTGTTGGTCAGTTGTTGATTTATATGAATTCTATGTAAATGAATGATTGATAACTGACAACCATATAGTGAAAGACGATTTGAATAGAGATGCAAAGCAAAAGTTTATTTTGATCTCTATGTTTACTATATATGTACCAACTTAAAGAAAGTTTGCACACTTAATTAGTTCAAGCGAAGACTAGCGTTGGTATCAACTTATTTTAAGCATGAAATCATTTTTAGCTATTCTTAAGTGATGATGCATATATATAAGTAATTGTGTTTATTTGACATTATAACTAGATGATTATTGTTCCCGATGTTGATGTGTTTGATTATATATATATATATATATATATATATATGTATGTATGTATGTATATATATGATTGCTTGAATTTGATTTGTCTGGCTTATCACCGATTCATACTGAATTATGTTTAGAATTGAGTTTATAATAGTTATTTAGAATCTTGCAAATTTGAAGATACAGGCTGTCTCTATATTATTCTAGTTATTATTAAAGAAAAAGAATAATGTTGGAATCTGAAGAGATCAATTTAGATTATAATAACACTATATGTATACACGCATGTGTGAGTTTGAATGTTGTCACATTTGATTATTTCATTTTTTGTTAATTAATTTCACATATACTAGTGGTTGACGGGTACCACGCACTAATAAAATGTGAAAACTACTAACTTATGTAAGATTCAAGCTAGATTACGCTTCTAATTGAATTATTTAATGCATTACTCACTAACACATTTGAACATATAAAGGTTGAATCGCAATAATACAAGAATAATAGGAGGGGGAAGATAGAACCTAATTAAGAATCTTATCGTCGGTGTTCACACTTTGTCTCTGTACTGTTCAAATACTCTCACGTACTATTTGTTCCATGTGAAATTGATATATGTGCAGTGGTGAAGCCTTTTTGTAATATATAATTTCCCGTTCACACTACCTTTTGTTTAAGTATGTTTAAAAATGATTTGTTTGACAAACCTAGGATTTGACTTCTACAAATCACGTAGAAGATACAAAAGGATCGAGGTCACTGGCCAAATGCCAGAACCCCTAAAGCAAGACCAAACCATAGGCACAAAGGATAGACTCGGTAATTAAGAACAGGTAAGAAGGACAAGCAGCGGAGCTGAAGTCGGCACCCTTAAGAACCAAATATCCTTACAAATCATCGGTGAGGACATGAGAGGCCATCAATGGAGAGGATGTGAACTAGAGCGGACCATATTCTAATGTATTGTTACAATCTTAGGATTTGATTTCCTGAAAATATAACTTTAGCCCCTGAAACTCAAGTTCTTTAAATAAAACCCGACATAGTCTTTTTATTTGAATAAAACCCAATGACTAGGCTCTACATAAGCAAATTCATTAATTTTGTTTGCCTTTACACATTTTGCATTTTTTAGATGCTTAAAATACCCCTAATTACAATTTTGATGTAGACATTTAATTCTATGCAGATTTGAAGGGAGAGATTGATGAAAAAAATTGTAGTAATGTTTAAAATCATTGCATTAATATATCAAAACAAATTGTATGTTAAGGCAAAAAATAACTAATAATGTTATACTTTCCTTAAGATTTCGTAATTGTTTTTCAAATTTGCATAAAATTAGACAATTTTAATTTAATCTTGTCATTTTCTTACCAAATGAAAATCTGAAAGAGCACTATAAAATAATTTACCTATATTTAAAACCTATAGGTAAATTATTTGGACATGTGTATTAGTAATAAATTTGCCATGTATATGTTATGATACATGCAAAATAATTTACTCCAGGGTGCCCTCTTGGATGATTGTATGTCGTCTTCTTGACATTAATAAAATCGCTATCATTTCAACTCAAAAAAAAAAAAAACTTATAAAATAAAAAATGTTATTTGATTCAAAATAAATTTATCTATATTTTATATAAAAATATAGGTAAATTATTGCACAAATATATATTAGTAGTAAAATGTGCCCAATATATATAATAATACATGAAAATAATTCACCTACAAATAAAGGAAATTTGATTAAAAAATAATATATCTACTACTTTTTGTTTATGAATTTCAATATTTTTTTTATATTACAAACATAATGTACCTACAATATAATTTACCTATTGTTTAATCTTAGAAGAAAATAATGTATCTACTGTTTTATTTTTATTTTTTTGTCAAATACGTACTGTTTTATTTTAATGGAGATAATTTGTCTTGGTATAATTTTTACGAAATAATTTAGGCACTACTTAACTTTACCAAAATAATGGAACTACTATTTTAATTTGCCTACAAAATAAATGCTATTTGATTCAAAATTAATTTTCTTATATTTTACATATAAATATAGATAAATTATTTTTAACAAGCATATATGATAACAAACAAAAAAAACGCCTAATGAATGTAATAATCTAGGTAAAATAATTTACTTACATCATTAAAGAATATTAATTGGTTCTTTGTTGTTTTTATCAAATAATATTATTATTTGATGCAAAATAACTGATTGTACAAAGGATTTTTTTTTTCCATACGAAAAATGTGCCCATAATTGTTTATGAACATGGCTAAATTTATATATATATATATATATATATATATATATATATATGTATTCCTAATATTTAGGGGTGTGATATCCACACACTCTTTTTTACTTCTCTCACACCCTTTTAATTTTCGGCCGTCAGATTGGATGAATTAAAGAAGATCAAATGATAAAAATTAACAAGGGGTGTGGGAGAAGTAAAAAGGGGTGTGTGGATAGCACACCCCAATATTTAGCATACAAGAAAGGTAAAATTTCCATATGGGGTTAATTGCTAATCATAATTAGGGTGAGTAATAATATTTATTGACATAATTAGAGTTTTGTGGCATAAGTTGTAAATATGTGATAATAATTGGTTACATATTTGTCTACATGGTACTCTATTTGAAATTTAGGTTTTATTTGGATGTTTAATATTATGTGGGTTTTTGTTTGGAAAATAGGAGTTTCAAAGGCCTTTTTCTAAAGAGCCCTTTCATTTATTATTTCTTCTGGCTTCTATGAACACTTTCGTCAAACTTTTATGTAATTTCAAACATATATGAATATGTAATTTCTAGCATATATGAATATGTAATTTCTTAAACTAGCATATGTATTTATATGTAAAAATTGTTTGTCTCACGCTATTTTGATCGAGTGCGAGTAAAATCGGAGGCATCCACTAAGGTAAATATGTCATACGCATGGATTCATATAGTTTTAGTTTGTGTTTAGAATTATTTGTTTTTAATGAGCTGCTTTCGTTTTGGGTTTACAAATTATTATTTTTAATAGGTTGTTTTGGTTATTTGAGTTTGACTTAACAAATCCATTTTACTTAATTGGCGTGGTTGCTTGGTAAATATAGTTACTTAATTACGCTTTATTTAGTTAAAACTTGGAGCTAGGGATGGAAAAAATACCTGCGGATATAGGTAACTGTGGTTATTCACTCATTTAAACTTAATAGTTACGGTTATGGGTATAACCGTTTATTCCTAAAATATAAATGGGTGAACATGGGTATACTCATGAATACAAATGGATGCCCTTTTAACCATTTATATTATTTGTAAATTTTAAAAACAAAAATTGAAAACTTGAGGAGCAACTCGTTGTCGGATGAGAGAATGCTAAAAATTCAAATTCATAATCTTACCAGATGCACGCGGAAGAGGAAGAATTGCTTTTGTCATCGCGAATTTCTACTTGTTTGGACCTGGAAATTTTGAAATTGGGTGGAGTTATTCATCGTAAGCTAATAGTTATTCTGTTGCCACTCAGTACTACAATTTGATGATATTCCTCTTCACTTGAAAGTGAGAGGTCTTGGGTTCGAATCTTGTAGATGGCGAATTCGTTACCAGATTAGGCTGCTCATTGTGTGGTTTAGCTGAACTCCTTCTCCCTTTATTATAAAAATATCGATGTACTAAAAAAAATGGGTAAAAGACTGTTTACTACCCTTATATTTCATAGTTTTCAACATTTAGTATGTTTGTACCATACTTAACCAATTCCAAAACTACTGAGCACCGATCAATGTTATACCGTCAAGGACCCATAAGAGTTTCCCTCCAACTAGGAGGCCAATCACAGCGCAACACGTGTCAACATCAGAAGCCAATCATAGCGCAAAACGTGTCAACATCAGAAGCCAATCACAACACGACACGTGTCAATGTCAAAACAAAGCTAGAAACTCTCTTCTATAAAAGGAGATCATTCTCCCACAATATTGCCTAATGTCATTTGTACTAAATCATTCACTAGTACTCACTAAAAGAGAGCTTGAACCTATGTACTTGTGTAAACCCTTCACAATTAATGAGAACTCCTCTATTCCGTGGATGTAGCCAATCTGGGTGAACCACGTACATCTTGTGTTTGCTTCCCTGTCCCTATCCATTTACATAATTATCCACACTAGTGACCGGAGCAATCTAGCGAAGGTCACAAACTTAACACTTTCTGTTGTACCAAAGTCCTCACTGATTTTGTGCATCAACATTTGGCGCCGTCTGTGGGAACGACACTTATTCCCACTCTCTTCAGCTTTGCCAAGCTGGTTTCCAGTACACTTTTTTTACTAGGCATCCCTCTCCAACATGGGGAGCGAAGGAAGCCACAGCACACAGAATGACACCCCTCTTGTACCTAGTGCGAAGCAAGGAAAGACGGAAGGAAAGAAGGCTGCTCTTCAAGCTAAAGTCGATGAGCTAAAAGCTTAGAACAACAAGATAGCAATGAAGAATGAGGTCCTCCAAGAGCAGTATGAGAAGCTCTTTGAGACGCTCCATGAAACTAGGCGTACTCAAACATGCGAGCTCGTTGCCCCTATGGACATCAACCATCATTTGGGTGCCCCCCAACACGGAGGGTCACCTCCCTTCGACATGGGTATCCCTGGTGAGGAGCGAGCTAATCATCAAAACATTGATCAACATGAGACTTCTCTCAACCCAGATGCTTCGACCCAAAGCAGAAGAAGTGAAGGAAGACACCTCATTGTAGAAGGGTTGGAAGGATCGAAAACCGTTTATCGTGACTGCCGAGACTTCCTAAAGCAACGTCGAGAGAATCCCCTCCACATATGCTTAAAGATCAATGACCCAAGGGTTTCTGAAAGACTCAGTCCCCTCTCACGACCCAGGCCAGCTACCAATCTAGGGAAGGAACGACATGCCCCAGAGGAACATGAAGGTACATGGGACTCTGAGGTATTCTGACAGACTCGCCTTAGAAGTAGTACGATGAGTCCAAGAAAAAACCACAAGCCCTTGCTCAAACTTTCCTACTTCCAAGAGGTGATGGAGACTACATAAGAAAATTCCAGTGGTACATGACTCTACTCAGGACCCCCTTGTCCTACAGCTCCTTGAGGAAGTAAACAAGTTGAAGGTCGAACGTTAGGCCGAGATACCTGACTGGAACCAACCTAGGCTTGGCCCTCTCACAAGAATGATCCTCGACACCCCCTTCAAGTGAAGACAAAACAAAAGCTTGGTTTACAACTCTATACTGGAAGGGAGGACCCAATTGAATACCTTAACCTCTTTGAGTCCACCATGGCATATCGGATGCCCACCGACGAAGAGCGATGTCTTCTCTTCCCCTCCACCCTCTCTGGCGGAGCTCTAAACTGGTATTGCCGTCTTCCACCTAAGACAGTAGACTCATTTGAGGAACTGAGGAAACTGTTTGTCTCTCAACACATATTCCAAACCGATCTCTTGCATTCTACAGATGACTTGTACACTATTTGCCAGAAGCCGGACGAGTCACTACGAGAGTATACCGGTCGCTTCAGCCATGAGTATTCTCGCTGCACTGAGGCAGATGACAAGACCGTCCTCAAGGCCTTCACAGCAGGCTTACGTGATTGTTTCTTTGAGTACATGATCAATGCCAACACTTGGAAGACTTACTCTGAGGTGATGGCACATGCTTACAACCACGCCTTCGCCGAAGCAAGGACATACCAAGGGAACCCCCATATGGTTAACCCTTATCAACAAGTAGGAAGTGGAAGTTAAGTTCTACCAAGTGAGGAGATATTGGCCATTTAGACACCCATTACATCATCTCCTGTCTCATTTAGCTACTCACTAAGTCACCAAACGTATCTGTCTCTTGGTAAGAGGAAGGATTTTTACTCTCAGCAAGCCCATTACAACAAGAGGGATAAAAGTTCGTATCAAGATAACCAGGGGTGAACGTACCGTCGACTATTATGACTATGGGGCCAAGCCTCACTCTTTCAAAGTGGAGGACTATGTATTGAATGAAATGCTATTATAAGAAGGCATACACATTACAAATGTTTTGACTCTCAACTGTTTGAGATCTTTTGTCACACAAGCCATTCGACAAATATTTAAAGAAGATGGAATTCAGACAACTTCTTCTGAGTCTTTTGCGTTCCTAGCACTGAAACGCTTGGTCTACACTGAACTACCCTTATACTCCAACTCAAAGCTTCAACATGCGTACTTTGACACAAAGTATGTGATACTAAGTGTTACAACCAACATGATTCACATATCAAAAGCATGGATCCCTTCAAGCATAGCAAAACATTCATAAGTATCACTCATATCAATCAACATAAACATTATACATTCCAACATATTCATACATAAACATCATACATTCCAACACATCCATGCCTAAGCCAACTGTGCTTCGAAAGGGTTCAACATACTTTGTGTCTTCGACACTTGCTATAATGTACCTCGACACCTTGCCCTTATTCTCACCAACCAGGTGATGAAATGTGAAGAAGGAACTCATCTTTATGCCATTAACCAGGTGATGAAATGTACAACCCGTACTCTAATATTATTTGGCAACTTGCCACTCATGCCACCAACCAGGGGAAGAAGGAACTCATCTTCATGCCACCAACCAGGTGATGACATGTACAACCCGTACTCTCCTTCATGCCACCAACCAAGTGATGAAATGTACAACCCATACTCCAATATCATTTGGCAACTTGCCATTCATGCCACCAACCAGGTGAAGAGGAAACTCATCTTCGTGCCACCAACCAGGTGATGAAATGTGATGAAAGGTGATGAAGGAATTCACATTCGTACCACAAACCAAGTGATGAAAGCAATTCACCATTCATTCCACCTACCAGAAGACGAGTGGTACAACTTGTACATGTGAACTCCTAGCATTCACAAATAATAAAAAACCCTCAAGCTTGACAACTCAACTAATGGAGCACTTATGCCCAACAAGAGTTATAATCACCAACAAAGTCTTATTGCAAGCCAACAACAACTTCAGTGCATGGCATACGAAGATCAAGCTATTCAGCCCTCTTGCATCTGCTTCAGACATTTCTCCTCTGTATCAATGCAAACATTACTACTCATAGAAAGCTTCACACGCTCTTGATCAAGACAATGTGAAGCAAAACCAATTTATGGTGCTAACAAGAGCTTCATCAATGGAGGGCAACCACAATTCTCAAAAGCTTCACACACTCTTGATCAAGATAGTGTGAAGCAAAACCAATTTATGGTGCCAACAAGAGCTTCATCAATGTAGGGCAATCACAATTCTCAAAAGCTTCACACATTCTTGATCAAGACAGTGTGAAGCAAAACCAATTTATGGTGCCAACAAGAGCTTTATCAAAGGAGTTCAACCACAATTCTCAAAAGCTTCACACACTCTTGATCAAGACAGTGTGAAGCAAAACCAATTTATGGTGCCAATAAGAGCTTCATCAAAGGAGTTCAACCACAATTCTTAAAAGTTTCACACACTCTTGATCAAGACAGTGTGAAGCAAAACCAATTTATGGTGCCAACAAAAGCTTCATCAATGAAGGGCAACTATAACTTGCAGAAAGCTTCACACACTCTTGATCAAGATTGTTCGAAGCAAATTCAATTTATATAGTTCATCCAAACCTTCGACTACTACAAGGTGTGGCTTGTATCACAATCTCTTGCTCAACAGTGTGGAAGCAAAATTTGTATATGTTGTCTCTCCTACATATTCAAATTTCTAGTTTCCCAAAAAAAAAAAAAAAGAGAAATTCAACAAAGCTTCATCAATGGAGGACAACTACAAATTCTCAACAGCTTCACACTATCTTGATCAAGATAGTGTGAAGGAAAATCAATTCATGGTACCCTACAAAAGCTTCACCCTCACCCACCACAAAAGCTTCACTTACAAAAGCTTCACCCATAAAAGCTTCACCCACAAAAGCTTCACCCACCACAAAAGCTTCACCAATAAAAGCTTCACCCACCATAAAAGCTTCACCTACAAAAGCTTCACCCACCACAAAAGCTTCACCCACCACAAAAGCTTCACCTACAAAAGCTTCACCTACAAAAGCTTCACCCATAAAAACTTCACCAACAAAAGCTTCACCAACCACAAAAGCTTCACCCACTAAGGCTTCACCTACAAAGCTTCAACAAAAAAGCTTCATCTACAAAAGCTTCACACTATCTTGATCAAGATAGTGTGAAGCAAAATCAATTCATGGTACCTAACAAAGCTTTAACCTCAAAGCTTCAACACCAAAGCTTCGCCTATAAAGCTTAAAATAAATATATATATATATATATATATATATATATATTTTCGGAAATTCGACAATTCGGAAATTCGAAAATTCGAAAAAAAAAATAGAAAAGAAGAAATTTGAAAAAAAAAAAATTGCCTAGGCCTCATCTTCTTTGGGCCTAACAACTTTTATAACAAATGTATATGAAGGAGGAGTTTTGGGCTACTACTTAGAAAGGAAAATGGTAAAGTTTTATTCCTTTGGAAACTTGGCTACTAGTAAGACACCTCATTCGTCAACTCCATTGACCGGAGACTTGGGGGACTTCTACCATATGCTATTGCACCTTGATACTCGAAAGTCTCACGACCACTCAGTGACTTGGATTTTTCAAGTCTCTAACCGAGAAGTGTTCCTCACTCGGGAAATTAAGGGAGCACTACCTCAACATACATGCTTCACTCTCAAAGCTTCAACATACAAGCTTCAACAAAAGAAAGAACTTAGTGAAGAAGACCTTGGTGTATTTATCTAACACAATACGTTGAAATGAAGCAAAACTTGTTTATTGATATCTCTGATAAGTTACGAATATGTACATATACATGAATCAAAATAAACAAACAAGAGGGAGCCTTCACAAAGGTTACTCAGGAGAAATCTCAGCAGTCGGCAGAGCCTCAGAAAGAGGAGGCACCGAAGGATGATTATTCAGAGCGTCAGTATTAGGCAGAACCCCAGAAGGAGGAGGCACCGAAGGTTGATCATTTGGAGCTTCATTACGCGGTACAGCCCCAGAAGACGAAGGCAATAAATGCCTTTGGAACAAACCCACAAACCTTTGATGATCAAGTAAAATCTGACCATCAAATTCTTGCAGCTGATCAAGCTTCCTCTTCATGTTTGTAGCATAGTCATATGCAAGCCTGTGCAACTGTTTATTCTCATGCTTGAGCCATCTGATCTCCTGTTTGAGACTTATCACTTCAGCCTGTAGACATCGAAATTTCGGTAAAATAAATGTTGATAAAAAATTAAAATTTCAATGTTTATGTGTCACATAAATTTTACACATAGCATGTGACTAAACGAAAAATCAAAATAAATCGGAAAAGTCATCAAACAGGACACGTGTCAACACCTGGCAGAGATGATTTATTCCATCTAATTATTTAAATCCAAAAAAATCAAGTTTTGGAATTCTATAAATAGAAGGCCAAGGCATTCATTTGAAGGACACCAATTCATAACCAATTCACTTCATATCAAAACCTTGAAGCTTTGAAACTCAAAAGCTCCCAAGCAAATCCCGAAGGATCAAGAGAGCTCTCTTCGTTCTTCGTCAAATCCTCATTCAAGATCAAGCCCCAACGGCCCTTGAAGAACTTCCACTGATTTAAGATCAAACCCCGACGGCCCTTGAAGAAAGTGTTCATCGTTCATCATTCGTTCATCCCTAGATCAAGCCCCGACGGCCCTTTGGATCCACGACGTCAACAAATCTGCACAACTGTTTATCCCAAGATCAAGCCCCGACGGCCCTTTGGATCAACAACATCAAATCTACCCATTGCAAAGATAGAATCAGAGGCTAAATTTGTAGAAGAGATTGTAACCCCTAAATCATCAATACAAATATTATTTTGTACACGTGTTTCTTGTCTCGTTCATCGCAGGAAAATCCCGTGTTCACAAATTTGGCACGCCCAGTGGGACCATCTCTACCTCTCATCTCTATCTTTGAATCCGCAAAAAGCACAAATGGCATCAAAGAAGGCTCAAGTTGTTCTCGCGGCCAATGCAAGGAACAAGAACGTTATCACCGTAGGCGGTGTTACTTCGGGCGTTATAACTCGAAGCAAGGCAAGAGCTCTTTCTGCCGCATCTTCCACCCCTGCATCAACTCCGCCGAAGGAACAAGAGCACCTGAGGCATGAACCTGTGATCACCCTGGCTTCGCTAAAGGCGCCAAGGAACGAAAGCCCAAGGAAGTACCCTGGTTTCATGCTTTCCGATGCTGACTCAAGCAGCAACTCAGCCATGCAAGTCATGACTGCTGGAGCAACATCAGTTGATGAGCAGCTGGCTCATATGAATGAAACAATCGCAAGGCTAACACGGATTGTGGAAGAAAAAGACCAGCAAATCGCCGCACTCGTCAACCAACTAGATGTAAAGCCCAACGTGAAAATCGAGCAAGGGGATGGTTCAGTAAAGAAGGAAAACGACGAGGATGAAGAGCCTCCGGTGGAGAAAATCGATGTGAAGCCGGAGCCAGGCCAAGCAGAGGCACTCATGGGATCTCTTTCTATCTAACAACTGCAAGAGATGATAACCAGCACCATCAAGGCGCAGTACAATGGGAGCTCACATACCTCATCATTCTACTCAAAGCCCTACTCCAAGAAGATTGATGCCCTAAAGATGCCAAAGGGTTATCAACCACCAAAGTTCATGCAGTTTGATGGAAAAGGAAACCCGAAGCAACATGTCGCACATTTCGTCGAAACCTGCAACAATGCAGGGACGGAAGGAGATTACCTCGCTAAGCAGTTTGTACGCTCGCTGAAAGGAAATGCCTTTGAGTGGTACACAGACCTGGAGCCCGAATCCATCAACAGCTGGGAACAGTTGGAAAGGGAATTCCTCAACCGCTTCTACAGCACCCGTCGCACCGTGAACATGCTAGAGCTGACAAGCACGAAGCAATGGAGGGATGAGCCAGTTGTGGACTACATCAACCGATGGCGTAATCTAAGCCTCGATTGCAAGGACAGGCTCTCGGAGATCTCTTCGATTGAGATGTGCGTCCAAGGCATGCAATGGGGGTTACACTATATCCTTCAAGGCATCAAACCACGGACATTTGAAGAGTTAGCCACCCGTGCCCACGACATGGAGCTAAGTATTGCCCATCACGGGAAGAAAGAGCCGATCATCGACTTCAAGAAGGATAAGGTGTTCTCCCCAAATGTAGACAAGACTGGGAAGAAACCCCCCAAGGAAGCGTTCACCGTCAGCACTGCGCCCGTCAAGACCGCATCCGCGCCTATCAAGATCTCCTCTAAAACCAAAGCAAATGAGATAAAGAAAAGTGAGCCTCCTCGCACCTAAGAAAGGTACAAAAGCACCTTGAGGGAATTGGAGCAGAAGGTATACCCTTTTCCTGACTCAGACATGGATGCAATGTTAGACGACTTGCTAGAAAAGAAGGTAATTGAGCTACCCGAATGCAAGCGGCCTGAAGAAATGAATCGCATAAACGATCCTAAATACTGCAAGTACCATCGAATCGTGAGCCATCCTGTGGGTAAACGCTTCGTCCTCAAAGAGCTCATCATGAAACTAGCACAACAAGGGCGAATCGAGCTCGACCTCGAAGACACGGCCGCGACACATACTACTACAATTACATTTGGAACTTTCGATCCCGTGCCTCTCCGAGTAGCACTTGACCATTCCTATCAATGCTCAAGTTACACGATACCTTCTGCGCAACCATCACCGGGGGCAAACGAACAAGATGCACATGCCGATGATGAAGAAGGATGGACATTGGTGACCTACAAAAAAACAAGGAAACCAAAACCACAAGCAATAAGACAAAAGGTGGAACAAGTGAGAAATCACCGTCGCCGCAACAGTAGGAAGCCCAAAAGCAACGTAAAAGTTGATAAGCCAATGTATGCTGGGGAACCTACGGAGCAAAAGCCACGCATTCCTATCTTATTGCACGAGTACTTCCCGAACGACTTCTTCCAACAGGGCATTATCGCTGCATGCCACATGGTCGAAGTAGAAATAGAAGAACCTTCAAAAGGCAAAGATATCACCACTGAGGGAGAAAAAGTTCTCACGCTCGAAGAAGGTCTGCCAACACACTTTAGCATTGAGGAAGCGCTGCGATTACCAAAGAAGATGCGAATAGCATTAGCAGCGATCTTGGAAAGTCCCAATGACCACGAAGTGCAAGAAAGCAAGAACGAAGGCTTCAAACTTCGGTCACATGAATATGACACATGCTGTGCCATCGAAGACACAATCCATTTCACCGACGAAGACTTGCTGCTAGGATCCAAGCCTCACAACCGTCCTCTCTTCGTCTCTGGGTACGTAAGGGAACACAAAGTCAACCGCATGCTTGTGGATGGTGGATCAGCCATAAACATCATGCCAAAGTCAACAATGACTACAATCGGCATCAAGGCGGATGAACTGTCCTTAAGTCGTCTACTAATTCAAGGTTTTAATCAAGGAGGACAAAAAGCAATGGGCATGATCCGAGTAGAGATGACTATTGGTGAACTCAAGTCAAGCACGATATTCCACGTGATTGATGCAAGAACTTCCTACGGCTTGCTCTTAGGAAGGCCTTGGATCCATGCAAATGGAGTAGTACCGTCCACCCTTCACCAATGCTTGAAATTCTACCGAGAAGGAGTGAAGGTGATCTATGGCGACACCAAACCATTCACCGAAGCCGAATCACATTTCGCAGACGCCAAGTTCTACATGGATGAAGACATGGTGCTCGAAGCTCTTCCAGAAAAGATCAAATCCACGGGTAAAGTAACACCTAAAAAGCAGGAGTGGCAAGCCATGCCCAAGAAGCAAGAAGAAGAAGCCATGTCGTCTTTAAGCAAGAATGATGATGAGCTTGCTAAACCTGCAACAACCAAAGGGAGTAAGACGCCCTCAAATGTACTCGTTTTCCGATACATCCATATGTCAAGAAGAAAGAATGGCCAATCCCCATTCGAAACCGAAGCAAGCAAAGCTGATGCACAACGGTACATAGATAATGTAAAGTTGCTCAAGACGAATGCAGTTCTACCTCTGACACAGCTAAGCAACGCTAAGGTTGCAAGATTACCACAAGGCTTCGTAAAAGCTCTACCAAAGAGAGCGGAACCAAGTTTTCTCCCAACCAAGAGGACTGAAGAAGGTTTTGATCCGAACGCCTACAAACTCATGTCAAAAGCTGGGTACGACTTCACTTCTTCTTCGAATCCTGGAAAAAAAGTTTCAAACACCGTCAACAATAAAGAACGTGACCTCACCGAGACTCAAAAGAAGTTGAAGAAGCATGGTTACGGAGTTAACAACAACAAAGCTGGACTTGGCTTCACACCAAATGCACCCGTGAAGATTTCAAGCCAACCGAAAAATGCTAGCACTCAACATATCAGTGTGAGCATTGAACAAGATCAAGAGGAGCCTAAATCCACCCCTCGAACGCCAGTTTGCGATAGGATGAATCGTTTAAGACCCAGAACGTCAGCCCTTGATCACGTTGGTGGTCAAAACCGAACCTCCGTCTTCAAGAGGCTTAACAGGCCAACCTCCCGAAGCTCTATTTTTGAAAGGTTGTCAAAACCTAATAAGCAAAGCAACACGGCCAGCTCTCCTCCTCGTCAATCAGCTTTGGAAAGACTTGAAGACAACATGAAGTTTTCTGGAAATAGGGAAACAACGTCAAGGGAAGAAAAGCTCGACAGGCTAGCAGGAAAAGGTGATATTCGAAGCTCGATTCCTTCAAGGATGAAGCGTCAAGCAATCTTGGAGGTTGACGCAAATGGACCACTGATAGTAAGAAGGCGCACCATCATCCATACTGGACAATCTGCATACCAACAAACCCAAGAGGACGACATTAAAGAGGAAGTCCAAAATGTCTTCCACATCACGATCCAAAAAGGCAAAGAAGACGAGACCCTTGAAGAAGATGTCACTGCTGCATCACCACAACTTGAGGATGGGGGGCAAGCCACGGTTGACGATCTCAAGGAGCTCAACTTGGGCACAGAAGAGGAGCAAAAACCTATCTTTGTAAGTGCACTGCTAAGAGCAGATGAGATAGAGGAGTACTACCAACTGCTATCAGAGTACAAAGATGTTTTCGCCTGGACTTACAAAGAAATGCCCGGCCTTGACCCTGTCATCGCTGTGCATCATCTTGCAGTCAAGCCTGGAACACGACCAATAAAGCAAACTCAAAGGCGATATCGATCCGAGCTCATTCCACAAATCGAGGCAGAGATTGACAAGCTAATTGAAGCAGGATTCATTCGAGAGGTGCAATACCCCAAATGGATCTCCAACATCGTCATCGTCCTTAAGAAATCTGGACAAATACGTGTTTGCGTAGACTTTCGGGACCTCAACGACGCTTGTCCGAAGGACGACTTCCCCTTACCAATCATTGAAATCATGGTGGACGCAACCACTGGCCACGAGGCACTGTCATTCATGGACGGCTCTTCTGGATACAATCAAATTCGTATGGCTCTCGAAGACGAGGAACTAACGGCATTCCGCACTCCAAAAGGTATCTACTGTTACAAGGTGATGCCCTTTGGTCTAAAGAACGCTGGAGCTACATATCAACGAGCAATGCAGAAAATCTTCAATGACATGCTACACAAGAACATAGAATGTTATGTGGACGATGTGGTGGTCAAAACAAAGAAAAGATCAGATCACTTGAAGGATTTGCGAGTAGTGTTCGAAAGGCTGCGAAAATACAACCTCAAGATGAACCCATTAAAATGTGCGTTTGGCGTCACCTCTGGAAAGTTCCTTGGCTTCATTGTCAAGCACCGTGGTATTGAAGTGGACCAATCAAAAATCAAGGCCATTCAAAGCATGCCTGAGCCAAGAAACCTGCACGAGTTGAAAAGTCTACAAGGACGGCTAGCCTTCATCAGACGCTTCATCTCTAACCTTGCAGGGCGTTGTCAACCGTTCAGCCGACTCATGAAGAAGGATGTTCCGTTTGTATGGGACGAAGCATGCCACAATGCTTTTGAAAGCATAAAAAAGTATTTGTCAAGTCCGCCTGTCTTGGGGGCGCCTGTACCCGGGAAACCACTCATATTGTACATCGCCGCTCAAGAAAGTTCAGTTGGAGCACTCTTGGCGCAAGAGAATGAATCCCAGAAAGAAAGAGCGCTTTACTACCTCAGCCGAACCCTCACCGACGCCGAGTTAAACTACTCCCCAATAGAAAAGATGTGCCTTGCCTTGGTGTTCGCCATCCAGAAACTCAGGCATTACATGCATGCGTACACCATCCACTTGGTTGCAAAAGCTGACCCGGTCAAATACGTCATGTCCAAACCCGTCTTGACAGGGTGACTCGCTAAATGGGCGCTACTTCTTAACCAATATGAGATCATCTACATCCCAGCTAAAGCCGTAAAGGGACAAGCGCTAGCAGACTTTCTTGCCGATCACCCAATCCCAGCTGATTGGAAAATCTCAGACGACTTGCCTGACGAGGAAGTGTTCTACATCGACATCTTCCCGACATGGACGATGTTCTTCGACGGATCTGCACGAGCAGACGGAGCGGGGGCAGGAGTAGTATTCATGTCGCCACAAAGGCATATATTACCTTATTCCTTTCAACTAAGCGAATTATGCTCCAACAATGTCGCTGAGTACCAAGCACTGATCATCGGACTCCAAATGGCGATCAATATGGGAATCATAGCCCTTGAGATATTTGGCGACTCCAAGCTCATAATCAATCAACTCTTAACTGAATATGAGGTGAAGAAAGATGATCTCATCCCATACTTTCGGCTGGCAACTCAACTGCTACAAGAGTTTGAGACTGTGACACTAGAGCATGTGCCAAGAAAAGAAAATCAAATGGCAGATGCTCTTGCCAACCTAGCCTCAAGCATGACATTAGGAGAAGATGAAGCTGCAGATGTGCCAGTCTGCCAAAGATGGGTGATCCCCCTCGTCACTGAAATACTACTAGATGATACAAATGTCATCTCAGTACTTCCAGTCGATGTTGAAGAGTGGAGACAACCGCTGATCGATTACTTAGAACATGGAAAACTTCCAGATGATCCTAGACACCGCTCCGAAATACGTCGACGAGCACCTCGCTTCCTCTATTACAAAGAAACACTCTACCGACGCTCTTTCGAAGGAGTACTTCTGAGATGCTTAGGTGAGGAAGAAGTTAATCAAGCCATGGAAGAAGCACACTCAGGTGTATGCGGGGCGCATCAATCTGGACCAAAGTTACATTTCCAGCTCAAAAGAATGGGCTACTACTGGCCAAGCATGGTGAAAGACTGCCTGGAATATGCCAAAAGGTGCCAAGCCTGCCAATTCCATGCAAACTTCATACACCAACCACCTGAACCATTACACCCTACAGTTGCTTCATGGCCATTCGATGCATGGGGATTGGACGTCGTAGGACCGATTACTCCGAAATCATCTATAGGAGAAGCTTACATCCTAGCTGCAACAAATTACTTCTCCAAGTGGGCTGAAGCCATACCCCTAAGGGAAGTAAAGAAGGAAACTGTCGTCCGTTTCATCAAGGAGCACATCATCCACCGATATGGAGTGCCTCGCTACATCATCACTGACAACGGAAAGCAATTCTCCAACTGACTCGTGGATGAGCTATGTGAGAAATACAAGTTCAAGCAGCATAAGTCTTCCATGTATCATGCCCCTGCCAACGGTCTTGCAGAAGCATTCAACAAAACATTGTGCAATCTCTTAAAGAAAGTGATCGGCCGAACAAAGAGAGACTGGCACGAAAGAATAAGCGAAGCACTTTGGGCATATCGGACAACACATAGGACTCCTACCCAAGCTACGCCTTATTCTCTTGTATATGGCGTGGAAGCTGTTCTACCGCTCGAAAGTCAAATCCCCTCACTGAGAATGGCTATACAAGAAGGCTTGACTGAGAAGGAGAATGCAAAGTTGCGTCTTCAAGAGTTGGAAGCACTCGACGAAAGAAGGCTCGAAGCTCAACAACACTTGGAATGCTACCAAGCACGGCTATCCAAGGCATTCAACAAGAAGGTCCGCCCAAGGTCTTTCCAAACTGGAGATCTCGTCCTCGCATTGTGTAGGCCTATCATCACAACTCACAAAACAAAAAGCAAGTTCACATCAAAGTGGGACGGACCATACGTAATACAAGAGGTTTACACCAACGGCGCCTACTTAATCATGGCAGAAGACGGCTTGAAGATTGGCCCTATCAATGGAAAATTCTTGAAGCGCTACTACCCCTAAAAGGCGACAACCCAAGGCTTCTCGCCTGCACGAGCCTAAACTGCATGGCACAACGCTCCTGATCTGCACGAGCATAAAAGGCAACACCAACCGCTCCTGGTCTGCACGAGCATAAAAGGCAACACCAAAGCTCCTGGCCTGCAAGAGCATAAACTGTGTACGGCAAAATCATCATCAAAATCATCAAAAAAAAAAAAAAATGCATTTGAACTACGTTATGACTTGAAAATATGGTTGTGTAAAAAAAAAAAGAAAGTGCCAAATGCATTGAAAATATGGTTGTGTAAAAAAAAAAAGAAAGTGCCAAGTGCATTGGGAATATGATTGTGTACAAGAAAGAAAATGCCAAGTGTATTGAGAAAATATGATCGTGTGTGTACAAAAAAAAAAAAAAAAAAAAAAAGGGTTTGCAAATGGTGACCAGCCACCGAAAGCAAAGAAAGAAAGTGATTGACATACACCATCCAAAGGAAATGATAAAAAGCAAGAAAAGACAGGTCATGGTGTATGCTTAGCAATTATGAAAAAAGGAAATAGGTGATGGAGACGGAATAATTGAAAGGAAGAAAGCATGGGGAAGACGACGAATTTCCGTCTAAAAATAGGGAGTAAAAGAATAGTGCGCATCAAGTACCATCTAAATAAAACTAAAAAAAAAAAAAAAAAAAAAAAAAAAAAGGGAGTAACACATCTTAGTCAGATATATGTTTTAGCACAACATACTGAATAAAGTAAAGCATGTCCATTGATATCTTCAAAAAAAAAAAAAAAAAAAAAATGAAGTCAAATCAAATTTACAGGAAGGGATCTTCAAGGATGATCAGGTGGCGCCTCATCACTCGGCGGAGCTCCAGAAAGACGAAGCACCAGAGATTGATTATCCGGAGCTTCAACACTTGGTGAAGCGCCAGGGGACGAAGGCAGAAGTTGCCGCTGGAGTAACGTCACAAACCTCTGATGATCACTCTGAATCCGAACTTCAGACTCCTGCAATTGGTCAAGCTTCCGCTTCATGCTTGTTGAGTAATTAGTTGCAAGCATGTGCAACTCTTTATTCTCGTGCCTAAGCACCCTGACCTCTTGCCGAAGACTGGCCACCTCAGCCATCAACGACTCAACCTGACGAGATCGAGCAAGAAGGCGTTGGCCCATGTTTGAAACTGAACCTGCACATCGGACGCTGTAGGCCAGAGAGTCCTGAACAGCCAGTTCGTCGGACCGCCTGGAAAGCATCCTAGTGTCTCTAGGAGTGAGAAGATTTCTGGCCACCACCGAAGTTGTTGTATCGTTCATCATCATAGAATCCCCAACTGTAAGAGGACCATTGGGAGATACGAAGGACGGCTGCCAAATGTTGTTTGAAGAAGATATGTCACTATCTTCCCCGACATTCAAGTTAAGACGACGGTCAGAAGGGCAAGACATTTTTGAAGGTGTGAAGAAAAAGAAGAGGTCGGACAAGTCAAGTTCTTAGAAGTGCAAGTAGGGAGCTTCTACAGGCAAAAAAAAAAAATTCAAGTGTGCTTTGGAAAGTGATGCGTGCCTCTCTTTTAAAATCATCACTTTCAGAAATCGAAGAGGCGAGTTCAGAAATCGAAGAGGCAAGCTCAGAGATCGAAGAGACGTCTGCTTTCTCAAAAGCTGGGCTGCTCAGAAACCACGGGCCGATCTCAGATTTCGAAGAGGCGCCAGTCTTTTTCAGCCTCGTCAGCACCTATCACATGCACACTCAGCTTTGCGAAAAAGCACGGATAATTTATCGAAGCGCCAATCTCAGATATCGAAGAGGCGCCAGTCTTTTTCAGCCTCGTCAGCACCTGTCACATGCACACTTAGCTTTGCGGAAATTACGGGCAATTTGTCGAAGATTTCTGATAAAGAAGAAAGCGCGTAGAGCCATAATGATCAATCACTCAATGGTTGCCAACACGAGTGAAAGAATAGTACCTCTACAGGTATTAAAGAACTTCCTATAACTGTCCACCTTCACCGTCCATAGCAAGGCAGACCTGCAAAAATGCCTAACCCTTCCTCATTTTCGAGAGTACACTCTCAGCAGAGCCTCTCGAAATACCCAGTTTTCTTCATCTCCTGGAATACCTCTGCAAACAAATGACACCCAAAGCAAAAGTATCTCATATCACCAGGGTAGAAAGCAAGAGTATCTCATATCATGCTTTCTCCCTGTCCTTTCCTTTGTCCTTGTTCTTACCTGCAAAGACAAGGATAAAGAAAGCAATATGTCGGAACCTCCACTCAAACTCCGGGCAAGGAACCGACTATCGGGAACCTTTGCCCGGTTGCTTACCTGGCTTTGCTCTTGAGTACTCGTCTTCAGTTGCTGATGTACTTCCGAAGAAGATGCCATATTTTCCCGGAGAACAGATAAGGCAAGTGAAAATGATACCTTGAAGCATGTGGAGACAACGTACTGATTTCCTTCAAGATCAAGTCTCCCCTTCCTTGCACAATCAACCGACCCAGCAGAAGGAGTCTGAGTTGAATCCAAGAGCTCGAGAAGTTTCAACAAACATATTGGCGGCACCATCGTCGAAGAACAAAGCCTCGCTGTGCAACGCTGTCAAATCGCCACCACTTCTTCGAAAGCAAGAGTATTTCATATCATGCTTTCTCCCTATCATTTTCTTTGTCCTTGTTTTTTACCTGCGGGACAAGAAGAAAGAAAGCAATCAGACAGCACTTGGTATCAAACTTCCGATCTGGAATCAACTGCTTGGAACCCTTCCCTGATTGCTTACCTAGCACTGCTCTCGAAATACCCATTGTTTCAACATCTTATGCTTCTAGAGAAAATACCACATCTGCCTGAAGAACAGATAAGGTAAGGGAAAATGATACATTGAAGCATGTAGAGACAAGCATAACAAAACACGAGTCGATTCATCCGTTACTTCTCCAAAATCAAAAGTATCTCATATCATTAGGGTTGCAATCACTCTGGGTTTGGCGGACCTGTTTTGACCCTCAAATTCTTGGGTCGACCCGCTAGATGTGGTGAGCTACAAGTGCCGATTTACCACTCTTGAATCAAATCCTTAAAGATTAAGTCACCAACTGGAAGAAGCGCCCATCACTCTTGAAGATCATACCGTTGACCAAACTGCTCAGGTGTGAATTGGAAAGATTGAACAAAGCAACAAGTCGTCACTTTCACCTCGTGCCTGCTTGCAATATGTTCGAGTCAACCTTCAAGAATCAAGCCTCAACGGCCCTTGAAGAAGTTTCCAGCCAAATTCAAGATCAAGCCTCGATGGCCCTTGAGGAAATCACAAGTCCGATTCAAGATTAAGTGTCTACCACCCTTAAATCAAAACCTAGTTCAAGAATAACCTGTGGAAAGTCAACAATTGGAGGAAACTAAAAAAGTCCTCCGAACCAGTTCAAGATCAAAGCTGTGGAAAGTCAATAAGCACAACAAAATACGTGCCGATTCACCCACTACCAAACCAAAAGATCATCTACCACATGAAGCTCCTTGTGGTCCAATTTCAACCTTCAAGATCAAGCCTCAACGGCCCTTGAAGAAATTTCAAATGAAAGTTCAAGAACAAGCCTCAACGGCCCTTGAAGAAATCTCCAGCCCAATTCAAGATCAAGCCTCGAATGGCCCTTGGATCAACATCTACAACAAGGGACTTCAAAACGCATCTTCTACACGTGACAAGCACATGTATACGACGCGCCTTGAAGTGGGGGCATTTGTAGACATCGAAATTTCGGTAAAATAAATGTTGATCAAAAATTAAAATTTCAATGTTTATGTGTCACATAAATTTTACACATAGCATGTGACTAAACGAAAAATCAAAATAAATCGGAAAAGTCATCAAACAGGACACGTGTCAACACCTGGCAGAGATGATTTATTCCATCTAATTATTTAAATCCAAAAAAATCAAGTTTTGGAATTCTATAAATAGAAGGCCAAGGCATTCATTTGAAGGACACCAATTCATAACCAATTCACTTCATATCAAAACCTTGAAGCTTTGAAACTCAAAAGCTCCCAAGCAAATCCCAAAGGATCAAGAGAGCTCTCTTCGTTCTTCGTCAAATCCTCATTCAAGATCAAGCCCCAACGGCCCTTGAAGAACTTCCACTGATTTAAGATCAAACCCCGACGGCCCTTGAAGAAAGTGTTCATCGTTCATCATTCGTTCATCCCTAGATCAAGCCCCGACGGCCCTTTGGATCCACGACGTCAACAAATCTACACAACTGTTTATCCCAAGATCAAGCCCCGACGGCCCTTTGGATCAACAACATCAAATCTACCCATTGCAAAGATAGAATCAGAGGCTAAATTTGTAGAAGAGATTGTAACCCCTAAATCATCAATACAAATATTATTTTGTACACGTGTTTCTTGTCTCGTTCATCGCAGGAAAATCCCGTGTTCACACAGCCGCCAATGATTCAACTTGGCGGGTTCGAGCAAATAGGCGTTGGGCCGTATTAGACACATAACCTGCACACTGAACACTGAGAGCCAGAGAGTCCTTAACATCTAACTCATCAAACCGTTTGGACAGTAGTCTGTTATCTTTGGGAGTGAGAAGGTTCCTGGCCACCACCGTAGTGGTCATATTATTCTTTATCACAAAGTCCCCAATGGTAAGATGACCAGTAGGGGATAAGAAGGATGGGCGCCATATGTTGTCTTGAGGAGACATGGTTGACTCTTCACCAAAGTTCAAGTCAAAATGACGGTCGGATGGGCCAGACATTTTCAGAAATGATGAAGGAGAAATAAGGTCCAATAAATCTCTGAAGTACAAAAATAAGGTGAAAATTCTTGCAAGCAATAACTCTCTAAACGTACTTCTTGCACATAATTGGTGCCCATATAAAAGAAAGGGCAACAAGGTTGTTGGTTCAAAAATCGAAGAGGTCTTCAAATTTTGAAAAGTAGATTTTCTTGAGTAAAATATGTCGATAATCCCCACATGTAACATCAGCTCCTCGGGTACCATAGATAACTTTGCCAAAGATCTCTGACAAAGTTTAGACACATAAATTTTGAAGGTCCAGCTACCCTACCATTACGCACAAGGGTAAAGGAACAACACCAATGCTTGATAACTGGAAAATCCCTGTGTGTGTCAACCTCATTGCTCCGTGGCAAGGCAGACCGGCAAAAATACCCAACCTTTACTCACATTCGAGAAAACACTTCCAACAAGATTGCTTGCTCAAAAATCGAAGAGGCACCGCTCTCCGAATCTCGAGAGCCAGACTTCCAACATGATTACTTGCTCAAAAATCGAAGAGGCACCACTCTCCAAATCTCGAGAGCCAAACTCCCAACAGGATTACTTGCTCAAAAATTGAAAAGGCACCACCCTCCGAATCTCGAGAGCCAGAATCCCAACAGGATTACTTTCTCAAAAATCGAAGAGGCACCGCTCTCCGAATCTTAAAAGCCAGACTCCGAACAAGATTACTTTCTCAAAAATCGAAGAGGCACCGCTCTTCGAATCTCAAGAGCCAGACTCCCAACAGGATTGCTTTCTCAAAAATCGAAGAGGCACTGTTTTTTGAATCTCGAGAGCCAAATTCCCGACAGGATTGCTTGTTCGAAAATCGAAAAGGCACGCTCTCCGAACTTTGAGAGCCAGATTTCCTTGGATAAAGCTTGTTTGCAATCTTCACACGTAACATTAGCTTTGCAGATACCACAGACCACTTGTTCAAAGTGCTATGACAAAGTTAAAACACGTGAAGTTTGCAGCTTCCACTACATTGCTATGACCAAGAAAGGTAAAGGAATAGCATTACTACTTGTTGTTGGGGAAACTCCTATATATGTTTACCTCTACCCTCCATGGACAGGCACATAATCAAAAATGCTCAACCATTCCTCATATTTTAGAGGGCACTCCCAACGAAGCCTCTCGAAATACTTAGCTTCTTTTCCCCCGATAATACCTCTGCAAATAAGCCACACCAGAATAAGAGTATCTCATATCATCAGGGTTAAAATTAAGAGTATCCCATATCATGTTTTTTCCCTGTCTTTTCCTTTGGCCTTGTTCTTACCTGCAAGACTATGAGAAAGAGAGCAATCAGTCAGCACTTAGAATCAAGCTTCCAGTCAAGAACTGACTACCTGGAACTTCTTGCCTGATTACTTACCTGGTATTGCTCTCAAGTACTCATCTTCAACATCTTATGCTTCCAGAAAAAATACCACATCTGTCTGAGGAACAGATAGGGTAAGTAAGAAGGATATAAGGAAGCATGTGGAGACAAGTGCAACAGAACACGTGCTGATTCATCTATTACTTTGTCAAAAGCAAAATTATTCCATATCATCAAGGTCGAACGCACTCTTGATTTGATGGACTTGTTTTGACCCTCAAATTCTTGAGTCGGCATTATACTCTGGAGAAAACTAGAAAACCCTTCAACCTAGTTCAAGAATAAGCCTGTGGAAAGTTACTTCTTCAAAAGCAAAAGTATCTCATATCATCTCTTCTCATTTTTCTTCTCTTTATCCTTCATGCTGCTTGCAAGATAGAGAGAATGAGAACAATTAGCTGGAACTCGAAATCAAACTTCTGATCTGGGACTGATTGCTTGGAGCTCTGATTACTTACCTTGTCTGTCACCTTTTTCGGCAGATCTCTTAGCTCGGCCACTTAGGGGACTCCTACTACATGGTTTGTATCGCGCTTGACCAAGCCTGAAACTACAAGTAAGCTTTAAGTCAAATTGATACATTGCCTTGTGCATCTCCACCGGTTAAAGATACCACCTATGGATGGAAGAAAAGTATTTCCAGAGAAGATGCCACATCTACCTATGAGATAGATAAGGCAAGTGAAGACGATACCACAATTCGATACTTAGAAGTTTCGTGATTACTCAGCGGCTTGGATCTTGCAAGTCCCCAACCGAGGAGTTTCCCTCACTCGGGAACTTAGGGGAGCACTATTTGTACCATACTTGACCAATCCCGAAACCGGTCAACGTTATACCGTCAAGGACCTAGAAGAGTTTCCCTCCAACCAAGAGGACAATCACAACGCGAGACGTGTCGACATCAGAAGCCAATCACAACACGACACGTGTCAATGTCAAAACAAAGCTAGAAACTCTCTTCTATAAAAGGAGGTCATTCTCCCACAATATTGCCTAATGTCATTTGTACTAAATCATTCACTAGTACTCATTAAAAGAGAGCTTGAACCTATGTACTTGTGTAAACCCTTCACAATTAATGAGAACTCCTCTACTCCGTGGACGTAACCAATCTGGGTGAACCATGTACATCTTGTGTTTGCTTCCCTGTCCCTATCCATTTACATACTTATCCACACTAGTGACCAGAGCAATCTAGCGAAGGTTACAAACTTAACACTTTATGTTGTACCAAAGTCCTCACTGATTTTGTGCATCAACATAGTACATCAAGTTTTTTTTTGTCTCAAAATCATACCTAAAGTGTAAATTTTGTGACAGTCTCATACATCCGTTAGTCAAACTGTTAAATATGCCGTTAATTGTGACGTGGCGCCCATGTGGACAATGACTGGGCGCCACGTGTCATCTACGTTTTTTGTTTTTTTTTTGTTTTTCTTCTTCTTCCTCCTCCTTCTTCCTTCCTCATTCTTCCTTCTTCTTGCTTCTCCTTCTTCTTCTTCTTCTTCTTCTTCTTCTTCTTCTTCTTCTTCTTCTTCTTCCTCCGAATCTGGGGAAGATGAAGTGTTTTTTTTTTAAATTTTTTTTATCTTCTTCCTCCTTCCTCATTCTTCCTTCTCCTTCTTCCTTCTTCCTTCTTCTTTTTCTTCTTCTTCCTCCGAATCTGGGTTGTAGATTCGGTTTTTTTTTTCTTCTTCTTCCTCCGAATCTGCAACTTTTTTTTTTCTTCTTGTTCTTCCTCCTTCTTCCTCCTTCTTCCTCCTCTTCTTCATTCTTCTTCTTCCTCCGAATCTACAACTTTTTTTTTCTTCTTCCTCTTTCTTCCTTCCCCTTCTTCTTCCTCCGAATCTGGGGAAGATGTCGGTTTTTTTTTTTCCTTCTTCCTCCTCCTTCCTCCTTCTTCCTTCTCCTCCCTCCTTCTTCCTTTCTCTTCTTCTTCTTCTTCTTCTTCCGAATCTGGGTTGCAGATTCGGTTTTTTTTTTGCTTCTTTTTCTTCCTTCTTCTTCCTCCGAATCTACAACTTTTTTTTCTTCTTCCTCCTTCTTCTCCTTCCTCCTTCTTCCTTCTTCCTTCCTCTTCTTCTCCTTCTTCCTTCTTCTCCTTCCTCCTTCTTCCTTCCCCTTCTTCTCCTTCTTCCTTCTTCTTCTTCTTCCTCCGAATCTGGGGAAGATGAAGGTTTTTTTTTTTTTTTTTTAAATTTTAATTTTATAATATATATATATATATATATATAATTTTTATTTTTTTATTTTTATTTTAAACGTGGGTGACACGTGGTGCTCAGTCATTGTCCACATGGGCACCATGTCACAGTTAACAGGAGACTTAACAGTTTGACTAATGAATGTTTGAGACTGTCCCAAAATTTACACTTTAGGTATGACTCTGAGATGAAAAAAAACTTGATGTACTAAATGTTGAAAATCACAAAACATGAGGTAGTAAACAGTCTTTTACCCCAAAAAAAAAAAATATTCGTTATGTTTGGACTTTGTCACTTTCGGACTTTGGATTCTTGCTTGCATATATTTTTTCTGCAACGACCAAAGTTGGGATTAGGAATTGTAATGTTAAATTTAAAAGTGAAGCCAGAATGATCTACCTTGCCATTGGTTTATATCCAAAAATGATTGGTCATTCTTGTTAATCTGCAACTACTAGTAAATAAGTTGTGCGGTTTGAATTTAGCTATTTCGTGATACTTAGAAAATATATTATGTTACCTTCATTGTTAATAGCTAAAAATATTGTTCGTTTACTATTATTTAAATTTCTAGAGTGATGTGAGGACTTAAAGGATTAAAATAGAGAAATGCAAGTTAAATGTACTTATAATGTTAACAACGTTCAATTATCAGAAAGAAAATGATGACAATTCGTTTTTTAACTTTCAACTTGTTCAAGAAAAAGAAAACGGGCAAAAACAGAGTAAAAAATTATGCGAGTAAGAACTCAAACAGTTATGGATAAATAATCGCGGTTACTCGCCCACCATAATCATTGTCCATCCGTAGTTCGAGCTCAAATGGTAACAAAACCTAGCAGATATATCATCCAATATTATCCGAATCTTCTAAAGTCTGAAGTCAATTTGAAGATTAGTTGTTGTTGTTGTTGTTGTTGTGTGTGTGTGTGTGTGTGTGTGTGTAGCTGCATGCTGCACAATGCGCATGAGTATGTGTTTGTAACTAATTTTGCGTCATCGGTCCAAACGATCGAGATCCTGAAGTGAGTGGAATTCTAAACTGTTGGTTAGAGAGTTTTTAAGATAACTTTATTATTATGAAAGGATAATATTATGATTTTTAATGATAATAATTATTTTTGTAATGAATACCTTTGACATTTTCTTGTACAAGATAAATGGAATACAAACTATCTCCAATTCGGAAGCAAGCAGCACAGTTGAAACTAATTTGGGATGTTTGGCGTGTGGACGTGTGGATTTGATCAGTTCAGTTTGGCTGACAGATTCACGTGGCATGTTATAATCATTAGCATTTTGGTGAATGTTGTTTGTTTGCTCAAAGTCACTTGGAAGCTGTTGATAGAATTGGATTTATGAATGGCGATGTGATCGTGGAATTGCATTTGGACAAGGATTGTCTGTCCTCATTTTTTTCATGCCCTTCCATGCCCTCCTGTTTTGTGTGGTCACGGTTAAGCCACGTTAACATTTTATATTATTTTTTTATAAAGATAATAAGACAAAAATGAATAGTAATATAAAATGTTCACGTGGCTTAACCGTGACCACACAAACAGAAAGGGCATGGAAGGGCATGAAAAAAGGGAGGGCAGACAATCCTTGTCCATTGCATTTAAGTCGCAATTGGTTTGCATGGGGTATATTGGACAAAGGGGGGGGGCCTTCTATTTGGAATATAAGGTTACTTATGGCCACGTGGAGGATTATTGTACTTACAGTGGAAGATTATCTCAAAGAAATAATTTTAAGTGCATGAAGATAGCAACGTGTGGGAAAAGGTCAGTATATGACACGGCTAGCATCAGAATATTTTTCCACGGGTCGGATTCTATGGTAGTATGATGTGAGGTCTTGCAACAACAGGAACTTCAATTGAACACACAAAAATATTCTACGTAATTTTTCGCTCTACGTAAAACTTTCTCACTTTTGAGAATACAACTGACCACCCTAATTTTGTTACAACTGATCATCATAACTTCGTCAAGCATATCTCTCCGTTTGTGTTAAACAGCTATGTGATTGACAATTGGTGACATCTCTCAATTTGTGTTAAACAACTCTGGAGCCGTAAAGTCAGGCGATCGAGGAGCATCTCTTAGTTTCTATAAGCAGCTCTACACCAAGTTCGGTTGACTACCTATCCAAGTCTCTATCAACAAGGAATCTCTGAATTCTTGTTGGAAGATGTCACCTTATTAGCTTTCTCGGCGAGTGAGGTATTACCAAGTTACGTTGTTTGTATTAACTCTATCAAGAAAAGCTTGATGAACAATGGAGATTGAAAAGCACGAAGGAAGAATTAATGAGAAATGTAGAGAGAGAAAGATAGAAATCTAGACAGAAGGTAGAGAGAAAGCAACGAAACTGAACTGATTCTTATTAAGTCACACAGTGCCAAACCCACAATACATATACCGTAATCCTAACTAACTTGCCTATGTGGCATATCCAGTACACCCAACTCTATTGTAATAACCTTAGCTCTTCATATAGACCAATAGACTATTGACACCTGTTATTACTCCCCCTTAATCTCAGCTAGGATTCTTGAGTTTGAGGTCGTAGCAATGCTTGATGAATAGAGGACTATGCAATCCCTTGGTAAGTATATCAGCAACCTGAGAATCTGTTGACACATAATGCACTATTATATCTTTCTTTTGAACTATTTCCCTGATAAAGTGATAGTTAGTATCCAGGTGTTTAATGTGAGAGTGAAACATTGGATTGGAGGAGTGCCAAAGTAGACAAATTATCACAATGTAGAGCTGGAGGGTGGTTTAACACTTGATGCAAATCTTTTAGGACTGATCTTATCCAGCAAACATCAGCAGTGCAATGAGCTAAAGCTTTACACTCAGTTTCGGTTGAACTTCATGAAACGAATGCTTGTTTCTTCGATTGCTAGGAGACAGGATTATTGCCAACATACACTACATATCCTGAAATTGATCTCCTTGTATTGATATCTGCTGCTCAGTCAGCATTAGAGAATGCAAAAATATTAATATCTGGTGATGGTGTATAAGTGTCCATAATCAATTGTACCCTGCACATATGTTAAGATTCTTTTTACCAAGAAGAAATGTGCATCAATAGGCTTAGTCATGTACTGACAAACCACATTCACCGCATGTGCTATATTTGGCCTTGTGAAAGTTAAGTATTGAAGTGCTCCTACTATACTTCTTTACAAAGTTGGATCTTCCATGAGTGTTCCTTCTGATGCAAGCAGTTGTGTATGAGGTTTTGATGGTGTTGGGGCAGGTTTACATGAACTCATTCCTACCTTATTGATAAACTATTTTGCATACTTTGACTTATTGATAAACAAACTGCCATCAGGTTTATATTGAATGTGCAATCCCAAAAAGTATGTCAATCTCCCCATGTCTTTTAAATCAAACAATTCTACAAGCTGAGTAATAATCGTTTGCACTTTTGCTCTATTGGAACCAATTAGAATTATATCATCTACATAAAGCAATAAAATGATAATATCCTTACCATCATGCTTGATGAACAAGCTTGTATCAAATTGAGACATATGGAATCCAAGAGATGGCAATACTTCAGTAAACTTTGCATTCCAGTCTATTGGAGCTTGTTTAAGCCCATACAAGGACTTAACCAATTTGTACACATGATTGGGATGCTTTGAATCCAAAAATCCTTATGGCTGCTTCATATAGATCTCCTCTTAAAGCTCTCCATGTAGAAAGGCATTCTTGATGTCAAGTTGCCTTAGTTCCCACTTATGACAAGTTGCTAATGCCAATATCAATTTGACCATGGTATGTCGAACCATTGGACTAAATGTTTATGAGTAATCAACATCTTGTTCTTGAGTGAACCCTTAAGATACCAATCTTGCCTTATATCGTGCAATACTTCCATCATGATTTCTTTTTAATTTATAGACCCATTTGCTGCCAATTATTGATTTATTGGATGGTAGGGGTACAAGATTCCAGGTTCCTTGAGTTTTCAATCCATCAAACTCTTCTTGCATTGTTTGTTGCCATTTAGGATTAGATATAGCATCTCTAAATGTTTTTGGTTCATCACCATCATGAACATCAGCAATAAATGAAAAACCAGGAATGGCAACATCACAAGTATCATCAATATCCAATGATTGGAGCTATGGAAATAAAGCAAGATAGGCTGCATAATTCTTCCTTTGACTTGCTCCTGCCTTTAATCTTGTTTGCATAGAGTGTGTATTAAGTGATGCTGGTTCTTATGTATAATCAAAAGTTGAAGTTGCACTAGAAGTGAAAGGAAGAATTACCTGAAGCTGATCAGAATTGAGGACAGGCAACAAAGGTTGAAGTTGATCTTGACCTTGAGAATGAGCTTGAGAGTTTGAAGTTTCAGATCCCTGTGAAGATTTTGTTACTAATTGATATGTTGTAGCAGCACTAATATTCTCATAAGAACCATAAATTGGAGAAGTTTATCTGAAGTTAGAATTAGAACCTGAGATGCTCTAAGATCCTTGTAATGAAGTAGAATTAGGATTATGACCAATAGACTGTGTTCCAGTTGACAAACTTTGATATGTGGTGGAAAAAGGAACATTTACTAGAATTGAAAAGTTGTGAACTGTAGGGACATTTCTCATTACTTATGCAACTTTAGGTTTAACAACCTTAGCCGGAAAGGTTGATTCATCATGCAGAACATGCCTTGACAAAATTCATCTTTTTGATTCCAAGTTGTAACAAATAACACCTCTATACCCAAGAGCATAACCTAGAAACAAACTCACAGATGTTCTAGGTTGAAGTTTGGAATCATTGTAATGCCTCAAATATGGATACACAGATGATCCAAAAGTCTTTAAGTCATGTAACTGTGGTGGTTTATTAAACAGTACAAAATAAAGAGAAGCCATTTGCAAAATTTTACTTGGCATTCTATTAATCAAATACACTGCACGAGCATAAGCATGAAACCAAAACTCTTGAGGTAATCCAGCAGCATTCATTAAGGTAATAGCAGTTTCAATTATATGCCTATGCTTCATCTCAACCAAACCATGTTGTTGAGGTGTGTAAGGACAAGAGATCCTATGAGTTATTCCTTTCAAAGCAATTAACTCCTTAAAAGCTTTACTGGTAAACTCACCACCGCCATCTGATTGCATACACTTAATCTTAAGTCCAAATTGTACCTCAATAAAATTATAAAAATGGACAAAGTTGGGAAAACTTCAGATTTATTGAATAGTAGGAATATCCATACATGTCGAGTACAATCATCCACAAAAGTAACATAAAACCTATATCTTTCAATTGATCTAACAAAAGTTGGTCCCCAAACATCCATATGAATCCTATCAAAAGGAAAAAGACATCTCACAGATTCACCAGAGAAAGGTTTCCGAGCTAACTTTCCATGAATACAAGCAGTACACATACTATGCACATCATCTATAGCATGAGATATCTGAGACTTAGCTAACATAACAGACATTACTTCATTTGTTGGATGCCCCAATCTGTGATGCCACACTGAAGATTTCACCAATTGTCCAATAAAGGCCGCTGAAAATGCAAAGGTTGATGCAGGGATCCGAAACAACTCTCCATGCTTAATCCTTCCTTGGTACAAGATTTGCTTTGTTGCCTTGTCCTGCACAAAGAACACTGTGTCATCACAAATAAACCAGCATTAATTATCTTTGCATAGTTGAGTTACTGATAAAAGATTAATTGCTATTGAGGGAACATGTAACACTTATTTCAGTATTAGTGAACTGAATGGTGGCTTTAACATAGAGCTGCCAATATTGTGAATTGATAATCCATGACCATTTCCAATTTTAATTGTTTTAGCACCTTCAAATGGAGCAACATTATTCAAACTTGTAATGTTCGAAGTCATATGATGAGACGCTCCAGTATCAAGAACCCATGTTGGAAAATTCTGTGTAGTGGCATCAATTGAATTATTCTGAGCAGTTATAGCATTGACTTGATATGCACCTTGGTCTTGATTTGAAATAATGGGACATGTTGTATACATTGCAGATCCTAGAACATGATAAGAATAATGTGCCATGAAAGGAGTAGATACACCAGAATTACCTTGCTGCTGATGAAATGACCCAGAAGAAAATGAATGAATAGATGAGGACGTAGTAAATGTTGGTGCTTGAGAAACAGGTATTCCAGTAGGCTGATATGCATAATTTCCCCTATGATAACATTCAAGAGCTGTGTGACCTTGCTTTCCACAAATCTGACACTCAGTAGAGACTATATTTGTAGGTGTTTAAGAGTTCTGAAGAAACAATTCAGAGTTGTATGACATCTTTGTTAACAGATTTGACATTCAGGATGAAAAGTTATCCTTGACTCAGTATTGTCATTCCTTGTATTGTTCTGCCTGTAACCATTAGACCATTTTCCTTTGTAATTGGACCTGTACCCTCTATTATTCCTCCGTTGACCTCCATTATATGGCCTTTGTTATTGTTGCTGCCCACCATTATATTGATTTGTCCCATAGAATTGACTAGATCCTGATTCAATGTTGCTACTACCAATAATCCCAGTTCCATAAGCAAAATTTTGAGGAGGAAAATAAGGAACAAAACCATAGGGCTGAGAAGGAAAACTAGGTGGCAGGGAACCATATGGAACCTGAGGCACTGTAGTAATTCTACCACCAGTACTAGATTCAGAATTACTAGAAGAGCTAGATGCTGCACCATTCATATACAAAGCTGACATGCTATGAGATAAAGAATTAATCACAGAATCAATTTCTCTTTCCGCACCAAGAAGTAATGCCCTAAATTCTTTCATTGAATTAGTAGTATCTCTGGCCAAAATCATAGTCCTTATAGTTGCATATTCCTTTGGCAAACCAGCTAAAGCAGTAATAATAACATCATTGTCTAAGATAAACTCTCTTACAGCAGTTAATTGATCTCTAATGGATTTGAGCCTCAACAAATACTTATCCATCGAATCTTCACATTTTAGATCATATGTAACTCAGTCTTTAGATAATTAATACCAGTTTTAGACACAGAAGCAAATCTATCCTCAAGACTGGACCAAGCATCTTTAGCAGTTCTACAACTAATAACATGTTCAATTGCATCATCAGAGAGAGTAGCAATTAACAAGCTTAACAAAGCCAAATCTAATGACTCCCATTCTTGATATTCAGCAGTAACATCTCTAATCACCCCAGTTTTAGCACTTGCAGCAAATCTAGGTGGACAATCCACAGATCCATCAAAATGTCCAAACAACTTGTAACCTTTCAAGACTGACTTAAACTGAAATGCCCACTTAGTGTAATTGTTTTCACCAAGTTTTATGGTTAACATACCCAATAACCCTTCAATTTTCATAGTATTCGACACCATAATATCTTCAAACAACTATCTTACTAATCAAGAAACAAGAAATTTGCAAATCTTTCACAGGAATCTAGCAAACAACTAGCAAGAAAATACCCAAAACAAACTTTGATCTTCAAGATTCTACAAATCAGAATATGTTGGAAATGTGCCCCAAAACCAATCATATGATGATACTTTACGAACATTTCACATGTTAAACTAATATAGTTTAATATAAAGGGCAAAAATTATTGTTTGAAGCCGTCTCATATAAATGTTATACGCTTAAATGATAAGTCCAAGGAATATGTAATTGGGAGAATGCGATCTAAAGAAGTTAGATTCATGAGACCATTCTCTTTCGTATACATATCCTAAGCGTTCCTGATCATAGGATTGCCAATTGGGCATTGACAGTCCGTTAAGATCAGTACGTGCTATGTCTTCTCTTAGGGAGAGTGACTGGTCTCGAGTCATTAGTGTGACTGATACTAAGACAAGCATGTAGGTGCTCAATAGAGAATGAGTCCACTGAACACGATCAACAAGGAGTTCTCAAACTCATATCACATGAGAACTCATGGTTGGGATAATGCAAAGTAGTCATTTGACCTGAGGCATCATAGTTGTCTTGTGGTTAGGTCATTGATCTTTGACTATGTCAAAGTCACTCTGTTAGAGGGTGTCCATGGCATAGTTGGGGTTAAGCCACTTAGCCATGGAGGCAAGTGAATGCGCAACAAGGGATCTCTAATCTTTAAACCATTTGAGGGAGAACACTCTATGATATGATTAAGAATCTCTGGCCAGAGTATGAATGAGATTTAGGAAATCGTTCCAAATCACATTCAAGGTAATCATATAAGTAAGAGAATCACATTGGATAGTAGACATGAATAAACTATCAAACCAAACAATGTAGTCAAGAGTATTGTATTAGAGAAAGACCGTATTGCATTGTAATCTTAAACTGAATAGGTTCTCCACCTCTTCTGATTAGCTTGGGTAACCATGACATACTGCTAGGTGTCACTCATGGTTTGTGGAAACCCTAAACATGTATAATCACTAAAGGGAGAATTGAAAGTAAGTTTCAATTCACAATCGATTTGAAAAAGTTCTAATCGCCTACTGTCTAGCTAAAAGGAACCTAATGGATCGTACACCATGTAAGGTAGGGATTGATGAAACAACAGAGATGAGTAAGGATAATTAAATGTTTAATTATTTATGGCAAGGATTAATTAATATGTTAATTAATCAAACGAATAAAGTTCCTTAAAGACCTCGGGTTAGTTTTGGGCCTCATGGTCTAATGGGCTTCGAATGTCAAGCCCATTGATTTAAGTTGTATGACAACTTAATGACTAATAATTTACAAAGTCCCAAATAGCCCAATAAATCCCTATGGCCGGCCATATTGATAAAGGAGTGGGTTTTGGACTTATTAAAAGTTTGCCACTCTAATGAAGGTAGGTATAAATATGACTTTATAGCATTTTCTTCATTAGGTTTTCTTTTGGAGAACAGATGAGAACACAATGTCTCTCCCTTTCTCTCTAGGAGGCCGGACCCCTTGGAGGAGATTAGCTAGCAATCTTCCCTCCTCCAAGCTGACTCATCTCTTCTTTAAGTCCTACTTAGTGTGGAGACTTAGAGGTTCTCAACTTTGGGAACTTGGAGAATCATTTCAACCATCCTTATCTAAGAAATCCATGGAGCTAAGAAGTAAGGAATGAAGGCCATCTCCTTGGGTGATTAGCCTTTGCTTATGCAAAGAGGAATCAACAAAGGTATAAGATTTCTCAACTCACTTTGTTCTTGAGTTGAGTCTTGGTTCACCCTTCTACTAGGCTTTGAATTTCATGGGTAATGTTTTGTTTTGAGTGCATACAAGCATGATTCCGCATTTAAATGTTAATTGCATGCCATAGATGTTGCTCAAATGAACATGTTTTTCACAAAATTTCCTTCAAGTGGTATCAGAGCCTAGGTCTAGTAGTTGGTGAATCCTTTTATGTTTTGTATTTTCTTAGTTTATGATTTGAATGTTGTAATTGTTACAAGCTTTATTCTTGCTTCTTTGAATGTAAATTTTGTTAGAAAATTTGCCATCTCAAATGTTATGGATGTAGTTCATATGAGCATGAATTTTGGAGCTAAAATTTGGTGCCATGTTTTTGGGAAAATTCGGCCAAATCCAAAGGGTGGATTTTTGGGTTCATGTTTGTCTTGTTAAAAGTGTTTTAAAGTGACATTAGGAACCCCTAAGTACCCTAGTATGGTAATATGTTTTTTCCATTAAGTTTGAGAGTTTTTGGGGTGTCTTTGGGTGAAAAATGTTCATGGAGCTCTTATGGGTTTTCATGGATGTTCTTCATTGTTCTTGTTATGTTTTTGGCAAGAACAAAAAGGTTGGGTATTTTGATTCAAAGTTTTGGTTGATTACATAAAGTTTTTGTTAGTGATGGATGGTTTGAATTTTCAATCAATACCCATACCTTTTCTATCATTCACACTATATCAATCACTTACACATTTTCCTTGTTTCAAGGATCCATGTTTTATGGAAATCACTTTTTCAAACCAACCCATCACCTTTCACTTTGTTGAAAAATTTCAAAAGTTTTATGACAAAACTCTCACCAAAACCGGCCACCCTAAAAGTATGGTACTTTTGGGGCTTTTATGCAATTACATAAAGTTTTGATACTTTTGTGTATTTGTGTTTTGACCCGAAAGTTTACGTTTTTATGTAAAGGCCCAAAATCACTAAAGGAAAAATTGTTTTGCTCCTTTAATGAAGTTTTTGTATTTGATGAAATATTTGGGTTCTAGTTGTAATTACATGAAGTAGTGGACTTTTGTGTTTTTACAAAGTGACCTCAAAAGTTTGTGTTTTGCAATATAGCCCAATGGTTGAGGTTATTGCTTTTCAGCCCAAATTAGTTGAGAACAAAATAGTTTTGTATCTTTAAATGAAAATTGGATTTTCATTTCATTCAGCTCCATTTAAATCAATTCTATGGAAACAAAAACCAAATGAAAATGTTGCATTCAAGTTTAATTAGTTAAAGCGTTAATTAATTAAAGAAAGAGTGATTATGAACCTAAGCCTACGATAATTGAGCTATGTGAAAGCCCGTCTCAAATTTGTTTGAACCATGGGAATGTGTAGATTAGATTTTGGTTGTAATTTGATATGATCAAATATTGTAAAAGAGCATAAGCTCTTCTTTACTTTGAAGTACTTCTTTCTTGCTTTATTTGATATACATGAAAATGAAGTAGAGGGTCCAACGCCAAATAAGAAAACACGCCTTAATGTGATTAAACGCATAACTAAAATCAATCACCATCCCTAGACCGAGATTCAACACTAGGCTCGTGTTGAATCGAATCAAAGGTTCATAGTCATCCTAAGGCCCTCAGGCAACTATATAGTCCATCAATGAATGCAAACCTTATGTTAGTAGTACCAAATACTCTTGCTTTAAAAACTGTTTTACAAGCATAGTGGGAGAATTATATACAACTAAATCAATCACATGGACCAATATTTGTAATATGACCAAATTGTTTTAATAAGATTAAAATGCATACTTATATGTGATGATACCTAAAACTTTCAAGCAAACCATTATTAAGTTGATACGCGTGAGAGTGCTTTGAACACTCTTTCGTGGCCTTCCACCGTGGTAGGCTCCGATCGTTTGTGACTCGTACACCAACTTCACCCTATCATGGGGGAGTACAAAGTGCGTGCTTACACTCAGGAGGAGTTCTATATGCATACATGATGTTGTGAAGGTAGGCAACGAGAATGATCAACATCATATCATTGTGAGGTTGTTCTTGAACCCTTACTTGAACTTGCATGGTGGGAATGACTTAACTAAGTGCAATGGAGCCAACATCATATCATTATGAGGCTTCATTCTCTAGAGGCTAAATAAGATGGGTACTTGCAATAGATGCAAATGAGTAAGCGTACTCTCTCATTATTATTGATGCTAGCCAACATCATATCATTGTGAGGTGGGCTTGGTAATGATGAGTCTCCGATACCCTACTAAGAGTTTCCTCCAAAACTCTCGAATTCTGATGAGAGATATGGAATTTGCCAAAAATAGTGGGTGGTGCTATTTGATTTAAAGACCCGGATCAAATGGCTTAAAATCAATCAATTTATATTCGTTATATATTTATTTACCAGTATATTTGCAAACGCTATCCAAAACTTGACAAAGAAAAAGTCGAAAGCTTTAGTTTCTAGACTTGGTACTACAATCCCATAGATTGTCTTTAATGGCTTGTATATGTACCTAAGTAGTCTCATCCTCGCAATCTTCCTATTGATAATGTATCATTGGAAGAACATGTTAGATAAGTCTATCATAAAGAGGACAACACTTTTAACGTCATAATTCTTCATTACAAATTGCTGTATGAAGAAGTAAGAGTTGCTTTGAACAACCCTTAGTTAACGCAAACATTAGTGCTCGTTCTTTGTTACATGAACAAGGAACTTGAGAAGTAAGCACAAGGGCATGGACACTTTATGTGCCATGATTCTTCACTTACAAATTGTTGTATGAAGAAATGAGAGTTGCCTTGAACAACTCTTGAAAGTTCGCAATTGTGTTTAGAACATAATGGTTGGTTGACAAAAATAGTCCATCAACATGGACTTATGATGATTTTAATCATTGAGTGTTGAAGTGTTAAACCACTTCACGAGATGGAAACTAGGGAAGGACTTCACTTTCGTGTCCCTATCCAAATGGTTCACTAAGTTTATTGTAAACTATATAGTGAACAATAACCACACGCTCTCCAAATTGTTTGATGTATATAACACAATTGAAATGAGTTTCAAGAGAGATAGTGGGAGTTTAGGGACCATGACTATTGTAGTCAAAGGAGAAGTCAAATGAAAAAGCAAAATAACTCCAAGGGAACAAACTTTCTTTATGAAAGGATGGACATTGGAAGGGGTATTTGCAAGAAATGTCTTGTAAGTGTCAAGAACACACCTTTCGAAGGTGTTTTAAATTGTTCTTGAAAAGTTCAAAACAGTTGGTTCTTCTACTTGAATGCTTGATTCCGTATTAGTAACTATGTTTTACAATTGTTGTAAAAGTCTGACTAATAAGAAGTAGAAGATTAATGAGAGAAGAGAAAGTCCTTCACATTCGGAACGTGAATCAAATGTAGATCTCTGCGAAAGCAAGTAATACTTACTTCCTCATATGAACTACCAAAGAAAATGGAAAAACAAAGATTGTCTTTATATTCCGATTGAATAAAGGAACTTAATTCCGTATGAGAAATGGATAAATGTTTTGTTTGACAAAACATTGTTCTTTATTAATGAATGATTAGATTATTGTAATCTAATTGATTATCTCTAAGTAGAGATGATATGGTAGTGTTAATTGTTTAGAATATAACGATACTTAAAACTCAAAAGGTTGCAAGGTAGTGACTAATCCCAACTGAGTTGTGATACCTCTAAAACATAAATTACGAGCTGGTCATAGATGGATGCTTTGGATCGTTAGATCCGGATCCAATGCCTTCTTGTTAAAATTGTATAGAGGCAAAATGTTTGAATCTTTATTCTTTTGGAAAGGAAGAAAGAATCACAAAGTTGTTGAGGTTAATTTACTTAAATGTTAGTGGCACATGTCCACAACATAATACTACTCATGTTGTATGACATTCACCGAAGATCGCTCTCGGTTGGACTATCGTTTATTTTTAATAAACACAAGTCCGAATACTTTGCAAAAGGTTTCAAAGAATTCAAGAATGTAAGTTGATGACTAAGACGTCTAAAGTATTTACCTCCTTAGATTTGATCCAAGGAAAGGTAACATTTTAGAACAATTTCCTTGAAAGATATCAAAGAAAGAAGCATCATAAGATAATGGATTTCTCTATTAGGAGAAGAATAAACTTGAATAAGATTTAGTTTGTTGGATGTTATGAATTACCCATATATAGGATATATACTTCTAAGACAATATGATTGTCAATTAGAAGATCTTCCAAAATTTTCATAACTCCATAGGATGTAGTTGGAAAGAAAGATAAGTTTTAATCGTGTTAAGATTTGGGGTTGTGTGCTAATAAGCAATATTTGTTTGAGAATTATCTTGTGGATATCCTTAAATTAACCTTTGGATATCACTTCTATAAACCAACTAACAAATGTGGTTTTGTTGGGTAGTTCATTGTAATCCTACAATATGATTTGCCTAAGCGCAAATGAATGAGAGATAGAACTCAAAGAATGGGTTCTTAGAGAGACAAGATGATAATCAACAAATATAACAACCTAGTTCCTACACCACAAGCTCCAAGGTAGTCGAGAAGGATGTATAAACTGTCTCAGTTGAATGGTTTGAACTTTATGACTATGTCATAGAGTTACACCTCTTAATTCAAAAGAAATAAGAATGAAAATCCTTATGACTACATTAAGTGTATATACGACATATACTCAAGGAAATGGTAAAGTACCATTTGACCTGAAATAATGAAACCTTCATAGCTAATTGGTAGCTTAAGGTGACTATAATAAAAGAGAATGGTTGACTTGGAAGAAACCATCTTTGACATAGTCTTGGTTTCAATTAATTCAAAGATTGCTAGCTGCAACCAAATGGTGATTCAATGTTTGAACATAATATGGGGTTCTGAAACCATTATTAAGATAGTCTTGATAATATATATCTGAAACTATGAATCACTAGACATGTAAGTTGTAGAGATCCATCCATCATGAATCTTAGCAAGCTAGTGGGAGCTATAAGCATCTTATGAGAGAAAGATCAAATCGTTTGATTTCTTATAAAGATGTAAATGAATCTTTTGTTTACTAGGTTTACAAAAGATTAGTGGGAGTTAATCATGTTCCTGAATTTGAATATATATATATATATATATATGATATATTAATTTTGGAAATGAAAAGAATACTTCTTTGTTAAAGTTATGACTTTAAACATTCTATAGCTATAGAATGTTTGTGGGAGACATAGTCTATAAACATGGGATGGAAATCTATAATGATAGATTTCAGGATATAATTGGATTATATCAAGCCCTAATGATAGACAAAAGATGCTAGGAAGTTTCTCATATGATGATAAACTTCAATCAGAAGGACAATTCTAGTGAGACTAGGAAGTTGCTCTTCTCAAAGGGAACATACCCTTTTGACTCCTAAAGAAACATAATGCATAAATAGAATCCTTTATGCATACGCAGAAAGGTGATTTACGTATTTCATATTGTATGAAAAACACTGATATGAGTTGTACCTAGAACGGAACAAGACGAGATCAGTGCAAGCCCAGGATCAGAACCATGGCAACTGTCAAGTGAATCCTTAAGTGTTGAAGAAATACTAAAGGATATATTCCTCAAAGAATGAGGAAGAATTAGATTAACGTAATGGAAGCGTAAATGTATTAGATAATGAATCTAATCCATCATTGGATGTTTCTTCATTATGAATGAAGAGATAATAAGATATCTCTTTATTATGACTAAAGAGATATTTGGATGGAAACATTAAAAGAAATGACTTTAGCATGTTCCATTGTGAATGCAAAATATATTGCCATATAGAAGCTTACAACAATGTTGTTTGGATGAGAAAGTTCATTCATGTACTCTCCATTCGGTTCCAACCAGAAAGTGTCTCTAGTGTACTGACACTACGACACTAATGGGGCGATAGCTCAAGCCAGGGAATCAAGGTCTCATCATGATCCGAACTCAAATGAGAGACTAAACCACATGATTAAGAATCATGTATAATGGTGACGCCGTTATTCTTAAGGTTGCTTCTATGGATAACATATAGATATCCATTGTCTAGGCTTACTACTCAGCCATTTTTGAAATGACTACAGAAGAGGTATCATCATTGATGACCAAGTTGATTGGCTCTAGTGCAAGTGGGAAATTGTTGGAAATATGCCCTAAAACCAATCATATGATGATACTTCATAGACATTTCACATGTTAAACTAATATAGTTTAATATAAAAGGGCAAAGATTATTGTTTGAAGCCGTCTCATATAAATGTTATACGCTTAAACGATAAGTCCAAGGAATATGTAATTGGGAGAAGCGATCTAAAGAAGTTAGATTCATGAGACCATTCTCTTTCGTATACATATCTTAAATGTTCCTGATCATAGAATTGCTAATTGGGCATTGATAGTTCGTTAAGATCAGTACGTGCTATGTTTTCTCTTAGGGAGAGTGACTGGTATCGAGTCATTGGTGTGACTGACACCAAGACAAGCATGTAGGTGCTCAATAGAGAATGAGTCCACTGAACACGATAAACAAGGAGTTCTCATACTCATGTCATATGAGAACTCATGGTTGGGATAATGCAAAGTAATCATTTGACATAGTTGTCTTGTGGTTAGGTCCTTGATCTTTGGCTACGTCAAAGTCACTCCGTTAGAGGGTGTCCACAGCATAGTTGGGGTTAAGCTACTTAGCCATGGAGGCAAGTGAATGCGCAACAAGGGATCTCTAACCTTTAAACCATTTGAGGGAGAATACTCTTTGATATGATTAAGAATCTCTGACCAGAGTATGAATGAGATTTAGGAAATCGTTCCAAATCACATTCAAGGTAATCATATAAGTAAGAGAATTACATTGGATAGTAGACATGAATAAACTATCAAACCAAACAATGTGGTCAAGAGTATTGTATTAGAGAAAGACCGTATTGCATTAACCGAATAGGTTCTCCACCTCTTTTGATTAGCTTGGGTAATCATGATATACTGCTAGGTGTCACTCATGGTTTGTGGAAGCCCTAAACGTGTATAATCACTAAAGAGAGAATTGAAAGTAAGTTTCAATTCATAATCGATTTGAAAGAGTTCTAATTGCCCACTGCCTCGCTAAAAGGAATCTAATGGATTGTACACCGTGTAAGGTAGGGATTGAAGAAACAACGGAGATGAATAAGGATAATTAAATGGTTTAATTATTTATGGCAATGATTAATTAATATGTTAATTAATTAAACGAATAAAGTTCGTTAAAGACCTCAGGTTAGTTTTGGGCCTCAAGGCCCAATGGGCTTCGAACGTCAAGTCCATTGACTTAAGTTGTATGACAACTTAATGACTAATAATTCACAAAGGCCCAAACAGCCCAATAAATCCCTATGGCCGACCATATTGATAAAGGAGTGGGTTTTGGACTTATTACAAGTTAGCCACTGGGCACACAATGTCTCTCCCTTTCTCTCTAGGAGGCCGGCCCCCTTGGAGGAGATTAGCTAGCAATATTCCCTCCTCCAAGGTCACTCATCTCTTCTTCAAGTCTTACCTTTGTGCGGAGATTTAGAGGTTCTCAACTTTGGGAACTTGGAGAATCCTTTCAACCATCCTCATCCAAGAAATCCATGGAGCTAAGACGTAAGGAATGAAGGTCCTCTCCTTGGGTGATTAGCCTTTGCTTATGCAAAGAGGAATCAACAAAGGTATAAGATTTCTCAACTTACTTTGTTCTTGAGTTGAGTCTTGGTTCACCCTTCTACTAGGCTTTGAATTTCATGGGTAATGTTTTGTTTTGAGTGCATACAAGCATGATTCTGCCTTTAAATGTTAATTGCATGCCATAAATGTTGCTCAAATTAACATGTTCTTCACAAAATTTCCTTCACAATAGTCACGTAGCATTGGCTTTTCATAACCCAGAACTCAAATCTTGAGAATAAAAGCAATAAAATTTGGCATCGGCCTTTGTAGAAAACAAGCAAACAAAGTAATCCAAACGACCACAGAATCGATCATATACACCACAACACACAATCGCCAAGAAACACTTTAGCGCACATTCAAGAAAGAATAATATGCACCAAAAAATGTCGAACAATAAACCTGAAATTCCACCAGAATCCACCATTGCACTACGAATTACCAAGCACACCAAACAGATGTGGAAGAATTTGCAAGCAATCGCTAGAATCAGCCTTTTCTCTGCCGCGAAAAATCACACAACCGTAGCTAGGCTTGAAAAACCCACAGCAGATTGTTGGCTCAATACCATATTAACTCTATCAAGAAAAGCTTGATGAACAATGGAGATTGAAAAGCACAGAGGAAGAATTAATGAGAAATGTAGAGAGAGAGATAGAAATCGAGAGAGAAGGCAGAGAGAAAGCAACGAAACTGAAATGATTCTTATTAATTCACATAGTGCCAAACCCACAGTACATATACAGTAATCCTAACTAACTTGCCTATGTGGCATATCCAGTACACCCAACTCTATTGTAACAACCTTATTTCTTCATATAGACCAATAGACTGTTGACACCTGTTATTAGTTTGGCACATTAAAAGTCGAACACATTTTATGAATTTTTCATTGAGTAATATATGCATATTAAACCGCGAACCGAACTAAACCAAACCGCTAACATTTGTGGCCTGTTTGTGGTGAAATATAGGCAAACTGAAGTATACAGATCTAAGTTTTGCATCTGTATATAAATAACGAAAGCACAGTATGATACAATATTATTTTATCCATTATATATGTGCGCGTGCGCATGTGCATACATGTAGGTATATCTACGGATCTGTATACCTGATTAGCATATTAGCTATAGGATCTCAAGTTTTTAAGTACAGACTAAGTTTGGAAGAAGAGGTGTTTAGAAATAGGGTCTAAATATTTATTATTTTAATATTTGGCATAGTTTCCCGTCGAAAAGCCACCTCTAGTACCTCAACCTAACAAGGAAAATGGGCTGGAACTTCCCGTCGAAGTACTTCACACACAAAGTAAGGAATATGTGCTAGAACTTCCCAACCAGACCTACCCCTCAACCTTATAAACTCTGCAATCAATTGTTAGAATTAATATGCCTTCAAATTGTTCATTTGTATGCTGCCCAATATCCCTTCATTTTCCAACCACCGAATAATTTAAATTGAAGCTACTGAATTTATAAAAGAACAAAGAATATGTAATGAATAAAATATCTCTCAGATGACTCAATTTCTCCCGTGAACTATTTAAGTCACCTTTCTATATTGGTTTTCAAAATTATCGAAAATTGATCATTAATCCAAGAACAAAGTATTTGGAGGACTCAACGTAGTATCTGGAGGACTCATAGCTCTAGGGTCTAAGTTTTCTGTTGTTTACCTTGTTCTTGGGCAGTGCCTAGTTTATTAACCCCAAAAAAAAAAAAAAAAAAAAAAATCAAAAGACTCTTCAGACCAAGCAAGATAGCATATGTTCATTACATTTCAAGAGAAATGGACGTAAAGAAAATTGGATTGTGTGGATGCAAATTTCTTCCTCCTCGATCTTGGACGATTTTGCACCTACAAAACAATTAACACCTTAGGTTAAGGCCAAGAGCCTCACGCGCCCACGATGAATGGGGGGGGCTTTGGCCGAAGAACCTCCGATGCCAAAGTTAGAATTTAGAGAGAAAAAGTGTTTAGAGAATTTTAGGATTTTTGCCAAAGTGTTGGAAATTAGCTTTTTGGTGAGAATGGGAGTATATTTATAGGGATAGGAGGTGGCTAGGGTTTTTAGGTTTAATTAGCCAATTTATTTGGCTATTAAACATAAAATGAATGTTTTGGTGGTTTTTTGTATAATTGGCTAATAAAAAGGAAGAAATGGTGGGAAAAGGTAGAAAAAAGGTAATGGATTAGGTTTTTCAATGGGATAGCCGGCCCTCTTGTGTTTTTAGGTTTGAGTGGATGTTTCAAATTGACAATTAAGGGATTGATTAGGTAATTAATCCCTTAATTAGTCAATTATTATGATTTTATGAAATATGAAAAGAATAAGTATATTATTTAGCTAATTGATTAGCTAAATAATGAAATGGGAAATATATGAATAAATTAGGTTTTAAGTTGATACCTATTTTGGGCACTTTTGACTTGGTTGAAAAAATGATTCTCTACTGCTCGCGTGTAGGAAACCCGGTATGCCTTGAGGGTATTTTTGTCCTCTTTTGTCCAAAAGTCCACGTGTCGCCTAGTGAATATTTTTGGCTCCACAAATGCCCCCACACCTGTTGGGCTGCTCGCAAAAAAGGGCAGCAGGTGTAGAGATCTTCTTGCTTTAGGAAACTTAAGACTGCTTCCTATTTTGATGTTGATTCTCTCTTTAATTGGAAATTAGATCCTTCTAGGAAAGGGAAATAAATTTCTCTCAAAGCCTATTTAAGTCCACCTTAAGTGGGTTATTAAATCAACTTTGGAGAGCGATTTATTCTACCCTACAAGAGAGAGATAGCTTAGAGGATATTTGTTCCCCCTCCTCTAGCAATCTTCTACATCTTGCCCGTGCAAAGGACCGTCTTTCGTTGCTTTCTTCGTCTTCTTCGTGCCGCACCGATGTAAGAAAAATTTAATTTTTCTTGCCTTATTCTTGGATAGTGCTATTGCGGGGCAGCCGTCGGGGTGGTGCGGCACATCGGCTGGCAGGGGCCAAGAGTAGGCTCGGCATGGGCCGAGGAGATGTTGTGGCAGGGACCACTGCTTGGGCAGCTTGGCTTGGCTTGAGCCAAAAGGCAGCTTGTGCAACTAGGGTCGCGGACTGTGGCGCTGAGGCGCAGTGCTAGGCGAGCCGCATGGCTCATGTCCTTTGGGCTCTTGGACCTAACTCGGGCCAGGCTGGTGATTGAGAGAAATAAGGAGATTGCGGGTCTCATGGGCTGCTGGAATGTTGGGCATGCAGGCCTCCTGCCTGTTGGAATGCTGGGTTGAGCTCCCCTGCTGAGTACCATGAATGTCGTTGGCTGCTTAGTCCTCTTTGCTGAAAGAAATGTGGGCTGCTCCAGAAAGAGGAGGTAAAGAGGATCAAGGCGGATGCATTGGCTCGTCTGATCGCTGTCGTGGAGCTTACTATGAATGAAGATGGAAAGAAGAGATCTTCCCCGCCTGCTCATGAGATGCCAGTTAAGAAAAAACTGAAGACTTCTTCTGCTGCTCATGAGGGTCCGCTTGCTACCGAGAGGTATGTGATTGACATGATTTTCCAATGGGAAGAAATGTAAGGCTGCTAGATCTGAGCATGTGGCGTCTTCCATGTTGAGAATGGCTAGTACAATTGTGGATAAGATTACTCAGCGTAAAGGTTTTATCATGCCCCCAGTGCCGAAGTCTGTACCAGGACGTTCTTTGGGAGCCAAGTCCGGTTCACCTTTGTAGAGACTTGCTATTATGAAGAGTGGTAAGGTGGACTCTGCTGCTAAAGTGGCGCCAAAGCCTGCTCCCTTTGCTGCTGAGATTGATTCGCCTCAGATTCAAGATCTTAAGCTTGCAATTTCTGAGCTTCGTTTCGCTACTTATGCTAAGAAGAGAGTGGATGAGCTTCTCTATTTCTCCGGAAGACTTGCTTGCTTTTACTTTTAAGGCTTCCATTGGTGAAGTAGTTGGAGAAGTTAGTGCCCAGACTGGGGCAGCCGGGGGTGAAGCGCCGGATGATGCCGCTGCTAAGAGCATTACGGCTGTTGAAGGTGTGGCGACCGAGTAGTCGTGGAATGTCCAAGCTGCTGTAGTGTAGTATTTTAGGTAGCCTTTAGGATTTTCTTTGTTTTTCCTTGTAGCTTTTGTTTTGCTTGAACTCCTTCAACCTTTGCTAGTTGTTTATAAACATGTTTTCCTTCGTTTTTCTTCATCTCGCACTGGAGAGCATGGTTGGTCCCTCGGGGGGCGCAATTCCTGCGATGAGTCCCTAAGAAGGGTGCAGTCTTCTTTTGAAGTGCAATAGTGATTAGTTGTTGTAAGCATGCAGCCAAGCCAAGTTGTGATTACTTCTAAATTCCTCATTGAAAAACGAGTGAAATGAACGAGAACTTTAGCTGTAAGGTAGGAACTACATAACAACTGGATAGTCCTCAGCTTGTGAGGTGGTGCCCGTCGAGCTTATTGAGTCTTCGGGTTTTGATGTAGCGGGAGGTCACACATGGTACTTCTTCAGATTGTAGGCCATCCATTTTTTTTTTCAATCTTTTTGCCGCTTCATGGTGGTGAGGGTGTAATTACTCTTGCCCCCTACTCTGCTGATCTTGTACGGACCTTCCCAGATGGGATCCATCTTTTTGGAGCCTTCTCCGCCGGCAGTGATGAAGGCTTTTCTGCACCGTCGACATGCAAATGCCAGAAGTCTCCATCGGGTGGAGTAGGCGCAGCTAGAGTGTGCTCGGCTACTTCTGAGGCATCGTTGGGCCGCTCTGTTGCGTCACCTAGGCTCGGCGTGAAGGCGCAGTAGGGAGCTGTGGAGATGGGGCCATGTCATACGCAACAGGAGATGCTCAACTACCGGTATTGGGCCACTCTAGAGTTGAATCATTGAGCAAGGGTCGGCTAGGGCCGTGTGATGCGCAGCAAGAAATGGTACTCAACTGCCGTTTACATGTTGCTCCTATGTAGAATCTTTCAGGGTGACGAGGACAAAACTTGCTTTCAAGTGTGTCTTTCCAGTGTTACGTTGGTCAGAAAACTTTACATCCGCCAGGGTCTACGCCTTTATCGTCGCGCGTCTGGATTGGGCAGAATAGTACGTCATTAAGATGATTGCATGCGTTTGAAAGTAAAATTTGTGTTTCTAGGTTGCAACAACTATCGCCAAAGTTAACTTTTGAATTTTTAATAACATCGATGAGAGCTTTTGAACTGTAGAATACAGGTAACTGTGGAATACAGGTAATCGGGCCCCCATCTCTTCTCGCATGATGGTAGAGCTTATTGCTACTTTAGATAACGTCAAACATGTGAATAAGTCCTCCGCTGCTTCTAGGGAGGTGATGTCGGGTACTTCTTCAAGTCCTTGAATGTGCATTGGCGAGCCTCATCCTAAAGTACATACTTCTCTGCCAAAGCAAAAGAGTCTGCCAGAGTTAGATCTTCTTTCATGATCAATTTTTCGAATAGCGGGTGGTCTGCTGGAAGTCATTTTTGGAAGGCTGCTCTAGCTATCGAGTCGTTGCATCCGACTATTTTTGCCTTCTCTACTTTGAACCTCCTCACATAGTCGCGAAGCGACTCCTTTGGGTTCTTCTTGACGTTGAACAAATGATCAGACTTCTTTTTGATTGAGTGATATGATGAATATTCTTTGGTGAAAACCAAAGAAAGTTCGTAGAAATCCCGGATGGATTGTGGCGGCAGGGTGTAGAACCAATCTTGCGCCTCGCCTTGTAGAGTGGTGGCGAATATCTTGCACATGAGCTCATCGTTGTTTCGATAAAGGATCATTGCGCTTCGGTAGCGCTTTAAGTGTCTCTCCGGGTCTTCATCCCCTTTGAAAGATGTGAAATGTGGCATGCTGAACTCTCGTGGAGGCTCTGCCTGCTCGATCTCGTCCGTGAAGGGTGACCTGCTTATGTTGGCCATGTTCCGTCGTAGTGCCTCGTTGGTGACCTCGTTGCGTTGGAAATCATGCAATCGCTTGGTCAAGAGTCTCTCTACTTCTTCCTGAATTTGCCTTTGTTGGGGTAGTGCAGCTCTCGGCTGCCTCCAGCCATGACTTGCTGGTCTAGGCTGCTCTTCCATGTGTTTGCTCGTCTATGCCGTAGATGCAGTGCATATGGTGCATTCCTAGCAGGCGAGCGAGTTCTTCGCAGGCTGCTGGTTGAACTTGAGCTGGATTGAGTGACTGCTTCTCTCCGTCCGTCGTGCTGCCTACTCTGATGTGAGGTGGATGATGCTCCTTGTGGGCTTAGCCGCAAATGAACACTTTGTTTGGAAGGTTGCTCATATTGACTATCGGAGTGTGACCCCAACCGTGAATGTATGTTCATCCGTGGGCCTAGTCGAGAGTACACGCTCCTCCGCGCGCTAAGACGGGAGTATACGCTATCTTGGGGGCCCAATCGGGAATGTACACTGCCTGAACGTTCAGCTCGTGGCTGGTCAAATGGCTGCTTGCTGGGATGCTGCTGGAAAGGTTCGTCTGCCCTTGTCCTACTTCGGGATACCTCATCCGGGGCACGTTGGATCCCGATGCGTTGCAAAAGTTGATTCACCAAAGTTGTCTGTTGTGCAAGGGTGCTCGTCAACTCTATGACTTGTCGAGACAAGTGTTGTTCGCCATTTGGATTGGAAGAGCTTGGAAGGAATGCGCCTCCTTGAGCAGTGGAAGGGTGGTAAACTCCGGGCGCGAGATTTGAGTTGGGAAATGTCAAATCCGCGAAAAAATGTGGTGAGAATGCCCCCGGCTCGATGGTAGGTCCAGATGGTTGAGATAGTTTTGGGCCGACTTGGGCTGCTTGGAAAGCCACGGGAGCAGTATGGGCCTTGAGAGTGGGCTGCTCGTCGGGAGTGGGCTGCTCGTTGGGAGCAGGCTGGGTCACGAAAGCAGGCTGCTTGGCAGGAGCAGGTTGCTTGGCGGGAACAGGCTGCTTGGCGGGAGCAGGCTGGGCCACGGAAGTGGGCTGCTTGGCAGGAGCAGGCTGGGCCACGGGAGTGGGTTGCTCAATGCGCGGTGCATGTGAATGCGAGGCTTGGGCTTGGGTCCACGTGAACTTGGATGGCACGGCTTGGATCGTGGTCTTGGTACCGTGAGCCTTGGATGGCACGGCTCGGGCCGTGGTGAAGGCTCCATGGACCTCACCACGAATGGCTACCGAAGTAGCCATCGTGGTGGTTCCCATGGTGGCCGTGGTGAAGGCATCATGGACCTCGCCGTGGGTGGCTACCGAGGTAGCCACCACGGTGGTTCCCATGGTGGAAGCTCGTGGTGATGATGCCGCTCCCCTTATTGTCGCATTTTGCCTTACGGATCTCCGGGTCGTGGTGAAGGCTCCATGGACCTCGCCACGAGTGGCTACCGAAGTAGCCACGAGTGGCTACCGAAGTAGCCACCGCTGTGGTTCCCATGGTGGCCGTGGTGAAGGCACCATGGACCTCGCCGCGGGTAGCTACCGAAGTAGCCACCACGGTGGTTCCCATGGTGGAAGCTCGTGATGATGATGCCGCTCCCCTTATTGTCGCATTTAGCCTCACGGATCTCCGCAATCCCATTTCTTGAACATTAGAATTTTCACTTGTGGAATTTTCTAAATTTCTAGCCATTATATTTTGCTTATACGTTTTATCAAAGAACCTTTGCAAGTAAAAAATTCTAATAATAAGAACGTATGAAAAATATTCAAATGGACTAGAAAATAAAGAAAAAACCTTTTTTGTGCGAGAGTCTTCTACGAGTATGGATTTCAACTCTCAATGAAAGCACCAATTTGTGGATGCAAATTTCTTCCTCCTCGATCTTGGACGATTTTGCACCTACAAAACAATTAACACCTTAGGTTAAGGCCAAGAGCCTCACGCGCCCACGATGAATGGGGGGGACTTTGGCCGAAGAACCTCCGATGCCAAAGTTAGAATTTAGAGAGAAAAAGTGTTTAGAGAATTTTGGGATTTTTTCCAAAGTGTTGGAAATTAGCTTTTTGGTGAGAATGGAAGTATATTTATAGGGATAGGAGGTGGCTAGGGTTTTTAGGTTTAATTAGCCAATTTATTTGGCTATTAAACATAAAATGAATGTTTTGGTGGTTTTTTGTATAATTGGCTAATAAAAAGGAAGAAATGGTGGGAAAAGGTAGAAAAAAAGGTAATGGATTAGGTTTTTCAATGGGATAGCCGGCCCTCTTGTGTTTTTAGGTTTGAGTGGATGTTTCAAATTGACAATTAAGGGATTGATTAGGTAATTAATCCCTTAATTAGTCAATTATTATGATTTTATGAAATATGAAAGGAATAAGTATATTATTTAGCTAATTGATTAGCTAAATAATGAAATGGGAAATATATGAATAAATTAGGTTTTAAGTTGATACCTATTTTGGGCACTTTTGACTTGGTTGAAAAAATGATTCTCTACTGCTCGCGTGTAGGAAACCCGGTATGCCTCGAGGGTATTTTTGTCCTCTTTTGTCCAAAAGTCCACGTGTCGCCTAGTGAATATTTTTGGCTCCACAGATTGCATCCCTTCTTATCTAGAAACTAAAATCCTGGGCCACCTTTTAAAAGATTAAGCACAGAGCTTTTCTTATGCTTGCCGCTGTCTTGTTCATTTTATCTTTTAGGTATACCATATATAGACTGGCAGCAGTGAGTGTCATTCATTCATGAAATTCTGGACCTCGAAAAAGTGTCTTGGAGTAGGCGTAAATCTTGAGAAAAGTGTTATACTTTTAAAGTATTAGCATTACGGGTGGTTCGGGTCGGAATCCCGAACCGAAACTCCTTTCTCGAATCCCAAACCAAAACATTTCGGGATGAGATTTTATATCCCGAAACCGAACCGAATATGTGCATTTCCCGAAATTCGGGATTCCCGAAAGTGTTTCAGGATTTTCGGGTAACTTCGGGATTGGGCCTTGAAGAACTGGCGATGATGGTCCGTATAGTGCATCACAGATTCTGAAGACAAAGAAAAACAAGAAGATGATTAGGACTGCTCGAAATTGATTCTCTCTCATTCTCTTTCTCTCTCTTACACACTCCAACTCTCTCTTTCTGTGAGAATTGTTGTGCTAATCAGTGAAGAAATCTCTCGAGGCACAGAGATGAAGCGTTGCATGCAACTGGGAAAGCTTCTGGGCCTACTAACTACTAATCTTAGTTAGCTTGCTACCTGAATCATCTCCTACAGAAACACATAAAATGGGGTTTCCTACTGATTTGGGGTCCTCTGTTGAAGGAAGAAGGATCAAATACACATGAAAAGTTCCCTAATTCGAAACCCTCACACATTCGACAAAATACTCACTCAGAAATCAAGTTAATAAAAAATCAGGAACCCTAACCTGGATTTTGGGACTCGATTGGTGTCGGATTCGAGTGTGTGAGTGTGAGTCGATGGAGAAGCGGCATGAGTCAATGGACGACGACGACCGGCATGGATTCGACGGAGGAGTGGAGCGGCGTGAGTCAATGGAGTGATGGACGATGAGGAGCGGCGTGGATTCGACGGAGGAGTGGAGCGGGGGGACTGTGAGAGTGACTGTGAGAGTGAGTGAGCCAGTGAGGTGAGAGAGCGAGAGCGACTGAGAGAGTCTAATAACCTAACAAACAAATGACCTAACTATGGACGGTTGGATTAGATTTTAACAAATCCAACGGTTCAAGTAATTTCTAATTAAAAATTAAAAATAAATAAATAAATATATATATTATTCGGTTCGGTTCGGGATTCCCGAAAGCTTTCAAAGTTGTGGCCGAATTCCAAACCGAAAATTTTGGGTCGGGATCGGTTTCGGGTACCGAATGTTTCGGGAAATTCGGTTCGGGAATTTTTCGGTCTAATTTCGGGACGGGATCGGGACGGTTCGGGATTTTCGGGAAAAAATTCCACCCCTAATTAGCATGATCACCTTCTAGTTTATTGAAAATCCACTGATTGCCTTCAGAGTTATTAAATATGCACTGGTTATGTTTTTTTATCATGATACAAGTAAACCAGAAAGTTAATACATATCAACCACAAATTGGTTTTATAAACAGAGGATATAGTTGAAGATTTTCTAGTAAAAAAATCTTATAAAATCTTTCAGGAGACCTGTTTTAGACAAGTGCAGTGCAGTGGCCAATAAGGAATAGTTTCAATGTGGCAAAAATTATTGAGCCAGCAATCTACTATTTGGATGTTTCCCTTCTGGATTGAAATCACATTGAACAGCTTTAACGACATTAGTGAGTTGTCCTATATCTCAGAGTACATCATAGATGCCTGCAAGCACTATTAACGAAACTAACATTATGAAGATTCTGATTTGTCTCATTGTGTGCCTAATTTTCAATTAATAAATCAAAGTAAATGTGTCTGCTATTTGTGCTGGGCATTGTGCTGAATACCACATTAACCCATGCCTACTTGTGTTTATCTGTACTATCTGTGTGATAGTGATATAAAATGTGAACATAGTGCACACACTCTCATTGTGATATTTCATATCTCCTATAATGTGCAGAGCAATTTTATGTAGTTTTGGGTGCTCTACTTCTCGGTGGTTTTTGTGATTTACGGCTCAAAATTAGGATGTTGCAGAAATTAGGTATAATAATTGACAATTGTTCTTTCATTGGTCAAAACACATTTTTAATACAGATAAAAGTCGATCCTGAGACACATAATTGTTACCCATTATTGCATAAATTTACTCCTAACAGGTTGTTCTTTTACAGAAATCCTAAAGTTTGTTTGACAGACACTTCATACCAAAGCTGTTGGTTGGATCCGTTTGTTGTAAGTATGACATTTCACTCTTAGAAGATTGGCTTTCACTGTGGTGCAAGTTTCTGCATTATGACATGGCCATCCACAGCTGTGAAACAACTTTGCTAATGCAGTTGTAATCTGTTGCAGAATTTGAAGAGATGTTAATAGCATAATCAAAATAGTGAGCTTTTCTTATTATTTCTTTTTGGGGTTTTGTCCATTGGAATCTATATGGTATGCTATAATATGTTAACAGTCATTAGGAGATACCCTAATTTGATTGCTTTTGCTGGTACTTCGTTGTTCTGAGGCGGAGGCCCAGGCTGAGTTTGAATTTGTGGCTGGCTTAGCTACAGATGGATGGGTGCATGCAAATCATATGCATTACTGATACTATATGGAGGTTGGGAAGTTTTGTTTCCCCCATTCATATCCCTTGCTTCATAAACCTGAGATTAGAATATTTTGTGTTAGTGTTTGCTAGAGAAGACAACTTCGCGTTTGCTGATGTAATTAACATAATGGCTTTATGTTTTAAGCTCATTTGCTTCCTTTCAGTTTCCCTTTACCCATTGTTTCTCTCCGCCTTTTTAATGAATTATGATATGTGTTAAATAGAAAAGTAGAGCTTCATGTATGGACAATAAGTGAAAAATAACAACGTTAATAAGTATCAATTAACCCCCCCCAATAAATGAATTAACATTAAGCAACTGCGACCTTCTTGTTCAATTCTTTTATTTCATCATCAAATATCTAGTTCTACAAAATAGAAGGAAAAATAAAACCAAAATGAGTGCCATGTATGTGCTATATAAAGAAGGGAGCACAAATTATTAACTGAGACTAGAATCAGGGCTAAGGCTTTTGATACTTTTTTTGTCCGGTCACCTTTCAAACTCATGTCCAGCTGGCTTTCCAAATTCAGTAGATCTTTGGCACTTAAACCAGAAAGTTCTTCCCCATTAACTGCCTACATAATTTACAGAAGGTGTGGGGTATACTCTAATCGTTCTCACAAACTAATTTATATTTACTAAATGTTACTTTGTGGAGATACCATGTTTTTCCCAATAAATCATTATCTCACATTTCATGGGAAAACCTTAAGTGTTTAAGCAATATTTAAGTAACAGTATCAGGATAATATTGTGAAGAGATTTTGCATTTTTGTTAGTGTAATTGCTTGGTCTCTGGCAAAATCGCTTAAGGAGGAAGCATAAGGAACACCGAAATCATTTAGGTTTAGGACAATGTGTTGTTATGCTTCACTGGGGACCTCAGTTATTGAAAAGGTTTTCTGGGTTGGTATTTGGATGAACCGTGATTAATTTGATAGCCTTTTGAATAAGCAACATGAAATATGCATTCTTATGTTTTGGCACTTGAATCAAATTGCTAGGCTACGTTGAAGATTCAATATAAAGCAATGATTGTACCTGTGGCATTCTTCCAAGTACCGCAATTGTTGCCTCAAGCTTGCTACCTCCCTTTGCCAAAACTATTAAGTACAAATACAATAAATGTTGTCATGCATGAAATATGAATTCACCAAATGAGCATTTATAGGAGCACTAGAAAAAGTTAGCCATTGTAAAATCACACATCAAGAATCTGAAGCATGCATATTTTATTTTATTCGTCATATTTTTAGGAAATATATCTCCTTGCATGCTAACACACAAAAACAAAAACATGCATATAGACAGATTGGAGTAATTCTCAAAGTTCTCTAGCTTATGGCCATGCATGTGTATCCCATATAGGCAGATTTGAATTGTTTTTGGGGCCACGCAGGTATATCTCATATTTTTTAGTACGCGCACTTACTTTTATCATTCGTGAGTATTATTATCCCTTGTTTGATACCAAACGTGCATCTTATGTCTGCTCTAAAGGTTGCCTTTTCACTTACTCGGTGACTACTAATGGTACAAAGTTGTTGAGAGCAGGTATCTACGTAATTTTACTCTGAAATAGCAAGAACACCGATAACTTACCCTTTATTGAAATTGATGGATGTGTTACCTGCCATGCATCTTATCCTCCACACTAAAGAACAAATGACGACAACATTCACCCTATATTAAGATGTTCAGAAGTGCGGCAAAGTTGTTTGGTAAGCTCTAGTAGCTCCGACATTTTACTGAAACCCTAGGATACAACTATGCCACCTTTTTCTCTTTATCATTATTCATGGATTTCACAAGATATGAAAATTGCTTGCTCACACCATCTGGGTTCAGCGCAAAGATTTTCATTTTGCACTTGTTTCTTCAATTTTTCTTCCCATCACTCGAGGAATTCTCGTGGGAGGTCTTGATTTACATTTCCCAAAAGCATATGTTACCAATAACTATGGAAATTGAAATATTACCTTCCTCCGTACTGCAATCCTACGCTGAAGTTTTTTCATTACATGGGGCATGTCCGTCCATAATGCTATTTCAAACTATCTAGACTAATCCTATCATGTACTTTTCCATGCATTTAAATTTGTACCTAAGGGAAGACGACTTTCTCGCCACTTCTAGATTTGCTTTTCTATATTCTCTCCGAAGGGATGTAATACAACATTGCTCAGAACGGACATGGTTGTTAATGTTTGTTACTGTACATAGGCAAAACCATAGAGCTACGTAATTAAACAAGTGGTATGCATGCGTAGAAACATATATGAAAATATCATTGTCCAAGAAGCTTATTGCTTAGTGTTTTGATGAGTAGATTTTATACTATATAGTTTTCCTATTCATGGTATGTTTTGGTGAGATTTTGAAGCTTTGTTATATATTTTAATTGTAGTACATGTGAATCTACTTTGAGCAAAAAGTAGTCAAATGAAGGAATTTTGGAGTAATTTCAATTGGAGTAGATTTGTGAGTCTTTCATGAGGATTGTTTCATAATTCCAGCAACCGTGGCGAAGAAAAGAAGGCCTAGCTCGTATTTTTCCCAGATTGACGTTTTTAGACATTTTAGGTATTTTGAAGGTCTAGATGGCATATTTTGAGGAAGGTTTCTTCTGAGGATTTGGTGGGGACGTATTCAGTTTTAAAAAGAGACATTCTGGGACCAAATCAAAATTGATATGGTCGGTCAAAAGTCTAATTTTCTTTACAATCCAAATTTGACTTTAAATAGGAAACCTTTTTATTTGCTAGTTTATTATTTTATTATGTTTCCTAGTTTTATTCTAAGACCTTTTTCTAGGTAGGATTTCATCTTGTAATATTATAAATAATGCTATTTAGCCATTAGGGTTATTTACGCATTATTCTAGAGAACTCGATTTAGAGGGCTTTTGACAATTCAAGTTTATTTACAAGGTGTTTTCTTTCATTATTCTATTTCAATAAAATTCCTTTGGTTTTATGATTATTTGTAACTAATTTCTTTTTCTAGGGCTAGGCCACGAGCCTTAGCATGACTATGTAGTCTTTATTTAATTGCTTATGATAATATTCATGCATACTTTGAATTATTAATCACTGTGTTTAAACTGTCTCTATATCTTAATGCTTAGCTACTATTAGGATATTTAGATAAGTAGTTGGATGCAATTCGGTTGGACTATCACCGAAGGATTGAGTATTGCTTCTTGTGGTTAATAATTGTAATTTCATTTAGGATGAATATCGCGTCTTAGGGGTTGCATGGTTTTTCAAAGGGTTTGCACAAAACTTAATGAGTCTTGTATGCTCATATTTGATCTGAGCATCACAGACGGATTGTATGTTAGTCATACGTTCTTGCTTGAATGGCAATAGGAGAATATGCATTAGGAAAACCTATGTAGGACTGTTGAGGTGACAGTAGAATCCTAGTGTTTCTTAATTTGATTTTCAAAAACTATTGGGATTATGGGATTATTGGAACTTTTGAAAAGATATTCTGATTTTTAATGTTTTGCATGGCTGGCAACTTGAAGGTGAAAGTTTTGTTTTTAGTTAATTTTTGTTTAAGTTACTAATTTGTTAGGCTTTATTTTTCCTTTTGAGTCTTGTTTTGCTTGAGGACAAGTTAAAAGCTAAGTTTGGGGGTACTTGATGAGTCAATTTTATATTATATATTTTTTCCTATTCTTGTTATGTTTTGGTGATTATTTTGTTGACGTTTTGATGCTTCGTTATATATTTGAATTGTAGTACATGCGAATCTAGTTTGACCAAAAATTAATCAAACGAAGGAATTTTGGAGTACTTCCAATTGGAGTAGATTTGTGAGTCTTTCATGATGATTGTGCCATAATTCCAGAATTTAACTACAAGCCGTTTCACTGTGGCGAAGAAAAGAAGGCCTAGCGCGCATCTGTTCCAGATTGACGTTTTTGGACATTTTAGGTATTTTGAAGGTCAAGATGGCATATTTTGAGGAAGGTTTCCACTGAGAATTTGTTGGGGATGTCTTCAGTTTTCAAAAGAGATTTTTTGGGACCAAATCAGAGTTGATGTGGTTAGTCAAAAGTTTGATTTTCTTTGCAGTCCGAATTTGACTTTAAACAGGAAACCATTTATGTGCTAGTTTATTATTTTATTATGTTTCCTAGTTATATTCTAAGACCTTTTTGTAGGTAAGATTTAATCTTGTAATAGTATAACTAAGGATGAATATCACGTCTTAGGGGTTGCATGATTTTTCAAAGGATTTTCACAAAACTTAATGAATCTTGCATGTTCATATTTGATCTGAAAATCACAGACGAATTGCATGTTAGATATACGTTTTTGCATGAATATCATGACGAGAATATGCATTAGGAAAACTTAACCTTCAAAGTTGCATGTGTAATTCATAAATAATTGATAAAACTATGTAGGATGGTTAAGGTGACGGCGGAACCCTAGTGTTTTCTCAATTTGATTTTCAAAAACTATTTTCTTTTATGTTTCTATGTTCTTGCCGGTTTCTCTAATCTTTTTAATTAAATTCGTTTTTTATATTTTAGATCATAAAATCAATCTTTTCCAAACTTTGCTTTCAAATAATTAATTAAGACTTAATTTTTACATAAATTATTCATTCAATCCCTGCACAGAACAACCTTGCTAGAGCCGACTATACTACCATTACCTTGTACTCTTGCAATTATTTTTAAGTTTTTTTATCCTACTTCTACAGGTGTTAAAAATCCTATCATATTTGATAGTATTATAAATATAATGTCTGTATACAATATAAGTGCAGGTATTCAGCAGAAAGAAGATTTGAGCTGTTTTTGTTGAGTGGTTACCTTGAGTTCTGAAGCAAGGTTCTGCAGTTGATGGTGCTCCCATCTCTGTTTGTTGAAACGATCGATAACTGATTCCATGCTGATAAGAAATTCATCGTGTATGGTCTTTAGATGCAACAATTAGGTATCTTGTGAAAACAGCGTCGTTATATTTAGGGTTCGTAAATTGGGGGTTACATTTAGGTTCTTAAATTAGAGTTTTTAGGGTTCTTAATTGGGGTTAGATTTAGGTTTTAAATTAGGCGAATGATTTTGGGCAGTGAGGTTAGATTAGGTTTTCTTAAATTGGGGGTTAGATTTAGGGTTCTTAAAATAGGGGTTCTTAAATTGGTGACGATTGTCATACTGTAGTCAAGTTTATGTCCAAGTGCTCAGGAAGGGTTATCATAGTGAGGGATAACAATAGGTTTCATAGGTTTGAGGATGGAAAGTGGACATGCGGAGATTAGTTCTGTAAACTTCCATGTGCTTCCCTTTGTTTTTCTTTTCTTTGTGATTGCACGTTGCTCTCTTCATAAAATATGCAGACATGAACACATCTAGAACATGGGTTGAGTGAGTTGGCATTTTTCATATTTCAAAATTTCGTTTTATGGAGAAAAGGTTAAGCAATTTGGGATTATTTTTCATCCAAATTTGAGTTTCCTGGAGAATGATATTGTGTTGTAAGTTCTTATATTCTAGATGGGTATTTATTTGCTCTCTTGAAGAAATTTGTTTTTCTTTTTTGGATACCGGGTGAGGTTTTTTGTCAACGAATACTTTCATTGCTAATAATGTCATTCTTTAACAAAAATACTTTCATATGATAAGATTGTCATTCTTGATTTTTTCAATTTTCAGGAGAAAAATCCACTAGCTTTTGGATGTACACTTTGGTCACTTGCATTACTTTATGGTAATTTTAATGACTATTTCCATAATTTTGTTACCTTCCATTGCTTTCTAGTATTGTTGTTTGACTTCAAGTTCAAGTGGTCTGCTCGAAAGTAGTCCCATGGATTTTGATATTGTTATGGTTGACTTGCTTTTTTAAGGTTTATCTGATGAGAGCTTACATATTAGAATTGGATGTTTCGGTTACTCTCTTTTCATTGGTTTTTTTATTGTATTCATTGACCAATACTATACTTCAATTTTTAAAAATAGAAGGTTATCATCTTCGCTTCTAGGGAGATGTAAAGAAGGTTATCAGTTATCATCTGCTTCCCTTTGTTTTAATTGTGTTATAGCACATGTTGTGTGTATTGGCGTGATATATTGGACTTTGTAACTCCTAAGATGTCTAATGCTTTCTTTTTCTGGCTTTGATGCTTGTATCACTGGTTATTGTTGAATATGTGCCATACTTTTTTGTTTCCATCCATTAACTTGGGTGCATGTTCTTAGTTTCTGCCTACCCTCGAGGAGCCAAATTGCTAGCTTGTGGCTTATTTATCATTTGAATTCCCTGACACACACAGAGCACGTACATACAGATTTTGCCTCCAACTACTTCCTTATGCTAGCTTCTTCATATAAGTTATAATTGATGGGTCTATATCCTATCTGAATTGATTACTTTGTGTATAGTATATTAGTTTTAAGTTTTGTTTCTGCCTAAATTGAATTGGGTTTAGAATTAGGGTTTTTAAATTTGTTCTAAATTTAATTTGAAATTATTAGCATGTGTACGGTAAGTTAAATCTTTGTGTACGAAACAAATTGATTTCCAATTTTGTAGATGTCACACCTCATTAGAACTTGGAGGGCGATGACTTCTACACTTAGTCCAATGACTACACCTACTATTGCCGCCACTGCTCTGGTAGAGATGGACTATAGGCCGGTCAATCCGGTTTACCCAGTTGGTCCTCCAGTCCCACAGACGCAGGCATCATCAACTTCTTCGGTGGCGTTGCCTATTAGCGACTGACCCCCGCACTACGGACCAGATGTCCCCATTGAGATCCACAACCGATGCCTCGGGTACACAGCTAGGTATACAATCCTAATTCACTCCCTCATTCCCATGTTAACTAAATTTTGTTATTTTAGGTTCAATTTGTTATGTCATGTCATGTAAGGATTAAAAAGTTTCCATTGTTTTCTCTTTTTTTGTTCCCAATTTCTTCGCTTTCAGAAATGGGTTTTGTCATGAAATCGAAATTGTGTGTATTGTGTAATTCATGTCTGTAAATTTTTATATTTTTGCAATTTTTTTGTTAATTTATGTGTCATTTCTTAGTTACTGAAATGGGTTTCTCACGAAATTGAAACGATAGTTCTGTGGAAGAGTTTTGATGATGAGGAAATGGCGAAAATGTTTAACTGGGAAATGAAAACGTTGGTAATTATCATGAAGCAAAGTATTTAGAGTCGTCGAAGTTTCAGTTGTGACTGTCAGAGTCTTACAAGTGTCAATGTGGATGAGGTTATATGGAATTGCTATAACAGCTTAGAATTCATTGCCAAGCCTGTTGCCAACAATGTCGAGAGCCTGTGTATACAAGCTCGAAAATTGGCTGTCTTGGATGGCAATTGTCACCATTTTTAGAAGTTTGTTGTGGTATTTGAAAACGCTCGAATTGGAAATATGTTCTAATTAGGAGAAAGAAAATAGCGGCCTCAAACAAAGAAGTAGCTATGATGCTAAGTAATTTTCAGGAGAAATAGAGGAAGAAAATGTATGCGAATGTTAACTAATTAGTTTTGTTATTTAGGTTCAATTTGTTAAGTTATGTCATGTAAGGATTAAAAAGTTGTCATCGTTCTGAACCTTTTATTAAACTGTTGTGATCATTGTGTTGGATGCATATAGTGTTTATATTATTTTCAGGGTTTTGGGAATATATTTTAATTATAGGGGAGGTTATGCCGAAATTTTAGTAGGATTTGTTATTAGTTTTGGGTTAATGATATTTTTTTCATCTCTTTGCAGTGAAGAAAAACACCTGGGGATCTTGTCGGTAATTGAAGACGGCGAAGGTCACTCGGGTGACCAACGGTTGTATCCCAATCGGATACGATGAGCGACATCGGGTAGTACCAACATCAGAGCAACATAGTGCATTGGCTCGTGCAGACCTTTTGCCCTATGTGGTGGAAGTCTTGGAAGGCTATGCCGGAGGAGACGAAGAACACGGTGCGCAACAAATTGTTTGTAAGTAGTGTTGCCTTTTTAATGTTTTTCATGTAAAATTTATATATTTATATTTATTACTATCTTTTATTACTAATACTTTCAAAATATTTGTTACATTGCAGACAAACTACAATTTGGGGAACATGGACGATGACATGTTTGGGTACCTTAATACGCTTTTCTCCAAACGCTACAAGCAGTGGAAGAGTGACCTGCACCAATGTTTCCAGCAATTTGATGATCCGCAGGTCGCTCTTGAGGAGGGTTGTCCTAAGGAGTTGGAGGACCGACAAGATAATTGGGTTTGGCTTTGCTGTCATTTTCAGGAACCAGGCTATGTGGTGCGTTTTTAATTACGACTTCTTTCACTTTACTTTTTTTAATTTTTACTAATATTGATTATTATTTTTTAAAATTTTCTTTAAGTATTACAACTAATACATTTATTTTTTTAATAACAGAAGAAGGCGAAGGTGAACAAGATCCACCATTCGAGTTCGAGGCCTTTCTCCTATAGGATAGAGGCGCGACGAAAGGTATATATTACATCTTTCATTTCCAATTTTAAAATATCGCTAATAATTTTTTTCTTACTAACATTTTCCTTATCTTTTTCGATTTCAAGAAGGTTCAAAATTTCCAGAGATCGACGTCTTTGCTGACGTTTATGTTCGGCCTGGAAATGAGTTGACCGAGTCCCTTCATGTAAGTAATTTCTTAAGCATTCAACATTTATACTAATTATTTCAAATTGTTTTCTATTAATAATCCATGTTTTTTTTCAAAGGTGACTATGGTGGAGAAGAGTCAATCGGTGCTTTAAGAGTCTGCCTCCCAACTTCCCTCGGACACGCTGATTGAGTTTGTGGATCCCCCTGAGGATGCAAGGTTTCACATCGTCACAGAGACGTTGGACCAAACTTTCAGTCGGAGGCCAGGGACTTATTGTCGGTTGATGGGAAATGCCAGGCTATGGGAGAGTAGAGCCTCGTCATCATCGTAGTCAAAGGGCCAGGTTACCGCTTTGACGCAAGAAGTCGCTGGCATGAGGAGTGAGTTGGCATCGTACAAGTCTCAAATGTCAATGCTTGTACAAACCCTCAATTCCTCCGGAATACATCTCCCCTGTTTTTCTGCACCATCGCCCTCACAGCCCTTCCACATCGAGTAAGCACAGCAATCAGGCCCGTCGACCTCCGACCCTGTCCCTAACCAGCAGCAAGATCCTTCGAACGACATTCCTATAGATTTTTTCGTTTTTTTTTCATAGTTTTGTTCCTGCTTTCTTTTAAAACTTTATATTTGTACGTACATTTTTATTTATATTATAAATAAAAATTATTTTTTTATTCATTAATTTGCTTTTTTTTTTTTGTCATTAGTATGAAATCTTTTTTTCTTTTTTTTTTTTAAATTTTCCTTTTATTCTATTTTTTTTAATAAAAATTACACTTGCGCGTAAAATTAAGCACGTCTTATAACTTCGTCGCGCATTACCACGCAGCTCTTACATTTTTCGTCGCGCAAACTTTTCGAGACGAACTAGTCACAAAGTGTACTTGTACCCTTTTATATCGTACGACAAAAACCTTCGTTCGTATAACTTTAGCGCGATGAGTAGTAGAGCGTTGTGCAATTTTTTTTTGTGCAAGGAATTTGAAATTTTTCTTCGCGCAATGTCTTTTTTCATGACCTTTGCGCGACAAAATACGGGCTATGATTTTCTGGTCGCCATAGTTTTTGTGCGACCTAATAATGATTTGCACGACAAAATCTTCCTTGTCGCGCTAACTGTTTAATTTAGTAGTGTGTGATGTGTGCCTTCTTAGTTCGATAATTAAGGTAAGTACCATTTGGAATCGGGCAAATTAATTGATAGAAACATAAACTAAATCATTTGGAATGTATTGTGAAGATATATGCATCAATTTTTGGTTGCAGACCTATTTGTCGGGCCTCTGAGAAAAGGGAAGGTGGGGAAAGTGTATTCCTGGTAATGAAAAGAAAAGGGAGAGCCAGTGATAGAAATTGGTGAGGATCCGATCTTTCAAACACCAATTCTTCCCTAAAAGTAAAAAATTCCATTGGGTTACTAATTCATGAACAAATGGGTGGAAATTGCAGCATTGATGTCAATATATAAACTTTCTTTTCAAAAGAAACAGTGACATATAGACTTTATGGGTATTGTAAATTATGTACATATTGTGATGTAAGTTTTATAGTTTGACATTTAAGTTGTTTTGTATTTTGCTACGAGTACTTAATGTTTTCATCTACTTTTTTATTTATTTATTTACATCTACTTACTATTGTTCATGGACTTTAGGTATAGGAACTTGCATCCAAAATCCCAAGTTGTTTGACAATTGCATTAATAACATTTAAATCATTACTTTACGCAAAATGAAAACGAAAAAGTTCCTCTTCGCACAATACATTTAAAATATTTCATGACAATTACAATGGAAAAAATGCTAACACAATACACCTTTATGGGCGCGTAGCGCCTGTGATGCAAAAATGCCTCTTGCACATACTAACATGTGTGCATAGAGGCTAGTGTGTGTGTGTGTGTGTGTAGTACAATGTGAGAAGCATTCATATGTTTATCTGTAACTTTTTTTTTCGTTTGGAAGTTTTTTAAAAGCAATTTCTTATCAGGTATAATGTCTTTCTGAATTTCTATGCATATAGACAAGGAAAGGTTCTACACAATCCATGACCACAAGACAGGAGGCAACCAAATACCCAAATAACATCTTCGGTTAATTCCACATGCTATATATAGATTCATAAAAAAATCACTATTTTATGCAATAATAACATTTTCGGGCAAGCAAACATCTTCACATGAGAACAATGTTTCGCTCCAAAGAAGATTAAAAGGGCGCAATAGCCGATATGTGTTGTCTGAATTAGTCCAATATAACAAGTCTACCTCAAATCTTTTGCTAGAACATGCAGCATATATATTGTGTGTCTATATATATATATATACAACCCAAAAAAATGTTCACAGGCAATATACACACATATATAGATTTGATTGATTGATTGATTGATTGAGAGAGAGAGAGAGAGAGAGAGAGAGAGAGAGAGAGAGAGATCTAACCTAGTGCTAGCATAATCGTAAAGCCTGCCAGTGCTAGAGAAGACAATCAATCCAACCTCAGCATCACAAAGGATTGATAGCTCCTTAGCCTTCTTAAGCAACCCATTTCTTCTTTTCGATGTCACTTGCCTGCTTGTCGAATTGTCAATCCTTCTAAACACAATCTTTCCTCTCCCCATTTCTTCTTTTCGATTTTTTCCTCAAAAAAGTAAGGTGCATAATAAACTGAAGAGAGCTTACATGGAAGAAACAAGCTATAGAGAAAACAGTAGCAGCTCCCCTCTTTCCTTAATTTCCTTAGATGTATGTACCTATAATTATAATTAAAATGCTTTATATGGAAAGCCACAGAGTCATTTCTGTACAAGTAGAAACCCAGTTTATTTGATAAAACGCGGTATGGACTGTGGAGGGAAACCGCCTAGTGGTTTAATGGCTTAACAGTGCCACGCTTTATGACATTTCGTCTGTTGAATCAACTGAAAATATGATTTTAGCCATTCCAACTTAATTTTCTTCATATAACCCTACATAACATTTTTACTCAAAGAAAACCCAATGACTAGGATCCACATAAGCAAATTCATTAATTTCATATTACTTCACACATATTTTACATTTTTCACATGCCTAAAATACCCCTATTACATATTTGATGTAGACAATTAATTGTAAGGAGAGAGTAAATGATTGTGCAACAAGAAAAAAAAAGACATTAATGTTAAAAATTTATTGCATATTAATTTTTTAGAAAGGCTTTGAATTTTCATAAAACTACTGGATTTAGTTTTTTTCACCCTACTCTTGAATACTTTTGAATTTATCCTTTTTTTTATTAATATATTAGAACATTGTATTTCATTATCGACATGCACATTAATTTACCTACAACAATTATACCATGGGTGTAATATAATATCTCTTTTTTACAATGATGCAAAATGATGTTTATACCAACAACAAAACGTGCCGAACATATGTACTAATACATGAAAAATAATTTACCTATATTAAGAAGAAATGTAGTTCGATGCATAGTATTAAAAATACTATGTTACACCCATGTTTATACAACAATGAAACGTGCCTAACATATCTAACAATACATGGAAAATAATTTACCTACAAGTTAGATAAATGTTATTTGGTTGGGTGTAGTATAGTTTTTTTTAATAATTGGAAAAATTAAATATAACTAGGTGTAGTGTAATTTTTTTTATATAATTAGAACAAATTAATTTACCTACCTACTATTTGAAATGTTCATTTCTAATGATGCAAAATGTTCATTACCTAACTACAAATTAATTTCCAATAATTTACCTACAACAATTATACCATGGGTGTAATGTAATATCTTTCTTTACAATGATACAAAATATTGTATGTACCAACAACAAGACGTGCCTAACATAAGTACTTGTACATGGAAAATAATTTACCTATAACAAAAGAAATGTTGTTTGATGTATAAAATCAACAATATTATGTTCCACTCATGTTTATACAACAACAAAACGTGTCTAACATATATAACAATACATAGAAAATAATTTACCTACAAGTTAGAGGAATGTTATTTGATTCAAAATATATAATATAGGTGTAGTATTATTTTTTTTTAAATAATTGGAACAAACTAATTTACCTACCAATTAATATGGGTAAAATTGCTACAAAATATATCACTAAAAAAAAGAAACTACTTTTCTTGTTTGACATGGATACGGTTAATGCAAACACTTTTTACATTTTATTTCACTTTTTCTACTACTTTTAATTTGGCATAAATTTAGGAATTTGGAAAATGGACCATAAAGTATGAGTGGCATGAGTGTAAATTGTATTAATAGGTCAATAGTGTTCCCATATATTTGCAAATTTTAAATTTGGGCTTAAATTGGATCTTTAAAGATAAATAAGTTTTTATCTAGAAATAATGAGTTGTAAGGGCCAAAATCTAAAGCACCCTTGAATCAAACAAAGGTATGTTGACCAATGTGAGCGAATCTCGTAAATATGGGTTTCTTATGTTTAACTCTTTTTTCTGTTTGAATAATAATTCAAGCAAAGGCTAGCGTTGGTATCAACTAATTTTAAGCATGAAATCATTTTTAGCTATTCTTAAGTGATGATGCATACACTGGCGGATCCATTAAGGGGCAAGGGGGGTCAGCTAACCCCCCGAACTTCGATGAACGTCCATAGATACCTTAAGTGCTGACCCTCCGAACTTCGGTGAATGTCCATGGATACCTTGAGTGTTGCCCTTTTGAAGATTAGAGTTGGCTTCATACTTGGCCTCCAACCGACTTCAGGCCTACCAAAATCTGATGAATGTCCATGAATACCTTGGGTGCTGCCCCTTGCTTACATTAACATGTCTGTAGTATGCATTTTCAAATGACTTTAGGCCTAACAAGACTTGATGAAATGACAATATGCATGTTATTTCTAATATAAAAAAATTTCACATTGCGCGCATTATTCTTACTGACCCCCCTAATATTATTTCCTGAATCTGCTGTATGTTTTGAATTGAGTTTATAATATTTATTTAGAATCTCGTAAATTTGAAGATACATGCTGTTTTTATATTATTCTAATTATTATTAAAGAACAAAAAAATAATTTAGGAATCTAAAGAGATAAGTGTAGATTATAACAACACTAAATGTATACGTCCATGTGTGAGTTTGAATGTTGTCACCGTTGATTATTTTATTTTTCGTTAATTAATTTCACATATATTAGTGGTTAAAAGGTACCACGCATTAATGAGACGTGAAAACTCTAACTTATGTAAGATTCAAGCTTGAATACGCTTCTAATTGAATTATTTAATGCCATACTTATTAACTCATTTGAACATGTAAAGGTTGAAACGCACATGAGTTAAGTTATAATATAAGAATAATTGGACCAAATTAAGAATCTTATCGTAAGTGTTCGCACTTTGTCTCTGTAATGTTCAAATACTCTGACGTGTGTGAAATTGATATATGTGGCAGTGGTGAAGACTTTTTGTAATATATAATTTTTCCGTTCACACCACCTGTTGTTTAAGTTTGTTTGAAAATGATTTGTTTTACAAACCTATAATTTGTCCTTTTTGTAATATATAATTTCCCGTTCACACGACCTTTTGTTTAAGTATGTTTGAAAATGATTTGTTTTACAAACCTAGGATTTGTTCTTTTTATAATATATAATTTCCCGTTCACACTACCTGTTGTTTAAGTATGTTTAAAAATGATTTGTTTTTGATGAAATTGAGGTTCCACCATAAAACCAATTGGCAATATGGGGAGTAGTCCAAGACCATATAAGCACATAGCAAACCTTGTCCCTCACCAATGTGGGACAACTCTCAACACGCCCCCGCACGTGTAGCAGATTTTCAAGCCTACACGTGGACAACAACCGGGTGACGTGGAGCGCGTGTGGCCGTTTGGCTTCACACAAGGATAAACCGCTCTGATACCATGATGAAATTGAGGTTCCACCATAAAACCAATTGGCAATATGGGGAGTAGTCCAAGACCATATAAGCACATAGCAAACCTTGTCCCTCACCAATGTGGGACAACTCTCAACAGTTTTACAAACCTAGGATTTGACTTCTACAAATCACGTAGAAGATACAAAAGGATCGAGGTCACTGGCCAAATGCCAGAACCCCTAAAAAGCACAAAGGATAGACTCGGTACTTAAGAATAGGTAAAAAGGACAAGTAGCGGAGCTGAAGTCGCCACCCTTACGAACCAAATATCCGTACAAATCATCGGTGAGGACATGAGAGTGGGGGTGGGCACGGTTTGGTTCAGTGCGGTTTTGAGTGAAACCGAAACCAAAATTTTTTGCGGTTCAGTTTGGTGCGGTTTTGAACCCAAAACCGAAATGAAACCAAACAGTTTGGTTCGGTTTGGTGCAGTTTCAAACGGTATCGGTTTGGTTTTTAAGAAAAAATGTACAATTTGCAATTTAACATATTAATAAGCATTTCCCAATAGCAATAGGAAAAAGACATTTTTTATGTAAACAATTAGTATGTTGCATGCAGTTGTGATGTTAAAACATGTTTGTGCAACAAAAGGGGTGTCCCTTACAATGTTTATCATAAAACTAGTTGAATAAATTTGAATTCATTAAACATGAGCGAAACTTTGATACTCGAATATGTGATATCATGCTTCAAATGAGTGGACTTCATTAGATCATTGTTTGACTCTTGATAACAAGATTAGTCCACCCTTGTACATATATGTGTGTGTGATAGTATAAAATAACAAAGGTCCATCAAGTTAATGAATGAAAGAAAGTGATGAATGATGATATTCTAGTGTGGTTGAGTCCCATACTAAGTGTATGGATTCTAACAAACAACCAATTAAAACATGAAATATAATATGAACATTTAATTAAATGTTTATTAATATTTGCGGTGCGGTTCGGTTTCAGTGCGGTTTTCAAAAGCCAAAACCGAAACCAAACCATTTTCTATGTTGCGGTTTGGTTTCAAAACCAAAACCGTTTCAAAACCGCAAAACCAAACCGTTCGGTGCGGTTCAATTTGGTTCGTGTTTCAGTTTCGGTTTTCGGTTCTAAGTGCCCACCCCTACATGAGAGACCATCAATGGAGAGGATATGAAGTAGAGCGGACCATATTCTATTGTATGTTGGAGTTTTGAGCTCCTTTAAGTCCCACATCGAGGAACTCAAGGGAACTTGAGGTCCTTATATTACTTTAGTTTTCTTTATTAGTGATTAGGTGTTGGACCATTTGGAATGGAGATTGAGACTTGGACCACTAATTGTGTGGATTAGGCTTGATGATTATACCATAATATTAATATTAATATAAATTAATATTAATTAATCAAGATAAGGGCCTTGGACCTTGGGGTACTTGGGGCCTAAGAATTAAAATTAATCTGATCAATTAGTTTTAGTTTCGAATTAAGTTCTTAATTACAATTAATTAAAAACGTTTTGATTAATAGACACAACTCTTCGGAAAGAGTTGTATAGCTTCAGATCAAGGTTTTAAAAAATGCTAGGCGCTAGTCGGGCGGCATGCGCCTAGGCGGATTTAGGTAAATTTCTTGTATATCTTGTAAATAAGTGCATATTGTCACTCACAAAAAATTATGCTTGTATGAAATCCATGAATAAGATAATAAAAGAATGATAAAAATGCAAAAAGAGTATCCAACAAGTCCAAAATTTAAAAACGCATTAAGCATATATGTCATATAACTATAGTGAGGAGTATTGTAATGTAGGAAGACACATGTACAACAAGTTCACAATTTAAAACAACATAAAATGCAAAATAGAAGGAAAATAAGGAAATATAGTAATGTAAGATACTTAATCTAAGTTTTTATTTTTTATTTTTTAAAATTTCAAAAATATAAAAAAAAAACGCCCAGCCGCCTAGCACCGCCTAGAGGCACTCCGATTTTTCCAGCCGTTTTGCACGAAATCGCCTCGGTTCCAAGTTAACCCGCCCAGCGCCTAGGCAGCCGCCTAGGCCCTTTTGTAAAACATTGCTTCAGATACATCCAAAAGGTATTTGAAGAGGTATGAAATAGCCTATATAATTGGAGTCATCAGTTCTATCGAAAATCATTTTTTCTTCTTCCTTCTCTTCCGTACAAACATTCAAGAGAGTAAACACACAAAGCAATTCGCTAGAATTCTATAATCCAGTGCGGGTTTTAGAATTAGGTAGTTGTATCTTGGTTGAGTAGACGTTGTAGAACCACAAGCACAAGAGTGGGACGAAAATACTGTTCAAAGGACATAGTTTTTGCGCTAGCCTCTACCTGTTGTAATCAAGTTAGTACCATTTTAATTCTTGTATTTATTTCTGTAATTTCATTCTGTATAGCAAGTATTTTTAGTTAATAAAGTATTAGAATTTCAAATTATGTTATTTATATTTATTTCTGAATTGTTCTCCAACAATATATTGTTACAATCTTGGGATATGATTTATTATTTCTTCTGCCTTTTATGAACACTTCCGTCAATCTACTCTATATATACACACACAAACAAACGAAACCATAACCACATATTTTTAATTTGAACTCAACCATATTTTTATCAATTCAAGAGGGTTTCTATAGCACTTGAACTAGACTCCAATGAATAAGGATCGAAAGGAGGGGGAGCGCACACTTGCTTTTGCAACTTTTAATGCCAGGATTTGCATGTGATTCCGTACAATTTGTCAAATTTCATGGAGCGCCACGCCACAGGTGAGCGACGCGAAAACAAAATTGATGAAATGCAGCTCGATCTGAAACGCAGTTATAAAAAGAAATTTGGGTTTTGAAGCTTCTCTCAGAGGGCAGCTAATTGTGATATTGCTAGATATATTCCGATTCAGTTAGAAATTCACCTAGAGATGTCTCCTCGTGTGTGTGTGTGCGCGCGCGTGTCTATATATATATATATATATATATATAAACTTTGAATGTGGTCCCTAACTCGCAATATTCTTTGACCTAAGCCTTGTTAATTTTCAATGACTTTGAATGTGGTCTCTAACTCTCAATATTCTTTGACCTAAGCCTTGTTAGTTTTCAATTTTTTATCGAAATCTTTGAAATTAATGTAATACTTTATTTCTATGTATATTACTATATTTTTAAAATTAAAAATTGAAATTTATAGTTGTTTATATTAATGAGATTTTAAATAAAAATCCATAATTTGTGGGAGTAAGAATATTAAAATATAAATTAAAATATAAATTAAAATATTGTGTGTATGTATATATAAGCATGGTACATTCATCAAAATTAACAAAAAAATTATTGTACCAAAACATGGGTACATTCTTCAAAACCACACAGAAAAAGTAAAAGATATTAGATTTAATAACATTAGTAAATTTCTTCAATTAAACTTGACATGGATACATTCTCAAATCAAAATAAAAGAATGTACCCATATAAGTTTAAAAATGGTTAGAAAAAAATTGAATAAATTTTATATAAAAAGAAGGTACATTTAACATATAACAAATTGGTATATTTAAGCATGCGTAAATTTTAAGATTAAAAATTTTTAAAAAAAATTACATGAATGGGTGCATATACGATTGAAAAATTGAAAAGATTTTTTAAAAAGCTAATTGGTACAAACTTATTCTAATTTTTTATTTATTTTAGAAATGTTTTGAATTAAAAATTAGTTAGGAGTTTAATAAAGGTGTGAGTATTAAAATCCTAAATTAATTATTAATTTTTATTTTAAAAAATTATGTAACTGACATGTAAATTCATTATTACATTAATGCTAGCATTTGGATCAAAATCTGAAAACTAATAAGGTTTCAGTCAATAAACATTAGTAACTAGGGACAAGAAATAATTTTTCATATATATATATAAATTAAGTACAATCTGGTAATGTTATGGATAGATATTCACAAACAAAAAGATGTCTCCTTGTACGGACATAATTGTTAAATTTTGAAAGGGTTCGCGAACAATAATTCAATGCCATTGCCTTATAGGAATAATTAACCATATATAGACTAGCTGAATTAGGTAATACAAGTGGTAGCCTTAATAAATGATCAAAAGTTTGTCTTATCTCAAAGCTTACCTTCAAAATTTGTGGAATTATATTTGAGGAAAAGCATGATAGAGAATCGATTGTTACTTAATGTTGGGAGACTTTTAGGTCAAGTTCGACTTAGACTTTCATACTAAGTTCCGAAATATCTCGAAATAATTAGCATGAGAAGGAGAGAGTTTGCATAGTGTACTAGGCCAAGTAATCTGGATTTCCTAGGGTTCTAAGAATGCTTCTCCTAACTGTAATGGTTGAAGGAAGGTTCAAGAAAGCCCAAGGTCACAAGAAGATGGTTCTTTTGAAGATCCAGACTGTTTGCACATAGGGAGTGATTTCCCTAGCTTGGTGTAGAACAACCTTGAATGCCTTCTCCCATTCTCCCCATCTCTCATTCTCACATTTTTCTCTCTGTTTAAACCTCTGTATTATTATTGTGGGACCGTGCTTTTTAGGGCTGGGGTAAAGTTGACCTGAATACAGTTACCTCAAAAGTTTGGTCATGAACTCACCGACTCTTAGCGAAACTGGATGACCATGCTTATTCCTAAAATCTAGGAATATACGTGCCGCAAGTAATCATAAACTGTAGGATCATGCAATATCTACTTCTAGATATCCTCTAGGATTCTTTCGACTTAGAACGAGGATCCTATCCTAAAAGGTCTCTCTCTTGATAGTATAAATACACCCGCCTAGGGTTCATCACAGGTAACGCAATCTAAACGCTTGAATTCTCTTGCCCATTGCTTGAATCTAAAACTATTCATTAACTTAACTATCAGATAACCTTTGGCCGACACATCCCCTGGTCTTAGGCTTGCTCATGGTTGTTTATTGTTTTGCAAGTAGTCGAGTTTGAGTACTTCCTTCACATGCGATGGTGCATGAATTTGGTTTCAATAATTGGTGCTTTCATGAACTCTTATTCCTCTTGGCCATATCACTACACAATCTGACATGTCTGATGGTTCAGTTAACAACGACGACCTCATCGCCCTCTAAAACAATGCAAACCAAGAATATGACAGGGTCACCGTCATAGACGAGATATGGGAATACGTCATGAAAATTTGTCTATCTTTGGAAAACATCCAACGAAGTCCGCTGGTCAGAGAGCATAGAAAACTCGCTAACATAAAAGCGCGTTTAGGAATCTGACTTGGAGGCTTTTTTTGCATCAAACCAGTTCATCCATATCATCACGCAATCATGTTCTTCCAAAACAATGGTTTTTATCTCGATATTTTTGCAGCCCTGATAACATGAACATTCACCATAATGCATGACCAAACTTTACATTTTTCGAATTTTAGATTCTACATAAATTGTGTATGCATTATATTCATAATTGTTGAATAATGTGAATTTGATATTGCCATGAATTGCATCAAATATATGTCCATGCATTAAATTATATAATATGCACTGAATTGAATTGAAAGAAAAAAAAAACAAAAGAAATCGGAAAAGGCAACCTGGGTTCTTCAAACCCATGACCTTGAGCCATTCAACCAAGCCTACAGCTTGGGTGGCCGAGTTGTGCCAAGCCGCGAGTCCCCAAGCCGGAGCCGAGGGCTCCAGGTTTAAAACCCAAAAACCCCGACGCATTCCATGACGTCTCCACTATTTCAGGTTAGTGTTCAGCCAATCCTCACCCACGGGTCATCATGTTTTGACGACTTGTAGTTCATCCCCGACACCGATTGACTGAGATTCCCTCAAATCTCGTCAGAATTTTTTTAATTTTCCGATTCATATTTCAAGGATTTTGGTAGAACGTTAAGATTTCTCAATCTCTGTTCATATTTGTGGTCTCCATTGACCCATGAACTCGTCCCGAACATCGTTGTCCCAAAGCACAGCTGCCTAAAGCGGTGGCACCGGCTTTCTTCCTCGGCGAATGCACCCAGCTACAGCTGAGGTGTCTTTGGACCCAACCTGAGCCTTATTGGGCTTTGTCTCTCAGCCTGTTTCCTTTTTCTTCTTTAAGCTCACCTGTAGCGGCTCGTTACCTTTGCTCAACCCATCTTTCATTTGTCGTGGGTTTGCAACCTAGCCAAACCCATTCCAGCCCAACTTTGGGCTTGGATCGCACAACTCAAATTTACGCAGCCCACCCGTGGGCTTTGGCCCATGATTTTGGGCCCCAAGCTTCAATTGTTTATTTTTTTTAGACAATTTGGGTTTTATATTTTTCACCCACACTTAAATTTGGCCCGAAGTCCAAATAATTAATTCAATTATAATTATAGACATGGAGTTCTATTTGCATATTTCCTTGTTGCATATTTCTATGTATATATTTGCATTTGTCCGCAGGAACATATGAACCTGAAGTTCATAATTATTTCAAAACCTGAAGTTTCAAACATGCCTTGTTTGAAAACCTGAAGTTTTCCTTAAAAACATCACCCATGAAAACCCGAAGTTTTTCATGCGAATTTAACCAATACATGTCTATTAGAACCTGAATGTTCTACTCCTATGTGAATGGATTGATTTTTTTTCTCCACTGCACTAATCACATCTTGTCCTTTATTTTGTGATAGGAACATGTCGAATTTGAACAAACTCGACTTCACCGCTTTGGATGACTCTAAAATGAACTACTGTCAGTTGGTCCAAGATGTGAAGCTCCACATCACTGCAAAGAATTTGCATCCTATCATTGAAGATGAGATAGACAACCCTGTTAGCGAAGCTGAGAAAGCCACTACCATGATCTTCATCTGAAGACATATTCATGACACACTACAAACTGAGTACCATACTGAGGAGGATAAACAAGCACTATGGGTCATTTTGGCTGATCGTTTTGATCACCAAAATGACATCTTCTTGCTTGCAGCAAGACATGACTAGTAGCATTTACACTTCCAAGACTTTAAGTTTGTGAATGAATATAATTCTGAAGTTTGTCGAATCAGATCACCTCTTAAGTTTTGTAATGAAACTTTAACCGAAGAGGATCTCCTGAAGAAGACCTATTCGACCTTCTCTGCTACTAATATTGTCATGCAGCAAAAATATAAAGCTTATAAGTTCACCAAGTTCTCAGATTTGATCTCTGTTTTACTTCTCGCTGGAAAGCAAAACCAACTGTTAATGAAGAATCATTAAGCTCGACCTACTGGGTGACTGATGTGCCTAAAACACACTATGGCACGAACCAATGCCCAAAACACCAAAAGAGGAGTGGAAAGGGCTGCCAGAAGCCACCTCATCATGGTCAACAGAGCCAAGGCCCATGTAAGGGAGGAAAACAAACCCCAAATCGTCCTAACCTCACTCCCAAGACCCTAAACTTCAAGAATAAGGGCAAAGCACCTGAAACCATGGATGCAGATAAATGTTATCGCTATGATTCAAAGGACCATTTGTCCCATGTTTGCAGAGCTCCCCAAAAGATTGTAGCTTCCCGTCATAAGAAGTTTGAATCCAACTTTATGCAAGTGGACAAACCGGAGAGTTCGAAGATGAAGGTTTCTGACTTTAAAGAGGCTATCACACTTATGGAAGATTAGAATCTTAGACATAAACTATTTTTTAGTTGAAATAAGACATTGAGGCCAAATTCCACAGTAGTGGCCGAACCCCCTCCTTGTTTTTTGGTTAAATTTTGAATAATTTTCCTTTATGTTTCGATTATTTGTTGGTGATTTTTTTTTGGATATTAAGTTTTTAATTAATTTCCGTCCTTGAATGCTTAAAATTATTTTGAATGGATATTTTTATTTAGAACATTGATGCATGTGACCGATTCAAATTAATTTTTCATTCTAGGTATGACTAGTGGGGAAGTTTGTTGTCTAGTAGATAGTGCAAGCACGTACACCATTTTACGTGAACGTATCTATTTCACTAACTTCGTACCTAATGATGCACCTCTAACAACCCTTTCAGGTCCATCCAACCTGATAGAAAGATATGGTAAGGCATGTATAATGTTGTCCAATGTTACAATTTTGACTATTGATAAGACAGTCTATTCTCCATGTTCCGGAAGAACGTTGTTGATCTTTAAGGACATTAGAGATAGTAATTACTACGTTGAAACCCACGTAGAAAACGGAGTTGAATTTCTGTGCATAACTTCCTATGAATATAGCCAGAAACGCATTATAGAGAAGATGGAGCGTATCCTGAGTTGTCTATATACTACAACCATACGCCTTATAGAGAGCCACTATGTGGTCAGCCTTACCTCTGGGATCTCGCATGAAATTACATTTTGGCATGATCGTTCGGGACATCCTAGATGAATAGTGATGCGCCGTATTCTCAAATCAACACACGGGCATCCATTAATCCGAAGTTTAGGTTCAATTCAAAAAATCACATGTCAAACGTACCAAGCTCTCGATTGCTACTTGGGGCTATGCAATATTGCACGCAGCCATGTTAGTCTACCTGAAGCTTATTACAACCCAACCATATAGCACCCTTCAGTTGGTTACCAGATACGAACTCGACATATCGCATTTGTGCATTTTTGGTTATGCGGTCTATGTGTCGATTTCGCTGCCCTTATGTACAAAAATGAGGCCTCAGTGAAGGATGAGAATCTACGTTAGATATGATTCTCTTTCGATTATTCGTTCCTTAGAACTTTTGACATGCAATTTGTTTACCGCTTGTTTCGTGGATTGTCACTTCTATGAGACAGCCTTCCCATTGTTAGGGGGAGATAAAAATGTCAATGTTCCTGAAGAACAATGTGAATTATCGTGGATGACTCCCACTTTGTCTCATTTAGATTCTCGCGCTGCTTAGTCTGAAATTGAAGTGCAACGCATATTAGATCTCCAGAGCATGCCAGATGCTTTCATCGATCTAGCACGAGTGACAAGATCACATATTCCATATGTGAATGTAACTACAAAGATAGATGTACCAAATGTACAACGAACTTCCCTCCTGGAGGCCCGGGACGCCAATTTGGCCAATCCACGTACATTAGTGGCTAGTTAATCATTTGCCCCTACACAAAAGTGTGGTAGACCTCTTGGTTCAAAGATTTCACACTCTTGAAAGAGGAAACCCACAACATAAGCTTCTGAAGAACCTACCATGAATCTGGCTGTCGCTTACTTATTCTATCGTGAAATTTTGGTTTATTATGCTAGCTTAAATGATGTGTGGTGTATAAATGAAATGATCGTTGACGATGCATTAGCATATGCGGTAGCTACTGAGATCATGTTGAGTGATGACATTAAACCGCGTTCCATTGATGAATGTTAACGTAGAACCAATTGATCAAATTGGAAACAAGCAATCCAAGTCGAACTCAATTCGCTTGCGAAATGTAAGGTGTTTGGACCTGTAGCTCATACTCCTCCACATGTGAAACCTGTTGGCTACAAGTGGGTTTTTGTTCGGCAGCATAATACAAAGCTCGTCTTGTTGCGCAAGGCTTCTCACAATGCCCCGAGATTGATTGTGATGAAACTTATTCACCCATTATGGATGTGATTACTTTTCACTACCTTATCAATTTGGTAGTTTCCGAAAAACTGAGTATGCAATTGATGGACGTAGTAACTGCGTATCTCTATAGGGATCTTGATATGAAAATTTATATGAAAGCTCCCGAGAGACTTACATTGACTGGATCAAATATTTCCAAACCCCGGAACACACTCTTAATTCGACTGAAGTGTTCACTCTGCGATTTGAAGCAATCTAGAAGAATATGGTATAATTGTCTGAGTGAGTATTTGACTAGTTAAGGATACGTGAACCACGAACTATACCCTTGTGTGTTCATTAAGAAGTCATATTCCGGTTTTGCGATGTTGCAGTATATGTTGATGACATTAACCTTATCAGAACTTCTGAAGAGTTCACGAGAACTGCCGCGCACCTAAAGTTAGAATTTAACATGAAAGATCTAGGAAAGACTCGATATTATCTTGATCTCGAGATAGAGCACCATTCAGATGAAATCTTAGTACATCAAACGAATTACACCCAGAAGGTGTTGCGTTGCTTTAACGAGGATAAAGCGAAGCCTTCCAGTACTTCTATGGTCGTTCGATCGTTAGATGAAAAACAAGATCCCTTTCGTCTGAAGGAGGATGATGAAGAGATTTTAGAGCCTGAAGTTCCTTTTCTAAATGCAATAGGCGCTTTATTGTTTTTAGCTTAATGCACTAAACCTGAAATCTCCTTCGTTGTTAATATTTTGGCAACACGTAGGCACTGGACTAGCGTGAAAGACATCTTCCGTTACCTTAAGGGTATTACGAATTTGGGCTTATTCTATCCATACAGATCCTTGAGTAATGCCACACCTCCTCTACTCGAGTTGATTCTCACCTTGTTGGTTATGCTGACGCATGATACTTATCTAATCAGCACAAGGCGCGCTTTCAAACAGGTTATGTCTTTACCGTTGGAGGCACCGTAATCTCTTGGAGGTCAACTAAACAGACCTTAGTTGCCACTTCGTCTAACCATGCTGAAATTCTCGCCTTACATGATGCAACTCAGGAATGCTTTTGGTTGAGAGCAGTTGTGGGCCATATTTGAAGTTCTTGCGATCTTTACCCCATTGTTGACGTCTTGAAGATGATTTATGAAGACAATGCAGCATGTATCGAACAACTCAAGAAGGGTTACATCAAATGAGACAACACCAAGCACATTGCACCGAAGTTCTCATTCTCACATAAAAAACAAGAGCATCAGAAGATTGAAGTCACACAAATCCGTTCACATGACAATCTAGCCGACCTCTTCACCAAATCACTACCGAAGGCGACGTTTCAGAAGCTTGTTCAAGGAATTGGTATGCGTAAACTTTCTGAGTTGTAACATTACTATTTCTTTTTGGAATTGTGATGGAGTCAACCTATTTAGAAGTAAGAACGTCTAGTCATACGTCTTAATGTTTTATCAGTTTTCTTAACTTTGAAAAATTAATTAAGTAAATTTGGTCCTAATTGGGTAAGGCATCATGAGGAATTCTTGAAAAATAAACATCGTCAAGAAAGGTTGACTATGCGAAAAATCAGGGAGGTAAGCAAGAAGGAATTTCCAAAAAGATTCAAGCAACATGTGAGTTGATATAACAGTCGCATTATTTACTTACTTTTTTACATTTTAATTATGACGTGTCTATAGTTGTCCTATCAATTTTTATCTTTGTTTGTACTTATTACAGATTAATTCAAGATGTCATGCTAAGGACATGTTGATATCTGAAAAGGCTTGCTAATTATCCTAGCATGCTTGTGACTAGATTCACATTATTAATGGGTTCAGATTTTGTATAAAATTTGTGGATGATAAGCATAAGAATCAAAATTGTGGTGTCTTTGTACCTACAAATATTTCTAGTGCAATTGGGCAAGTGGATTGTTTTGGTAAAGTGGTATATATGTTTGAGGTTAGATACTATAGTCCTACCGAGGCAGAAGATAGGGGTCGAGCTGTGATGCTGTATAAGTGCGAAATGGTTAATATTGAAACTCCAAGAAGTATGAAGACTGATCAATATAGATTTACTTCGGTGAACTTCAATCGATTGGGACTTGAAGAGGATCCTTTCATATTAGCTTCACTAGCTTACAAGTATTTTACGTGGAGGACACAATTGAAAAAGATTGGCATGTAGTTGTTCAAATGCAGCCGAGGGATTTGTTTGACGTATTGGAGGATAAGGATGCAATTGATAATTATGTTATACCAAATTTGGATGATTGGGTACTTGACAATGAAAATTTGCATACTAACATTGCCTGCCAAGTTCGTTAATTCAATCAATGACCACAATGAGCTAACGGATGATGGCATGGAATGATTTTATATCTTATTTTATACTTTTTAAGTATTGATTAGACTATAAATTTAGTACTGCGGTGACATTTTCATTCTCTAATTATCTCTTCGTTCCTTTATTGCATATTTGATATGTGGGCCATTTTCTTGTTCTTGGGACCAAAATAGGACAAACCGGCCATGCACACTCCATGCACACCATGCACACCATGCACACCATGCACAAAAGCGAAATGAAATACCCACATATAAATTATAAAACTCATAGCTCATGTGCATGTCCTTGTTCATGTCGTGTACATGTAGCATACATACAGTGTATATACTTCATATTTTTAACTCGTTCACGCAAAACATGATTTTTCCTTCCCCATCACTACCAATTTATCCTTCTCTATCGTCCATCCCACCTCCCTATCTGCTAGTTTCGCATCCCGATGTTCTACAATTTCGCATCCCCTTCAATCCCACCACTAACCTTTCAATGGATAACAACTATGCCGTGTTCCCAGAAAATGAAGGTAAATTGGGGGCCCTATCAACTCGTTCAAGCATGTACCACAACTATGAAACAAAGATGACCACGTTAATAAGAAAGAATGGAATCTTGGAATGCGCATTCGAACCCCACCAGAAGTTGTTCTCCTTGACACAAACCATGGAACAAATGTACACAGCGTGAAAAATTGACAAATTGACTCAATAAGGTCACCAAATTAGGGGGAATCGAAACTAGAAATGGAGAGAAATGAGGAATTTTTATAGTGATCGAAATGGGGTAGATTGACTCTAGTGATGAGATGGAAGATAATTGGGTCAGATACTGGAGGCCAACACGCTTCGAGACAGCCTGCATCGTGATCACAGCCGCAGTTTCTTTAGAGTGAGTGAAAGAGAGACCTGTTGGATGAAGAAGATGGGTGGGATCAGTACTGAGTCGAGTTTTGACTGGGATGAACGTAATAACTCATTTATACGGGAGAGCAATTTGGTCATTTTAAGTTTTAGAAAAATCCTATTTTTATCATATTGTTGTGCATGTCGTGTGCATGTTATGTGCATATCCCAAAAATCCTATTTCGGTCCCAAGATTAAGGAAATGGCCTGTTTCAGTCAATTCTCCTAAATTTTATCTATTAATGGACTAAAATATTAGAGACATATACACAAGAAAAACTCTACATGAACCCATGCCATAAAAAAAACACAATCAGCAAACCATTGAACTTTTTTTTAATAAGTATTCCTATCGAATAAAAGAGCATTGGAGTTGGATTTATCCGACATGATTTTTCCCACCAATGTTAAATTTTGCTCAGGAAATTGCCCCTAGTTTACACAAAATAGAAGTAATGTTGGTTCGTATCTAATGCCACTAAGCAGTAATGTTGGTTATTGTTGGAACCAGAATCGTGCATATCCGCGGACAAAGGCGAAATCAGTCAAACTAGCCCATAATCTCTGATGAAGGAAGAATGAGGTTAATTGGGGGGTGTGGTTGAATCTGAGAAGGACTGCCTACATATCTTTGGGAAGAAGAATCAAACCACAAGTATAGTTCTATGGAAGAATGAAGTAAACCATCCTTGACAAATAACCTATAGCAGGTCGTTGGGAGATGAGTTCTTCGCGCACGTGTCTACGCGTAGACGGCGATGTAAGAACCTCTGCTAGGCATCAAGAAAATATGTGTGTAGTAAAGAATATAAGACTTGGAGAGAGAAATATGTGATGTCTATATGTCTGAAAAAGAGATATTTGAATGTAAGTGGATGTCTATGATAGTCTTCTAGAGAATGAAGTGATCAGCGTAAAAAGAGATAGATCTAAGAAATAGAGATCGAAACCCCTTGATAAATACCCAAGCTCATGTATTTATAGAGATCTTAAGAGTTCTTGTATCGCGAGACTATCTAGGAGGAAATCTAGGATAAGATACCCAATCTTCCTTGAATAATGATTATATTGCCTAATATCTAAGATATCCTAATTTGACTTTAACTAGGGTTTCCTTTACTTGGGAGACAAGTAATATCTTTAATAGGCCTAAACCTATCCTGCCAGGCTCGATCCATAGGCTTCGGGCATTCCGATCATTCTCTCCATGTGTCATAGGCCCAAAATATCACGGTCCCACAAGTGCCCCTAACTATGCTTTTCAGAATGTGCTCTGCTTTGAAGATGGATGGTATATAATAGACCGTGAGTGAGTCATCCTAGAATAACTTTTCTAGAATGTGTGTTAAAATGGCTTTCGAACTTCTTGTTGATTTGGAGCTAGCCAAGTCCAGCTATTCATGGTCGCTGGTCTTTTAATGGTTTGATCTTTTAGAGTCCCAAACCATATTGTAAACCCCTGGTTAGAGTTCCCGATGCATAGTTGAAACGTTGGATGTGAGGTGGATTATGCCAATATATTCCTAGAAGAACTTAGATGCAGTGGGAATATTCTTCTAAGTTTGTTTTACTCAAGTCATTAAGCATGTTAAATTAAAACACTTGAAACTTTTCATCATTTGCTTCCTAATCATGAAATATAGTTTAATTTGTCAATATTTCTAAAGTAAGTTAGAAAAGATTTCCTTCTCAATCCGAATTGCTGATTTATCCCTAATGAATCTTAAACAAAAGTTCGTCAGGGACTTAGTCGTCTACATGTAGGTTAGAAACAATTATTGAATCCTTTTATCAGACCTTATACGTTGGACCTGAGCGTTTTTTATTGGACTACACTTAGCTGGCTTGGCTAAGGCATTTTCAAGTATCGGAGCTCCGTTGGAATAAAATTCCTCTTGAGGATTTCTTAGTTTGGATGCCTCATTTGGATTTGCTTAACACATGGTGTTGCAGACATACTTGACTTAGTACACTGGTCCGAGATAGAAGTAGTCATTCTTAGGGTTAGAGTTCAGAGCCAGAGCCACCCTCAGATGATTTTTGGATCGCTCTTTCGATTATTCCCTCGAATGGTGTAGGGCTTAGGTTTGAATGTTATAACTCATAACTTTTCTGGTTGTATAATGTTTCTGGAAGTCGGATGGTGCATTGAATTTTTGGGTTAGGACGCTATGTGCATGTGCCCTTAACCCGCCAATCATAATTGCGCTTATTTCGACTCGAGCCTCTCAAGTTGTTAACCGTACAATATGAGATGGGCTTAACAGAGACTCCTTTGACCATTTTGAATTTTTAGACTTGCATTTGTGCGACGTTTCAAAGTTCTTCATAATTCTGGAATTTAGGGTGTTCCATGTACTGTAGTGAATAGTGTAAGAAAGAAAAAACAATGGTGTGAGAGGATCTAAAAAGACCATTTCCCAGCTTTGGGTTTTCTGTCTTGGACATGCATTTAATCATGCATATATTATAAAAGTACTTATCTCTTGGAGCGATACCACGGTTTAAACCAAGGTTGTCCACCTGTCAGATGGGCCTTCAAGTTGTTTTCCTCGTTTGTCTTTGGTGATGCCTTTGAGAATTCCAGAGGATATCAAAGGATATATGTTGTGTCCTCTTAGAAGTGTGATTACTTAAGGCATATGCCAACTCCTAGATTGTAGGAACTCCAAGACTTATACAAAATCTATTAATTCCTTGCTAGATTAGGTTTTCGTGTCTTGTGGAACAAGCATGGTCATTCTAGGGAAGTCACTTGAATTTCGTCTAATGATCCAAACAGGATGATGGTGGCATCATAGCTCTGTTTGATTCAGAGCTGTTAAGTCCATCACCAGACTATGAAAAGGCTTCTTACTTCAATCAGCTTTACTCCGAATGATTTCAGAGTAAGGTAAAGTAATTTACCGTTCGCACTTCTTCAAGTGTGAGAATCTGGATTATAACTGCCATGTGGTGTAGGAGTCGTTCAGATTTAAGAAATTTTTCTTCTTACTCCGTATGGTCGGCTCCCTGTCCTTTTCCATTACAAGCTAGTAGTGAAGGAGGACAAATGTTAAGTTGTCATGCAATGCTTTGTGGATGACTTGAATTGGTTGAAACCTTTAGGTTAACCATTGACTTGATCATGATTCTGTGTATCCTAAACTTGTAAGTTGTTATGGCACATTGCACATCGTTTGATATGAATTACGAGGAAGAACTTGAGGCATTCCGTAGAAAATTCCAGCCTGCACTATAAATGGTAACATGACAATAATGTTTTCCACGTAACTCGAAATTGAGTTCCGCAAAATTCTGCAGAAATCTAACTTGCATATGTTCATGATGATATATGGTAAAGAACCTAGTTTTCTCCAAGCAAGTACAGTTTAATCTGGGAAGTTGTCTGTGCTGCTGCAATGTGCTGCTTGTGCTAGCTTGTTGTTCAGCTGCTTAGTGTGTAAGTTTTGAGACCGTTCTTTCTTCTAGAAAATTTTGTAAAATTATTATTATTATTATAGCTAGACTTCTTATCTTTCTAGAAATATGTGGCATGTCATGGAAAAATATCGGGAAGGTCTTGAAATCTTCATTTTCCCATAGCTGCGCAATTCTGACTAAAATGCAGCTTCGTCTGACTTCCTACATAAAACTGGAAATATTGGTTTGTAGAACATTTTGAAACTTTGACACAATCACTTTAGGCTTCTTAACTTTTGTCTCTAACTAGACTTGTGTCGAAATTCATCTAGGAAGTTGAATTTTCGTTGAAAATCATTCAAGTGCGCAGAATGGGTTTTAGGCATGATTATGTTGCCCCTGTTAGAGTGTTGATGGACTACTGAGTTGCGTATAGACTTTAGTCGAGAGATCTATGGGTTAACTTGTGATGAGGTGTTGGTCCACACGTGGCCAAACCTGCCTTTGCTCCCTTGCATGGACATATTTCACTCTAAGTCATTTTTGTAATTCTTTGTACTGTAACGTGATCATTGTGTTGCATTGTCGACGCATCGTAATTCATATTTGAGTTCGGAACTCCAACAAAACTTGATCTTAGTTCCAAAGTTTAACTTTTACACCTTTTCTAGGGGTAACCTTCCCCTAGTGTACTTCTCCTCGTTTTGAGACTCTGTTATGCTCGTCAGAGAGGTTGTGTCGTTGTCAGGATTACTGGCTCCATCGAAATGGTGTTGGACTGAATTTGTCCGATGCCACTGGATCTGTTTTTTTGTTCCTCTAGGAAAATACAAGCCTTGGGATAAAACTCTTATTCACATCATATGGAGTTGGGCTTCGTGATTCTTCAATCCATCATAAAGTAATTGTGATCGTCGTCCTTGTTTTTGTTGCCACTCGTGGATAAGATTTTTACCATCAAATCAATTCTAATTTGGTCTAAAAAAATCTCTTTTTAAAGCTTAAGACGTCTTCAACAAATCTTCAGAAGGAACCTTTCTCGAAATATGCCACCTTAACCTTCAAAATACGCAAAACGCCTAAAAAAAGCCAATTTGGAAAAGCTACACCCTGGACCTTGTTTTCTTTTCCATGGTCAAATGGCTTGGAGTTAAATTATGGAATTGTGACATAATTATCTTGAAAGGCTCACAAATCCACTCCAATTGAAATTAATCCAAATTTCCTTTGTTTTATCGCTTTTTACCCAAAGTAGATTCACATGTCTATAGAGTAATTTGGACCGGGGAATATGAAATCACTCTTCCCTTGATGCCATTATGTTTCTTGGGCCCTAATCTCCTTCCCGCTTTCCTTATATTTTCTCATTCTTCTTCCTGCGCCCTAGTCGCTTTCCCTATTTTCTTTTCCTTCCCCGCTGCACTCTCATTCCCCTTCTCCTTCCCCGATGCACTCCCCTTCCCCATTGCATTCTTCTTCTTCACTACACTTGTCCTTCAATCTCCCTGGATGAACAATTTGAGGAGCAACAACCTGAAAGTGGTGCGTTTTAGATTATTTGTATCACATCGAGTTTGTGCTTTGAATTTGATTATGTTATTAACTCGAGTTTGTGTTTTGAATTTTAATTTATTAAATATTATTCTCAAATATTTTAAAATAAGTGTATAACTAGAGATTATGTTTAAGACTAGAGATTATGCTCAAATGTTATGGTCAAATATGTTTTGGATTGGAGATGCCTTGTCAAATATTATGCATATATTGAAAATTGCTCTTTGTTTAGGTCTTTTATGTATGTTTTGTTTTTGTAAATATATATCACAAATGTTTGTTTTTATTAATAAGGAACAATGCCTCAACAAAGAACTCGTGAGTGTGGAAAAATAAAATGGTCAGGAAAACAAAATTGTGCATTTGATTCGACTGGAATATGTGTTAGTTTCGATAATGTCAACTTTTTTAATTTATTGCGTTTGAGGTCAAGGATCCCTAAAATCTTCCTTTGATGTGTGGTATTTGGAGCTGCTAGCCATATCCATCGATTATTTTGAAAGTTTGGTCAACATGTATATGAACACCTATTCGATGTAATGTGATATTCGCAAGTGTCACGAAGCCAATTTCAGGATGATCCCTTAGTCTAAGGATAAATCTCTCAGGATCTACCTAAAGCGCTTCTGAGCAAAGTTGGCAGAAGTAGAAAAAGTTGATGATAAGTTGGCCACGATGGCGTTTAAACGGGGTGTGTATGTCTATTCACCCTTTCTCATAAATTAGACAAAAGAAAGTATGATTATGCCACCTAGGCAGAATGCTTTGACATTGTAGACAATCTAATTGACTGGAATGAAAAGCGTAAAAGAACGATAACCGAACCAGATTACATAAGGAAGATTGATTAGAGAATGGTTGACGGAGATACTTCATGTCCTTTTCTGCAACATGCTGCAAAAGAGGACATCAGGACAAGCAGACCCAGTTTTGTTCTAAACACCACCATCAACAACATTCTCCACATCTTAAAGGACAAGCCATTCCTCAGATGCCCAAAGCTGCTCCCGGAGCACTTAGCAAGGAAAAATCCAAGAGAGTGATGCTCTCTCCACAAGAGAACTAGCCATGCCACAAGAAGCTGCCGAGTGTTGAGGGATCACATTGAAGAACTCTTGGATCAAGGACACTGTTGGGAATTCGTCAGAGACAAAGCAAGGAAAGAAGGCTTAGTCGAACCCAATGAAAGGGATTGATTAGACCAACACACTGATGATGAATATCGACGACCAGTGAAGAAGCCTACCCTTAACATAAACTGTATTTGTAACAAATTTGGGAACCGCTGTGAGTGGTGGTTGATCATAAACTCGAGCAACCTGCAACAGTAAACAATCATGAGCAAGCTTAGGACCGGGGAGGGGGTGTGTGTGTATCGGCTAAAGGCTCTCCGAATGTCAAGCTAATGAATGATTTTAAACTCAAGCAGTGGGCAAGAGAATTGAAGTTTTTTTTTTTATTGCATTACCATAACTGAACCCTCCCAGACCCTACGTAAAGCGGGAGCCTTGTGCACTGGGTACGACCTTTTACCATAACTGAACCCTAGATGAGTGTATTTATACCATAGGGAATGAGACTTTTTTAGGATAGATTCATCGTTCTAAGACGAGAAAATCCTAGAGGATATCTAGGAGTAGATATTGCATCATCTTAGGAGTTATGATTACTTGCGACACATTTCAATTCCTAGATTGTAAAAACTCCAAGACTTATAGAATCTGATTGTGTCCATATCCGGATCAGATCGCGTGTCTTATGGAACAAGCATGGTCATCTAGCGGAATCGCTAGTACTCTGCCTATTGCCCTAGACTAGAGTGATGGTGGCACCGTTACTTCATCTAATACAGCTCCACCTGGGGCTAGTGAGTCTATGACCTAACTTATGAGGTGATTGTATTCGGATCAGCCTTGCTATAACCCTGGAAAATCATGGTCCCATAATTACCCTTAACAATTCATCTGAGAGACAACCTATTCCCCTTGAAGATGAATTGTTATACGAAGACCATGCCTTTCGAAGTAAGTTAGAGTACGTACCATTTAGTCTTCAATCTTTATACACGTGTGATCTTATTCTTGGCGTTTTGATGTGGAGGCATTTCAAACTCAGACGTGCAACCTTCAACATCATGCCAAAAAGTTCGTAATGATGAGATTCTTTACCTTGTGCCGTGTGCACGAGAAACAAGAAATTTTCTTTGATATTCTTCATAATTTTGACCATCAAATTAAAAGATCCCAGCGCGAGTCGGTCTAGATTCGATGACTAGATGATTTTGTTGAATGACACTTATATATCCTCGGATCTTTCCCGTCCACTTTACAAAAACTTTCAAATCCCTTGCTGGAAAAAATTTTAAAATTTTTTTTAAAAAAAAGGCTTCAATTTCCTTGTCGTGCCAATTTTGAAACACTTCTTTGAAGCTCATCACATGGCGTCTTCAAGCAGCAAACCTAAGTTAGACAAGATTTTGCCCTACAATCCTCCACTAACGAGGGTTTGTAGTCGAGAAAAGGGAAGCCTTTCTTGAGAATCATCAAGATATTATGAATAATTGTAAAGTCTTTTGGGGACCTAGTCACAACAACAACAACAACAATAAAGCTGTATCCACTAAGTGGGGTTGGCTGTATGAATCCTAGAATGCCGCTATGCTCGGTTTTGTACCAAGTTTTCCATTAGCTTCAAGTACTCCATATCTTTTCTCGTTTCTTTCCAAGCCTTTTTTGGTCTTCCTCTACCCCTTTTGCCTTGATCTTCCAACTCATAATCGCATTTCTAACTGGAGCAACTATAAATCTTTGGTTCACATGTCCAAATGACCTTAACTGATTTTCTCTCATCTAATCTCCAATTGCGGCCACCGTCCTTAACTCAAATATCCTCATTCTTAATCCTATCATTTCTCGTGTGGCCACACATTCAATGACCATCCTCATCTCCGCTACTCTCATTTTTTGCATGTGTTGCTTTTTGACCCCCAACATTTCGTGCCATAAAGCACTATTGGCTTTATTGTCGTCCTATAAAACTTTCCTTGACTTTTAGAGACATATGATGATCACACAAACACACCTGATCCACTCTTCCACTTCATCCATCTAGCTTATATTATATGGTTGAGATCTCCATCTAATTCTCTGTTCTTTTGCAAGTTAGATCTAAGATAATGTAAACATTCACTCTTTGGTACTTCCTAATCTCCAATCCTCACCCCTATTTCATTTGGATCCTCATTTCCACTGAACTTACACTCCATATGCTATGTCTTTGACCTACTTAGGCAAAGACCTTTAAATTACCCTTCCTCTAAGGAGAGATAAAAGTTCGGAGTGGAGAGAGATTTATATTACTATAAAAGATGGATGACCTGTGAGTGAGGGAAGGAAGGAAAAAAAAAAGAAAGCAAAACTCGATTTGTGTGATATTACATACTGCACCTAATTTTATTTTGTGATATATAACCAAATTATCTTTTTACACTCTTTTAATTTACAAATTTTTATATTAATAATTAATTTAGATTAAAACTCTGTCTGTGTAATTTTATCTTACACTGCTGGTCCTAAGCTCGAATAAAGGAAGAAGAGGAATGTGTTAGGTAGTCAACTGTCGGCACTACATTTTTCACGTCGAATCTCTGTGATAATAAATCCTCAACAAATTTGCGCTAAAATTAGGTCGTTAGCCAAAAGGATGCTCTGTGTGGTCCGGGGATAATGATAAGTGAGCAAGGGTCATTGTATCTCTATCGGAGCTTGAATGTAGTGTTAATTGAACAAAGGCGCTATAGGAACTTCTTTTTGAATAACTCCACTCAAAGTTGTTTGGAAGCATCTGATGACATCAAATTTATCTAGGACACGCAAAACAAGTTTTTTTACCTTACTGGAGACAGGTGAGGTCAAAGAAGCTAAGACATGAAGGTAAAGTTCAAGAGAGTAGAATGCGTTCAGGAATGTGGAATATAGTAACCTTAACGGGAAAATCTAAGAAATTAGTAGAAGTTATGGTGAAGAGAAGGATAAGTATAATGTGCCTTCACAAAACTAAGTGGGTTGGTTTTAAACTTTCGTATTCAGGCACAAACAGATCGAAAAACAGTGTTGGCATCATCATGGATAGGACTTTAGCAAAAGATGGTGTAATGTTATGATTAGACAAGAGCTCATCAATGTGATTGATGCGTATGCACCTCAAGAAGGGTTGAATAAAAATCTGAAGGTGAATTTTGGAAGATCTTGGAGAATTGGTTCAAGGAATCTATTGGATGGAGAAATTCAGAGGAGATAATTTAAACGGACATGTTGGCAAGGAGACAAGCAACTGTAGAGGTTTCCATGGTGGCCATGGTTTTGGAAAGAAACGAGGAGGAGGAAGCCATTTTGGATTTTGGTATAGCATGCGATTTCTTTCAAGTTAATACCTTCTTTAAAAAAAAAAAAAGAGGAGCATGTGATCACTTAAAAGAGTGGGTTATAAAAAACACAAATAGATTTCTTTTTAATGAGAAAAATGGATCGTATAACTTGTAAAGATTGCTATGTTATATCAAAGGGAGCTGGGCTACCAACATCAACTGCACTAAGAACTTGTGAAGCAGAAATTGAAAGAAGTATGAGTAGCATATATATCCAAGCAATAAAGGATATGTATGATGGAGCAACAACTGTAGCAAGAACTCATGAAAGAGAAACTAAAAGCTTTCCCGTAACCATAGAGTTACACCAACTCTTAGTTTTAAGTAATTACCTTCTTGCATTGGTAATGAACGAGTTAACGAGACTTATTGAAGATGATATCTCATGGTGTATGCTTTTTGGAGATGATATAATGCTAATAGATAAATCGTATGAGAGAGTAAATGCGAAACTTAACCTTTGACGATAAGTGTTGGAATCTAAAGGTCTCACCTAAGTAGGTCAAACACAGAGTATATGGAGTACAAGTTTGTGGGAATAAGGATCCAAATGAGATAAGGGCAAGGATTGATGATTATGAAGTACCAAAGAGTGAACACTTTTGTTATATTGGATTCATCTTGCAAAAACATGGAGAATTAGATGGAAATTTTAACTATAGAATACAAGTTGGATGAATGAAGTAGAAGAATGCATCGGGTGTTATGCGATCGTAATATGCCACTAAAGCTCTAGGGAAATTTTTATAGGATGACAATAAGGCCAATAATGTATTATGAAATGAAATGTTGGGCGATTAAAGAGCAGCATGTGCAAAAAAATTAGTGTAGAGAGATGAGAATGCTTTGTTGGATGTATAGGCACTCAAGAAATGATAGGATTAAGAATAAGGATATCCAAGATAAAGTAGAAATGGCCGCAATTGAAGATAAGCTAAGAGAAAATTGGTTAAGGTAGTTTAGACATATAAGCTAAAGACCTATAGATACTTCTGTTAAAAGATGCTACTATGAAACGAAGGGTCAAAACGAAATGGGTAAAGGAAGGAAGATATAAGAAGACTTGAAAATAGACTTTCAGAAAATATAGAGAGAATTTGAAGATAATGGAAAACTTGTCGCAAACAGAGCATAAAGGTATTTTTAATATGCCATATTGGCGGCCAATGCGACTCTATAGTGAATTTGACTTGAAAACTGACCTCACTCGTGCACTTTGTACTCTAAACTAGTATCCGTTTCGGGCCCAAGTTACATGGGCTCATGAAATCAAGTGTGTCAAATGAAACATCCCAACCCAACGAACCGTTGCCATACTCACCGACAAGTAAGTTCATATGATAAGATTACCACTACAATGTCCCAATCCAACCAATACAAGTCCGGGTACACCGTAATATCATGAATCCTGGTAGCAGACAATCAGTTTTCCTCACCACCGTCACTGTTCTTGAGATATTATTTCTCTCTTTATGACACAAGGAACGCTCCTTCTGGTTCCATCGGAATTCAGGCTCTTCGTTGCCTGTTGATGATACGATCCAATTCTCAATTCCCTTGATCAACCTGCAAGTAACACAGAGAATAAAGAGGGAGAGGGAAGGGAGAGAGAGCAGAGCTCTTGAATTGTTTTTTTTTTTTTTTTGTTATATTTCTTTTTATCAAATTAACCATTGGGCAAAACCATTACACATTGGACCATTTATAATACTAAGAACCCCACTGCTAGCTAGCAGAATCTAACAAACTTTCCTAATTATTTGTAATAGTCTCATTTAACTAACTAATTCAATGACTAACTATGATTAAGCTAATCAGGGTCATAACATTGCCTACCCCTTAAGAACAACCTTGTCCTCAAGGTTAAAATCAGGATCATAACATTGCTTACCCCTTAAGAACAACCTTATCCTCAAGGATAAAATGAAGAACTGGTTGCACTTTCCCAATTGCTTGCTTTTGCATAACATACTCCTATTTTCAACCTTTGCAGTTGCTTTTCCCAAAAAAGATTTCTGCTCATATTGTCAAATGGAGACCCTCCAGGGACTTGCAACCCATCTTCTGATGCTGCATCACCAATAATGGTAGTGGAGTCCTTAAGGATTATCACATTTCTGACCAAACCAAGCTGCTCAACTGAAGTGTTCTCAACTAATAGACTCAGATCTCCGGCTCCCAAAACAACATCCACATTTGCTTCCTGAGTTTTGTTTGAACTAGATAGGATGGATTTACCAATCATCAACAACTGAGATATCACAGAACACTACCATTCTGGCAATCTATGAGGCCCCTCTGAGTGAAGTCTCTCCAAACTTATAGTGGTACTACGAATTAAATTGTTAACAACATGTTCTGCCAATGCACTTTCAAACCCAGTCGCCATATCCACAGCCTTGCTCACGCTTAAATCATGCAAACTCTTCATCTCATCACTATATCCACCATCTCCAGTTTTTTTATTTTTGCCTTTATTCAAAGCTTCAACACTTTTATCCATTTGTATCATAAAACTACTCAACTTGGTTATCTTTGTAACCCCATTAAGCCACTCTGCCTTGACAGCTTTAAAATAGAGTATCATCTTAACAATTTTAGCCGTTGCATCTCCCAGATCCCGTAAAGGCCGAAAGTCAAGGTTACAAGTGAAAAACAGAGATAACTCAGCATGAAAATCAATAGCTAAGGAACCAAAATTGCTTTCCAGGTGACCAAGAAAGCATACTAAATCCAAATAGGTGCTCATAGCGCATTAACTCCTCTTCAATGTATTTGTTCTGTTCCTAGCAAAGTCATTGCTCTTGCTAGTTACCTCTCTAATTAGAGCTTCAATAACATTTGCCATATTATTCCTTGTCACATACATCACATCGGAAAATGACCAACATATTCACCACATGTAACAATAGCCCATTGCAGCAAGTGCAGCAACTGGAACTAAATATGAAGCATGATTCCCACTAGAGAAAGAATTCTCATTGTAGATGGTTACAGGTCTAGATGAGGTTACCTCCCTGATTTCTCAAGCCAATTTTTGAATCTCAGCTCTAATAATTACACTATCAAACTTCTATTATATCCTGCACCTGTGCAATAAGATCAGAAAATAGCCCATTCCCCAAAACTATCAACCTGGTCAAGACTTGTTCCATCTCCTTTATCTGTTTGGCACCAGCAGCAGCATCATTCTTGTTCCCAACAACCTTTTGAGCCTCTTCTGGTGACTTTTTCTTTTTACCTTTGTCCATAAGTGTAGCATTCCAAAATGGTATGAAGTCAAAATGAACTCCATACATTTCTTTTCTCTTATCAAACAATTTCTCAGATGTAGAAATTCTATGGGTACTTGATGTTCCAAGCTTGTCTGATAGTATCCACAACACCATGACCTGTCAGCTTTGTCACATAACACTCTTTGGGCTCGGAATCTGTTATAGGCACACTTTCCAGTAACCCCACGCCACCCACATGAGCATCAATTAGGGAAGTTTCAACAGGGATTCCTGCTACAAGACCTAATTCCTTCGCAGCAGTTGATGTGAGATGGCTAGGGAAGGCTACCCTGCATCTTATCTTAGCATGATGACCATCTACAAGATCACCCAATACAATCTCCTCCAATAAATCATCATCACGTCCACAAGCTTCCATTTCTTGGGAATCTTTCTCATTATTTAGCTGCATATGTGCATGACCAAGATATGTCCATTTGCACAAAACTTGATTCTCCAGGTCACTATATTTTGCCAGATCCTCATGAACAACCCTGCCACTTTCGAAATTCATCAATACGGTGTCCCAAATGTGAACCTCCTCAGTAATATTCTTGGACTTACACTCATTCTTGCATAACCTCTTCTTTACCTCCCCCTTGAGCTATTGAACCCCCAATGTGTTCAGGGAACTAAAGCTGTGTGATGGCTTCATGTAATGAACAATCCCAACAACTACCATAGGAAGAGCTGCATTGATAGTAAAAACCTCACAAATCTCCTACATATGAAATTGTGATCCAGGCTTGTCCACATCTCTGGCAAATGTGCAGGGAGAACCAAGGGCAACTGACCAACCTAGGTTGCTATTCCATGACAAATTTTCTGTACTCTGTCTCTTAGACATTTCAACAAACAAGTTCGATGCACACAGATCTTTCATCAGAAATTTGCTCACAAGATACCAATTAATCCCTCCAAATTTTTCATTAAAAAAATAAATGACTACAATAACACCAGTATGATACGCCAAAATAAATTGCAAAAGCTGATGCCATTTGGCCTTCTAGTGTGACAAATTGGAAATCAAAGATCGCAATACCTTATGGCGACGTTTCGTGGTGTTCGTATGAGAGAGACCTGCAGATTCAGTAGCTCATACGTGCTTGAGAGGAAAACCCAGAACATGCACCATTGTTGGAGCTTCCTTGGAGCTCAAAACGGGTTTGTGACTGCGAACGTGGGCTGATTCAGTGTTAAATTTTTCTGAAATCGGAAATAGTAGCGGTGTTGTTGTCACATCACAACGGGCCTGGTTTTCTCAACATTCCGCAATGGAATTGTGGCGGATACAAAATCATTTGAGTGTGGTGGCTGGACGGGCGAATTGGCCATTGCGCTCAACAACGGAGATGAGGAGAGTAACGGAGGAATGGAATGGACTTGGATTTTCAAGGGAAGTCGTTGTGCGCTGCCTTCTCTGTCTTGTACAGGGAGCTTAAGGAGGGATCCCATTTTTTCAAAAAAAATGGGACACGCTCCCCACCGTTAGATTGACTTTAATGAAATTGTGTGGTTGAGATTAAAACACAGACCATAGAATCTCAACCACAGGATTTCATTTAATTCAAATCCAACGGTGGGGAGCGTGTCCCCATTTTTTTGAAAAAATGGGGATCCCTCCCCTTAAGCAATTCCCTGTCTTGTATCCCAAGTCGTGGAAGTTTCTGGAGATCGAGATCGGAAATTTCAGCATCATCGGAAGACATCTATTAAATACCAATATTAAACTAAACATGGTAAATATCAAAAATATTTATGACAATATTTGGAAATTTCTTATATATTCATTAATCTCCAAAGTGGAGTATATATAGGAGTTACAATTGGTATTACATATGTACTTCACCAATGTGGGACAATAAACTACTATTTACACTCTAACTAATATATAACTCGCAACACTCCCCCTCAAGTTGGTGCAAAGATGTCACGCATGCCCAACTTATCAAGCGAGTTGGAAAACACACTATTAGACACAACCTTAGTAAGAGCATCAGCAAGTTAATCTTCAGATCTCACAAACGGAAACATAATAATTTCAGCATCCAATTTTTCAATGTCGATCAATCTACACATGTTTTGTTCGATCATGTTGCACTGGATTATGAGCAATCTCAATAGCAGCCTTGTTATCACAATAAAGTTTCATAGCACCTTTGGGGTTAAACCCAAGATCTCTCAACAATTTTTTTAACCACAACAACTCACATACACCATGCGACATACTACGAAACTCAGCTTCTGCACTTGACCTAGCCACCACTTTTTGTTTCTTGCTTCTCCAAGTAACTGAATTACCACCCACAAACGTAAAGTATCCAGATGTAGATCGCCGATCAGTGATAGAACCTGCCCAATCTGCATCTATATAGCCTTCGACATTCAAATGACCATTCTTGGAGAAAAACAGGCATCTGCCAGGAGCCATCTTCAAGTACCTCAAAATACGGGTTACTGCATCCATATGAGCTTCACTAGGTGAGTGCATAAACTGACTTACCACACTAACTGCATAAGCAATGTCAGGACGAGTGTGAGACAAATAAATTAATCTCCCCACAAGCCTCTGATACCGTTCCTTATGAGTAGAAACTTGATCTGGAAATAAGCCCAGACGATGATTCTGCAACAGGTTTGCAATCTAACATACTTGTTTCAGCTAACAAATCAAGAACATATTTCCGTTGAGACAGAAAAATACCATGCTTGGATCGTGCAACCTCGATTCCAAGAAAATACTTCAATTCACCCAATTCTTTCATCTCAAACTCAGTAGCTAGGTATTTTTGAAGACGTTGTATCTCCTTCTGATCATCACCAGTCACTATCATGTCATCAACATAAATAATCAATGCAGTTAGCTTACCATTTTGTCGCTTTAGAAACAAAGTATGATCCGAATGACTTTGGATATACCCAAACTTCTTTATTGAACTTGTAAACCTCCTAAACCACGCTCTAAGAGATTGTTTCAAACCATACAAAGTCTTTCGTAACCTACATACAACACCTTTTTCCAGGAGATGTTCCAATACTAGGTAGGAGATCCATATACACTTCCTCCTTAAGATCACCATGAAGGAAAGCATTCTTAACATCAAACTGCAACAGAGGCCAATCCTGGTTTGCTGCTAAAGACAGAAGAACACGCACATTATTAAGTTTGGCAACATGAGCAAATGTCTCCTGATAGTCCACCCTATAGGTTTGAGTATAACCCTTAGCAACTAATCTAGCTTTATACCGGTCAATAGAACCATCTACTTTGTGCTTAATAGTAAACACCTATCTACATCCAACGATTTTTTTTCCGTTTGGTAAAGGAACCAAATCCCAGGTAGAATTCTTTTCCAAAGCTTCCATCTCAACTTGCATGGCATTAACCCACTTAGGGTCAAACAAGGCATCTTGCAATTTTGTTGGAATTGATACACTAGATAGCTGACATATGTAAGATGCATATGGTTTGGATAAACGATGAGTAGACACATAATTGTTGATAAGATATTTGGCTTTGGCATGCATATCAGGCTTATATTGTACTTTAGGTTTTCCACGATTAGCTCGTGAAGGCAACTGATAAGTAGAAGAATCGTCATAATTTACCTCATGTATGCCACCATCTTGTACCAAACTGTTAAAAGAATCATCACTGGACGAACCATCATCAGGCAACTCGTTAGACATATCAGCAGCAGGCAACCGATCATTAGAAGGTAATTCGTCAGACATAATAACAAGCAACTCGCTGGGCACATCTAATCTATCGTCAGTAGAAATAGTTCTGGGAATAACAGGTGACCAATCACTATCTGTAGTGGACTGATCAGTATCACGTAACATAATAGGTTATGTTCCCAACTCTGCCTGTAACACATCATCCATACCATCTATTTGAATCTGCACTTCACTCATCATTTCCCCCTGAAGTGGAGAGTCGGAAAAGGGCTTCACAAAATACGAAACTTCCTCATAGAAGGTGACATTTATGGTAATATAAGTTTTTTGAGTCGGAGGATGATAACACTTATAGCCTTTCTGATTGTTAGCATACCCAATAAAGACACACCGGAGAGTACATGCATCAAGTTTACTCCGCTGATGAGAGTAGACATGCACATACACAATACACCCAAACACTTTCGGAGGAAACTTTGATACATAAACAAGAGAAACATGTTGTTGTAGCACATCAAACGGTGTCTGAAAATCAAGAACCCTACTTGGAACATGATTGATCAAATACATAGCAGCCAAAATAGCATGACCCCACAAATGATTAGGAACACATTTATCCAACATCAGGGAGCGAGCAACTTCCATTATTTGACGATTCTTCCGTTCAGACACACCATTTTGTTGGGGTGTAAACGGAGTAGTCGTTTGGTGAATAATACCATGATCACGAAAAAAACATGCCAAAGTGTGATTCACATATTCTCCCCCGTTATCAGACTTAAAGACCTTAACTTTGGTCTGAAACTGAGTAGACACCATTGTACAAAATTCTTGAAGAAGTAACGGAACATCACTCTTATTCTTCATCAAGAACACCCAAGTTAACCGAGTACAATCATCAATAAAAGTAACAAACCAACGGAATCCATTAGAAGTAACTTTTGCTGGACCCCACACATCAGAATGTATCAAATCAAATGGCAAAGTAGCTTTAGAATCACTTACAGGAAATGAAGCACGATGACTCTTAGCCATGACACATGTTTCACACTTGAACTCTGAATCACTACAAGTGCGAAATAAAGAAGGAAATAGATGTTTTATATAACTGAATGATGGATATCCCAATCATCGATGCCACAACCGAATTTGATGTCTGTCATCCACTTTAGCACTTAAAACTTGATGATTATTTGAACCAGAAATAACAGTATCCTCCATAGTCAAGATGTACAAACCTCATATTCTTTTACCATGACCAATTATCTTCTGAGTTTGAATATCTTGAAAATAACAATACGTAGGGTAGAAGTGAGTAGAACAATATAAGGTTTCAAGAAGTTTTCCTACTGACAAAAGATTGCACTTAAGATCAGAAACAAGTAAAGCACGGACCAATGATAAGATTGGAGTCAGAGAGATAATGCCTTCACCCTTTACAGGGGAATGTGCTCCATTTGCACTAGTAATATACAGATCACGAACATAGTCACATAACTCATCAAACACTCTAAGATCACTAGTCACATGATCAGTGGCCCCAATATCTATTATCCATTTATTTGTTCCACCAAGATGCATAATAATACTATGATTATATTGAGCCATTGACCAAAAATCACAAACAATAAAGGCACAAAAGATACGCAGCAAAATGAAAACAATTTACCAGATACTGTAGCATAGACTATTCACGGCACTGTAGCAATCACTGTTTTACGGCACTGTAGAGGACCACTGTTCATGTACTGTACTGTAGCGCCACTATTCACTTCTTTTTTTTTTAATAAATTTTTTTTTTACGAAGGAAATCACGAAAAATGTGGGTACAAAATTAAAACACACAGGTTACCAAGAGCGAAGTGCTCTGATGCCATATTGAACTAAACATGGTAAATACCAATATTAAACTAAACATGGTAAATACCAAAAATATATATAACAATATTTGGGAATTTCTTATATATTCATTAATCTCCAAAGTGGAATATATATAGGAGTTACAATTGGTATTACATATGTACTTCACCAATGTGGGACAATAAATTACTATTTACACTCTAACTAATATATAACTCGCAACAACATCGGGGCTGGATCAGAAACCTCCGCAGCTAAGAGAGCCAAATCACGGCGTAATAGAGAAAGTTCATGGCGGATGGGTGCCAAAGCTTCACAGAACGCAACATGCATCGAAGCTTCGAGGGAGTTTAATGCGGCTGAAACGTGCGCATTCATGGCAGGAAGACTGATCAGGTAGGCGTGCAAGGCCGGAAACTAGGATTTGAGTATAATGATACCATTCATACGATCCATTTCTCAATTCCCTTAATCAACCTGCAAGTAACACACATGATAGAGAGGGAGAGGGAAGGGAGAGAGAGAGAGCAGAGCTCTTGAATTGTTTTTTTTTTTTTTTGTTATATTTCTTTTTATCAAATTAACCACTGGGCAAAACCATTACACATTGGACCATTTATAATACTCAGAACCCAACTGCCAGCTAGCAGAATCTAACCAACTTTCCTAATTATCTATAATAATCTCATTTAACTAACTAATTCAATGACTAATTATGATTAAGCTAATCAGAGTCATAACATTGCCTAACCCTTAAGAACAACCTTGTCCTCAAGGTTAAAATCAGGGTCATAACAGTTGAACCAGATTTTTATCTCCTCTCCTTAATCCGAAGCTTCTTGCTAATCACACTTGGTTTCCTGTTATCGAAGAATTCAGAACCGCCGATGGGTTTTCCATGGCTTCCTTTCCACGCTCAGGTGAAGACGATAAACACACACACACACATATATATATACACACACACACACACGCACATATATGTACACACTTAGATATATACACGCACACACATACATACCTCTAGTTATTTATGGCGTAATGTGTATCTAAAGATGCATGTTTGTGCGGTGACTGTATTCTTGTAATGCGTATATACTAAAAGTATTTCCTCTAGTTTGGTGATGGTTTTTGATATTTATGTATTTTCTTGCATTTCTTTCTGTACATTGACAGTAGGGTTTGTGGCTGGGGTGATTCAGCGTAGCGATTTTTGTTCGATCAGAGTGCGGTGGATGCATTGCATTGGATTTGATTGAAATTAGCGTAAAGGTAATGAATTTGTATTTTCTAGTAAGTAATAGCACATTTAATTGGATGCAAGTTATTTATTTATTATATTCCCCACAGGGATTGTGGTTTATGGTTTAGGGTTTGGGCTAGTACTGATTATTAGAGTTTCTAAAGCTTTTCCTAGTTATTACTTGAACGGTTGCAAAGTTTTGTCTTTGTATATTTTCCTGCTGTGTATTAATTAGGATTGAACGATTGTAAACTTTTGGGTTTGTAGATTTTGCTGCCTTGTATTACGAATATGCATTTGTTGTGTATGGCTATGTTTTCTTATCAGATTCATGTTATGTTGCTAGAGACTAGAGCAATACAGTGACAATTCATTCAGATAATAATCAGTGGCGCTATGGAAAGGAGTTAGTACTAACATTTATAGTCTGGGAAAGCTTATGGAACGGCTAAAAGTGCTTTCTGCAAACTACGAGCACTACCATCATCATTTGGCAGAAAAACCCGGTAGTGCTTCTGGGTCATTTGAACTTGTCTTCTAGAAAAAGCATTTATGTGTTGAAGAAAATTAGAGTACACAACTCTAACACAAGTGTTGGAAAGACAAAACAAGTAAACAAATTATTTGTATTACACTCATGAAATATTACAACACACTCTCAAGAACGCACTTTAAAAGCTATGACACTCTCTCACTTCTAGAGATAAACTCGAGACCACTCACACTCTTCACAAGACTACTCACTTACAACTCACTCTCTTACGTAGCTCTCTCTTGGTTTCCTACTTGCTTGATTACTTGGTTTCTTACATGCTTTGCTTAGCACCTCACCTACTTATACAAAAGCACAGACGACTTACTAAGTCGGTTGAATTAGGTTCTTTTCATCTTAGCCACAAGTTGTGGTGATTCTAGATTTTTGTAATTGCAACAAACCTAATCGACTGAATAAGATAATAATGCTAGAATTGTCTAGCATATTAATATGCATGCATGATGGACCGATTTTGGTGCCAGAATTCTCTAGATTTGTGTAGGATATCTTTAATGAGTTGGGTTGGATTCTTTTAACATTATGAGCATTAGTTCTTCCTACAGAGGCAATCCCAAAATGGCCCTTATCTAGACAAAGGTTACAGATGCCGTTGTCTGAATTATTTTACGCACATATATCTATACGCATGATGTTTCCCATTTTTACATTACGCATAACATTTGAGTTTTGGAATTTGATCATGATTCAAAGTTCTGTTTGGAAATTGATAATTATGTGCTGGACTTCTTGTGAGTGTTTTTTACGTATGTTGGACTGAAAGGGATACTATAAACCTTCTCTTCATGGATAAGATTGATCCCTATTGTGTAATGCTATAATTGTAAAAGAAAGTACACTGTGTCTTACCTAAAATGTCTTGAGGTGATTAATTGAGCTTCCTTAATGTTTTCTTTCTTGTCCCTTAAAATTTATATCTGATGTAGGACGTTATTGATTTAGTATCAACAAGCTTGATTGAATCTACCTTTTGAGTTTCATTTTCAACTAGGCTAGTTTAATTAAATTTTTTACAAAGAAAAAATTGTTATTAGTTAATCTATGTTTTGGTATAAACCAATTCTGCTCATATCGTGTAAAGCAGTTTAGGATTTTATTTTTGAATATAAATTGCTCTGGTTGGTTTGGTTTGGTTGTTTTTGTCGTCTTTTGATTTTTTTTTTTTTTTGTCCATTCGGTTTATAGAACCAAATCAGACCGGAAGAATTCATAACACTGAGGAATTGAGTTACGGGAAGGGAGATGAAGGAATTTGAGAACACTTAATATTCCGCACCCTGAATTATTACAAGCCTTTGCAATGTGCTAACACTTAATATTCCACACCCTGAATTATTACAAGCCTTTGCAATGTGCTATATAGTATCCACAATACATGGATTATTACAGTAATACTCTTTGTAACTAACTCTCTAACAGTATTAACTAATCGAGTGATGGTAATTATAACCAATAGACAGTCGACAAGTGTCAATTGGTTAATACTCCCCCTCAAACTGTGCTAGGATACTACTAGCAGAGTTTGGAACTGAAAACACAACTATTTAATGCTATTCTGCAAGTGACCAACCTCGAACTGCAATACTAGAGTTTGCAAATTGTGAACCCAAGCTCAAGTTGTGACAATGCTTTACAAATATAGGACTATGTAGTCCTTTAGTTAGAACATCAGCAACTTGCTCTTTTGTGGGAAGATATTGAACACGCATATCACCTTTTTGTACTTTTTCCCTTACAAAGTGATAATCAGGATTTGAACAGATAGCAAGAGCTGACAAGTTGTCACAGTGAAGATAAGAAGGTGGGGGAAGAAATTGATGCATATCTCTTAGCAATGATCTGATCCAAAAAATATCAGCTGTATAATGAGCTATTGCCTTATATTCTGCCTCTGTCGAGCTTCTTGAGACAGTTGACTGCTTCTTGGATTGCCATGAAATAGGATTAGAACCTAAGTACACCACATATCCAGTTATTGACCTCCTAGTATTGATGTTTGATGCCCAGTCTGAATCTGAATAGGTTGTGATTGACATATCTTCACCCTTTGTGTACTTCAAACCACATGTAATAGTACCTTGTAAATACCTCAGAATTCGCTTGACCAAATGAAGGTGCAAGTCTGTTGGATTGTTCATGAACTGACACACCATATTCACTGAGTATGCTATATTAGGCCTAGAGAATGTTAAGTACTGTAAAGCACCCACCAAGCTTCTATAGAGAGTAGGGTCTATCATTGGTATGCCTTCAAACACAAGCAACTGAGTATGAGGTTTGGAAGGTGTAGATGTAGGTTTACAATGTTCCATACCAGCCTTTTTCAACAAATCCCGTGCATACTTAGACTAATTGATGAATATAGATCCATCTTGATTATATTGGATATGGAGACCAAGAAAATAGGTGAGTTTTCCCATATCTTTCAGATCAAAAACTGCAGCAAGGCTTGTAATCACTAATTGAATATTTGAAGCATTAAAACCAGTCACAATTATACCATCAACATATAATAGGAGTATAATAACATCCACATGATCTTCCTTCACAAACAGATATGTATCTGATAATGATGTAACAAATCCCAAAGTAGGTAGGTAATTAGTGATCTTCGAATTCCAAGCTCTTGGTGCTTGTTTCATGCCATAAAGTGACTTGATCAACTTGTAGACATAGTTTGGATGTTGTGAATCAATGAACCCCTAAGGCTGCTTCATATAAACTTCCTCTTCAAAGTCTCCATGTAAGAAGGCATTTTTAATGTCTAATTGCCTCAAATTCCAACCAAATTGAACCGCCAAAGCAAGAATCATTCTCACAGTGGTGTGTCTAACCGCAGAACTAAACATTTCAGAGTAGTCCAAGCCTTGCTCTTGGCTATACCCTTGTGCAACTAGCCTTGCTTTATACCTGGAAATTGATCCATCAGGGTTATTCTTGATTTTGTATACTATTTGCTTCCAATGATGCTTATATCAACAGAAGGAGGAACTAAACACCAAGTTCCTTGTGCTTTTAAGGCATCAAACTCATCTTGCATGGCTCTTTGCCATTCTGTCTTGACACTAGCAGTTTTAAAAGTATTAACCTTCTCATTATCAGTGACATTAGCTAAGAATGAGAAACCACTCGAGAAATCATCCAAAATATCCAAGGAAGTAATCTCAGGAAAAGTTGCTAAATAGGCTGCATAATTTTTTTTTTTTGAAATTGCACCTGTTTGTAACCTTGTTTGAATCCTATAATTGTGATGCACAGAACCAGATATGTTTGTATGTTCTGTAACAAATGAAGATGAAAGTGGAGAATGGAAGTATCACCTGAAGTTGCTATGAACTAAAGATATGAAGCAAAGGAGTTGTATCATTTGTTATGGAAACAGTATGGCCTGATGTACCCTACATTACATTATCTTGACTTTGAAGATTCCCTAAACTTAAACTTAACCTATTAATGTGACTCACTAAAGAAGATGTAGCTCCACCATTCTTACTAGATATCTGAGTAACTTCATGATTACTAGAAATATGAGTAACAGGTATAGGAACTAAAATTGGGAAGTGTGCAACATGCTGGTTACTATCTGCTTCATTGACTCGATTTCGTGATCTTTGTTTACCAGGAAAAATCATCTCATCATGTATGACATGTCTAGAAATAATGCATTTCTTGGACTCTAAGTCATAACATATGACACCTTTATAACCTGGAGAGTATCCAAGAAAAGTACACAACATTGATCTTGTTTGAAGCTTATTAGAATTGTAAGGCCTAAGCCAAGGAAACACAGCAGTTCCAAATGTCTTCAAAGATTTTAAATCTGGTAGTTTCTTGTGTAGTAGATTATAAAGAGATACCATAGACAGAGACTTGCATGGCATTCAATTGATAAGAAATATTGAGTGTGCACAGGCAAAATTTCAATGGTAAACCAGCATTAGTGAGTAATGTAATTGAAGTTTCAATTATATGCTTGTGTTTCCTCTCAGCAATTCCATTTTGCTAAGGGGTATATGGACATGATAGCATCTGAGTAATTCCCTTATCAATTAAGAACTTTGTAAAAGCCTTACTAATGTACTCTCATCCCCATCAGTTTGTAAACACTTGACAGAGACTCCAAACTGGTTTAACACAAACTGATAAAACTTTACAAAAATAGAGAAGACATCATATTTATTGCACATTGGAAATACCCAAGTGTATCTTGTATATTCGTCAACAAACATTACATAATACATGTAGCCATCTACAGACTTTATAGGACAAGGTCCCTAGACATCAGTATGAACTTTATCAAATGGAGATAGACATTTTTCAGTTCTCTCTGGAAATGGCAATCTAGACATTTTTCCTTGAATACATGATGTATAAACACTATGCTTATTATTTGTATTATATGGTTTACTACATAGTTTTAGCATACAAGACAGTACTTTATTTGTAAGGTGACCCAACCTTTGATGCCACACATTTGACTTCACCAATTGACCAAGTCAAGTTGTTGTAGTAGAAACTGTAGACTGCACACCTTTAGCACTGTGGAAAACTAGGATCTAAAACAACTTTGTGGGCCTACTCTTCCCTTGATATAGAACCTCCTTTATCTTCTTGTCCTGTAAAAAGAAGTTTGACTTATCATATACAAACCAACTGTTATTATCAGCACTCATTTATTTAACAGACAACAAACTTCTAGCAATCTTTGGAACATGTAAAACATAAGTAAGTAATAATGAGTGGACCTTTGTATGAAAAGTAGTGGAACCAATGTTTTTTTATTGATATACTTAAGCCATTACCAATAGTAATCTTCTCATTTCCTTCATATGGAGCAACTTGTGCCAAGCCATTGACATCAGCTGTCATGTGGTAAGAAGCACCAGAATTCATTATCCATGAATCAGTGGGCATGAATTGTGATGATTGTTGTGCATTCATGGCATTTATTGGGGGATGGAGGAGGTTGTCTTTGATATGTGTTGTAATACCCTGAAAAATGTAAATATATGAATTGGGCATTCATAATTATGAATATGTGAAAAGAATTGGGAATTTATATTAATTCATAAAATTTTAGTGCTAAATTAAACTATTTACGAGGTTTAAAGTTGGATATTAATTATTTAAAATATGTAGACCTTTCAAGGTCAAAATTTATATTTTTTAATAGAACTCAATCTTACGAACGCGTAGGCATAAACCGTTTGTGAAACGAGGTTAGAAAGAAGAAGTTATTAACGTTTAAAGTCGGGGATAAATTGGTAATTTTCAAACATTTTTAGAAGGCTCCAGAAATTTTGGAGCCATGTGACATGCCACATGTGTGGCTACGATGAAAGGAAGAAACAAAAAATGGACGGTTGGGATTGAAAGAAAAGCATAGAAAGGAGAGAAGGGGGAAAGAATCAGGGGGGAGGACCAATGGAGAGAGAGAACCGAGAGGGAAAAGAGAGGAACGGGACACAGGAAATCGGGACCCGGGCCTTGGTGACCCGACCCGGTTCAGCGCCATACATGTTTCTAACGGGATTTCACCCCTTTTCCGGTGAATTGTGTCAAACAACCATTTGGAAACCCCTCTACGACCTTCCCTCTCCCTATTACACCCCAAAAATCATGAAATTTGGTCTTGCAATTAGGAAGAACACACCCGAGGGTGCCGCGACCTTCCTTGCTTGAATTCCACCAAATCTAAAATGATTTGATTAAATTACCACTACCAATAGACTCCTCTTAACCCCAGTAACAAAGCCCAAGCAATGGTTGAGGCGTCGGAGTTTGTTTGGAGTCGAATCAAGGATACCCATTTCTAGGGTTCCGGCGGGTTTGGTCCAAATTAGAGCCTTTCTAAACCAAGTTGGATTTGATCGCAGGTATAAAAGTTTGCTCTACTATTTGAGACTTTCATTTATGTAATTTTTGAGAATTTTTCCAACGAGTCGGGACTGCTGACCGCCACCCACGGCGGTGCTTGCGGCGGCGCGTGGCCAGTGGACCGTCTCTACCTCTTTCACATTATTTTCGATACTATGAGTCTATATTTGATGTACATATGGTGTGATTCAATTATTTGTACCGCTTTTGTGATAGTTAGTCACTAAAAAGTCGAAGTTAATGGATTTGGAAGTGGATATGTAAACTACGAAAGGCTTAATCCCACTCCAGGGTACGTAGGCAGTCTAACAGTGTTAGATGTAGCCTTAAATAACTCGAGAAATAATTCTTAGAATGAGAAGTGTGTTATAAAAGGAAATTGTGACAAAATGAGAATAAAATTTGTAGGTTTGGTGTTTAAATTTTTAATTATGAATCAGGGTCGTAAACAAGACATATAATTAAAGGATTACGATAGGTGGTAGTTAAATAATTGAGAAAAATCCTTTGTGGTGTTTTTGTACTAAAGAAATGAATTTAGTAAATAATTTGAGTTTTTACCTTATGGGTTTTTTTTAAAGGTCGGTTTTGAATTTAATGTAAGGATTAGTGAATTGAATATAGTAGAAAATAAATAACTAATGGTAATCAACTAAACATGATTTTTAGGTTGGGCCTATCAATAATAATAATATTATTTCTCGAATTAAAGAATTAATTCGGAGCGGGGCGATACATGTGTAGTTGCTTCTCTGATAACAGTCAAGAACAGCATGACCCATCTTCCCACAAATTTGGCAATTGATCACAAAACCATTAGAAGAATTGTTGGTGTTTCTGTGAAAGTAATTTGTTGCTGTATGATCTCTTTTGTTGCAGATTTGGCATTCAATAACTACATTCATCCTTGTATCTATGTTTCCAGACCAACCATTGTTATTTGAATTCTACCTGTACCCTCCAGAATTGAAATTCCTTCCCTTGTATCCATTATTGGACCTGTAGTTGTTTTGACTCTTAGAGTTAGAGCCATTGAATGATTTGAAGCCAAAATTTGAATTTTGAGTTCTTGTATCTGAATTGGAACCAGAATTCCCAAAGAAACCAACACCATATGGTGCAGGAGGATAAAAGGTAGCTGGTGGTTGTAGTGGGGAATAGAACTGGGAGGACTACATATCAGGTTGAAATTGTTGTGGAGGTTGATATTGAGATGGACCAATATAGGGAACTTGTGACAAAACACCATCGGTAGTAGCAATGATATGACTATGATTATGCAAATTAGAAGAAAAACCATTGACCATTGAAGATCCAGGATTAGTACCAGTCCCTTTCACATACAAGGCTGACAAACTCTAAGACAGCATACTAATTTCTCCTTCAATTTCCTCTTCAGCACCAAGAAGTTGTGCTTTAAACTCATTGAGAGTAATTGATGACTCCTTAGCAAGAATGATAGTTCTTATTATCGCATATTCTTTTGGCAGCTCAGCCAAACCAGCAATTATAACATCATTGTTTGAGATATACTCTCATGCAGCACTTAATTGCTCTCTAATATTTTTCAATCTCAGCAGATACTTATCAATTGAATCAGTCCCTTTGTATAGTAAGCAACTTAGTCTTTAGGTGATTCACTTGTGATTTTAAGATAGAAGCAAACCTATCTTCAAGATTCAACCACGCCTCATGAGCATTCTTGTATCCAAGAACATATCCCATCGCTTCATCAGATAAAGTTGCAAGCAAAAGACTCAATAAAGCCATATCAGTTGACTCTCAATCAATATAAGCTTTAGTAACTTTCTCAGTAACTCCAAGATCAGTAGTTATGACAAACTTTGGTGGACACACATTAATGCCATCAAAATGACCAAATAGTTTGTAACCCTTCAACACAGCCTTAAACTGAAATGCCCATTTGGCAAAATTATCATCTTTCAATTTTATAGTAAGCATCCCCGACAAATTTTCTACTTTAACAATTAGAGTAGTCATCTTGGATCAGAACATAGATACATAAGTAGCAATATGTAATGACCAGGAAGAGATTGACACTCTTTTCAATTGGAAAAACTGCAAAACTCGAAGAGATTGAAACTCTTTATCAAGAAAGACTGACACTTTCCTAAATTGCCAAGAAAGATTAACACTTTCTGAAATCACCAAGAAAGAAGAACATTTTCTTGAATATTCCAATTTCTCTATTATTTCTTCACCAGCAATTTATGAACATTACGCTATACAATCAAAATACAGCAAATTTCTCAGATCTTCGCCCATACAATTTCTTCAAGAATCTTAAGAACCCAATAACCCATGATCAAAATATCTTTCAATATCGAAAGAAAGATGTCACCTGAATCAATTTCAACAATGAGAGAATGCAGACTGCTTCAACATCCTTCCAGAGTCTTCAAAAATTGCACACGAATTTACAAAAAAGCGAAAAACCACCACCAGAGATCAAAACGACTACAATCTTACAAAGCAGCGAAAAAGTCACCAAAGATCGGAGGGCGATGAGCCTTTTTGGCGATGATACCATCTTAACACTGAGAAATTGAGTTCTGAAGAAAGAGAGAGAGAGAGAGAGAGAGAGAGAGAGAGAGAGAGGGATAGAAGCTTAGGGTGCGTTTGTTGCACCGGATTGCCTCGGACTGGACTAGCTTTAGGGACTAAGCTGGACTGGCTTAGACTAGACTAAGCTGGACTAGTTTAGTGAAACGTTTGGTGCAATGTCGGACTAAGTCACATACTATATATTTTTTTGCCATTTTTAATTTCTTTTTGCCTTAAAAATTAAACAAAAATTAATAATTAAAGGACAGTGAAATATTGGAAATGAATGGACCTAAGAAAATTTTCTTTCCCCTTCCCATATCATGTTTTTTTCCTGTCTTTTCCTTTGACCTTGTTCTTACCTGCAAGACAAGGAGAAAGAGAGCAACCAGTCAGCACTTGGAATCAAGCTTCTAGTCAGGAACTGACTGCCTGGAACCCCTTACTTGATTACTTACCTGGCATTGCTCTCGAGTACTCATCTTCAACATCTTATGCTTCCAGGGAAGATACCACATCTGCCTGAGGAACATATAGGGCAAGTGAGAAGGATACAAGGAAGCATGTGGAGACAAGCGTAACAGCACACGTGCCGATACATCCACTACTCTGTCAAAAGCAAAAGTATCCCATATCAGCAGGGTCGAACGTACTATAGATTTGATGGACTTGTTTTGACCCTCAAATTCTTCAGTCGGCCTTATACTCTGGAGGAAACCAGAAAACCCTCCAGCCCAGTTCAAGAATAAGCATGTGGAAAGTTACTTCTTCAAAAGCAAAAGTATCCCATATCATCTCTTCTCATTTTTCTTCTCTTTATCCTTCATACTGCCTGCAAGATAGGGAGAATGTGAACAATCAGCCGGAACTCGAAATCAAAGTTCTGATCTGGGACTGATTGCTTGGAGCTCTGATTGCTTACCTTGTCTGTCACCTCTTTCAGCAAATCCCCTAGCTCGGCGACTTGGAGGACTCCTACTACATGGTTTGTATCGCGCTTGACCAAGCCTGAAACTACAAGTAAGCTTCAAGTGAAATTGATACATTACCTTGTGCATCTCCACCAGTTAAAGACACCACCCCTGGATGGAGGAAGAGTACTTCCAGAGAAGATGCCACATCTACCTACGAGACAGATAAGGCAAGTCAAGACGATACCACACTCCAGAACTTAGAAGTTTCGTGATTACGAGATCATTCTCCCACAATATTTCCTAATGTCATTTGTACTAAATCATTCACTAGTACTCACTAAAAGAGAGCTTGAACCTATGTACTTGTGTAAACCCTTCACAATTAATGAGAACTCCTCTATTTCGTGGACGTAGTCAATATGGGTGAACCACGTACATCTGGTGTTTGCTTTCCTATCTCTATATCCATTTATATACTTATCCACACTAATGACCGGAGCAATCTAGCGACGATCACAAAAAGCGACCGTTTTCGCTACCTAAGATCTATCTTGCAAGAAAACGGAGAATTAGATGGAGATCTCAACCATAGAATACAAGCTGGATGGATGAAGTGTAAGAGTGCATCCGGCGTGTTGTGTGACCGTCGTAGGTCACTGAAGCTCAAGGGAAAATTTTATAGGACGGCAATAAGGCCAACGATGTTGTATGGCACAGAATGTTGGGCGGTGAAGCATCAACACGTACACAAAATGGGTGTAGCAGAGATAAGGATGCTTCGTGGGATGTGTGGGCACACGAGAAAGGATAAGATTGTGAATGAGGATATCCGAGGTAAAGTAGGAGTAGTCGAAGTTGAAGGAAAGAAGAGAGAAAATCGGTTACGGTGGTTTGGACATGTGCAAAGAAGGCATACTGACGCTCCGGTTCGAAGATGTGACTACGGAACAGAGGTTCGAGGCCGAAGGGGTAGAGGAAGACCTAGGAAAACTTTGGAAGAGACCCTAAGAAAAGACTTAGAGTACTTGGATCTAACGGATGACATGACACAAAACCGAGCGCAATGGTGTTCTAGGATTCATATAGCCGACCCCACTTAGTGGGAAAAGGCTTTGTTGTTGTTGTTCCCTTACCCTTCTGTGTTTCTCTTTTCCATCACTCTCCATCAAATAATGCATCAATCTCTTACTTTTCTTGTTTAATTAAGAGAATTTGTTGGTTAACCATTCGCCAAGCCTTCAGAGATTCCAAAAAGAAAGGCAAGCCTTCCAACCAATTAAACCTGTAAATTGATTTACAGAAATTCAAAACAAAAATCAATTGGGTAAATCCCAAAAAAAAAAACTCAGAAACAAAAAAAAAAAAAACCCAAAAACCCAGAACAAAAGTCGATTTACTAAGATTGCGAAGCAGTTATGAGGAGCTGACCCTGTCGATGAGGAGGCAAGCCTTCGGCAAAGTCAAAATCAGTAGCTTCAAAGCCATAACCATGGCAATAGTGAAGCAGCAAAAGAGAAGAAGATGGCGGAGATGACCCAGTCCACGAGGTCATTGTCGGAGATGAAGAAGTCGACAAGTTCGTCGTCGGAGATGAACCCGAAGCTTATGTTGTTGAAATCGAGGTTGGGGGGTTGATTTGAGCAGGACGAAGAAGTTCTTAGCTAGTCCGATGGTTTTTGGGGGGACACGCTATGAATGGCTAGTGAGGTTGTTAGTGAAAGCTAGTCCTGGCTAATCTCATTAAAACTAGTCCAGCTAGAAAACAAACATGGGACTGTACTAATCTTTAGTCTAGTCCAATCCAGTGAACTTTAGTGAGGGGAAACAAACACCCCTTTCGAGATGAAGGAATTTCAGAACACTTTATATTTCACATCTTGAATTATTCCTTGACAATGTGTTATTTAGTATCCACAATACATGGATTATTACAATAGTATCCTTTGCAACTAACTCTCTAAGGGCCCGTTTGTTTGCACTCACTAGCACTCACTAGATTGGACTGGACTAAGTAGCAGTCTAGTCCTATGCTTGTTACACGATGGGACAAACATTAATGAGACTCGCCCCGACTAAACAGGACTAAGCACTTCGTAGAGGGTCTTAGTGAAACCCCCCAAAAACAACGGGATTGCTAGTCCCGTCTTCTTCATCTACAAGCCGCATCCCGCGAACCAACATGAGCACCATCATCACTTCTTCTCCAGTGACCAAACCAGAAACGGCTGTCGTCGATCTCCATCGTCCCGCAAACCTAGAACCCTTTTTGGCATTTCAGTCGGTGATTTGGGGTCTTTCGCCATCTGGGTCGACCCAAACGACGGCAAAGATGGATCTTTTGCTACCACCTCTCCACTTTTCCCACCCCATGTCCTCCTTCTTAGCTTCTCACAACCTGAAAACCTAGAAAATCGAACCCATAAAACCTATAAAACCCATAAGACCGAACCCAGAAAACCCAAAAAAAAATATGTGAGATGAGCTTGAATCAACGATGGGAGTGATGTAGATCAAACCCAGAAAACATAAAAATTGTTGATCACAGACTTTACCTATCTTTCACCTTCGAGCCAATTGCATATGCACCCTGCCCCAACTCCTTAATTTACACTCTATTTTTTGCTTTGTGGTTTGATTTTGAAGATATGCACAGTTGATTATAAATTGTGAGAGGGAGTGAAGAGGGTGAAAAGGTGAGGGAGAAGGAGCTGGACGGGAAACATAAAGGGAAGAGATGGAGAAAAGGAGCAGAGATAGTTTGACTAAAGAAAAAGGGAGAGACAGAGAGACTTCTAGGAAAAAAAAAGAATTTTTTATTTATTTTTATTATTCTGGTATTTAGTCCGACACTGCATCAAACACTTCACTAAGCTAGTCCAGCTTAGTCTTGTTTAAGCTAGTCCAGCTTAGTCCCTGAAGCTAGTCCAGTCCGAGACAGTCCGGTACAACAAACGCCCCCTAATAGTATTAACTAATTGAGTGATGGTAATTATAACCAAGGTATTAAATATCGGTAATATCGGAAATATCGGTAGTCCAAAAACACAGAAATATCGATGGAAATATCGGGATAATATCGATATCGATAAAAATTACATGGAAACCATGGAAATTGTAAGAAAAACTTGGAAATTTTTATTGAAACTTTGCAGGATGTTTATTTAGTCAATTATCTATTAGTTTATCACAAAAAATTGGAAGGAAATGCATTGCATGATGGATTTAACATTATCAAGTTGATTATATAGCGAGCTGACAAACATTGTGAGTGTAGAAAATATGTAGTAATTAATGAAAGAAGTTTAAACACACCAATTGGGGCTTATTGCGGCAAGTTTTTTAGATATGACCTCGCATCAAGTCGTCTTTTGTGTTAATTTGTAATCTTAACTGGTTTTGTTGTGTTGTGTCAATTAGTTAAATTAAGCAGTACATCCAATTGGGGCTTATAAACATTATAATTCTCCTTAAAAATATAAGGGCATTTAATCAGGATTTTAAGTGATTCTTTAAAGATTAAGGGGTATTCGATCATAATTTTTAAGAAATTCATACATTCCAAATGTATTCATTTAGAAATTGATTCGAAGAGATTTTTAAAAAGTTGGGAAACTCGAAAAAATTAGAAATATTTCACATAATATTTTAAACATTCTCAAATCGCTCCCTGAAAATTTGAGGGAATTCACTTAAAATTTTAAATAAAAATTTTAAAAATTATTAAACTTCATCAAAATTCATAAATTTTTAAATCTATTATAATCCTTTAAAATCTGAATGGAGTAAAAAATTCAAATCTAAACCTAATATGAAACAATCACTAAATTACATAGAATTTCTAAACCAAATCTAACAAGGATCAATTACAATTCTAATACGATGTTGTAATTACTTGGAGTTTTTTAGGGCAATATAAGTAGATGATTTGGGGGCCTGAAACTTGCTTAAATCCCTAAATTGCCAATTGAAACGAGAAAGAAGAGAAGACAGAGAGAACAAGTCAACGATCCCTCCTCCTCCTCATCGCCCTCCTCTCCCTCTTCGCAATCTCCGCCCCTGCAAAACCCTCTTCGTTTCCTCCTACTCCTTCTCCCTCCGCCGCCTCCCCTCCTCCTCTTCCTCATCCTGCTTCGTCACCATCGTCACCGAGATCAACCAGATCCTACCCGAGACCCCCTTTCTTTCTTCTTCTCTTTCTTTCCTTCTCTGCACACTCTCTTCTCTCTCGAAACCCTCTCAACACTCTCACTCTTTCTCCCGTGATTACCCTAGTACACGGCACCCACACCATCATTCCGTAGACGGCATCACCATCAAAACCTCGTCTTTCTCTCTCTTCCTCTTGTCTATGCAAGATCGACGAAACCCAGAAACCTCCGGCGAGTTTTCTTCATTTTCTCCAGTTAGGTAAGCTTGGGTGTGTGTTATGGAACGAGATCAGGTCGAGGGAAAGCTCACCCAACTCCGGTGAACCCGTGACTGTTGAGGAGCTTTCCGAACACCTTCGGCCATTTCACGGCGAACCATGGGTATAAACTTACTCCTCTCTCTTTCCTCTTCACGTTGGTAATTAGATCGGAGTCTAAGGTTTGCGTTTGTAATCGGCCGGAGCTGTAGAAGCTTCGGTGTTCTTCTCCGAGTAGCACAGTTCCAAAATATCGCAATAGTTTCGGTATCCCGATATTTTTGACGAAAACCCGTTGGATACCTATTAAAATATCGGTACCGTGAAAAACCAATAATATCGGTGAAATATCGCCGATATTATCGGCGAAATATCGCCGATATTATCGGCATTTTGTTCCTTGATTATAACCAATAGACAGTTGATAAGTGTCAATTGGTTAATAAGAATCAGTTTAATATGCGGTTTTGATTTGTACAAATGTGGGTCAGCGGAACCAAACTGCTTATACTAAAATACATAATCTATATAATATTGTGTGAACACACATATATAATATTTTATATATTAGTGTTTTATCAAACATCTTGGACTTATGAGATTAGAGGTTAGAGACTTTTTGTTGAGTTATGAAAATAAGAATTTTCAAGTTGTGAACTTGTAAATTTAAGTTCCAAGGTTGATAGTTTGATGATGAAATTTTTAAATTGATAAGTTTACAAATTTTCCTAATATTTACTTCGACAATAGCTCTTAATTTTTCATTGGGTATTATATGCGAGTTAAACTGCAAATCGGACCAAACCAAACCGCAACATTAGTGGCCTGATTACATTGGTTTTAAGCCATTGTGGTTCACTTGTGATGAAATATAGAAAAACTGAAGTATACAGATCTAAACTTTTCATCTATTTATAAATACAGTAATGCACAATATGATACAATAATATCTTATAATATGATACAATAATATTTTATCTTCCCGTATATATGTGTGCGCGCGTGCACACCCCCGTACATGTAGGAACATCTATGGATCTGCCTACCTGATTAGCATATTAGCTTTGGAAACTCGAGTTCTTACGTACAGACCAAATTTAGAAGAAGAGGTGTTTAGAAATAAAAACTATTCTGAAGTATTTGATTATTTTAATATTTGGTATATTTTCCCATCGAAAAAGCTACCCAGTACCTCAAACTAAGTGACGTATTTCACACAAAAAGTAAGGAAAATGTGCTAAGAACTTCCCCATCCAGACCTACACCCCCCAACTTGATAAACTCTACTATCAGTTGTTAGAATCAATAGATCCTCAAAATTTTCAATTCTATGTTGCCCGATATCCCTTCCTTTTCCAATCACTACATAATTTAAATTGAAACTATTGGATTTTAAAAGAATAAAGAATATTTAATGAATAAAATATCTCCCAGATGACTCAATTTTCTCCCATGAACTATTTAAGTCATCTTTCTATATTGGTATTCAAAAATATCGAAACTGATCACTAATCCAAGAACATACACGAGTAGAAAAACATGTTTGCGCGACGGAGCAAATTTCGTCGTGCAAAGTAAGTTTGCGCGATGCAAAACACAAAATGTCATGCAAAAGTATGTTTTGCACGACGCAGTTGCACCTACGTCTCGCAAAGTTTTATTTTTTATTTTTTTTCCTTTTGCTTTTCTTTTGGGGTTCTTGCATTGCCCTTTTCTTTTGGGGTATCCACTTGTGTAAATGTTTTAAATTGACGATCAAATTAGTTCATTGTATTCATATAGGTTTAAAGAGTGTAGCTGTAAAAAAAATCATCAAAATCAGAGTGAAAATAACCATTAAATCGTGATTTTTCATTTATAGCCGTTGAAAAGTTTGTCCCGTTACATAATCTTTGAATGTTTGTCTTTTGCAATTTTTGGCATATGCGATCTTGAAGCATATACGAACAAGTTTGACGGTTGGATCGTTGAAACTAGTTTCCTACAATGCGTTTCCCATCAAAACGATAGATTCACTAATACTTAGAGTTTATTTATACTTTCATTAAGTATAACATAAGATTTTGTGGTATCTACTTGTGTAAATATTTTAAATTGATGATCACAGTTCGTTGTATTCATATAGGGTCAAGGAGTGTAGTTGTAAAAAATCATCAAAATCAGAGTTAAAATAACCGTTAAATCGTGATTTTTCGTTTATAATTGTCGAAAATGTTTGTCCCATTACTTGATTTCTGAATATTTGTTTTTTACGATTTTTGGCGTATGCAGTGTCGAAGTATATACAAACAAGTTTGACGGTTGAATCGTTAAAACTAATTTCGTGCAATATGTTTCCCATCAATTTCAGTAGTATATATATATACTAAGTAGATTTTTATTTATTTATTTTGTACTCATAAGCAAAAGGGCAAAAAAATAAAATAAAAAATAAAAAAACTTTGCGCGACGTAGGTGTACTTACGTCGCGCAAAGTTTTTTTTTTTCCTTTTGCTTTTCTTTTGGGGTTTTTACATTGCCTTTTTCTTTTGTGGTATCCACTTGTGTAAATATTTTAAATTGACGATCGAATTAGTTAATTGTACTCATATAGGTTTAAAAAGTGTATCTGTAAAAAATCATCAAAATCAGAGTTAAAATAACCGTTAAATCGTGATTTTTCATTTATAGCCGTCGAAAATGTTTGTCTCGTTATATAATCTCTGAATGTTTGTGTTTTTGCAATTTTTGGCGTATGCGATCTCGAAGTATATACAAACAAGTTTGACGATTGGATCGTTGAAACTAGTTTCATACAATGCGTATCCCATCAAAACAATAGATTCACTAACACTTGGAGTTTATTTATACCTTCATTAAGTATAACATAAGATTTTGTGGTATCCACTTGTGTAAATATTTTAAATTGACAATCGAATTAGTTTATTGTGTTCATATAGGATCAAGGAGTGTAGCTGTAAAATAATCATCAAAATCAGAGTTAAAATAACCGTTAAATCGTGATTTTTCGTTTATAGTCGTCGAAATCTCTTGTTACTTGATATCTGAATGTTTGTTTTTTGTGATTTTTGGCGTATGCAATCTCGAAGCATATACAAACAAGTTTGATGGTTGGATTTTTGAAACTAGTTTCATACAATGCGTTTCCCATCAAAACGATAGATTCACTAACATTTACAGTTTATATATACTTTCATTTAGTACATAAGATTTTTTTGGTATCCACTTGTGTAAATATTTTAAATTGACGATCAAATTAGTTCATTGTATTCATATAGGATCTAGGAGTGTAGCTGTAAAAAATCATCAAAATCGGTGTTAAAACTACCGTTAAATATTGCTTTTTTGTTTATAATCGTCGAAAATATTTGTCCCGTTATTTGATCTCTGCATGTTTGTTTTTTGCGATTTTTGGCGTATGTGATCTCGAAGTATATACAAACAAGTTTGACGGTTGGATTGTTGAAACTAGTTTCGTACAATGCGTTTCCCATCAAAACAATAGATTTACTAACACTTAGAGTTTATTTATACTTTCATTAAGTATAACATAAGATTTTGTGGTATCCACTTGTGTAAATATTTTAAATTGACAATCGAATTAGTTCATTGTATTCATATAGGATCTAGGAGTGTAGATGTAAAAAATCATCAAAATCGGAGTTAAAACTACCGTTCAATCGTGTTTTTTTGTTTATAACTGTTGAAAAGTTTTATCCCGTTACTTGATCTATGCATGTTTGTTTTCTGCAATTTTTTGGCGTATGCAATCTCGAAGCATATACAAACAAATTTGACGGCTGTATCTTTGAAACTAGTTTCGTACAATGCATTTCCCATCAAGTTCAATGATATATATAGATTTACTAAGTAGATTTTAATTTATTTATTTTGTACTTATAAAACTTAAGAAATTGAATGATATATATGTGAAAAAAATTATTGTGGGTTTTTGTTAGAAAAAATATATTATTTTGGGGTTTATGTAAGAAAATTTTGAATTTGAAATGAGTAAAGTCACATTTTTAGTAATTTTTATAATATTTAAAAAAAAATTCCTTACGTGATGCCTTAATGCGATCGTCGTGCAAAACTACTTTGCGTAACGTCAAATTGTATACCTATGTCGCGCTAGTTGTGATAATTTTGGCCGTTCAATAGTGAAAAGAGGCGTTTTTTTTTTTTCAATTTTCCAAGTTTGGCAACCTTCAACCCCATAGGTCTTTCTCTTCCCTTAGACCTCTCTCTTCCCTCTCGCTCTTTCTTTCTCGTAGACCTGCATCTCCTCTTTCTTTCCCGTAGACCTCTCTCTTCCCTTAGTCCTGCATCTCCTCTTTCTTTCTCGTAGACCTATCTCTTCCCTCTCGCTCATCTCTCCCTCTCTCTTTCCCGTAGACCTCTCTCTCTTCTTCACAACCTTGAACCCTAAATCTTGAACCTAGACATGTCTTTCCTCTTCACAATCTCGAATCCAACCACCACCACTACTCTGTCGGTTGTCTCTCTCCCTTTCGTTCTAAATGACGGGCAACCACACGAATCTCGAAGCCGACAAGAATCAAGTCCCAAACTCAAGGTAAGGATTTCTGATTTTCAATGGGTTTCTGTTATTTAGGGTTTGGGGTCAAATTGCATGTTGATTTCTGAGTACTTTGTCGAAATATCCAGATAAAATTGGATGTTGGTTCTGATTTGATAGGGTTTCGGATTTGTGAGGGTTTGAGGTTATGTGGGTCTGTTGATTTTGTTCAGTTGATAGGGTTTGAGGTTCTGATTTGATAGGGTTTCGGATTTGTGAGGGTAAGAATCCGAACACAAACTCGAAAGAAATGAGTTTGACTTGCAGGTACGACTTCTAGCCTAACACCAACTCTACATTCCTCCGTATCTCTTCTTTCTTCTCTGTTTCTGTATCTGTATTCTCTAATCTTTTATTTTAAATTCATACATACAGGTGTATAATACAAGTCCTCTACTTCTCAGTGGAACCGCAATCCATATTTAGCACAGTAGAGATTCCCACTTTTCTAATCCCAATCCCCTAAAACCCTATTCAGGAAACCCCATCTTCTTATACCATAAATATTCCATTTCATATTTCCAGAACTGGGTTTTAGCTATTTAATGATCTCTGTGGTGAGTTTTCTCGAAGAACAGTAAAAGCATGAATCCTTAGTTTGTCCTCCCTATTACAAAATTTCACTACATGGGTTTTGTTCAATCCCAGTTTTCCACATATGGGATTTGAATCCTTTGATCCGTATTGGAAGCTCATGCACTTTGAGCTTTAATACATGTAATATTTCTGATACTTGATTCATCCATTTAATTCCTGCTTAACTGTTGATGTTTTAGTAAAGAGTAAACTGCCGATTTGCCCCATGAACTATCACCCAACTTTCGATTTGCCCCCTGAACTTTTTAATTAGAAAATTAAGGACTTAAACTAATTTTTTTGGCCGATTTCCCCCCTACCGTTAGTTTTTCATAAATTTCATCCAAATTAACGTTAACTCTTATCATGTGCAAACTACGTAACTCTCATTTGTGGACAAAAGCGTCATTTCACTAGACATTCAGATAGAAAAGCTATAGAATCACACATATTTGCATAGGTTTATATTTTAGAAATCTAAGGTTTTCAATTATTTTAAAGAATGAAGTGACCGAACTACCCACACATGTTGTGCATATGCTTCCATTTAACAGAAATTTGGATGGAATGAATGAAAAATTAATAGCAGGGGGCAAATTGGCCAAAAAAATTAGTTTAAGTCCTTAATTTTCCAATTAAAAAGTTCAGGGGGCAAATCGAAAGTTGGGTGATAGTTCAGGGGGCAAATCGGTAGTTTACTCTTTAGTAAACAATGTTTCTTTGTTTAATTTATTAATAGAAATTGAAATTTGATACCATAATCCGCTTGAAAACTTTGAACTTTGGGCATCGTAGTTCCCTGTTTTGTTGGTTCAGTTGATATCTGGATATATTTTCTGTCAATCTGCTCTGAAATTCAACTATATTTTAGAACCCAGGTGATTTTTCTCCCAAATATAGTGTTCAATTTCAATTTCACATTTATAATTTGCTTTAATCTATACCCAAATGTGTAGTTGTTGAACTGTGCCAACTCAATGCAGTAATTGTTTGCTTAGTTCAATGTTGTAATGGTTTGCTTACTAGTTTTTCATGATTTCGCATCGAGTTCTTGATATTTGCTTACATTGCTTCATAGGCGTCCATGTCAATCTGCTGTGGGATTCCTATCTATGTTTCGGAGTTGCAACATGGTTGAACAATGGACCGGATTCGAACTTCTGCAGAAAGCGCCTTCTGCATTTAACTTTTCCGAAGCCGGCAACAATTGAACTAAACTTCTTTTGCCTTTCAAATTTCTTTAATTCTAAAGGAGGTACTTTTCTATGATATGCTTTGAAAATTTTGCCTCTGCACCCAATTTGTCTATTGGAAAGAACAAGTTGCGGTTGTTTAGAGAATTCTAGATATCATTTTGCTTTCTTGATTTGGATATGATTTGGGGTCTGTTGATTTTGTTCTATGGATGTTTAAATTTTCTCTAACATCATCAAATTCTCATTTGCCTAGCAAAATCTTAGTTCTCTGACACTAACAAGGATACGAACAGAACAAAACAAATAAGCTTTTGGCACAATTTTTTATCTTCTACACTCTTTTAAGTGCAATCAACTAGCTCTGGATATTTCTAATTTAGGCTGAAGCTATATGAGTAAATATCATTTAGTTATCTGCCACATATTTAACGAGTGCTTGAGTTGTAAACTTAGTTAAGAATGTGCACAATTATATTTGTGAGTATCATGGATGCAGCTGTGATATGACTTTGGATAGGACAGAGGGAGATTGGGAGATGTGATATTTAACCAATATTTACAATTGCTATTGGAGTGGTCTTATTGCTTACAAAAACCATTTTCTCGGACTCCATTATTGTACTGTTGTTTGGTGGTGATGCTCGATATATATATATATATATATATATAGAGAGAGAGAGAGAGAGAGAGAGAGAGAGCTCTATATATTTACGTAATAACTGAACATTTCCTTTCTTATCTTTGCATGCGTCTCCTTATTAGTTCGAGAAAATGCATTTAAAATAGTGCATATTACATATATGTTACAATTAGAATGTCCATTTGTTTATGTTGATTAATTATATTTAATTTATTGAATATGTGTGTGTGTATTGTTATTATTCTTATTTTTATGAATCGTTCAAATAATATTTATATTTGTTATTAAACATTACATGTTTTTTCTTTATTATTACAGGGTGCTATGGTGGAAAAGTGCACTACTGTTCTCCAAGAAGCAACATCACAGCTTCCCCCGGAGACCCCGATCGAGGGCGTCATTGTACCCGAGGATGTAGGTCTTCAGATCATGACTAAGGTCCTGGATCAGAAGTTGGATCGTCGGCATGGCAAGGTTGTTCGATGTATGGGAAAGGCAGGGGTTCATGAGACCGGTGCCTCCTCTTCCAGATCGTCCACAGGAGAGGTCAATGCCCTGAAGGAGGAAGTAACAGTCCTAAAAGGTCAGCCTATGACCCAAGGCAAGCACATTAGGGCCCAGGACGAGTGGATGAGTATGATTGTACAGCCCTTAGCGATGTCCGACCTCCAAATCCCGATGCTAGCACCAGATCTTGCTCCACATTCGACTTCCTAGCTATTTCGTCCAGCCGATACCAGTAGCATGATGTATTAAACCTAGAATACTTGTAGTTTTTTTCTTTTTTGTTCAGACATCTTGCACGTACATTTTCATAAATTTTATAATTAAATACTTTTTCTTGGTTTATTAATTATTGTTTAGAATTTAATTACAATATTTATTAAAAATTAAATAAAAAAATTCTTTGCCAAAAAATAAAAAAGGTTTGCGTGATGAAGAAGTGACCTACGTCACGCAAAAGTACTTTGTGAAACGCATATCACTTATTCGTCACGCAAACCCTGCTTTCATTGCATTGGCGCAACGGTGGGTGAGCGACGAAGGTTCGTTGGGCTAATTTTTGCGCAATATTTTTTGACTTTGCGAGATGAAAGTTCTGCGTCGCGCAAAACCTTTTTTGTACTAGTGATAGTATTTGGAGGACTCATAGCTCTAGGGTATAAGTTTTCTATTGTTGACCTTGTTCTTGGGCTTTGTGCCCAGTTTGTGAACCTAAAAAAAAAAGAAAAAATTCAAAGGACTCTTCAGGCATGATAGCATATGTTCATTTGTAGCATGCTAACTGAATTAAAAAAAAAGGAATGCAACATCTCATCTGGTAGACTTTGATAGAAATATTTACTCAGTTTTCTAGAGAAATAGAGGTAGGAAAATTGGATTGCATCCCTTCTTATCTGGAAACTAAACTCCTAGGCCACCTTCTAGAAGATTAAGATTAAGCGCGGAGTTTTTCAACACATGTTGAAACCCAAATGTAAATAAAGATCGTTTGGCACCTATTTAGAAAATAGCGATTAAGTAATGGGTGATTAATTTATTCCATTATCTTTATTTTATGCATTTAAGTTCATCCCAATATTGGTCACCCACAACCAAAGAAGAAAATATCAGTAATATCGGAAATATCGGTAGTCCGAAAACACAGAAATATCAATGGAAATATCGGTAAAATATCGATATCGATAAAAATTACATGGAAACCACGGAAATTGTAAGAAAAACTTGGAAATTTTTATTGAAACTTTGTAGGATGTTTATTTAGTCAATTATCTATTAGTTTATCACAAAAAATTGGAAAGAAATGCATTGCATGATGGATTTAACATTATCAAGTTGATTATATAGCGAGCTGACAAACATTGTGAGTGTAGAAAATACGTAGTAATTAATGAAAGAAGTCTAAACACACCATAATCATTTATATATAATGAATTAGTACAATATTTTACACTTTAGTACCACATAGAGTTTCTATGAGGTTCAAATTTTTCACTATCTTCATCATCTCTACGTGTAGAATGAGTGTATTGTGAAGAGTAGTTATCAAATGATAAATCCCCAAAATAGTTTTGAATGTAATTGTTAACATGCCATCCATATGGATCCGAGATTGGTTGAGGTTGTCCATAAGAAAAATCATTTGAAGATTGAGTCTGGGATTGTTTCCATGAGTCGCTCGATTCCATCCCAACAGGAATGGGATATGAAGGGTAGGGAAATGGTTGGTTATGAGTATAACCATAGTTACTACTTCCCAATCCAACAGAGTCTGAAGTTCTCGATAACGAGTCATCTTCTTGACTTGACAAAATCTCCTTGCCTCTTTCTCTACGAGTATAGTCCTTCCCTATGGCACCAATTCCTGGTCCTGCCCGCCTACTGCCATGGTCATCATCCTGTGTTGCATGCGTGAAGTTTGCCTCACCAGTGAAGGGGCTCATATATCCGGGAGGTAGTGGTCCATAATAGTTTCCATATCCACCACCACTACCTCCAGCTCCACTATGTCCTTCATCATTCCCACCTCCGGTGGTAGGTGAGTCTCCTGATCTTGTACTAGAGCTATCATTAGTATCAGCACGATGTTGTGGTTGTGTAGGATTGGAAGAAGGTGGAATTCCAGTGTTTCTTGGTCTTGGGCGCAAAAGTTCATCCAAAGAGTCAGCGCTGCTAGACCTCACCTCCTCCTCTAATACTCTTTCTATACTCTTTCTACATTTATCCCTTCATTACGTGCTTCTTCAGCAACTCTGGGAGCTGGGTTGCTTTCATCATCATCTAGATGAAGAGGTCTAATCCATTGAAAAAGTTGGTCACCCTCTGTATCATCATCTTCACCAACAATATCAAACACATCTAGTGGGTCCCCACGGTCGACATGATCTATTTCTGCTTCCTTATCTCGAATTTGAAGCTTCATGTTGTAGTAGCAATAAACTAATTTTTCCAAGCTACTATAAGCCAACTTATTTCTTTGCTTTGTGTGTATGAGTGCAAATGTGCTCCAATTTCTTTCACAAGCAGATGAGGAAGCTGTTTGTGATAATACTTTGATTGCTAACTTTCTCACAGTTGGTGCATCGGTCCCATACATGATCCACCATTCAGCTACAATGAAAAACAATGTTGATAAGCCTAATAACTCCAACAAATTCTATTATAAACTTATAGTGAAATATGTTTATACTCACTAGGAGACATATTTGTTCGAGCAGCAACTGATGTTGGTTCTCCAAAAGTTCTTCTTGCATCTTTAAACCATGTTAGCTGAATTCAATAAATCGTGTTAGTTTAATCCAACAAAGTAATTATTATAATTTAAGTAATTGTCTACCTCATTTCCAAATTGGCCAACTGCTGGTGATGCAGGGTCTAATTTTGAGTATACATTATGTACAACACGTATAAGGTTACCATCATCTCCAACACCGGGTCTGTATTGGTATCGGGGATTCAAATAATATGCTGTTCAAAGAAACACATACTCTAATAAGAGAAATAATACTTATGCAACTAAAGAAACGAATTGCAAAATTATGACATAATTTATACCTGCTGCATGCAAATCGTGGTATAATGTTTTATACCATCGGTCTTCAATTATCTTTATGACCCACCTTGCACCATGTTTTCTTTCCAATTCATCATTCACTACACGCATCAACTCATATACTACCCCCATAGTAGGATACACCTCTGTGTCAACGATCCGTAAAACTTTGTAAAGAGGCTCAAACACTTGGCACACATGTTTTGATTGAGTCCAAAAAGCATGATCAAGCACTATACTTTCCACCATACGACCTGTATTTGAGTGGCTCAAATTGTGGTTGGCCCAATCGTCACTAGTGAATAGTTGCTTCAACCCTGCTTTCTTCTTGAGTATGCTGTCTAATGCAATATATTTGGTGGCGAATCGAGCGGTAGCTGGACGAATAATTTCTCCTTTGCAAAATTCACGCATCTTTGCCAACAACCAACTGTGATTGTAAATATAATTTGTGATCGTTCTAGCTCTTTTGACCACAGTAGCAACATTCTCTCTCTTCCCCATTGCCTCAAACATGAGATCAATACAATGTGCTGCACATGATGTTCAAAACACATTATGATGCTTCATTAACTTTTTTCCAGCTTTGACAAATGCAGAACCGTTGTCGGTCACGACTTGGACAACATTATGCTCTCCCACCTCCATGATTACATCCCTCAATAATTTGTAAATATACTTGTAATTCTTTATATGGTTTGAAGCATCAACAGACTTCAAAAAAATTGTCTTTCCCTTGGAGTATACCATGAAGTTGATGATAGACAATCTGGTCGGGCCAGTCTATTCGTCACACATGATTGTGCAACCATTAGTTTCCCATTTTGACCTCAACTTGTTAACATACTCGCCAATGTCTTTATACTCCATATCCAAATATTTGTTTCTTATCTCATAGGGAGTGGGAGGTTGTACTCTAACACCGGCCTGTTGACATCCCACTACCATATTTTTGAAATGATGTGATGATGCCTTCGCAGCAGGGACATTTTCATAGATAAAGAACTTGCTAATTAGACGCCCCATTCCCTCCTTCACATTACCTCCAATGAAATAACTCCAAACACTCTTTTGACGTGTTTTGGATGACTTATATAAACTTGGGGCTATTGGTGGTGTTGGTTGTGATTCTCTAAGACTGCCTCCCCGTCTCATTTGTGCACCACCACTTGTCCCAGAACCTTGTCCTCTATTAGGAATTTTATGCAGGTGTTCTCTTTCCCATGCTGACTGTTTGGAGGCACGTAATGCTTGTTTCAAACTGCGTCGTTCTTCAGGTCCCATGTCATCATCACATTCGTCCTCATCGTCATCATCATCACTGTCAAGCTCTTGGCCATAGACTTCTCCCCGTAGCGCAGCTCGAATATTTTCCATTCCCTGTGTTATCTTTTCCTTCTGCTGTTTTTTATTTTTTTAACAATGTGCTGATGAATGCCTTCACTTCTGGGGGGGACATTATCGCATCGTTGGACATTTTTTGCTGGATCTAATCCACTAAGATGGTACTTAAGTCGTGTCACTCCACCACTCTTCATTACCCGACCACAATATTTGTAAATTGTGCCATGTTTGTTTCCGTCTATTGGGTATCCATGTTCCCAAGCTGGATCACGTTTAGTAGCTCCACTGGACATCGTAAATGTACCTACATTTATTTTTCATGAAAATTAGACAAAAGAATTAAATAATAAAGTTATTTAAGAGAACCTAAATAATAAAGTTATTCTACAGAAGAATTAAATATGAAGTAAAGAAAATGATTGTAAAAATTTAAGTAATTAAAAAAATAATATGGAATAATAAAACCTAATATTAATGAATAATAATCCAATTTGATAAAAAAATAATCATAATATAAATGATGAATAATATTCCTTTTTGATAATAATCCTAATATAAATAATCCTACTATAAATGATGATAATTATGTTTCATGAAAATAATCCTAATATAAAACATAGTGATGAATAATATTCCTTTTTGATAATAATCCAATTTAATAATAATCCACTTTAATAATAATAATCCAATTTAATGAATAATCCAATAAATAATAAAAAAAACCTAATATTAATGAATAAAAAGCCAGACACCAAGTGAGACAATTTTGGAGGATATTTGAGAATACCCATCTGTTTTATTTTATTTTTTTTGCCTAAGTTTTGGACCTTTTGGTTCAACCCAACCCAACCCAAGTGTGGTTATATTTGAGATTTGGGCCTAAGGTCTAAGTTCAACAAACTCAAGTTTGGAGACTACATTGAGTGGGCTTTAATGAATAGTCCAATTTGATAATAAGCCAATTTAATGAATAATCCAATTTAATGAATAATAATCCAATTTGATAATAATCTAATTTAATGAATAATAATCCAATTTGATAATAAAAAAACCTAATATTAATGAATAATAATCATATTTGATAATAAAACCTAATATTAATAAAATAATAAATAACATTAAACATATTAAAATTATCCTAGGGAATAATTATACAACATTACTTACTTAAAAAAATTAACATGTAATTGTTAACATTACTTAACTACTTACAAAAATTAACATGCAAGTATTAATTACTTAAAAAAATTAACATACGAATCCACACAAATTTATTTGTTGTTGTATAAATTACAATAATATAAATATAAGTTTGTAAACTTACATTAAATATGGAACCCTTTGTGTTCAAGCTTTGGAATGGATCTGGAATGGCTTTGAAAATGGTAAGGGAAATAAAATAATAAATAACATTAAACATATTAAAATTATCCTAGGGAATAATTATACAACATTACTTAATTACTTAAAAAAAATTAACATGTAATTGTTAACATTACTTAATTACTTACAAAAACTAACGTGCAAGTATTAATTACTTAAAAAATTAACATGCAATTGTTAACATTACTTAATTACTTACAAAAACTAACATGCAAGTATTAACATTACTTAATTACTTACAAAAACTAACATGCAAGTATTAATTACTTAAAAAAAATTAACATGTAATTGTTAACATTACTTAATTACTTACAAAAACTAACATGCAAGTATTAATTACTTAAAAAAATTAACATGTAATTGTTAACATTACTTAATTACTTACAAAAACTAACATGCAAGTATTAATTACTTAAAAAAAATTAACATGTAATTGTTAACATTACTTAATTACTTACAAAAACTAACATGCAAGTATTAATTACTTAAAAAAATTAACATGTAATTGTTAACATTACTTAATTACTTACAAAAACTAACATGCAAGTATTAATTACTTAAAAAAATTAACATGTAATTGTGAACACGGAAAATTCCTGAAACGAAAGAGACAAGAACGACGTGCACAAACAAATATTTGTATTTAATAGTTTTGGGTTACAATCTCTCTCTATTTTGATCCTCTGATTCGATCTCCGTAAGGTGTTGATTTGTGGGATGTGCGATTGATCCAAGGGCCGTCGAGGCTTGATCTTGGATGAACGAGGATGAACGGATCTTTAAGGGCTTTTGGGCTTGATCTTGAAGAATGGTGATTGACGGATCTTCAAGGGCTTTTGGGCTTGATCTTGAAGAACAGTGATGAATGGATTTCCAAGGGCTTTTTGGGCTTGAACTCGAAGAACAGTGACGAACGGATCTTCGAGAGCTTTTGGGCTTGAACGGATCTTCGAGGGCTTTTGGGCTTGATCTCGAAGAACGGTGATGAACGATGAACGCTTTCTTCAAGGGCCGTCGAGGCTTGGACTTGATGAACAGAGATGAGCGGATTCGTTGATGTTGTCAATCCAAAGGGGCCGTTGGGGCTTGATCCTTGAGGATGAACAGTTGATGAACGATGAACACTTTCTCCAAGGGGCTGTTGAGGCTTGGGCTTGAAGGTGGATGATTGTTGATCCAAGGGCCGTCGGGGCTTGATCTTGGAAGAACGATGAACGAAGAACGAAGAAGGCTTTCTTGATTCTTCGGAAACCTGGATGCTTGAAAGCTTCGGAGTTTCAGAGCTTCAGAGCTTCCGAGCTTTAAGGTGTAATGTGAATTGGTCTTTCCTTATGAATGAAATGGGCTTGTATTTATAGAAATTTCCAAGGTCTAATTTTGAATATAATATTCCAGATGAAATAAGTCGTTTCTGCCAGGTGTTGACACGTGTCCTATTTGATGACTTTTCCAACTCATTTCAATTTTCGTTGAGTCACATGCTACGTGTAAAATTTATGTAATACATGAGCGTTGACACTTTGATTTATCGGTCAACATTTATGTACCGAAATTTCGATGTCTACAAATGCCCCCACTTCAAGGCACGTCGTATACATGTGCTTGTCACGTGTAAGAGATGCGTTTTGAAGTCCCTTACTGTAGATGTCGATCCAAGGGCCGTTGAGGCTTGATCTTGAACTTTTGTTTGAAATTTCTTCAAGGGCCGTCGAGGCTTGATCTTGAAGGTTGAAATTGGGCCACAAGGAGCTTCATGTGGTAGATGATATTTGGCTTTGGTAGTGGGTGAATCGGCACGTATTTTGTTGCGCTTGTTGATTTTCCACAGCTTTGATCTTGAACTGGGTTGGAGGGTTTTCTGGATTCCTCCAATCGTTGATTTTCCACAGCTTATTCTTGAACTAGGTTTTGATTCAAGAGTGGTAGACACTTGATCTTGAATCGGACTTGTGATTTCTTCCAGGGCCGTTAAGGCTTGATTTTGAATTTGGCTGGAAGCTTCTTCAAGGGCCATTGAGGCTTGATTCTTGAAGGTTGAATTGAACACATGGCAAGCAGGCACGAGGTAAATGTGGCGACTTATTGCTCTGTTCAATCTTTCTAATTCACACCTGAGCAGTTTGGTCAACGGTATGATCTTCAAGATTGACGGGCTATTCTTCCAGTTGGTGACTTGATCTTTTAAGGATTTGATTCAAGGTTGGTGAATCGGCACGTGTAGCCCACAACGCCTAGTAAGCCGACCCAAGAATTTGAGGGTCAAAACGAATTCACCGTCAGAGTGATTGCAACTTTGATGATATGAGATACTCTTGCTTTTGAAGAAGTAGCGGATGAATCAGCACGTGCTTGGTTGCACTTGTCTCCACATGCTTCAAGGTATCATCTTCATTTCCTTTATCTGTTCCTGAGGCAGATGTGGCATCTTCTCGAGTTCTTCATCTCAGACTTTTTCTGCTGAGTTGACTGTTCATGTTGCATTCTTCTCTGCTTGTTTCTTCAGGCAGATGTGGCAGCTTCTCGAGTTCCTCAGTTCGGACTCCTTCTGCTGAGTTGACTGTGCAGACCGCATTCTTCTCTGCTTGTTCCTTCCGCACGTTGTCTCCACATGCTTCAAGGTATCATTTTCACTTGCCTTATCTGTTCTCCGGGCAGATGTGGCAACTTCTTTGAAAGTACAGCAGCAGTGGGGGGGCGAGCACTCGAGAGCAGTGCCAGGTAGGCAATCAGGGAAGGGTTCCAAGCAGTCGGTTCCTTACCCGAGTTTGAGTGGAGGTTCCGGCATATTGTTTTCTTTATCCTTGTCTTTGTAAGTAAGAACAAGGACAAAGGAAAGGACAGGGAGAACGCATGATATGAGATACTCTTGCTTTCTACCCTAGTGATATGAGATACTTTTGCTTTGGTGTCATTTGTTTGCCGAGGTACCCCAAGGAATAAGGAACACTGAGTGACTCGAGAGGCTTCGTTGGGAAGGCATTCTCGGAGATGAAGAAAGGCTCTGTATGTCTGCCTTGCTATGGAAAGTGAAGGTGGACAGTTATAGGAAGTTCTTTAATACCTGTAGAGGTACTATTCTTTTACTCGTGTCGGCAACCGTTGGATGATTGAACAGTAAACTTCACGTGCTTTCTCCTTCACCCAAAAATCTTTCGACAAATTGTCCGTGATTTGCGCAAAGTTGAGTGTGCATATGACAGGTGATGACACGGCTGAAAAAGACTGGCGCCTCTTCGATATCTGGGATTGGCGATTCGACAAATTACCCGTGATTTCCGCAAAGCTGAGTTTGCGTGTGACGGGTGCCGACGGGTCTGGAAAAGCAAGATGCTTTTCCGATTTCTGAGCTTGCCTCTTCGATTTTTGAATGGCCGCTTCGAATTCTGAGCTCGCCTCTTCGATCTCTGAAATCCCGTCGAGTGCTGATTTTTTATAGAGGCACGCTGTTCGTTTCAAAGCACACTTGAATTTTCGCTTGTGAAAACTCCTTTCTTGCACTTCTAAGATCTTGATTTGTCCGATCTCTTCCTCCTTCAACACTTTGAAAATGTCTGGACCCTCCGACCGTCGTTTTGACTTGAATCTTGGTGAAGAGGCAGTTCCGCCTTCTCCAGACAACATATGGTGCCCATCATTCATATCCCCCACTGGTCCTCTTACCGTTGGGGATTCGGTGGTGAAGAATGATATGACCGCTGCGGTGGTGGCCCGAAACCTTGTCACTCCCAGAGATAACAGACTACTTTCCAAACGGTCTGATGAGTTGGCTGTTAAGGATTCTCTGGCTCTCAGTGTGCAGTGTGCAGGTTCTGTGTCTAACATGGCCCAACGCCTATTTGCTCGAACCCGTCAAGTTGAATCGTTGGCGGCTGAAGTGATGAGTCTCAAACAGGAGATTAGAGGGCTCAAGCATGAGAATAAACAGTTGCACAGGCTCGCACACGACTATGCCACGAACATGAAGAGGAAAATTGACCAGATGCAAGCATCTGATGGTGAGATTTTACTTGATCATCGGAGGTTTGTGGGTTTGTTCCAACAGCATTTGCCTTCGTCTTCTGAGGCTGTACCGCGTAGTGAAGCTCCGAATGACCAACCTCCGATACCTCCTCCTTCTGTGGCCCCGCCGACTGCTGAGGCTCCGCCCGAGCAAACTTTGTGAAGGCTCTCTCTCGTTTGTTTGTTTTTTTTTTTTTATTTTTTTATTTTTTTTTATTTTTTATGTCCATGTATATATTTGTAATTTATTGGAAACATTAATAAATGAGCTTTATTTCACTTAGTGTCTATATGCTTTTTTTTTTTTTTTTATTATTTTTTTTTATTAATTATTATTTTTTATTTTATTTTATTTTATTTTTTATTTATTTTATATATATATTTTTTTTTAATTTTATTTTTTGAAACTTTCTTCTCCTTGTTCTCGTCAAACTCTATCTCTTCTTGCCTACAATCTTTACTGCAAAATGGTGTGTTACCCGTGGTGATTATTCCGTCTCAAACATACAACTAAAGCTGTTGTCCATTTTCTCTCCCCAAATATGCTACTGGCAGTGTCAGGCGAATATGGGCGTTAAAGCTTCTCGCTTTAACAAAAGATTTTTTTTTTTTCTTTTCTTTTGCAGCTGCATGTGAGTATCATCATTCACGGCAAACATGGGCATTGCAGCTTTACCCGGCTTTAGCAAAACACGGCGAACATGGGCGTTAAGGCTTTTCCCAGCTTTAACAAATGCAGTTGTGTATAAGTAAGCCTTCCTGCAAGGCTTTTAGACATGTATCTGCTCCTCTCCATCTGCTTGAAAGTTTTAACCTAACAAGTGTAGTTTCATTTGCACCGAAGCTTGCTGCTCCATGCTTTGTCAGCTTCTTTGCACCATAACTGCACAGCCACCATCCTTGCTGCACTGCCTTTGTCACCCTTGCTGGTTGCCGCACCGCCTTACGTCCTTGTTGCACCGTCTGCTGCACACCATCGCACTGCCTGCCATCCTTGCATTGGTAGCCGCCGAGTACAGCGGGTCTTCAAGCAGCTGGAGGGCCGACGATGAAATGATGCCGACGTACGAGGTGTAGCCAGTGGAGCTTGGTAAAGACAACTTTTGCTGTGGACAGTTTCAACCTGGCGGAGAGTGGTGCAGCTTCCTCACTTTATGTAGTTCTTTTTATCTCAGTGACAAACTTCTTTTCTTCTAACTGCAGTGCTCTGATTTCCTTTTCCATCCCTCTAGCAGCAGGGGTCACTTCTTGCTTGTTCTCCCAAAGAGCCTCTTTGGCAGTGGGTTTCTTACTGAAGCTGTTCCTCGTGCAAAGGCTGTAGGAATCAGAGCACTCGGACTCGAGCAATATTCATATCAAGCCATGTTAGTAACTCATGGATCTCTTCCGCATTTCTCTTGTTGCTGGTTTGTGATGCGGCAAGAACATCATTCGTGCACCTAGTGACCTCTTGCCTCATGAAGGATATCTCATCATCCTGTCCTTGCAACTGTGATTGAAGCTTTTCCACCTCAGCAAGGAGGCTTGCAGCTAGCTGATGTAGCTCATCAAACTTACTGACAGTGACGGAAAGCCTTTTCATAACCTTCCCGCGGGAAGTTTCAAGGTTCTCCAAATCGAGATTCTCTTGTTCCACAACCTTTTCCAGTTCCTTCATCCTGGAAGTGTGACCTTGCATCTGCATGCATATATATATGGCAGGTAACTGCTTGTCCCGTCGCTTGCATATATATATATATATATATATATTTTTTTATTTGCTTTGTCTGTCTTGTTATCTGCATACATATATATATATATATATGTACTTTTATTCCTTTGTGGCGTCTTCTGCATGCATATATATATATATATATATATATGTTTGTTTGCTTGTCCCATCACTTGTCATCCGCATGCATATATATATATATATATATATATATATACATTTATTCCTTGTCCCACATTTATTCCTTGTTCCACCGTCTGCATGCATATGTATATATATATACATATTTGTTTGTCCCAGTCTGCACATATATAAAATTTCTTATAATGTGCGCACCTTCACTGATGGATTTCTTTGTCGTAATGCTAGGGATCTTTAATTACGAAGCTTTCAGAGGCGTGGTATTTGGAGTGCGCAGGGCGTGAGCATATTTGTGCCTTCTGCTGCCTAGGGTTTGCACAAGGGACTGCAACGGGGTTTCGTTGTGTAGTGCCTTTTGCTGTCGCTTGGAAGGACTGTCTTGTAGCTACCTGCTTTGCCGTGTTGCTGCTGATTTATTTATTTATTTTTTTTTTTCGAGGTCATGGTATTTTTTAAGTGCTTTAAGGGCGGCACCCTTACCATTCTTGCCCAGGCCGGTGACTTGCAAGACAGAGGAACGACGTTGAAGCTTTACGAGCCACTGACCGGTCCTAAAGCGCTTGCTCTTCCCGCGAAAGATAACTCCATGCATATTAAGTCGTGGTCTTCCGAAGTATCTTGGGAGGTGGTGGATTCTGTCCAAGCATATACGAAGAAGAAGGCGCGCATCTCGAAGATTCTTATCTTGAATCCGTCGCACCATGCCGGTGACAATCATTCGGCCTCATTTAAGCTTCTTGGTGATCACATCCGCATCGGAGCCAAGGCTTGGAATGGTACCTTGTCTACTGCTGGAGAGGTCGTTTTTGATGAGTTTTATTGGGAGTGGCTCGAAGATGTTTTAAGCCGATCTAAGGATGTGCTCACTAAGGTGGACCTTTACCACGCTGTGTATGCGTCTTTGTTTAGTTACGATCGCCATCCTTCCGTTATTCGTGCGTTCTTAGAGTGTTGGTGTTCGGCCACCAACACACTTCACACAGCGCAATGGGAGATGTCAATTTCACTTTGGGATCTTCACAGGATAGGAGGTTTGCCGATCCAAGGCAAGTTTTACGACGAGGTTGTTCCCAACGCAGAGGACCTTTCTCTTTGCAATAACCGAGGATTGCCTGCCAGTTGCCGCTATTTGTTTTGGGCGTATCACAGGCTTTTCCAGGATGCTCGAGGTAAATCAGGCGTGAGGATTTCCTCATGGATCCGATTCTGGTACTGGGAGGCCATGAGGTATAAGAAGCCTTTGAAGAGAATTGGTCGTAACAAGACCACTAGGCCAAAGGGCGACTCAGACCCGTCCGGTGTTATTGGCGCAACCAGGCGTCGCTCTTCTGACGAGTTGAGAGCATTTGAGGATCTCGGCATAGCACCAGAGCATGTGGAGGAGTCTTACCTGGCTGCTTTCTTAGCTTGTTGGCTTTGTAAATTTGTTTTCCCCGCAGGCGACGTCAACTTAGTTCGCCCTGGAGTTTTCAAAGTTGCTAGCAAGATGGCTGCAGGTGAATCTTTTAGCCTCGCTATTCCGGTCTTAGCCAGCATTTACAACGGCTTGAGCATGGTTTCTGACTCGGCAAGCACTGAAGATCGTGCTGCGGTGCTTCCTTACCACTATGTGTATGGTTGGTTGGGTGAATATTTTGGCACTCATTTTTCTCTGTCGACTTTGGATAAGTCAAGACCTTCCTCATCGACCGGAGCCAAGCTAGGGCCTTTGATGACGAAGTATTCTGGTGTGCTCTCCGCGAAGAGCCTTGACGATTTGCAAGCGCGAGCGCTATTTAAGAGTTGTGAAGATTTGAGGATGGACCCCTTAGTGAGAGTTGGCTCGGTGCGGCGAGGCATCGTAGACAACTCGCATCTCCGCTTCTCGGACTTGTCTTATCTTATAAGCCTTCGCTCGGGGTTTGTTTCTTTGCGGCAAGAAGACCGATGTATCATCCAGTCATATAGCCCCCACCGTTTCAGCAGGCAATTTGGTTTTGTCCAAAGCGAGCCAGGCAAGTTGAAGGAAAGGAACCCATCGGTATCCCTGCAAGCCGTGTACATGCATTGGGAGTCTTGTACCCGTTCATGCACAAATGCTGTTATTACGCTGCCGGCCAATGATGAGTTCAGAAGTAATCCAGTGACCCGTGTTTACGCACGTTGGTGGTCAAAGACACATTATGAGAACTCGGGGACGGCAAGTGGCGCCAATTCTTCTCACTTAAGTGATGATACGTCGAGAGAGGGTTGTCCTGTGGTTTCTATGCGAATGGTACTCCTTGGTCGCGCGAGTGCGGCTCCCTTACAAGATAGACCTGTAGCTTTAACTCTTCAACGTCCATGCTTGTCTCCTCGACATCCGGATGCTTCTGAAGAGGTGGGGGATGAAGGTGACTCGCACGAAGATGAATTTATTTTGCAGCAGCGTCCACGAGTTTCAAACAAGCGACCACTTGAGGATGCTCAGGCTGACAGTGATGTCAATTTCCGTCACAAGAAGAAAAAAGTGTTTAGAACTCCTCAATTCGATGACCGTGAGCCATTTGAGAGAGATGTATATCCTTTATTTTCTCTCATGATTTCTTCTGCTTTTTTCGCTTTGGCTTTTTATTTCTAACATCTTTCTTTGTCTTCTTTAGGTTGGGCCTTCCCGTCATTTTGATTTGGCAACTGCAGATGTTTATTCCTATACGGAGATGCTAGTTGCAGGTAACCTACCTACAGACGGGGATATCGGGGATCCTCCTGGTGTAGAGCTTGTTCCGAATCCGTCAAACTTCCCGAGTTTGCCACGTGTGGGTGGGGGTATGCAAGAACCCGTCATGCGTCCAACGCCTTTGCCAGCTAGCTCTGAGATCTCTTTGAGAGGACCGAATCTTAGCGGTACTGAGCGACTCATCCATCGCATAAGTCTTGGTGCAGCAATGGAGATCAAGGGCCATATTGAGGCGAGGATTTCTAAGTGTCCACTGGAAGACCTCCCGTTGCTTAATGAGGATTTGTCGAAGTTTGTTTCAGTGATTGACAACCTTAACGTTGATTCCTCCTCCTTGAAGATCAAGATTGCCGAACTTATGGCCGCCTCGACTGAATATTCTTCCTTGCGTGCTATTTCCTTAGAGAAGTTGAGTCCAGATGTCAGAGCTCATCAGCTAACCATGATAGACTCATCATTGGCTCAAGTCTGGTCATTTCAGCAAGCTGTTTCAGGAGATTATCAGGCCACGGAGGCTTCGTTAACTTCTGTCCAAGGGCGTCTAGATGCATTGGCGCGAGAGCGAGAGCAGTTGGTAGTCGAGGCATCACAACTCGACAGCGTCCTCGCAGAGCAGGGAACTGTACTTTCTCAGTACCAAGAAGAGATTTCACGCCTAGAACGAGAGAAAAACACGACTATAGAGTTACCCGTCTTGTCTCCCACCGAGGTAGAGACTTTGAAGACCTTGGAAGGCTCGCTTGGAGATCGCCTTGGTAGTTTTAGAGACATAGTTTTCAAGTAATATTTCTTGTAATAAGGCCTTGGAGCCAACTTCTTCTTTCAAAGAAATAAAGCATTTATGTTCTTGAATTTGCTCCTCGATCCTCAAAGTGTTTACTTATTATTATTATTATTTCTTTTAAATGATGTGACTGTACTTGAAGTTTTGACACTTCGAGTTGCCTACGTACCCTTTGTTGAGGAGGGATCAAGTCATAACGTAGTTCAAAATACATTTATTATTATTTTTTTTTATATATATATATATTTTTTTTTTTTTGCCGTTTGCAGTTTCAGCTCATGCAGACCAGGAGCGTTGTGCCATGCAATTTAGGCTCGTGCAGGCGAGGAGCCTTGTGTCCTACAGTTTAGGCTCGTGCGGACAAGGAGCTGGAATTTGTTGCCTTTCAGGGGTAGTAGCGCTTCAAGAATCTACCGTTGATAGGGCCGATCTTCAAGCCGTCCTCCGCCATGATTAAGTAGGCGCCATTGGTGTAGACTTCTTGTACTACGTATGGTCCATCCCATTTTGACGTGAACTTGCTTTTTGTCTTGTGAGTTGTGATGATAGGCCTACGCAATGAAAGGACGAGATCTCCCATTTGAAAAGACGAGGGAGAACTTTCTTGTTGAAGGCTTTAGAAAGTCGCGCTTGATAACACTCCAGGTGTTGCTGGGCTTCGAGTCTTTTCTCATCCAGTGCCTCCAGTTCTTGAAGACGTAGCTTTGCATTCTCTTCATCAGTCAAGCTTTCTTGTATAGCCATCCTTAGCGAGGGGATTTGACTTTCGAGCGGTAGAACAGCTTCTACGCCATATACAAGGGAATAAGGTGTGGCTTGGGTAGGCGTTCTATATGTTGTCCTGTATGCCCATAGGGCTTCGCCTATTCTTTCATGCCAGTCTTTCTTTGTTCTACCGATTACCTTCTTCAGGAGGTTGCACAATGTCTTGTTGAATGCTTCTGCAAGACCGTTGGCCGGAGCATGATACATGGAGGATTTGTGCTGCTTGAACCTGTATTTCTCGCAGAGCTCGTCCATGAGTCGGTTTGAGAACTGCTTTCCGTTGTCGGTGACAATGTAGCGCGGCACCCCATATCGATGGATGATATGTCCCTTGATGAAACAAACGACAGTTTCCTTCTTGACTTCCTTCAGGGGTATGGCCTCAGCCCACTTAGAGAAGTAATCTGTTGCAGCCAGGATGTAAGCCTCTCCTGTAGATGACTTTGGCGCAATTGGTCCTACGACATCCAATCCCCATGCATCGAACGGCCATGAAGTAGCTGTGGGGTGTAATGGTTCAGGCGGTTGATGTATGAAGTTGGCGTGAAATTGGCAGGCTTGGCACCTTTTGGCGTATTCTAGGCAGTCCTTTACCATGCTTGGCCAGTAATAACCCATTCTTTTGAGCTGGAAATGAAGCTTTGGTCCGGACTGGTGCGCTCCACATATTCCTGAGTGTGCTTCTTCCATGGCTTGATTGGCTTCTTCCTCGCCTAGGCATCTCAGAAGTACCCCTTCAAACGATCGCCGGTAGAGTGTTCCTTTGTAATAGAGGAAGCGGTGTGCTCGTCGACGTATTTCAGAGCGGTGTTTCGGATCATCTGGAAGCATTCCGTGCTCCAAGTAGTTGATCAGAGGCTGTCTCCACTCTTCAACGTTGACCGGAAGTATTGAAATAACGTTTGTATCACTTAATACCATTTCGGTGACAAGCGGGATTACCCATCTTTGGCAGACTGGCACGTTTGTAGCTTCGTCTTCTCCTAATGTCATGCTCGAGGCTAGGTTGGCGAGAGCGTCTGCCATTTGATTCTCTTTTCTTGGCACGTGTTCTAGTGTTACGGCCTCAAACCTTTGTAGCAACTGCGTTGCCAGCCGGAAGTATGGGACAAGGTCATCTTTCCTCACCTCATATTCAGTCAGGAGTTGATTGATTATGAGCTTGGAGTCGCCGTATATCTCAAGGGCTGCGATTTCCATGTTGATTGCCATTTGGAGCCCGAGGATCAGTGCTTGGTACTCAGCGACATTGTTGGAGCATAATTCGATTAGCTGGAATGAATAAGGTAGTACTTGCCTTTGTGGCGACATGAATACTACTCCTGCCCCCGCTCCGTCTGCTCGTGCAGATCCGTCGAAGAACATCGTCCATGTCGGGAATATGTCGATGCAGAACACCTCTTCGTCGGGCAAGTCGTCTGAGATTTTCCAATCGGCCGGGATTGGATGGTCAACAAGGAAGTCTGCTAGCGCTTGTCCTTTGATGGCTTTAGCTGAGACGTAGATGATCTCGTATTGATTGAGAAGTAATGCCCATTTAGCTAATCGCCCTGTCAAAACTGGCTTAGACATGACGTATTTGACCGGGTCAGCTTTAGCAACCAAGTGGATGGTGTAAGCATGCATGTAATGTCTGAGCTTCTGGATGGAAAACATCAAGGCTAGGCACATTTTTTCTATTGGGGAATAGTTCAATTCAGCGCCGGTAAGCGTTCGACTGAGGTAGTAGAGCGCTCCTTCTTTCTGGGCCTCGTTTTCCTGTGCCAAGAGTGCTCCAACTGAACTTTCCTGAGCAGCAATGTACAATATGAGCGGTTTCCCTGGTACAGGTGCCCCCAGGACAGGTGGACTTGATAAATACTTCTTTATGCTTTCAAAAGCATTGTTGCATGCTTTGTCCCATACGAACGGAACATCTTTCTTCATGAGTCGACTGAACGGTTGACAACGCCCTGCAAGGTTGGAGATGAAGCGTCTAATGAAGGCTAGCCGACCTTGTAGACTTTTCAACTCGTGCAGGTTTCTTGGCTCGGGCATGCTTTGAATGGCCTTGATCTTTGATTGGTCCACTTCAATGCCACGATGCTTGACGATGAAGCCAAGGAACTTTCCAGATGTGACGCCAAATGCACACTTTAATGGGTTCATCTTGAGGTTGTATTTTCGCAACCTTTCGAACACTACTCGCAAATCCTTCAAGTGATTTGATCTTTTCTTTGTCTTGACCACCACATCGTCTACATAGCATTCTACATTCTTATGTAGCATGTCATTGAAGATCTTCTGCATTGCGCGTTGATATGTAGCTCCAGCATTCTTCAGACCAAAGGGCATTACCTTGTAGCAGTAAATACCTTTTGGAGTGCGGAAGGCTGTTAGTTCCTCATCTTCAAGAGCCATGCGAATTTGATTGTATCCAGAAGAGCCGTCCATGAATGATAGTGCCTCATGGCCAGTGGTTGCGTCCACCATGATCTCAATGATTGGCAAGGGGAAGTCATCCTTCGGGCAAGCATTATTGAGGTCTCGAAAGTCCACGCAAACACGTATTTGTCCAGATTTCTTAAGGACTATGACGATGTTGGAGATCCACTTGGGGTATTGCACCTCTCGAATGAAGCCTACTTCGATCAACTTGTCAATCTCGGCCTCGATTTGTGGGATGAGCTCGGATCGATAGCGTCTTTGAGTTTGCTTTACTGGTCGCGTTCCAGGCTTGACTGCAAGATGATGCACAGCAATGATAGGGTCGAGGCCGGGCATTTCCTTGTAGGTCCAAGCAAAGACGTCCTTGAACTCTAATAGCAGCTGGTAATACTTCTCTATCTCGCCTGCACTTAGTAATGCGCTTACGAAGATAGGCTTCGGTTCCTCACTTGTGCCTAAGTTGAGTTCTTTGAGATCGTCAACTGTGGCTTGCCCCCCATCTTCGAGTTGTGACGGTGCCGCAATGACATCTTCTTCGAGGCTTTCATCTTCTTCACCTTCTTGGATTGTGATGTGGAAGACGCCTTGGGCTTCTTCTTCGGTGTTAACCTCCCGAGCTAGTTGGCATGAAGATTGTCCAGTGTGAATGATGGTGCGCCTTTTCACTTTCAGTGATCCAACTGTGTCAACCTCCAATATTGCTTGGCGCTTCATTCTTGAAGGAATGGAACTTCGAACGCCATCCTTTTCTGCCAGGCGATCGATCTCTTCTACTTCTGGTGTCGTCTTTCTCCTTTTGGAAGGCTCTTTGGCTTCTCCAAGTCTTTCCATAACTGACTGTCGTGGAGGAAAGCTAGTCGTATTGCTTTGCTTTTTAGGTTTTGATAACCTTTTGAAAACAGAGCCTCGAGATACTAACGTGTTAAGCCTTTTGAAGACGGAAGTTTTGTTTTGACCGCCAATGAGTTTAGGTGCCGAAACTCTGGGCTTTGAACAATTCATTCTATCGAATACTGATGTCCGGGGGGCAGGTTGAGGCTTCTCTCTATCTTGTATAATGTGTACGCTGATGTGTTGGGCGCTAGCATTTTTTGCCTTGCTGGAGATTTTCACCGGTGCATTTGGTGTGAAGCCAAGCCCAGCTTTGTTGTTGCTAACCCCGTAACCATGCTTCTCTAACTTCTTCTGAGTTTTAGTGAGATCACGTTCGTTGTCTTTGACGGTGTTCAAATCATTCTTTCCCAAATTTGCAGAGGAGGTGAAGTTATACCCAGCTTTCGACATAAGTTTGTAGGCGTTTGGATCAAAACCTTCTTCGGTCCTTTTGGTTGGGAGAAAGCTTGGTTCTACCCCCTTTGGCAGGCCTTTTATGAAGCCCTGTGATGGTTTTACAACCTTAGTGTCGCCTAGCTGGGTCAGAGGCAAAACTGCATTCTTTTTTAGCAACTTTACATTATCTATGTGCCGCTGTGCATCGGCTTTGCTCGCTGCAGTTTCGAACGGGGATTGACCATTCTTTCTTCTCGAGGTCGGGATGTACCGGAAGACGGGTACGCTTGGTCCGTTTGAGGTCGTCCTACTTCCTCTGGTTGTTGCAGGTTTAGAAAGCTCGTCGTCATTTTTGCTTGAAGATGGCATAGCTTCTTCTTCTTGCTTCTTGGGCATAGCTTGCCACTCCTGTTTTTTAGGCGCTGCTTTGCTCATGGATTTAATCTCTTTTGGAAGAGTTTCGGGCACCGTGTCTTCATTTATGTAGAACTTGGCGTCTGCGAAATGTGATTCAGCTTCGGTGAATGGCTTGGTGTCGCCATAGATCACCTTCACTCGTTCTTGGTAAAATTTTAAACATTGGTGAAGGGTGGACGGTACCACTCCGTTTGCATGCATCTAAGGCCTTCCTAAGAGCAGACCGTAGGAAGTTCTTGCATCAATCACGTGGAACATCACGCTTGACTTGAGTTCACCAATGGTCATCTCCACTCGGATCATGCCCATCGCTCTTTGTCCTCCTTGGTTAAAACCTTGGATTAGTAGACGGCTTAGGGATAGTTCATCCACCTTGATGCCGATTGCGGTCATTGTTGACTTTGGCATGATATTTATGGCTGACCCGCCGTCCACAAGCATGCGGCTGACTTTATGCTCCCTTACGTACCCAGAGACGAAGAGAGGTCGGTTGTGAGGCTTGGATCCTAGCAACAAGTCTTCGTCGGCGAAGTGGATTGTGTCCTCGGTGGCATAACATGTGGCACACTCGTGTGGCCGAGGCCTCAAGCCTTCGTTCTTGCTTTCTTGCACTTCGTGGTCATTCGGACTCGCTAAAACCGTTGCCAATGCCCTTCGTATCTTCTTTGGCAATTGTAGTGCTTCCTCGATGCTAAAGTGTATTGGCAGACCTTCTTCAGGTGTCAGAGTATTTTCTCCCTCAGCGGCGACAATTTTGCCCTTTGAAGGTTCTTCCATTTCTAATTCGACCATGTGACATGCGGTGATAGTGCAATGTTGGAAGAAGTCCTCCGGGAAGTACTCGTGCAATGAGACGGGAATGCGTGGCTTTTGCTCCGCAGGTTCCCCAGCATATATTGGCTTAGCAGCTCTTATGTTTCTCTGAGGCTTCCTATTGCCGCGACGGCGGTGTTTTCTCCCTTGTTCCCCCTTTTGCTTTATAGCTTGCGGTTTTGGTTTCCTCGTCCTCTCATAGGTCACCAATGTCCATCCTTTGTCATCGTCAATAGGTGCGTCCTGGTTGCTTGCCCCCAGTGACGGTGGTGCAGAATGTGCAGTGTGGTTCGAGTATTGCCGAGCATGGTCAGGCATTTCTTGAAGAAACACGGGATCAAAGGATCCGAACACGACCGTAGTGGTGTGCGTCGCAGCTGTGTCTTCTAGGTCGAGCTCAATCCGTCCTTGTTGTGCCAACTTCATGATGAGTTCTTTTAGGATGAAACACTTGCCCACATGATGACCCACGATACGATGGTACTTGCAGTACTTGGGATCATTGATGCGATTCATTTCTTCAGGGCGTTTGCATTCGGGTAACTCAATCACCTTCTTCTCCAGTAGGTCGTCCAGCATTGCGTCCATGTCGAAGTCCGGAAAAGGGTATACCTTCTGCTCCAATTCCCTCAAGGTGTTTTTGTACCTATCTTGGGTGTGGGAAGGCTCACCTTTTTTCGTCTCCCTTGCCTTATTGAAAGAGATTTTGACGGGCACAGACGAGGTATTGATAGGGGTGGTATTGGTGGTAAAAGCTTCCTTGGCGGGCTTTTTCCCATGATTGTCTGCTCTTGAAGTGAACACCTTATCCCTTTTGAAATCGGTGATTGGCTCCTTCTTTCCATGGTGGGCGATGCTCAACTCCATGTCGTGGGCACGGGTGGCTAATTCTTCAAAAGTTCGTGGTTTGATACCTTGAAGGATGTATTGTAAACCCCATTGCATGCCCTGGATGCACATCTCGATTGAAGAAATCTCGGAGAGTCTGTCCTTACAGTCGAGGCTTAGATTACGCTATCGGTTGATGTAGTCCATGACTGGCTCGTCCTTCCACTGCTTTGTGCTTGTTAGCTCTAGCATGCTCACAGTGCGGCGGGTGCTGTAGAAGCGATTGAGGAATTCCCGCTCCAATTGCTCCCAACTGTTGATAGACTCAGGCTCCAGATCCGTGTACCACTCAAAGGCGTTTCCTTTCAGCGAGCGCACAAACTGCTTGGCGAGGTAGTCCCCTTCGGTTCCTGCGTTGTTGCAAGTTTCAACGAAGTGGGCAACGTGCTGTTTCGGGTTTCCCTTTCCATCAAATTGCATGAACTTTGGTGGTTGATAACCCCTCGGCATCCTTAGGGCGTCGATCTTCTTTGAATACGGCTTTGAGTACAACCCGGAGGTATATGAGCTCCCTTCGTACTGTGCCTTGATGGTGTTGGTGATCATCTCTTGCAGCTGCTGGATAGAAAGAGATCCCATGAGTGCCGCTGCTTGGTCTGGTTTCGGCTTCCCATCGATTTTCTTCACCGGGGGTTCTTCGTCTCCGCCAGCTCCTCCCTTTAGTGGATCATCCTCTGGGTCGGGTTTCTCGCTGTCCTGCGCCTCCAGTCGGTTGACTAATGCCGCAATTTGCAAGTTTTTTTCTTCCACAGTTCGAGTTAGTCTTGCGATTGCTTCATTCATTTGAGCAAGCTGTTCCTCGACTGAAGTTGCTCCAGCGGTCATGACTTGCATGGCTGAACTGCCGCTTGAATCGTCATCGGAGAGCATGGATTCGGAGTATTCCCTTGGTCTTTCCCCCCTTGGTGCCCTTAGTGAGGCTAAGGTGATCATAGGCTCGCGCCTGGGGTACTCTTGTCCCTTTGGCAGAGTTGATGCAGAGGTGAAAGAGGTGGCAGAAGTAGCTCTTGCCATGCTTCGAGTCGTGATGCCCAAAGTGACACCACTTGCGACGAGGATGCTCTTGTTCTTTGCGCCGGTTGCGGGAACAGTTTGAGCCTTCCTTGATGCCATTAATTTTCGAAGTGCGCTTGAATTTTGGAGAAAGAGATGAGAGGTAGAGATGGTCCCACTGGGCGTGCCAATTTGTGAACACGGAAAATTCCTGAAACGAAAGAGACAAGAACGACGTGCACAAACAAATATTTGTATTTAATAGTTTTGGGTTACAATCTCTCTCTATTTTGATCCTCTGATTCGATCTCCGTAAGGTGTTGATTTGTGGGATGTGCGATTGATCCAAGGGCCGTCGAGGCTTGATCTTGGATGAACGAGGATGAACGGATCTTCAAGGGCTTTTGGGCTTGATCTTGAAGAATGGTGATTGATGGATCTTCAAGGGCTTTTGGGCTTGATCTTGAAGAACAGTGATGAATGGATTTCCAAGGGCTTTTTGGGCTTGAACTCGAAGAACAGTGACGAACGGATCTTCGAGAGCTTTTGGGCTTGAACGGATCTTCGAGGGCTTTTGGGCTTGATCTCGAAGAACGGTGATGAACGATGAACGCTTTCTTCAAGGGCCGTCGAGGCTTGGACTTGATGAACAGAGATGAGCGGATTCGTTGATGTTGTCAATCCAAAGGGGCCGTTGGGGCTTGATCCTTGAGGATGAACAGTTGATGAACGATGAACACTTTCTCCAAGGGGCTGTTGAGGCTTGGGCTTGAAGGTGGATGATTGTTGATCCAAGGGCCGTCGGGGCTTGATCTTGGAAGAACGATGAACGAAGAACGAAGAAGGCTTTCTTGATTCTTCGGAAACCTGGATGCTTGAAAGCTTCGGAGTTTCAGAGCTTCAGAGCTTCCGAGCTTTAAGGTGTAATGTGAATTGGTCTTTCCTTATGAATGAAATGGGCTTGTATTTATAGAAATTTCCAAGGTCTAATTTTGAATATAATATTCCAGATGAAATAAGTCGTTTCTGCCAGGTGTTGACACGTGTCCTATTTGATGACTTTTCCAACTCATTTCAATTTTCGTTGAGTCACACGCTACGTGTAAAATTTATGTAATACATGAGCGTTGACACTTTGATTTATCGGTCAACATTTATGTACCGAAATTTCGATGTCTACAGTAATTGTTAACATTACTTAATTACTTACAAAAACTAATATGCAAGTATTAATTACTTAAAAAAATTAACATGTAATTGTTAACATTACTTAATTACTTACAAAAACTAACATGCAAGTATTAATTACTTAAAAAATTAACATACGAGTTCACACAAATTTTTTTGTTGTTGTATAAATTATAAGAATATAAATATAAGTTTGTAAACTTACTTTAAATATGGAACCCTTTGTGTTTAAGCTCTGGATCTGGAATGACTTTGAAAGGGGTAAGGGAAATAAAATAATCGAAAAGGCTCCTCTGATACTCCACCTCTTGAAATTTTTTCACAATGGCAACTTTGAAAGAATATCACAATGGCTCTGATACTCCACCTTTTAAAACAATATCGGCACACGGTTTTGAATGAAACCACCATCCATGGTCTGAAAAGAATACAAATTATAATTGTAAAAGCTGCATGAAATTGTCCAAATAATTGTAAAACTTGTCGGGAATATTGAGTGGGGCATGTGTCCTCCTGACAGGAGGAACCCACACACACACACACACACACACAAATGACACAACGCACGCACACAACGCACGCACGCAGACACAACCTCAGTCTCTCTCTCTCTCGATCCTTCTCGATCTCTCTTCTCCCTTCTCTTCTCCCACACACACACTCACACAGAGATCTCCACAGGTTGACATCCGATCCAACACACACAGAGATCTCCGATCTCTCTTCTCCCTTCTCCCAAACACACACACACACAGAGATCTCTCGATCTCTCTTCTCCATTCTCCGATCTCTCTTCTCCCTTCTCCGATCTCTCTTCTCCCAAACACCCACATACAAAGAGAGATCTCCGATCTCTCTTCTCCCAAACACACACACACACAGAGATCTCTCGATCTCTCTTCTCCATTCTCCGATCTCTCTTCTCCCTTCGCCGTTGATCGTGGCTCTGGCGAAGTCGGAGTTGGCTCAGTCGTCTGTGGTGGTGCGCCGCTGAGCAAGGAGTTGGCTCAGTCACTGGTTCGTCTTTGTCTTCGTCAGGTGAGATTCCATTGAAACCCTAAACCCTAAACCGACATCACATATGTTGAATCGTTTATTACCTCTTGCATGCGTGAAATCTGAAGTTTATATGTGAAATTGATGTTAAAAATCGTGTTTTTGCAAGGTTTTTGGGACGAAATCGGCTCGGGAATAGGCACACCATCTCCGGTGTTCTTCTCCGACGTCGGCTCGGAGTCCGATTGCACCAAACTCAAAAAAATTTCGCGATATTTCCAAAATATCGCGATATTATCGATAATATCGATAATATCGCGATATTTGGCCGAAAACCATTCAGATACCACTTAAAATATCCATCCCCCGAAAAACCGATAATATCGGCGATATTTCGCCGATATTATCGGCATTTTCTTCCATGCCCACAACAAAGAATAATTAGAATAATTTAGCAACTAAGAGCTACAATATTGATCATAGTTTCCACACAGGCAAGAATATTGGGTTGGCTGACAGTAGATTCTCTTATTGATTGCTGTGCAGTGTTTGTTTGGTATTCAAAAATAAAACCAATGGTTGAGATTGATTGAACAGATTTCATAGAAGACCAGAAAATCGATTATTAAATAAGACATGAATTTCATGAAATCATGATAATGTAGGCACATAGCCCCCTCGTTGATTTTAGGATAACAATAAATACCGACCATAAAGCATTTTTTCTTCAAATCAGAAGTGTTAGTAGCTTGTTTTTTTTTTCATGCTTGCAGCTGTTCTGGTTCATTTTATCTGTTAGGTACATGGAAGAAAATATCCAAAATATCGTCGATGTATCGGCGATATTTTCGTTTTTTTGAGTTACCGATATTTTAATGAGTATTCAATGAGTTTTCGTCAAAATATCGCGATATTATCGATAACATCGCGATATTAGCTATATTATCGTATAATATCGCGATATTAGCAATAATATCACGATATTAGTCCAAAAATTCCTGAAAATTTTGAAAAGTCACAATTTTGAGCACAGAGGGGTTCACAATTTTGAGCACAGAGGGGTTCGAACCCCTCCCACTTAACTCCTTAACACCTTAACCACTATACCACTTATGTTGTTGTGATAATATGCTACAATATTTATATATATTCTTTTTTTTTGAATTCTTTTTACAAGAAACAAATTTGCACATTTTCCAAATTTTTTGTGGTATTATATTTTAAATTGTGTCAATTAATTACTTAGTCAATGGCATGTGGTTTTTAATTTTTCTATTTTTTATTTGGTCACTTACATGGTAGGGCTGGAAAAAATTCCGGAAAATCCCAAACCAAACCGAAAAAGTCTCAAACCCAAACCGAAAAATCCCAAACCAAAACCATCCTGAAGTTCGGGAATCCCATCTCGAAAAATACCGAAATTTTCAATATGGGATTGGTTTCCAAATCCCATTTGTTTGGTAATCCCGAAAAATACCGAAGTATTCGGTTTTCTATTGACTTTTGGGTTTTGGTTCTTGAAAACCATTGTCATGGTTGCTAACTACTCTTCAAAATACACTCACTCTACACATAGAGATGATGAAGATAGTGACAATTTTGAACCTCATAGAAACTCTATGTGGTACTAAGTCACTCATGTATCTTACCATACAATGTATAAAGTGTAAAATATTGTACTAATTCATTATATATAAATGATTATGGTGTGTTTAGACTTCTTTAATTAATTTCTACATATTTTCTACACTCACAATGTTTGTCAGCTCGCTATATAATCAACTTGATAATGTTAAATCCATCATGCAATGCATTTCCTTCCAATTTTTTGTGATAAACTAATAGATAATTGACTAAATAAACATCCTGCAAAGTTTCAATAAAAATTTCCAAGTTTTTCTTACAATTTCCGTGGTTTCCATGTAATTTTTATCGATATCGATATTATCCCGATATTTTCATCGATATTTCCGTGTTTTCGGACTACCGATATTTCCGATATTACCGATATTTTCTTCCTTGGTTAGGTATAACATAGAATGGCAGTAGTGAATCTTGAGAAGAGTGTTACACTTTTAAAGTATTAGCAAGATTACCTTCTAGTTTATTAAATATCCACTGATTGCCTTCAATGTTATTAAATATGCACTGGTTGTGTTTTTTATCATGATACAAGTAAAACAGAAAGTTACTGCAAACCAACTCCAAATTTTATAGTAAAAAATCTTATTCAATCATTCAGGAGGCCTGTTTTAGACTGCGCAGTGGATAATAATAGAAATAGTTTCAATGTGGCAAAAATTATTGAGCCAGATGTTGAATCCCATATTGGTCGTAGTAAATAATAAGTAATAGTTTAAATATCTTAATCTCACTCTACTTAACTACGATGTTTTTTTGTGATAAAACTCATACCTGACGGATTGTGCAGTTGGTAATTACCAAGTTGAGAATAATATTGGTATTGTTGGAAGTGGGCCGTATGACCCGTCTCTCTGATAATTTTATATGGTATCAGAGCAAGGGAGCGGACCCTTACTCTACTGTCACGTGATGGGTGGGTCCCCTTGGCCCTGCCAGATGATGGTGGATCCATTGGCCCCGCGTGTAGGGTGAGTCCCCTTCGTTCCACGTGATTGCCGATGTGTGGATCTCCCACGCATGACCCACTAATTGGGTCCTACGCGAGGGGACGTGTTGAATCTTACATCGGTTGTAGTAAATGATAAGTAATAGTTTAAATAACTTAACCCCACTCTAACCAATACCGAGACATTTTGTGATTAAACCCCACACCTAATGAATTGTGTAAGTGATAATTACCAAGTTAAAGATAATATCGATGTTGTTGGAAGTGAGCCGTATGACCAGTCTCTTTAATAATTCTACACAATCTACAATTTAGATGTTTCCTTTCTGGATTGAAATCACATTGAGCAGCTTTAAAGACAGTACTGAATTGTCCTATATCTCAGAGTATGTCATAGATGCCTGCAAGCACTATTAATGCAATAAACATTACGAAGATTCTGGTGGTTTGTCTCATTATGTGCATAGTTTTCAATTAATAAATCAAAGTAAATGTGTTTGCTACATGCTCTGCACGTTGTGCTGACTAACACAATAATCCGTGCCAACTTGTTTTTTCTGTACTATTCGAGATTTGGGAGCAACTTCTCCATAAATAGGGGTAAGGCTAGCCGACATTCACCTCTTCCAGACCCTGCGTAAAGCGAGAGCCTTGTGCACTGGGTACGACCTTTTTTATTTGTGTGAGAGTGATATAGAATGTGAACATGGTGCACACTCTCATCGTGGTGTCTCAGATCTCCTATAATGTGCAGAGGAATTTTATGTAGTTTTGGGTGCTCTACTTCTGGGTAGTGTTGTGATTTACGATACAAAATTAGGATTATGTAGAAATTAGTTTTGTGTTACTTATGTTGTTTTGGTGTTCTTTTTAGGTTTGGATTTGACTTCTTAGATGGATTCGTTGCTTGGTGGAGAGATTTTGTTAATTACCTATTTGATTAGTATTTGATTGACTTCCAATTAGGAGAGACTACTCCGTTTGTTTTAGTTCTCTACTCGTTTGGTTTAGGGTTTGTAATGTGTTGGATTTGGGTTATGAGAGTTACACACTGTTTTGTAATCTCCCTTTGTTTAGTGAAATTACTCGTCGTGCTTCGTCTGTGGACGTAAGCTTTACGCCGAACCATGTAAATCTCTTGTGTTTTTATTTTGAGATTGTTTGTTTTTAGCTTTCGCATCCGATGTTGATATTTGGTACTTTTGTTAGCATTCGCTTCCACTTGTGCATAAAATTACAATAGGTAGTCTAGCGTCTGATATTCTGGCGCTCTGTCATTGCACTTTCAAATGCACTTTCGACAAGGGAATTTATGAATGGAACTCAACGAAATTTTTCCTTTTTCCCCTTCAGAATTATAACAAACTTCGTATCAGTGATCATCGTGTTCTGCTAATCTCATTAACTCAACTACAAATTGATAAAATTGTCAGAAATTATAGTTCGAAAACTTTGTTGGTTTATTAATGTTTCCTAGGTATACAAATATTTCCATCCTGTTTATAGGTACATGCCTTTTTGTCTCATCTGTTCTACGTGTTACTTTGTTAGTCTGCGTACGTTGTTGACTCGTAGTTTCAGCAGGTTGTCTATCTGTAGTTATCAGTACTTTGTTCTTGGAGGTATACGATTTATCTGAAATATTCAAATAAATAATTTGATTGTTAAGTACCAATTGTTCATGCAAATTATGTGTTTTTTCAACTTACATGTGAATCCTCAGATGCCTTGTCTCCATGTTTCTTATCTAACTATTTTTCCATCAGATGCTTCATTGAACTGTTCATAAACCAACTAAATGTTGCTGCTAGAATTAATAAAAACATAATGGTCAGTTTGATAGTCATCTTGTTCGAGATGCTTTTATTCATTAAAATAAAATATAGGTATAACAATTGACATTTGTTCTGTGATTGGTCACAACACATTTTTAATATAGATAAAAGTTGGTCCTGACACACAACTGTTTCCCATTATTGCATTAATTACACCTAACTTGTTGTCTAATACTTTTACAGAGATCCTAAATTTTGTTTTACAGAACATTTCATACCAAAGCCGTTGGTCCTTCGGTGGAATCCGTTTAGTGAAAGTATGACATTTCACTCTTAGATGCAAGTTTCTGCATTATGACATAGCCATCCACAGCTGTGAAGCAACTTTGCTAATGCAGTTGTAATCTGTTGCAGAATTTGAAAGATATGTTAATAGCATGATCAAAACAGTGAGCTTTTCTTATTCTTTCTTTTTGGGGGTTAGTCCACTTGTATCAATGTGGTATGCAATATTACACGTTTTTTTTTTTTTTTGGGGGGGGGGGGGGATGTGTGGGGGTGTGGTGTTATATAACATGTTAACAGTCTTTAGGAGATACCCTAATTTGAATGCTTTTGCTGAGACTTCATCTTTCTGAGGCCCAGGCCCAGGCCCAGGCTGAGTTTGAATATGTGGCTGACTTAGCTGCAGATGGATGGGTGCATGCAAATCATGTGCATTACTGATGCTATATGGAGGCTGGGAAGTTTTGTTTCCTCTATTCACATCCCTTGCTTCATAAATCTGAGATTAAAATATTCTGTGTTAGTGTTTGCTAGAGAAGACATCTTCACGTTCGCTGATGAGTATACTTAACATAATGGCTTTATGTTTTAGCCTCATTTGGTTCCTCTCATTTTCCCTTTACCCATTGCCTCTCTCCACCCTTTTGATGAATTATAATGTGTTAAATGGAAAAGTAGAGCTTAATGTATAGACAGTACCTTCTTTTGCAGTTCCTCATTCTCTTTACCTATGAGGTCTAGCTTGTTATGCATTTCTATATTCTCTTGCTGTATCAAATTTCCCTGAAAATAAAGTAAAAAACAAAATTAACAAGTATCAGTTAACCCCCAATAAAATGAGTCAACATTAATCAACTAGGGGAAATTAAGCCAGTTTACCTTCTGGTTCAGTTCTTTTATTTCATCATCAAATATCTGGTTCTGCAGAATAGAAAAAAAAAACCAAATGAGTGCCATGCATGTGCTATATAAAGAAGGGAACATGAAATTTTAACTGAGACTATAATCAGGGCTAAGGCTTTTGATACCTTTTTTGTCCGGACAACTTTCAAACTCATCTCCAGCTGGCTTTCCAAATTGTGCAGATCTTTGGCTTTCAAACCAGAAAGTTCTTGCCCCATTAACTGCCTGCATAATTTACGAAAGGTGTAGGGGTAATATTCTCTAATCGTTCTCACAAACTAATTCATATTTACGAAATGTTGCTTTGTGGTGTTCGTGTATGAGATACCAAAATTTTCCCATTAAATCATTATCTCACATTTCATGGGAAGATCTTTAGTGTTTTAGCAATATTTAAGTAACAGTATCAGATATTGGGAAGCGATTTTTAAAAGTTGCATTTCAGTTGGTTTAAAAGCTTGGTCTCTGACAAAGTCACTTAAGGAGGAAGCATAGGGAAGGGAACACCCAGATCATTTAGGCTTAGGACAACGTGTTGTTAGGCTTCATTGGGGACCTCAGTTTTTATGACATTTCATGTTTCCTTTAGTGAAGATTTCTTGAGATTGCATCTGTGTTTTCTATGTTACGGCTGAGCAGCTGGATGATAATTATTTATTAATTGATTTTTTTTTCTGTTAGCTTTAATGGACTTCATGTCCACTGCTACTGTATTTCCTTAATTGGTGCTAATTATTGTTCTGTTTCTTATGAATAATCAAGAAACCTCTTTTCATTACCTCTTCCTTCATGTTGAAAAGGTTTTCTGGGCTGGTACCATAATTAGTGATATCGTTTTGGATAAGCAACATGAAATATGAATTTTATGCTTTGGTACTTGAATCAAATTACTAGGCTATGTTGAAGATTCAATGTAAATTAATGGTTGTACCTGTGGCATTCTTCCAAGTGCCGCAATTGTTGCCTCAAGCTTGCTGCCTCCCTTTGCCAAAACTATTAAGTACAAATATATACAATAACTGTTGTCATGTATGAAATATGAACTCACTAGATGAGCATTTACAGGAGCACTAGAAAATAAAATGTTAGCCAATGTAAAATCACATGTGAATCTGAAGCGTGCATTTTATCCGTAATATTATTGGGAAATATCTCCTTGCATGTTTACATACACATGCGCTTGATCACATGCTTTCAAACACACACACACAAACAAAAACATGCATATCGACAGATTGGATTAGTTCTCAAAGTTCTCTAGCTTATGGCCATGCAGGTGTATCTCATATAGGCAGATATAAATTGTTTTTGGGACCATGCATGTATATCTCATATTTTTCAGTATGGGCTCTTACTTTTATCATTGGTGAATATTATTATTCCTTGTTTGATCCCAAACGTATCTTATGTCTGCTCTAAAGGTTGCCTTTTCACTTATTTACTAAGCTACTCGGTGACTACTAATGGTACAAAGTTGTTGAGAACAGGTATCTTCGTAATTCTACTGATGGAACAGCAAGAACATTTACCGATAACTTTCCCTTTATTGAAATTGAGGGATGTTACCTGCCATGCATAGTATCCTCCACACTAGGGAGCAAATGACGACAACATTCACTCTTTATTAAGATGTTCAGGTAGTAGCTCCCATGTTTTACTGAAACCCTAGGATACAACTATATCACCTTTTTCTCTTCATCGTTATTCCTGGATTTCACAAGATATGGAAATTGCTACGCTGAAGTTTTTTCATTACGTGGGGCAGGGCGAATTTCTCATTGCATCAATATATTAACTTCATTGTTGTTTTTCCAGAATTCTGACGCCCAAAAGCTTTGATTGTTGAAATTTCAGCCTGGATGGTATTACTCGGTTGTCTATCTTTTCGTAAATATAAAGCCCTCTAATTGGATACGGGTTGGAATAGTCTGGAACTGCTGGTTCAAGACAAACGAACTATTATTCAATGGATTTTTTCTGAAGCTTGGATCCTTCAACTCTTGGTGCTATCAATGCTTCAACACCAACATACTTTCTCTTGGTCTTTTGTTCTTTTCTTCTGCAAATCCAAACAAATATGCAGTAGCTCGAAGGCATTGCCTCATTGCAAATGGAATGTTGTACATTAGATAAGTTTAGCTTGTCCTGTCGTTGCATCTATGTTTTCCTTTTATCACAATCCCTCCAAGACAGGCTTCGTTGTTAACTCCACTTGTTCATGTTTGTATTCATTCCACCACGACTTCAGGTTCGTGTGGCGTTGCAAGGCTGTTAAATGGTTCCTTTGAGTACCGTGGCTATTTTAGATATAGCTACAATCTTTTCAAGAGTGGTTGAGATATGGGTAGTTCTCTTCTCATAAGAATAATCTAGGCTTCACTCAGGTACTTTCTTAAGTAGCATCCCTGAAAGGAAATTGCTACCCTTGCCTAAGTAACGTTGGGTTTTTTGTTCGTATATATAGAAGAAAACACGGGTCTTGGGCATGAATTATGGGGGTATTAAGCTAATGAGTCATATAATAAAGCTCTGGGAGAGAGTCATCGAGCATAGATTGAGGCAAGAGACACGGGTCTCGGACAACCAATTCGGGTTCATGCTGGCGCTCAACCATGGAGACAATCTATCTCTTACGAAGATTGATGGAAAGATATAGATATATGAAAAAGGATTTACACATGGTCTTTATAGATTTGGAAAAAGCGTATGATAGGATCCCAAGAGACATACTTTGGAGCATTTTAGTGAAGAAAGGAGTATGAGTAACATATATCCAAGCTATAAAGGATATGTATGATGGAGCAAAAACTGCCGTAAGAACTCATGAAGGACAAACCGAAAGCTTCCTCATAATGGTAGGGTTACATCAAGGCTCATCTTTAAATCCTTACCTTTTTGCATTGGTAATTGATGAGTTTGCATTGGTAATTGATGAGTTAACGGGACATATTCAAGATAATATTCCTTGGTGTATGTTTTTCGCAGATAATATAGTTGTTGATAGATGAAACTTAGGAAGGGGTAAATGCAAAGCTTAACCTTTGGAGAGAAGTGTTGGAATATAAAGGTCTTCGCCTAAGTCGGTCAAAGACATAATATATGGAGTGTAAGTTCAGTGCAAATGGAGGCCCAAATGAATTAGGGGTGAGGATCAGAGACCAAGAAGTACCAAAGAGCGACCGCTTTTGCTACCCAGGATCTATCTTGCAAAAGAACGAAGAATTAGATGAAGACCTCAACCATAGAATACAAGCTGGATGGATGAAGTGGAAGAGTGCATCTGGCGTGTTGTGTGTTTGTACCATACTTGACCAATCCCGAAACTACTGAGCACCGGTCAACGTTATACCGTTAAGGACCCAGAAGAGTTTCCTTCCAATCAGAAGGCCAATCACAGCGCGACACGTGTCGACATCAGAAGCCAACATAGCGCGACACGTGTCAACATCAGAAGCCAATCACAACACGACACATGTCAATGTCAGAATGAAACTAGAAACTCTATTCTATAAATAAAGATCATTCTCTCACAATATTTCCGAATGTCATTTGTACTAAATCATTCACTAGTACTCACTAAAGGAGAGCTTGAACCTATGTACTTGTGTAAACCCTTCACAATTAATGAGAACTCCTCTACTCTGTGGACGTAGCCAATCTGGGTGAACCACGTACATCTTGTGTTTGCTTCCCTATCCCTATCCATTTACATACTTATCCATACTGGTGATCGGAGCAATCTAGCGAAGGTCACAAACTTAACACTTTCTGTTGTACCAAAGTCCTCACTGATTTTGTGCATCAACATTTGGCGCCGTCTGTGGGAATCGATACGAAAAGTTGTGTCGGTTCTCTTTCATTTTTTCACTTCCACCGTGAATATGCAAAATCCAATTCAAATCTCCAAACACCACTCAAACATAACTCAAGAAAACCTCAACTCATCGTTGTTTATTTCACAATGAACTTCTCTGCTGCTTCAATCTCTGTCGTCCATCAAGACGTCATCACAGTAATAAACTCACACATCACAGTTTACAGGGTCGCAGTTTACAGAGCCAATCAGCAAATATCTTTTCTTCTCTCTAAACCCACAATCTCAGATGAAGCTCGTTGCTTTTCCCTCTCTCAGATTCTCCTGTAATTTCAAATCTGCACTGCCTATGCAAATCTCTCCAACACCGTCCTCTGCAACCCCTCCGACATCGCCACCTGGGTCGGCTCCCTCATCTCCGGGTTTCAGTTAAATACGGATTCAACCCGACATAAGCTGCGGGAGAGCGGAACAAAGCATGGGACTAGGCCTCGAAGATGATTTGGAGTTTAGGTCGGGTTTACATTTCATGCAGCTTGGGAGCGAGGTTGGGATCCTGAGCACCAGCAGAATTCGAAGCCGCGAAAGTACTGACAGGCTGGGTGGTGGCAGCGATCTCGCCGACAACTGCGTTGACAACTGGTGCTGCCTCCGACGACCCTTCCGTCTCGATCTCACTGACAACTGGTGTTGCCTCAGCTACGACGGTGACCAGTACCACTAAATTGAGTCTGATTGTTCCTAACCACATAAATTGAGTCTGATTATTACCCACCGACAAAGAGGAATTGAATCTCAATTTTAACACCCAAAACCGAAGCCAAATTCAATTCCCAAATTTGTATCCAAGAATTTGATCCACAACATGTGTCTGTCTCAGATTTTTGAATCTTTGATCGATGTGGTCGCATTTTAAAAACCACACTTTGAAGCTTCGACCTTGACAGCGAAACCAAGGATGCAAATTTACTGATGAATGAGTGTTACTATTAACGTGGGCCCTCATCATCTTCGTATCAGTGCTGGGGCAATTTGTACATGGCGGCTCTGAGAAATCTGGCGGGGGACGCTAGAAGGCTACCGAGGGACGAGGAGAATGCTAAGGAGGACGATTGGTCCATCGGCAAGAAGCTCAAGTCTGAAAGGTTTCCGCTTTCATGGTGGGAGCTCGCGGCGGCTCTCACCGGCTCTCGCCGTTATCGTGGTCTTCTCTACCGGCCTCTCATATGTCTACGTGACCATGCCCGCCGCTAAGTACGGGTTTTGGGGTTCTCGGCTCCGTCAAGGCTGACAGGGATTCCTCGCAGTCCCAATAGAGAAAAGGATGATTGGTATCACTATCACTGTCACAGACGCCAAGGTCGAGCGATAAGTGGGTGCGAGATCTACGATCCGGGGACTTGAATTTGACAAACAGACATGATAAGGAAAAGGGTGTTAGTGTGCAGGTCTTTGTGCGTTGCAGGCCATTGAGTGAAGACGAAGTGAGGGAGTCTTTGTGCGTTACAAGCCATTGCGTCACAAGAGCCTCTGGTATGCTTGCTACCTATGTCATCGAGCCAATCGATATGATCAAAGTGAGAATTCAATTGGGTCAGGGATCAGCTGCCCAGGTTACCAGGACCATGATTAAAGAGGAAGGTGTTGGTGCTTTGTCAACAGCCGTCCATGACACGCGGTGGCATCAACGCTGTCGATGAGGCACGTGTACGAGATCACGAAGGTGAAGCAATCTGACTCGTATTGCCTGCACATGCCATTAGAGCCCATTTCTGCTCAGAATCAGAAGTAATGGGGTGGTGTCGAAAAGGCTGTCAAAGCAGCTGTCACTTTAAGGAATATTGCCCTTAATCATGGCATCCAGCCACATATCCAAAGCAGTCACTCATGGAGAAAAGCCGAGATAGGAAAGCAGAAAACAAAAGTAAAAGAAGAAAGCAAAAGCAAAGAAGAAAAAGAAAGCAAAAGCAAAGCAGAAAAAGAAAGCAAAAACAAAAGCAATGCACCAACGACCTACAATTGTTTAAGCTTCTATGTCAAAACTTTTGTTTTGAATGATGTAATTTATTTTTCTTACCTTTTGCAAACATTTGTATAGACCCCATCAGAGGGTTAAAAAAAAACGGCAAAACCCAAAATAAATGGGTTGGAATGTTGTGTAGAGGGCAAAGGCCCACAAGCCCAAAATAGCTCCAACTAGGCGATTAAAAGTACGCCCAGTACTCCACAATTATTCGGCAATCTGCCGCTATTACCACCAACCAGGTGATCAAAAGTATGATCAGTACTCCATAATTATTTGGCAACCTGCCGCTATTACCACCAACCAGGTGATGAAATGTACAACCCGTACTCTAAAATCATTTGTCAACTAGCCATTCATGCCACCAACCAGGTGATGAAATGTACAACCTGTACTTTCCTTCATGCCACAAACCAGGTGATGAAATGTACAACCCGTACTCTAATATCATTTGGCAACTTGCCATTCATGCCACCAACCAGGTGAAGAAGGAACTCATCTTCATGCCACCAACTAGGTGATGAAATGTACAACCCGTACTCTAATATCATTTGGCAACTTGCCATTCATGCCACCAACCAGGAGAAGAAGGAACTCATCCTCGTGCCACCAACTAGGTGATGAAATGTGATGAAAGGTGATGAAGGAACTCACCTTTGTACCACCAACCAAGTGATGAAAGCAACTCACCATTCATTCCACCTACCAAAAGACGAGTGGTACAACTTGTACATGTGAACTCCTAGCATTCACAAATAATCAAAAACCATCAAGCTTGACAACTCAACTAGGGGAGCACTTATGCCCAACAAGAGTTATAGTCACCAACAAAGTCTTATTGCAAGCCAACGACAACTTCAGTGCATGGCATACGAAGATCAAGCTATTCAGCCTTCTTGCATCTAGTTCAGAGATTTCCTTTCTGTAACAATGCAAACACTACAACTTGTAGAAAGCTTCACATACTCTTGATCAAGACAGTGTGAAGTAAAACCAATTTATGGTGTCAACAAGAGCTTCATCAAAGGAGTTCAACCACAAATCTCAAAAGCTTCACACTCTTGATCAATACAGTGTGAAGCAAAACCAATTTATGGTGACAACAAGAGCTTCATCAATGGAGGGCAACCACAATTCTCAAAAGCTTCACACACTCTTGATCAAGACAGTGTGAAGCAAAATCAATTTATGGTGCTAACAAGAGCTCCATCAATGGAGGGTAACCACAATTCTCAAAAGCTTCACACATTTTTTATCAAGAAAGTGTGAAGCAAAACCAATTTATGGTGCCAACAAGAGCTTCATCAAAGGAGTTCAACCACAATTCTCAAAAGCTTGACACACTCTTGATCAAGACAGTGTGAAGCAAAACCAATTTATGGTGCCAGCAAGAGCTTCATCAATAGAGGGCAACCATAATTCTCAAAAGCTTCACACACTCTGGATCGAGACAATGTGAAGGAAAACCAATTTATAGTGCCAACAAGAGCTTCATCAATGGAGGGCAACTACAATTCTCAAAAGCTTCACACATTCTTAATCAAGACAGTATGAAGCAAAACCAATTTATGGTGCCAACAAGAGCTTCATCAAAAGAGTTCAACCACAATTCTCAAAATCTTCACACTCTTGATCAAGACAGTGTGAAGCAAAACCAATTTATGGTGCCAACAAGAGCTTCATCAATGGAAGGCAACCACAATTCTCAAAAGCTTCACACACTCTTGATCAAGACAGTATGAAGTAAAACCAATTTATGGTGCCAACAAAAGCTTTATCAAAGGAGGGCAACCACAATTCTCAAAAGTTTCACACTCTTGATCAAGACAGTGTGAAACAGAACCAATTTATGGTGCCAACAAAAACTTCATCAATGGAGGACAACTACAATTCTCAGACCTTCGAAGCAAATTCAATTTATATGGTTCATCCAAACCTTCGACTACTACAAGGTGTGGCTTGCATCACAATCTCTTGCTCAACAGTGTGAAGCAAAATTTGTATATGTTGTATCTTCCACATTTTCAAATTTCTAGTTTCCCAAAAAAGAAAAAAAAAGGAAATTCAACAAAGCTTCGTCAATGGAGGACAACTACAAATTCTCAAAAGCTTCACACTATCTTGATCAAGATAGTGTGAAGCAAAATTAATTCATGGTACCCAACAAAAGCTTCAACACTAAAGCTTCACCTACAAAGCTTCAACTCCAAAGCTTCACCTACAAAGCTTCAACACAAAAGCTTCACCAACAAAAGCTTCATCAATGGAGGACAACTACAAATTCTCAAAAGCTTCACACTATCTTGATCAAGATAGTGTGAAGCAAAATCAATTCAGGGTACCCAATAAAAGCTTCAACTCCAAAGCTTCACCTACAAAGCTTCAACTCCAAAGCTTCACCTACAAAAGCTTCAACTCAAAAGCTTCACCCACAAAAGCTTCAACACAAAAGCTTCACCTACAAAAGCTTGACCCACAAAAGCTTGACCTATAAAAGCTTGACCCACAATAGCTTGACCCACAAAAGCTTCATCTACAAAAGCTTGACCTACAAAAGTTTGACCCACAAAAGCTTGACCTACAAAAGCTTCACCCACAAAAGCTTCACCCACAAAAGCTTGACCCACAAAAGCTTCACCTACAAAAGCTTGACCCACAAAAGCTTCACCCACAAAAGCTTCACCTACAAAAGCTTCACACTATCTTGATCAAGATAGTGTGAAGCAAAATCAATTCATGGTGCCTAACAAAGCTTTAACCTCAAAGCTTCACCTACAAAGCTTCAACACCAAAGTTTCACCTACAAAGCTTTAAAAAAAAAAAATATATATATATATATATATATATATATATATATATATATTTTGGAAATTTGAAAATTAAAAAATTCGAAAATTCGAAAAAAAAAATTGCCTAGGCCTTATCTTCCTTGGGCCTAACAACTTCCATAACAAATATATATGAAGAAGGAGTTTTGGGCTACCACTTAGAAAGGAAATGCCTCATTCGTCAACTCCGTCGATCGGAAACTTGGGGGACTCCTACCATATGCTACTGCACCTTGATACTCGAAAGTCTCACGACCACTCAGTGACTTGGATTTTTCAAGTCTCCAAACGAGAAGTTTTCCTCACTCGGGAAATTAAGAGAGCACTACCTCAACCTACATGCTTCACTCACAAAGTTTCAACATACAAGCTTCAACAAAAGGAAAAATTCAAAGAACTTAGTGAAGAAGGCCTTGGTGTATTTAACACAATACGTTGAAATGAAGCAAAGCTTATTTATTAATATCTCCGATAAGTTACAAATATTTACATATACATGAATCAAAATAAACAAAGAGGGAGCTTTCACAAAGGTTGCTCAGGAAAAGTCTCAGCAGTCAGCAGAGCCCCAGAAAGAGGAGGCAGCAGAGGGTGATTATTCGGAGCCTCAGTACTAGGCAGAATCCCAGAAGGAGGAGGCACCGAGGGTTGATCATTTTGAGCTTCATTATGCGGTACAGCCCCATAAGATGAAGGCAATAAATACCTTTGGAACAAACCCACAAACCTCTGATGATCAAGTAAAATCTAACCATCAGATTCCTGCAGCTGGTCGAGCTTCCTCTTCATGTTTGTAGCATAGTCATGTGCGAGCCTGTGCAATTGTTTATTCTCATGCTTAAGCCATTTGATCTCATGTTTGAGATTTATCACTTCAGCTGCCAATCATTCAACTTGGCGGGTTCGAGCAAATAGACATTGGGCCATATTAGACACAGAACCTACACACTGAACACTAAGAGCCAGAGAATCCTTAACAGCCAACTCATCAGACCATTTAGAAAGTAGTCTGTTATCTTTGGGAGTGAGAAGGTTTCTGGCCACCACCGCAGCAGTCATATCATTCTTGATCACAGAGTCCCCAACGGTAAGAGGACTAGTAGGGGATAAGAAGGATGGGCGCCATATGTTGTCTTAAGAAGGCATGGCTGCCTCTTCACCAAAGTTTAAGTCAAAACGACGGTCGGATGGGCCAGACATTCTCAGAAATGATGAAGGAGAAATGAGGTGCAATAAATCTCTGAAGTAAGGGGAAAATTCCTACAAGTAATAACTCTCTGAATGAGCTCCTTGCTCATAATTGGTGCCCTTATAAACGAAAGGGCAACAGGGTCGTTAGTTCAAAAATCGAAGAGGCGCCACTCTCCGGATTCCGAAGAGGCACCACTCTCCAGATTTCGAAGAGGCACCACTTTCCACACGCAACATCAGCTCCTCGGGTACCACAGATAACTTTGCCAAAGATCTCTGACAAAGTTTAGACCCATAAATTTTAAAGGTCCAGCTACCCTACTATTACCCACAAGGGTAAAGGAACAGCACCACTACTTGATAACTAGAAAGTCCCAATGGGTGCCAACCTTCGTGCTTCGTGGCAAGGCAGACTGGCAAAAATGCCCAACCTTTACTCCCATTTGAGAAAAAACTCCCAACGAGATTGCTCGCTTAAAAATCGAAGAGGAACCACTATCCGAATTTCGAGAGCCAAACTCTCAATAGGATTACTTTCTCAAAAATCGAAGAGGCACCGCTCTATGAATCTCAAGAGCCAGACTCCCAACAGGATTTCTTTCTCAAAAAATTGAAGGGCCACTGTTCTCTGAATCTCGAGAGCCAGATCCCCGACATTATTGCTTGTTCGAAAACTGAAGAGGCACCGCTCTCCGAACTTCGAGAGCCAAATTTCCTTGGATAAAGCTTGTCTGCAATCTTCACACGCAACATCAGCTTTCTAGATACCATATACCACTTTTTCAAAGCGCTCTGACAAACTTAAAACATGTGAAGCTTCCAGCTCCCATTACATTGCTATGACCAAGAAGGGTAAAGGAATATCATTATTACTTGCTCAAAAATCGAAGAGGCACCGCCATCCGAATCTCGAGAGCCAAACTCCCAACAGGATTACTTTCTCAAAAATCGAAGAGGCACCGCTCTCCGAATCTCAAGAGCTAGACTCCCAACAGGATTGCTTTCTCAAAAATCGAAGAGGCACCGTTCTCCGAATCTCAAGAGCCAGATCCCCGACAGGATTGCTTGTTCGAAAGCCAAAGAGGCATCGCTCTCTGAACTTCGAGAGCCAGATTTCCTTGCATAAAACTTGTCTGCAATCTTCACACGCAACATCAGCTTTCTAGATACCACATACCACTTTTTCAAAGTGCTCTGACAAAGTTAAAACACGTGAAGCTTGCAGCTCCCACTACATTGCTACGACCAAGAAGGGTAAAGGAATAGCATTACTACTTGTTGTTAGGGAGACTCCTATATATGTTGACCTCCATTCTCCACGGACAGGCAAACCTGCAAAAATGCTCAACCCTTCCTTATATCTGAGAGGGCACTCCCAATGAAGCCTTTCGAAATACTCAGCTTTCTTCCCCCCAAATAATACTTATGCAAACCAGCCACACCAGAGTAAGAGTATCTCATATCATCAGGGTCAAAAGCAAGAGTATCCCATATCATGCTTTTTCCCTGTCTTTTCATTTGCCCTTGTTCTTACCTGCAAGACAATAAGAAAGAGAGCAATCAGTCAACACTTGGAATCAAGCTTCCAGTCAGGAATTGACTGCCTGGAACCTCTTGCCTGACTACTTACCTGACATTGCTCTTGAGTACTCATCTTCAACATCTTATGCTTCCAGAAAAGATACCACATATGCCTGAGGAATATATAGGGCAAGTGACAAGGATATAAGGAAGCATGTGAAGACAAGCGCAATAGAACACGTGCTGATTCATCCACTACTTCGTCAACAGCAAAAGTATCTCATATCATCAAGGTCGAACACACTCTTGATTTAATTAACTTGTTTTGACCCTCAAATTCTTGAGTCGGCCTTATACTCTGGAGGAAACTAGAAAACCCTCCAGCCCAATTCAAGAATAAGCCTGTAGAAAGTTACTTCTTCAAAAGCAAAAGTATCTCATATCATCTCTTCTCCATTTGCTTCTCCTTATTCTTGTTGTTGTTTACGACACAATGAGAAAGGGAACAATCAACCGGAAGCCAAAGTTGAACCTCCGATCGAGGTTGCTTGCTTGGAAGTCTGATTTCTTACCTTGTTTGTTACCGCTTTCGACAAATCTCCTAGCTCGGCGACTTGGGGGACTCCTACTATAGGGTTTTGTATCGCACTTGACCAAGCCCGAAACTACAAGTAAGCTTCAAGTGAAATTGATACATTACCTTGTGCATCTTCGTCGGTTAAAGATACCACCCCTGGATGGAGGAAAAGTACTTCCAGAGAAAATGCCACATCTACGTATGAGACAGATAAGGCAAGTGAAAATGATACCACACTTCGGTACTTAGAAGTTTCGTGATTACTCAATGGTTTGGATCTTGCAAGTCCCCAACAGAGGAGCCTCCCTCACTCAGGAACTTAGGGGAGCATTGTTTGTACCATACTTGACCAATCCCGAAACTATTGAGCATTGGTCAACGTTATACCGTTAATGACCCAAAAGAGTTTCCCTCCAACCAGAAGGCCAATCACAGCGCGACACTTGTCAACATCAGAAGCCAATCACAACACGACACGTGTCAATGTCAGAATGAAACTAGAAACTCTCTTCTATAAATAGAGATCATTCTCTCACAATATTTCCGAATGTCATTTGTACTAAATCATTCACTAGTACTCACTAAAGGAGAGCTTGAACCTATGTACTTGTGTAAACCCTTTACAATTAATGAGAACTCCTCTACTCCGTGGACGTAGCCAATCTGGGTGAACCACGTACATCTTGTGTTTGCTTCCCTGTCCCTATCCATTTACATACTTAACCACACTAGTGACCGGAGCAATCTAACGAAGGTCACAAACTTAACATTTTCTGTTGTACCAAAGTCCCCACTGATTTTGTGCATCAACATTGTGTGACTGTCGTATGCCACTGAAGCTCAAGGAAATTTTTTATAGGACGGCAATAAAGTCGGCGATGTTGTACGGCACGGAATATTAGGCGGTGAAGCATTAATATGTACATAAAATGGATGTAGCGGAGATGAGGATGCTCCGTTGGATGTGTGGGCACATGAGAAAGAATAAGATTAGGAATGAGGATATCCAAGGTAATGTAAGAGTAGCCGAAATTGAAAGAAAGGTGAGAGAAAATCGGTTACGGTGGTTTGGACGTGTGCAACGAAGGCCGACTAATGCTCCGGTTAGAAGATGCAACTACGGGACAGAGGTCCAAGGCCGAAGGGGTAGAGGAAGACCTAGGAAGACTTCGAGTACTTGGATCTAACGGAAGACATGACATAGAACCGAGCGCAATGGCACTCTAGGATTCATATAGCCGACCTCACTTAGTGGGAAAAGGTTTTGTTGTTGTTGTTGTATTTATAGAAGAAAACACCTTGTAGGGAAACCCTTAAATTATTACCACTACCAGATTTTTGCTTCTGATGGAAACTTCGAATTGTGATATCAACTTGTAAACTTGTGTTTCTATTTGCTAGAACTTTAGTTAAATTTTAACAAGTTGTTTGAACTTATGTCAGATAGATAAGATAGAAGCTTTCCCAAGGCAGTCTGTTGATCGTGAAAATTATAGTGAAACTCATCTCCCTTTCCTTGTTGCGTTACAGTAACAGTATTTTACATTGAACCTTCAACCAGGAAAATGACTAGTTGCATGGCATATCTTATAACCTCATTAAACACCTTGTTTCACGAGTCTGTGGAAGGGCAAGGTCAGTAACATAAATCCCATCTCTTCCAAGTTTCTTTTCCTATCTGGACTTCACATTTGATTATTCTCAGCGTCGCAAGAGCATGCATCTGCCTTTCCTGAATGATCTTGTATTTCCATGCCTCATATCGTTTTTCCTACCGTTTTTCCGATCTACCTGAGTTTTTCACTTTTTGATACACAATTTTGTTCAGGCTTTCAATCTCATGTATTTTAGACCTTTAGAAAATGGTGCAGTTGTTTAATGGTTTTGTTAATGTTTATAGCTTCTTTTCCCTAAAATCCTTTATGCGTCTCTTAATGAGTTAAGTGCCAACAATGCGTTGAGGAGGATAGAGCTCTATGATTGTCTCAGAAGGTTTCTAATGAAAAGTGATAGTAACATCTGAGTCGTAATTTCTTTGTATGGATACATGTTTGTCCATAATGCTATTTCGAACTCTCTAGACTAATCCTATCGTGTACTTTTCCGTACAGTTAAATTTGTGACTAAGAAAGACTACTTTCTCGCCATTTCTATGTTTGCTTTTCTATAATCTCTCCGAAAGGATGTAATCCAACATTGCTGAGGACAGATTATGTTTGCTAATGTTTATTACTATACATAGGCAAGACCATAAGCTACGTAATTATTCAAGTGGTATGCATGCGTAGGAACTTATATGAAAGCAATTCTGGGTAGCAAGTATGCATTGTTGAAGAAGCTTATTGCTTAGTGTTTAACAGTATCATATATATATATAATGCCTCTATACAGTATAATTGCAGGTATTTAATTGCAGGTATTCAGCAAAAAGAAAATTGGAGCTGTTAAGTGGTTACCTTGACTTCCGAAGCAGGATTCAGCAGCTGACGATGCTCCTCTCTTAGTTTACTCAACCGATCGATAACTGATTTCACGCTGATAAGAAATTCATAGCGCTATGGTCATTAGATGCAACATTCATGTAACTTGTGAATATTTCGTAGTAAATTCATAGCGTTATGGTCATTAGTTTATCGAGCACATAGGGGAAATATTTGTAATCCTTGTTAACATTTGTTTTGAACGGGTTTGGGGAAATCTGTAAACCTGCTTTTTCTACATAGACAATACTGTAGGAGGGGCGAATGCCATAAGTCCCTTTGAGTATTAAACAATCTGGCAATGCTTTTTCATGCTGTTACATATTTTTGTCATTCGGTCATTTTAGTTGCTCAAATGATTATATCAGTTGGCCCTGATTCGCATTCACCTTCACCTTCATAACTAACTAGTAGCTACTGGTTTAGTGATTTTTCTTCCCAACAATAGAAGAGGCCCCATGTTAGAATCCTCCTAGCTTGATTAAAGAGAAAAACAAGAGGAAATAAGTCATCTTTTATTCGGGGGCGGACCCATTAGGGGGAAGGGGGTAAACTGACCCCCGAACAACAGTGAATTTTTATGAATGATTTGGGGTGCAACACTTTTGAACGTACCCTCTAATTGTTTGATAAAATACTTCAAAAAATGAGTTTCCCTTATTAATAGTTTTTTTTTTTTATAAATATTATCTGGCCAAAATATCGTTTTGGGCTAGGTTACTTTATAAAATATAAAATTAAAGCAGACAAATAGCAACTTAAAAAGAAAAGAAAAAAAAAAAAAAAAGCAAACCCGCACGCTGCAGCAAATTCGGCACAATTCAATTTCAATTCCAATTCTCAAATCTCAATCCCTAACACCCAAAACTCCTACCACCCCGCATTGACTTTGATTCTAAAGGCTGCTATGACTTCAGTGGAGAGAGACTTTTCTACTGAATATTATGAAAAGTCTATTGTGTAACTGAATGGGAGATCATGGTAATTTATATTGAGAGCAATGCGTACTTTTTTGTTGAGAATGAAGTTATAATGTAGTATTTTCAAAATATGAAAACGTGTCTAGACAATTATAACTTATATTGTCATTTGTTCTATAAATTATGAATGATGGAATTATGGTTTAATTTTGAAGGTTAGTATATGTCTAAGAAATGTTTGTGAACTTTTACGTGAACCTTGGGATAATTTTGCCTAAATCTGCCGCTGCCTATATCAAATCTGAGTTGATAGCCAAATGTATATATATCCAGTAACTAAGGCACTGATCTACTAGCATATTACTGAAGTGAGAATCTGGTTCGTAAGTTTGTAGCCTTAAAATAGTTAAATCGAAACTCGTCTCCTTTGATTTTGTACCCTTAAAACCCTAACCCTAACAGTACCAAGAAATCTCGTACAGACTCATTTCTACTTAAACCATCATCTTTCGGTAACTCTTCGGAGCCTCAGCCTCTAGCTTAAGGCCAGGTGAACGGTTATGAGTAATCGAACTCTGTGTGAAAGTGCAACAAGGAAGCAAAGAGAGAGAGCAGATGTGTAATGCTTTATGTGCGCAGCTACGCTCCATTATCTTGGGTCGGCTAGAATGAATAGTGTCATTGGCTTTTTCATTGGCCCCTTAAAACCCTCAGAAAATAGGAATATGTTTAAAAACATCAAAAAGTGGCAGTCATAGTGACATTGCATTCTCTCCTATAACGTTAGACATGTCAAATTGTTGGAAACATCTACACGAAGAGATCTTCTGAAAACTTCAGTAATCATTGCAAGAGTACTCAAACCCCTCCTCAATACCAGATCCGCCTAACCCCCTTCAAATAGACTTTTATACGTACACAAAACTGTTGGAGGCCTGCACACGCGCTCGCGCGCGCACACACACACACATATATCAAGAACTTTGGTGACTGGCCGGCGAAGAGCGAGTACTCTCTTAAGTTGATACCCTTTTGTTCTAACAACCAATACAACTACAACACGAAATATAACTGAAGCAAACAAGTATAAAGAGTTACATTTTGGCTTTATCGGTGAAATGGTTGGGGATGAGGCAAAATCCCTACAAGCTGATGTGCGGCTGTCATATTGTTAACAAATCAAAGATACAAAAGAACTTATTGCAAACTCTAATTCTTATTCCATTGTTTAAAAGAAAGAATAACGCTATATATTTGCCAAGACTTAATTTTCTCACTTAGCAAAGAACAATAGTTATCCTAGTAGATAAAAGGTAAAGAAACATAAAACCACAACCACGTATGCATCATCCACTTTAGTCAATGTGGCTACAACTACATCATAGTTCTCATCTAACATAAGGTAGAAAATCCTAAGATGTAAAATACTAAATATAGTCCTAGTATAACCAAATTGCAAAGTTTTTCCAACACCTCCTGTGAAACTCATGAAGGTACACAAGATCATGAGTTTACTAACAAAACTTTGCTATTGGTGCGAATGTCAGTGCAATTCCAATGTCAATATGATACCAATGCAAATGCCAACCGATGAAAGAAAATAAAGAAAGAAAGAAAGAAAAAATCCAAAACTAGAGAAAAGAAAAATAGAAAAAAAAACCAAGAAAACTTGAAGCCCAACCAAATTGTAATTCTTACTCCATTCACTAAAATTAAGAAAGAAGAAACTTGAGTGCAACTTCTGTTCTGATGCTTCCATAATTCCAACATCTGGAATTGAGTACACTCCGGATCTATGTCCGAAGTTAGCAAACTTAGATATCCAGACCACTTATTTTGACGCAGCATGAAGTACGAGGGAAAGACATGTAAACCCTCGAAGAACAAGTTTTCTAGAATCCACTAGAGTTTGAAAGCAAAACTGAATGGTTACATTGAAACATCCAAAGGCTTTCAATAAACTGATTACAACTCCTAAAATAGCTCAAAGGACTCTAGTAATTAACATTTCAAAGTGGTCTCAAACATTCTCCACAAGGTAGTCCAGAAATGGCTCAAGAACTTGGTTTCTCGATCGGAAGTGATGAACTTAAGTACTCCATGCAATCGAACCTCCCTGAAAACAGTTTGGCTATGTTAGATGCATCAGTAGTCTTCTTGTAAGCAACAAAATGAGCCATCTTGAAAAACCTGTCAACCACACCAAAAGCCGAACCCACTTATCTTTTTGTGTTCAGGGTAGCTTGAGCACAAAATCCATAGCAAGGACCTGCCAAATGTTTTTTGGAATAGGCGATGCCATTTAAAAGCTAGTGCTTTGGACTTGCCCTTTGGAAACCTGACAAGTATAACATTTCCGCACAATTACTCCAACATCCCGCTTCAAATGCGACAAAAAATATCTTTCCTCTAGACTTGCTATTGTTTTATCACGGTCGAGATGACCGCTTAATCCACCTTTATGCAATAAGTTTCTCTCGTGAGGAAGAGACAGGAATACACAACTAATTGCCTTTGAACAGAAAACCTTCATTGATAAAGTAATCTATCATAGGCTCATGACTAATGTACTTCCTCCAAATTTCCTGAGAAACACAAATCCATCAAGCACTTGAACCCCACAACTTCTTAAGAAAGGATGATCAGCAAGGACACTTGTCTACTCAAGACATCGGCAACACGATTTTGAACTCCAAATTTGTGCTTGATAACAAACAGGAATTTCTGAAACAAAGTTACCCATCTAATATGCATTTTATTAACATGTCTCTAATTGTTAATAAACTTTCGTGAATAGGAAAAACTCCTTCTTAGGAAAGAACAACACCCAATCCTACTTCACTTACATCACATTTGACCTCGTATACCTTCTCAAAATTCTGAAAGGCCAACACCGGAGAGGTACAAAAGCTTATCTTTGATTGGGGCAAAGCTTTGTTCCTATTTCTCTCCCTAATTGAACTTGTCTCTTTCTATAAACATTCTGTGATAGGTGCACTGTGTAAAGGATAGTATTGTAAAAGACTCAGCTAGTGATAAAACTTAGAGTTGGTTAATTTGTTGAGTTTGTTGTAATAGGTGGCAAGTTAGTTAGACGGTTAGAGTTATGTGAGAGAGTGAAGAGTTGTATATAAACAACTATAGTGTAACTTTATTATTCATTCAATGAAATTCAGCATTCCTAACATGGTATCACCTGCCATTTGTCCATCGACTTGATCCAAATCCCACGTTTTCCCGCTCAACGCTTCTCTGCTAAGCTTTCCCGCTGAAAGCTTCTTCACTAAGCTTTCACCAAAACCCTAATCTTCTTCCATGGCCGCCTCTACTCCTCCCTCCTCTGAGTCGGCAACACAGATTCATCCTTCTCCTTTCTCAAATTTCCAGTTCTTCTCTCTCTACACCTTCAATTACGATCCAGAATATTGGATCTATGGTGCCAATCAAGCTGACCACAACCAATTACCTTACCTTGAATGCACTATTTGCTCCGATCTTCCATCGTTATAACCTCACCGGAATTCTTGATGGCCCGGTACCTCTTCTACCTCAATTCCGGTGAGGTTATAACGATGGAAGATGGTATCTAGCTTAGATTTGTCGTCAATTTGAGCATGATGCAATTGAGTGCCCTTAGTGCATGAATCCACATTATTCCAGTAACTCCAGCAATGTTTCTCCTTCTGCTATGGCTGTAAGCACACATTCTACTATGACTGCAAGCACACATTCTACTCAACCTACTTGGATTGTTGATTCTGGTGCTAGCAATCATATGGCCAATTCCTACAAGACTTCGCAAAATCTAGAGCCTTACTCCGGACCTAAGCAAGTTTACATTAGAGATGGCAAAGGTTTGCCTATTCTTCACTCTGGTTCCTTTACATTACTTACTCCTCATCACAAATTTCAACTTAGTAATGTGTTACATGCTCCTGATTTGAAACACAATTTGCTTTGTGCAAATCAATTTCTTGTTGATAATTGGTGTTCTATGCATCTTTATCTTTTTCACTTTGTTGTGAAGGATATTTCTTCGGGGAAGATGCTTTTTAAAGGTCCTGTAAGAGATGGTTTCTATTACTTTCAGCCATAATCTTCTAGCTTTATGCTCAATCCTCATAATGCTCTTGCTGCTTCTGTTCATGCTTCTAGAGATCTCTGGCATCAAAGACTTGGCCATCATTCTCTGAAGATATTAAATAAATAGGTTGCTAAGTCTTGTATTTCTATGTCTAGTGGTTCAAACCAGCATATTTGTCATAGTTGTGCTTTAAGTAAAAGTTCTAGATTGTCATTTACTCCTGTTTTTTGTCATACAAGTAAGTCATAAGAGCTACTTCACACAGATGTTTGGGGGCCATCATCTGTTACCTCTGTGAATAATTTCAGATACTATGTCATCTTTGTTGATGACTTTACAAAATATTGTTGGTTATATCCCTTGCAATATAAATCCAATGTGTTTCCTACTTTTGTTAAATTCAAAGGCCTTGTTGAGAATCTGCTGCATACCAAAATTGTTACTCTCAGATTAGACTCTGGAGATGAATATCTCAGCACTCAATTCTCAAACTTTCTTGTTGAGAATGGTATAAGTCATCAACTAAGTTGCCCTCACACTCCTCAACAAAATGGTTGTGCTGAGCGCAAGCACAGACACCTAGTTAAGACTACTAGAACACTGCTAACAGTTTCCAAAGTTCTTCATACCTATTGGGATCATGCCTTTTCTACAGCTGTTTTTCTTATTAATCGATTACCTACTGCCTCTAGATCATCTCCATGGGAACGTTTATTTCACATATCACCTACCTATACCACTCTAAAACTTTTGGGAGAAGTTGTTTTCCATGGTTACAACCCTATTCCAAATCTAAGCTAGATCCCAAAAGCAAGCTTTGTGTGTTTTTTGGCTATAGCCTCAATCACAAAGGTTACAAATGTCTGGATCTTACTACAAATCAGTTATATATTTCCAGGCATATGTTATTTGATAAAATCAGTTTTCCCTTTCATAATATTGTAGTTTCTCATTATCCTACTCTCCTAAGTGCATCTTCATCTCAAAATACCATTCCTACTCACCTCACTTTTACTCAACCTTATTCCAGTCCTACACCTTCATTTTCATAATCCTTACAACCTCATACCATACCCAATTCATCTTCTCCATCAACTTCATCTATTCCAATCCCTACAGCTACTTCATTATCTCCACCTTCCTCCATTCCTCTCAATACCCATCCCATGCAAACCAGGTCCAAATCTGGACCAAAAGCCTATTCTGCAACCAAGCATCTTTTCCCTTCTCATCTTTCCCGTGATTTTGTCCCCACTACCTATCTCCAAGCTTCAAAGTATCCATATTGGGTTAAGGCAATGCAGGAGGAGTTTCATGCCCTGCAACAAATTGGTACTTGATCTTTAATACCAAAACCTGATCATCAAAACATTGTAGGATGCAAGTGGGTTTTCATAATTAAAAGAAAACATAATGGTACTATAGATAGGTACAAGGCTCGCTTAGTTGCTAAAGGTTTCTGTCAACAAGAAGGGTTGGATTACACTGAAACTTTTAGCCCTGTGGCTAAACCTGTGACCATTCGACTACTACTCACTCTTACTGCTCAGTTTGATTGGAGTCTCAGTTAACTTGATGTAAGTAATGCATTCTTGCATGGAACTCTCTGAATCTGTCTTTATGCAACAGGCCCCTAGCTTTAAGGATGCAACTTATTCCACTCATGTGTGTCAGTTACACAAGTCCCTATATGGACTTAAACAGCCCCTCTAGCCTAGTATGAAAAACTGCATGGTGTATTGAAACATCTTCGATTTACTGAATCTCAGTCTGACCACTCCTTGTTTGTCAAAAAGGACCCAATGGTCTTTGTCTTGGTTTATGTTGATGATATCATTGTCACAAGACCATCCACTGCAGCTTGCACGCATGTTATTTCTTAACTCAGCTCCCTTTTTCCCATAAAAGACCTTGGTTTCCTTCATTATTTCCTAGGTATTGAAGTTAACAGATCTCCCAAAGGCATCTTTATTTCACAAACCAAGTATATCTTGGATCTTTTGAAGAATGCTCATATGGATAGATCCAAGCCATGTGTCATTCATCTCAGTACATCTAAGTTGGATCATTAATCTCCATTGCTTGAAAATCCTACAGAATATCAATTTTTAGTTGGTGCTCTATAGTATCTAACTTGGACTCGACCAGACTTATCTTTTGCAATCAATCTTGTATGTCAATTTATGCACAGTCTATGGCAATCCCATTTTCAGGCTGTCAAACGAATTCTCAGATATCTCAAGGGATCTATTGACATTGGTCTTTGGTTTTCCAAATCCTCATCTGTTCCAGGTCTCAAAGCCTTCTTTGATGCTGATTGGGTCGATTATACAATTGATAGAAGATTAACTGGTGGTTACTGCATTTTTCTAGGATCTTCTCTCATCAGTTGAAGTGCTAAAAAATAACAAATAGTTGCTCGTTTTTTCCACAGAGGCAGAGTACCAGTCTCTAGTAAATACTGCAGTTGAAATCACATGGATATGTCAATTGATTACTGATATTGGTTTCTCTCTTCCTTCTACTCCTCAACTCTAGTGTGACAATCAATGTGTAATCTCTCTTGCTAAGAATCCTTTGTTTCATGCTCGAACAAAGCATGTTGAGATTGATTACCATTACATTCGAGAAAAAGTGTTGTCAAAGGCCATTTCAGTCCATTTTATCTGCACCAAAGATCAGATTGCAAATATTTGCACCAAATCACTATCCAAAGACATATTTCATCTCTTACGATCCAAACTATCAATTTGTGCTCCTTAGTTTAGTTTGAGGGGAAATGTAAATGACAGTATTATAAAAGACTCAGTCAGTGATAAAACTTAGAGTTGGTTAATTTGTTAAGTTTGTTGTAATAGGTGGCAAGTTAGTTAGAAGGTTAGAGTTATGTGAGAGAATGAAGAGTTGCATATAAACAATTATTCATTCAAAGAAATTCAGCTTTCCTAACACGGTGATGGTGCTGAAATGCTGCATAAATCTCCGATAAAAAGTAGCCAGGTCATGAAAACTTCTTACGTCAAAGACAAACTCTGGAGTTGGCTAATCTTAAATGGCCATGGTCTTATAATCATCCACTTGAATTCCATTCTCACCAAACTTCTTACGTCAAAGACAAACTCTGAAGTTGGCTAATCTCGGATGTACAAAATATGCATTTCATAATATTCATATACAAATTATTTTCTTTCAACATGCTCAAAACTTGCCTCAAATGGATTAAATATTCTTCTTTGATCTTGTTATAGATCAAGACATTATCAAACCACAACAAATAGACCATTAAAAGGACTACAAACTTGATTCATAATCCCCATGAAGGTACTCGATGCTCAGACGGTCCAAACGACATTACTAGCCACTTAAACAACCTATTCTTGCTCTTGAACACCGTTTTCCACTCATGTCTTAGCCTGATATCCACTGCGAAGGTCAATTGTCGAAAACAATTTTGAACCTTCGAGGACATCTAGCATATCCAACCATGGTATGGAAACTCTGTATTTGAGGGTGATTTGGTTGATAGATCAGTTGTCTACACACATGTGCTGCGCTTTTTTCTTTTCTTTGGAACAAAAAGGACATGTACTGCACAAAGGCTCATGTTTTCTCTAGTAAAGGCTTTTCTTAGTAAGTCTTCAATCTGCTACTTGATAATGAGGAAGATTTGATAGACTAGCTCTAGGTACCAAAACAATTTGATGTTGAATGATTCTCGTGACAGGAAATTTGCTAGGCAACTCTTTAGAATGAGTTCCTGAAACTCCTTTAATAGTTGCACTTTTGGAGGAATTTGTTTATTTTCTCTGCTTTCTGCCAACAATCCCTTCATCAAGATCAGAAAGAAATAACTAGCTTCTTTTACAGCCCCCTCAATCTCATGCTCGTTACTAGTTTAGGTTAGGAAACTAGTACTCATTGCTTTCGGTGCATCAGAAGGCGAAACATGAGCCATTGCAATCTTCTAATTATTCCAAATGAATAACATAACATTATCCCGACCCTCAATTCTGAATTCACGTCAAGTTGCCGAGGTCTACCTAATAGTATATGGTAGGCATGCATAGCAATTACATTACATACTACTTCATCCCAAGTGAAAAGTGGGACATGACAAGTTTATGTGACATGAACCGAAGGTCCTTCCTTTCCCATCTAAGGGAATATGGGTGACGACTTTTTTAGCCATGAAATTCTCACAACTACTATTGTCTACAATCACCTCGCAAACTTTACCGTTGATGGAGGAAAGAGAGCAAAAAATGAAGTACCTTTGCCCGACATTTTTTGGTGCCAAGAGAACTCTTTGCAACACCAAAGTGAGGCATCTTATTCCTTCTTCAATGAAAAATCCAACCTCTACATAGTCATCATCACCACCAACTTTTTCCTCATACTTTTCTTCATTGCTCCTTTTAGTCTCTAGCAAATTGGGTTGTCTCCGTTCAAGACAAACATTGGACCGATGCACAGTTTTGTTGCACTGATAACAAATGTCTATTGTAGGTTTGACGTACGGATTTTCCTTTTGAGTTTGGTTTTTGTTCCTCCCCCTTTTAAAAGTTTTGTTAACTCATTCATTAGGTGTTCTAGAAGGAAAATTTGAAGGTTTCGATCCTCCAGAATGTTATCGCACAAATTTTCCTCTCTTTGCAGCCAAGGCAATAGGGATTTTAGAGTGCTTGCCACGTTTTTTCCAGAATGAGGTTTAACACCTCTCATTCTTCATCATTTCTGCCTTCAAAGCCATGCGAATGGCCTCTTACAAACTCCACATTTTTGCAACCCATTATTTTCCTGAATGCAGGGTTTTAACCCATTCGCATACCTCAAAACCTTCTGATTTTCTATCTCCTTCAAATGGTTATGCTCGGAAAGTCGCATGAAATCATCTGTATAATCTCTCACAGTTCTATTCCCTTGTAAGCAGCTAATGTACATGCGGTACAAAAGTTGTTCATATTCCGTAGGTAAGAATCGATCCATCAAAAGCTAGTTCGTCTTCCTCTATGTTCAAACCTGATTCATCCATTGCCTCTGTTAAGTGTTCTGTAATTGATCCCACTAAACAGCGGTAGTTGCTTTGAGACGGAAGGCAACCATCTTTGCCTTAAGAACCTCTATGATGTGGAAGAATATCTCTACTTCCACTAGCCAATTTAGGAAATCTTTGATCTTCAAATTTCCCATAAAAGTTGGAATGTCAGCCATAATCCGAAAATCATCAAAGTTGTTGTGATTTTGATAATTTAGATTATTATCCGAGGCTGGTCTACAATTCTTCTTCAGACTGTGATTCACTATCTTAAACGTGAGGCCTCATAACTCCCCAATTATTGCCTCCGATATCTCTTCTATTATTTGGCTCGAGGGCTTAGAGTAACAACTCGCTAAGTTCTCCAATTTGCGTAGTCAAATTTGCAATCTGTTTTTTATGAGCATCTAAATTTGCTCAAATGATAGGGGCAGGTTCACATTCGTGAACACTTATCAATTCATAGAAAAACTACTATGCCAAGACGGGATAAACCCTCTTTGGTACCGATTAATGCAACATGAAGCAAAAGGGAAACAAACGTAAACCCTCGAAGAACAAATTTTCTGGAATCTACCAAAGTTTTGTTGAATTATAAGTCTATAGCTGATTAGAAATAAGTTGTGATGTTAATATGTGTATGCACTTAGATTAAATACTAAGTGAGAAGGTATATAGATGTAAAGGCCATGAGTGTCATGTGTGATGATCTTAGCTATTGGCTAAATGAGTGGCTGAGATCTGTTTTTGAATGTTTTGATCCAACTCAGTTTTTTGTTGTAAAGCTATATGTCTCTTTGCACATTGTGTGCGAGTGGAGTGGCAATTAATGAGAAATCATTCCTCTGTGAAATTGCAGAAGGAAGAAACCACCACGTTCTTCTCTCCCTGTTTTCTCTGAAACTTCATCTTTTCTTCTCTCCTTCAAATTAACTCAATCAAACATTAACATGGCCTCAAAGCCGGTTTCGATCAACTGAGTCTGGGCGTGAAGCTGTGAAATCACTAAGCTAAGTCAAAGCTCGGTGGAGGTCGCTGAAGTTCCATTTAAGGAGAAAATCAACAGTCGGACTAAGATGTCTGGATCTGAAAGCTCGGAGGTGAGAACTCCAATTTTCTCCGGTGAGAACTACGAGTTCTGGAGGATTAAGATGGTAACGATCTTCAAATCGCTTGGGTTATGGAATCTGGTGGAGAAAGGAATTACAACCCCTGACTCGAAGAAGAAGGAAGCTGAAGGGTCATCGGACGATGCAGTTGATGAAGAAATAACTGTTGTGTTCATGAAGGATGCGAAGGCTCTAGGAATGATCCAGAATACAGTCTCGGATCAAATCTTCCCACGAATCGCCAATGCCGAGTCAGCTAAGATGGCATGGGATTTGTTGTACGGAGAATATCATGGTGGTGATCAAGTACGATCTGTGAAATTGCAGAATCTTATAAGAGAATTTGAATATGCTAGAATGTGAGATGATGAGTGTTTATCTAGCTATCTTACAAGGTTAAATGAACGAATTAATTAGATGAGAACATTTGGTGAATCTCTTTCAAATGAGAGACTTGTGCAGAAGGTTCGGATTAGTCTCAGTAAACCTTATGATTCTATTTGTTTGGTTATAGAAAATACAAAGAGTCTAGAGACTGTAGAATTGCAGGAAGTAGTTGCAATCTTAAAGACTCAAGAACAACGGTTTGATCTGCATACTGTTGATACTACTGGGAGAGCATTCTCATCTTTCTCAGTGAGTCCAAATGAGCAAAATAGGGGTGGAGTTCTATCTAGTTCATCTCAGTTCCAGAAGAATTTGAATCATAAGGGTAAGAAATGGGATCCAAAACTCAAGTTTCAACAGAAATTTCCTGCTAATTCTGCATATAATGCACAGTCAATGGGTCATATAGGTACAAAACCACAGTGCAGGGTATGTTCTAAGTTTCACTTTGGGGAATGTAGATAAAAGGGGAAGCCTAAATGTTACAACTGTGAAAAATTTGGACACTGGGCTAGAGAGTGCACAGTAGGCAAATCAGTGTAAAAGGCAAACAGTGCTAATCAAGTAGAGGTGACAAGAAATCTGTTTTATGCAAATAATACAATCACTTAATCAAAGGTGAATTGAGAATGGTATGTTGACAGTGGTTGTAGCAACCATATGACAGGGGATTCAAAATTATTAATAGACATGAAGACAAATGTGGTTGGCAAAGTTCAAATGCCCACAAGAGAACTCATGAATGTGGCAGGTTTTGGTACACTTATGATAGACATAAGCAAAGGCAGAAAAAATGTCGAAGAAGAAATGTACTTACCTGGGTTGAAGGAGAACTTGCTAAGTGTGGGTCAGATGGATGAACACGGTTACTACCTGGTGTTTGGGGGAAAAATGTGTAGCATCTTTGATGGACCTTCTCTGGATTGTCTGGTACTCAAAGTTGAAATGAAAAAGAATAGTTGTTATCTTTTGACATTGGTACCAAATGATCAGGTTGTACTGAGAGCAAGTATTTCTAAGTCTACTTGGGTATGGCACAAGAGACTATGCCATCTGCATTTTAGAGGTCTTCAACAGCTGAAGAACAAAGAAATGGTGCATAGACTGCCAGTTTTAGAAGAAGTGGATAAAGTTTATGAAGGTTGTCAGTTTGGGAAGCAGCATAGAGAGTGGTTTCCAAAGAATCAGGCATGGAGAGCAAGCAAACCTCTAGAGCTGATACATGTAGATCTCTGTGGTCCTATGCAAAATGACTCTCTTGCGGGTAACAAATACTTTATGCTTCTTGTAGACGACTGCACAAGAATGATGTGGGTTTATTTTTTGAAATACAAGTCAGATGCTTTGATCTATTTTAGAAAATCCAAATCCATGGTGGAGTTACAAAGTGGTTTTAAAGTAAAATGTCTGAGAAGTGACAGAAGGGGTGAATTCACATCCAGTGAGTTTAACAAAATGTGTGAAGATGCAGGGATTCAAAGACAGCTTTCTATGGCTTATACTCCACAACAGAATGGAGTGGTAGAGAGGAAGAACAGGGTTGTAGTTGAAATGGCAAAAGCTATGCTTCATGACAAAGGATTACCTTACTATTTGTGGGCAGAATCTGTACTCACAGCTGTCTACATATTGAATAGGTGTCCTACAATAGCTCTTGGAGATGTAACTCTATTTGAAGCATTCAGCGGTCGAAAACATGGAATTGCACACCTTAGAATCTTTGGTTGTTTATGTTATGTACACACACTAAGTGAGTTGAGACAGAAACTAGATGTAAAGAGTGTCAAGGGCATATTTGTAGGTTATGCAACCTGTGAAAAGGGGTACAGAGTGTATGACCCTCTTAATAAAAAGCTTATACTCTCAAGAGATGTAGTGTTTGATGAGAATGCAGCTTGGGAGTGGAAGAAAACCTCTGACAATTATGTAACTGTGTTAAGTCATGATGAGTTATCTGAGATGCCTAAAAGTATTTCATCAGAGACAACTCCAGAAGGTCGTGACTATGTTTTAACACCAAGTTTGGTATCTTCTCATGAATCAGTAAGTGATGTGAGTAGTAACATGAGAAAAACTCAAGCCTTTGATCACACTCCATTGAGATGGAGGAATCTGGATGATGTTCTAGCACAATGCAATCTCTGCATTATGGAACCTGAAAAGTTTGAAGAGGCAGCTAAAGATGAATCATGGATGAAGGCTATGAAAGATGAATTGTTAATGATTGAGAAGAATGCAACATGGGAGCTAGTGAACAGACCAAGTGATAAACCTATAATTGAGGTTAAGTGGGTGTTCAAGACCAAGCTTAATCTTGATGGGACAGTGCAAAAGAATAAGGCAAGGCTGGTAGCCAAGGGGTATGCTCAGAAACCAGGTGTTGATTATAATGAAACGTTTGCACCTGTAGCTAGACTTGATACAATTCGGACTCTAATTGCTTTGGCAGTTCAGAAGAGTTGGAAACTATACCAACTAGATGTGAAATCTGCTTTTCTAAATAGAGTACTTGAAGAAGAGGTTTATGTAGAACAACCAGATGGGTTTGATCAAGGGGAGTGAAGACAAGGTGTACAAGCTTCATAAAGCTTTGTATGGTCTAAAACGAGCACCAAGGGCCTGGTATAGTGAAATTGATACCTATTTTGCCCACTGTGGATTTGTGAAAAGTCAAAGTGAAGCTACTCTTTACATCAAGGCAAGGGGAGGAGAAATTCTAATTGTTTCAATCTATGTGGATGATATAGTGTATACTGGAAATAGCAATGAGATGTTGAAGGAGTTCAAGGAGGACATGATGATAAGATATGAAATAACAGATTTGGGACTTCTTCACCATTTTCTTGGTATGGGAGTCATTCAAACTCACACAAGCATATTTATCCACCAAAGAAAGTATGCAGCCTCTTTGTTGGATAAGTTTAGTTTGAGTGAATGTAAATATGTGTTCACACCTCTTGTTTCATCAGAGAAGTTATGCAAAGATGATGGCAGTGGTTCAGCAAGTGAGGAACAATATCGAAGAATTGTAGGAAGTTTGTTGTATCTTACAGCCACTCGGCCAGATATAATGTATGTCGCAAGTCTTCTAGCCCGATTCATGCACTGTCGTTCAAACAAACACTTTGGAACAGCCAAAAGAGTGCTTAGATACATCAAGGGAACATTAGATTATGGTCTGGAGTATGTAAAAGGAAAGAATGCAATGTTAATCGGATTCTGTGATAGTGATTGGGGAGGATCTGTTGATGACAGCAAAAGCACTTCTGGTTATGCATTTTCTTTTGGCAGTGGCGTGTTCTCATGGGCCTCTATGAAGCAAATTTGTGTAGCACTCTCTACTGCAGAAGCAGAGTATATCAGTGCCTCTAAGGCAACTGCTCAAGCTATTTGGCTTCGGTTTGTTCTTGAAGATTTTGGTGAGTTACAAACTGAAGCAACTCTAGTGCATTGTGACAACACTGCTGCAATTGCAATCACCAAGAATCCTGTGTTTCATCAGAAAACTAAACACATTGATAGGAGGTATCATTTTATCAAAGATGCATTACAAGAAGGCATCATTGATCTGATCTATTGTCCCACAGAAGAACAATTGGCAGATATCTTCATAAAGCCTCTCACCAAAGATCGATTTAATCTTCTCAGAAGCAAACTTGGAGTGAAATCAGCTTTAGACTTAAAGGGGAGTGTTGAATTATAAGTCTATAGCTGATTAGAAATCAGTTGTGATGTTAATATGTGTATGCACTTAGATTAAATACTAAGTGAGAAGGTATATAGATGTAAAGGCCATGAGTGCCATGTGTGATGATCTTAGCTATTGGCTAAATGAGTGGCTGAGATCTGTTTTTGAATGTTTTGATCCAGCTCAGTTTTTTGTTGTAAAGCTATATTTCTCTTTGCACGTTGTGTGCGAGTGGAGTGGCAATTAATGAGAAATCATTCCTCTATGAAATTGCAGAAGGAAGAAACCACCACGTTCTTCTCTCCCTGTTTTCTCTAAAACTTCATCTTCTCTTCTCTCCTTCAAATTAACTCAATCAAACATTAACAAGTTTGAGAGGAAAACCAAAAGGTTGTTTGTTTAATTGATAATTGAATGATTACAACTCCTAAAACAACTCAAAGGACTCTAGTAATTAAAATGACATTAATCGGACGACAACTCAAAAGTCAGATTTTTTTAAGGAAACTAAAATTGCATTTTGGAGGCTGAAACGACCTTGGATGGTCAAAATCTATCATATGTCACAGAAAAGCAGTGTGTTTAAGATATCATGGGCCAAAATGGAGCTTGGACGCAAAATCTGCAAATTCTCACAGCTTCATTTTGCCTTCTGATGGTCCAGTCCTCTTCAATCCATTCGGCCATTGGTTTCTACATCACACTTAAAATCCTCTGGCCCCCTTTGCCCATCCCACTAACCCACCTCATACAAAACAAGGTGCAGAGATCTCTCTCTCCCTCCCTTGAACAGCCAGATTTCTAGTTCAGCTAGCTCCAGACTTAAAGATCCGGATAAGATCTCTATCCACCATCTGCTTCATCTTTTCCAATTCTATATCCTCAACATTATTAGCTTTTTCTTTGTCCAATTGATACTTGCAAATTAACGAAGATACCACTTTGTTGCACGCTCAAATCAAAATGTTCTATCATTTCAAAAAGTTTTGACAGGACCAATGATACGTTTGGTACGTGGATTTGTTATTCGTGGCTTATTCGGCTTTGGCCACGGCCGAATCTTTCAAGCACGTACGTGAGTATCCAAGGCAAAGGAAGAGAGCTGGGTTGTGATTGAGGACTTTTAGTTTCTGTATTTTTCATTCTTTTGATGATCCTTTAACCACTTCAGATGGAAAATGATTTAAATGGTTTTAAGGCTTGCAATAATTTACAGAAGCTGCAATACTAGCTCGTGCTAATGAATTATTTATTATTTTTCATATCTTGAAAAAATAAAAAATAAATCCAGTATTTATAAATGGCAATGTTAGAATGTTCATACTAACTAAAAAAATTATAGCTTGTAGTGCTGGGAATTTTCTAAGCATCTTATTGATATAGCCTACTGGCCGACTCTCAAAATTTTGTTTATATAGAAAAGAACTTATTGCACACAATAATTCTTATTCCATTGTTTAAGAAAAAGAATAACACTATATACAGAACAAAATGGCTACATTCCAAGACTTAATTTTCTCACTTAGCAAAGAACAATACTTGTCCTAGTAGATAAAAGGTAAACTAACATAAAACTGCAACCAGGTAGGCATCATCCATTCTAGTAAATGTGGCTACACCAGTGTATGCATCATAGCCCTTATGTTAACATAAGGTAGAAAATCCTACAACGTAAAATACTAAAAAATAGCCCTAGTATAAAAGAAACCAAATTGCAAAGCTTTTCCAACACCTCCCGTCAAACTCATAAAGGCACACTAGATCATGAGTTTATTGTTTACTAAGAAGAAAGCTATGTTATTGCTAGTTTTGATGTTGATGTTGATGCGAATGCCAATGCAAATTGCAATATCAATACCAATGCAAATGCTAGCCGATGAAAGGAAAAAAAATGAAAACAACCCATAACTAGAGAAAAGAGAAATAGCAAAAAACCAATAAAAGTTGAAGACCTACCAAATTGCAATTCGCATTTCATTCACTAAATTAAGAAGGAAGAAAGCTGAGTGACTTCCTTTGATCTTCTGATGTTTCCCTTGATTCCAGCATCTGCTTCATCTCTTACAATTCTGGATTCTCCATTTCTTTCTAACATTATCATTTTCTGTCTCAATTGAGGCTCTACTTGCAAATTAACCAATACCATTTTGTTGCACCCTCAAATCAAAATGTTCTATCATTTCAAAATGTTTTGACTGATGACTATTGATACATTTGGCACATTGATTTGGTGTCCGTGGCTTATTTGGCTTTGACCATGGCTGGATGTTTCAAGCACTTATTAGGTGAGTGTCCAAGACAAGGGAAGGGAGCTGGGTTAACTTGTAGTTCCTGTGTTTTTTATTCCTTTTGATGATCCTTTAACCACTTAAGGTGGAAAATAATTTAAATGGTGGAGATGAAATATTCACCGAATCTACATTAATATTCATGAGACTTTATTCCTCTTAAATAAATCAACAGTTTTCACAAAATATCAACTAGCTCGGGCAAATTAAATATTATTATTTTTATATCTTGAAAAATAATAAAAAAAATCCAGTATTTATAACTAGCAATGTTGGAGATGTTCATCCTAAACCGACTAGCTATAATAGATTATGACTTATTTTTATGCTAACATAGAAATTTATAGCTTGTAGTGTTGGAGATTCTCTAAGCATATTATTGATATAGCGTACTGGCCAACTCTCAAAATTTTGTTTAGTGCTTATATAATTGCACGATCCGATATAGGTAAAACTTAAAAATAACCCAATGCAACTACAATATCATGTTTCAACTACATCTTAATTTGTTCTGGAACTACAATAATATCATGTTTCATCTACAACTTAATTGCTAAAGGCTCTCCTGACAAGTGATTAACACGGCTACAACAATCAAATGACGTTGAACACGGTTATGCTATTGCACTGTGTTTTTCGACGATATAAACGTAGTTATGATATAATAGCACTAATTACCATATATGCTCCATGACCATTGTCATCCCTATCAAACTATCTCTTCTGTTTTTATTTTCTTGAACTCAAAACATGATAATTAAACTTCTCTAATTTATAACTTAATATGTGTGTGTGTGTGTGGGAGCGGATTTGTGACACCACAAAAAAATAAAAAATAAAAAACGCATCTTAGACCATTAGACGATCTATACATTTGTAATGGTTGTGATGTAATCTAATTAGTCCAATTAATTTTATTTGTTCAAATAATTATGAATTGGAAATGCATGCAATTCTAAAATCCTTTTAATTAATATTTTTATATAATGTTTCCTATCTCATTAATTGTTTTTCGTTAATTTTCTCCTTTTTCCTCTGACTCATTCTTCTCCCTTCTCCCTCTTATCGTTCATCCTATGTACAGATATTTCCCCCTCTCTTTATTCACCATTCATCCTAGCTTCCATGGCCATGCTATCTTGTTTTCAAAGCTTTTCGTTTTATTTTTAAATTTCTTCTCCATCTTGATGATCGTATCTTTAATTCTGCACCAGCCAAACTTGTGCTGAACACAAACAGATTAGTGAGCCCAGGAATCATTAATTTATTGAATAATTAGATTTCCTAACATACGTCCTGAACTAAAATTTGAATTCAAATATTATGATATCCAGTTTTAGGCTCATTACTTAACCTGCGGAAAATAGACATTGTGAACGAAGTATTCATTTTTTTATAATTTAAATTATTCAATTATATACTCATCTTGATGTTTGCTACTGAGCCCTAGCGCAATGAGATATATGTGATTATAAGGATAGAGAAAAAAGTTGTAAAGGAAAAAAGTAGAGAAGAGAAAGTATGCTGGGAGGAGGACAAATGGAGAAAAAGATAGAGCAAAAAATGTGCAGAGAATGGAAAGATAGGAAACAGAAGAAAGAGATTAGGGGAGAATAACTTTTTTTTTTTTTGTCGTTTTTATGGTGCCGCAGAACCGCCCGGCCCTATATATATAATTATGCACATGAGTAAGAACTTGTAGCTTCATTGGTAGAGAATTCTAACATCTACAACTCTGCCTTCCCCAACATGCATCCCCCTTCGTACCAAGAAAACTGTCTTTCCTAAAGCTCAAGTCTGCACACTGTTCCTCAGTTTAGGCCCTAAAGAAATGTGATATTCATAGATGACTTATTTTTCACGAGAATTGACAAACTAGCTACAAACTTCTCATTTAAAACTTAGATGAAGGGCAACATGGAGGTGATTCCAGTTGAAGGAGGTACGATCAAGTAACTTCGTCTAAGAACTTTTTAATTTTAAGAACTGTCTTCATGTGGATAAACAAAGCCAATGAGGAGACAACATATCTCATGCAACACAATGTTAAGACGTCTAAGTAAGGAGAAGCATGCATCTACTTCTTTACAAATTCTCACCGTCCATGCCTCAAAAACCCCTCTTCGTTGAAGATTACTAAATAACTAAATCCAATGTACTTTTGTATCATGCATTAGCTCCCTCTTATCTCAATTTATCATTATACGTAAATAATCAGCTCTTGCCTATATAGATGATAATTGAATCCTATATATATATATATATATATATATATATATATATATATATATATATATGTATGTATGTATGTATGTATGTATGTATATATGTATGTATGTATGTATGTATTTTTATATATACACATATATATATATATATATATGTATGTATGTATGTATGTAATACACTGTGAGAAGCGTTCAGACGTTTTATTTGTAACTTTTTTTTCGTTTGGAAGTTTTTAATAGTAATTTCTTATCAGGGATAATATGACTTTCTGAATGTTCTACACAATCCATGACCGCAAGACAGGAGGCAACAAAATAGCCAAATAACATCTTCGGTTAAGTAATTTCACATGCTATATATAGATTCATAAAAAAAATCAGTATTTTATGCAATAATAACATCTTCGGGTATGCAAAAATTTCACATGACAACAATATTTCTCTCCAAAGAAAATTCAAAGGACGCAATAGAGAGAGAGAGAGAGAGAGAGAGAGAGAGATCTAACCTAGTGCTAGCATAATCGTAAAGCCTGCCGGTGCCTGAGAAGACAATCAATCCAACCTCAGCATCACAAAGGATTGATAGCTCCTTAGCCTTCTTAAGCAACCCACTTCTTCTCTTCGAGAAGGTCACTTGCCTGCTTGTTGAATTGTCAATCCTTCTAATCACAATCTTTCCTCTCCCCATACCTTCTTCTCTTTAAGATTGGTAGATACATAGAGAAATTAGTTACTCATGTTCAAGAAAATTGTCCAATTTGCCTAAATTGGTAATCAAAACCTAAAGCATATAAAACCAAAGTATGCCAGAAATAACCGTAATATAAAGTAAAAGGAGATCGTCAATAAGAACCAAAAAAATCCAAAAAAAAAGGGTCATATTTATCTCAAAAGAGAAGTCTTTTTCCCTTTGGATTTTTTCCTCGAAAAAGCAAGGTGTATAATAAACTGTAGAGAGCTTACATGGAAGAAACAAGTAATGGAGAAAACAGTAGCAGCTCCCCTCTTTCCTTAATTTCCTCAGATGTATGTGGCTATATATATAATTATAAATGTTTTACATGGAAAGCTGGAGAGTCTTTTTTGTACAAGTAGAAACCCTGTTTATTTGAGGAAATATGCTATGCTGTGGAGGGAAACCGCCTTGTGGTTTAATGGCTGGACCGGGCTACCCACTCGCTAGAGTAGAAAAGGACCACTATACTCGCTTTTTGAGGCCAACATTTTGTCTGGTGAATCAAACAAAGGTCTGTTGACCAGCGTGAATGGGCACGTTTAAGAAGAAGAGAGAGAGTGTTGGCTTCACAAGGGCCCTGGGAGACGTATGGATGATGAGAGACGGAGACGTATAGATGATTGACACGTTTTGTTTGGGAATCCAAAGGGCGCTCTCTTCCTTTCTGGGAACTGAGGTTTGGCTTTCTCAATCCTCATTGGTCTGCTTTCTGACCAGAAAATTTCTCATTGGTCTGCTATTCTTATTGTCGTCTATGCCCAAGCTGTTTTTGAACCCTGTCTCGTAAAGAAATTAAGGGACTTATGTTTATTTATAGTATTTTAATTAAGTAAATTAAAAGAAAATTAAGATACACAAATAAATAAGTATGTATGAAAATTATTTTGCTAAAATTAATATGTAATTCTACTATTGTGATTGGATTTCTCATCTTTTCATTGTTAATGACATGTACACTTAGATCTTGTATGTTTCGGTTGGTCAATTGTTTATGTAATTATGTATGTGAATTCTATATAGATGAACGATCGACAACCCTATAGCGTGTGAAAGAATATTTAAAATAGAGATGCAAGCAAGAGTTTATTTTTTGGGGAAATTTTATTTGGACCCAATAAACCTATTTTAACACCCATTGATTTTTTGTTAAAATTTATATTCCAATTATGCCCTAAAAAAAAGATGTGTGTAGAAAGATATTATCAATTGTTGAATGGTTGGGTCGAAATGGCCTTGAAAGCCACAATTGGCTGCTGTGTGGGTTGCCGGAAATCGGAAAAGGGATTGCCGAAGGGTGGAGAAGAACAACAAAAATACAGTGGAGGAGGTTGTGCTCTTCAACGACATCAGGAGAATATGTCGCCAGAGCTGGGTTGGGTTCATTGAAGAAATATATAGGCTGTGATGTTGAAATCAACCACTCTTTCTTTCAAATTTTGGTTTCTCATCAATTCTCTCTTCACCCAATTTCAAATGACTACGAGCTTTGTCATCCTTGAAAGCATATATAGCTTTTTAACTTGTCCACATATGGAACTTCATCTTAATTTCAAGATTTGCAAGACTGCACCGGTCTTTTGACCTACAATTTGCTAGGTTTTTTTAATTAGTTCATTAAGGTTTAAGGAGATAATAGTCGGACCAAAATCCAACCCCATGGAATTGGGCACGAATAATTGAACAACGACGAGATAAAGAGCAGGTCGGTGGCGACAGTTTCTGGAATGATGACCAGAATCAAGTCCTGTTGTGTAATTTTTTTCAAGTTTGTAAATTTTGTATTTGAGGGTTAAATGGTAAGTTTGTGGGACAAAATTTCTAAGTTGGGTGTGAAAAGAGAATTAATGGGTTTAAATAAAATTTCCCTATTTTTTGTTCTCTATGTTTACTATATATGTACGAAATTAAAGAACATTTGCATACGTAATTAGGTTATGTGTATATGTATGGGTTTCTTATGTTTTACTTTTTTTTCTTTTGAATAATATAGTTCAAGCAAAGGCTGACGTTGGTATCAACTAATTTTAAACATGAAATCATTTTTAACTATATGCATATATAAGTAATTTAGTTTATTTGATTATAACTAGATGATTATTGTTGCCTATGTTGATGTGTTAGATTATATATATGATTGCTTGAATTGATTTGTCTAGCTTACCATTGATTCATACTAAATTATGTTTTGAATCGAGTTTATTATGTTATTTATTTAGAATTTTGTAAATATGAAGATATAGGCTGTCTCTAGATTGTTATAATTATTATTAAAGAAAAAAATATAAAGCTAGGATCTGAAGAGATAATTTTAGAAAATAACAACACTATATGTATACGCGCATGTGTGAGTTTGGATGTTTGTCACCGTTGATTAGTTCGTTTCTCATTAAATAATTTCATATATATTAATGGTTGGCAGCTACTCGCATTAATAGAGCGTGAACAACCACTAACTTATGTAAGATTCAAGCTTGAATCCACTTCTTATCGAATTATTTAATGCCATACTCACTAACATTTGAACATAAAGGTTGAATCGCACATAAGTAAATAATAATACAAGAATATTAGGAGGGGGAAGAAAGAACCTAACTAAGAATCTTATCGTCAGTGTTCACAACTTTGTCTATACTGTTCAAATACTCTGACAAAACTATTTGTTCAATGTGAAATTGATATATGTGCAGTGAAGACTTTTTGTAATACTTTCCCGTTCACACAACCTGTTGTTTAATTAAGTATGTTTGAAGAATGATTTGTTTTATAAACCTAGGATTTGACTTCTAAAATCACGCGACCCATCTTTTAATGTATTAATATCGTTACAATCTTAGGATTTGATTTATTATTTCTTCTGGCTTCTGTGAACACTTTTATCAAACTACTTTTCGAGATGTGTATTGTTCTTACAGAAAAATTTATAAAAATATATATGTTAAAAAAAAAACCCTCTTGAATGGATAACAAACCTTTTCATCGATCATACGTACAACTCTATGATATATATATTCCTCTTACTCCATCCTAATTTTCTATAGCACTTGAACTCGACTCTTATTACCAAGGATCGAAAGGAGGAGGAGTGCACACTTGCTTTTGCGGCTTTTAATGCCAGGATTTGCGTGTGATTCGGTACAATTTGTCAAATTCCATGGAGCCACTCGCCTCAGGTGAAGCATGCGCAAACAAAATTGATGAAATGAAGCTTCTCTCAGAGGGCAGGTAATTGTGATATTGCTAGGTATCTTTCGATTTAGTTAGAAATTCATCTAGAGATGTCTCCTTGTATATGAATATATATATATACACACACACACACAATCTGGTTAATGGTATGGATAAATATTCACAAACAAATAGATGTGGACATAATCATTAAATAGAAAACTTCATTCTAATCATTGGTAAAGATGACTTTTAGACTAAAACCATAAGTAAGATCAAAATATAATTTTAGTCCTTTGATACATTAATAACCTCATTTATTAATTACATTTGCATTTTTTAATTATTTCTCTTTTTCTTCCTAGTTTTAATGTATTAATTTTATTTCATTATAATTATAATTTTTATTTCATTTATCGTAATATATTTTGTTGTAAACATTTAGATAAACTAATTTTTGTTATACAATATATTTTGATGTACTTTGTCTTCTTCATTTAGGTACATTAAATTCATTATAATACATTTCGATACTAACATTTCGGTGCATGCATTTCGGCACACACATTTAGGTACATTAATTTAATATAATACATTTCGGTGCATAGATTTCAATACATACATTTCGGTACTAACATTTAAATACATTAGTTCAATACTGTGGATGCAAATTTCTTCCTTCTTGTTCTTGGACGAAAATGTACCTGCAAAAACAATTAACACCTTAGGTCAAGGCCAAGAGCCTCACGCGTCCACGATGAATGGGGGGGTGCTTTGGCCGAAGAACCTCCGGTGCCAAAGTTAGAATTTTGAGGGAAAAATGTTTAGAGAATTTAGAGAATCTTGCAAGAAGCTTGGAATTCAACTTAGGTTTTTGGAGAAAATGAAGTGGTATTTATAGGGGTATGACTGGCCCTATTAGGAGAATGAGGACCGGCCATATGAGGTATTTTTTGGTGTTAATTACCATCAATTAGCTAATTAATAAATTAATTGAGTAATAAATTAATTAATCAGCTAATTAATATAATTTGAAAGAAATAATTTGGGAGTTACCTTGTGGGGAGGATTTGATGAGGATAGATGAAATAGGTTTTGATTAAATACCTATTTTGATCACTTTTGACCTTGATTGAGTGGTGATTGCTCGTTGCTCGTGCGTAGGAGTTCCTGTGTGCCTCAAGGTAATCTTGTTTTTTTTACCCAAAAATCCACGTGTTGTCTCCATATTTTTCTTGATTATTTTTTGCTCCACAAATACTTTTCGATACTTAGGTACATTAATTGAGTCTTTCAAGTTTGAAGAATGTTAAATAAAATTAAAAAATTAAAAAAAAACTATTTTTTTGGTCAAAAAATAAATTAAAATTTGTATGTTAATAAATTTAAATATTTAATGGGAGACATTAAATAAAATGTAAATTAATTATTTTAAATTAATAACACATCAAGGGACTATAATCAATATGTAATCTAACACTAGGTTTATTTTAAATTTCAATATTCTTAAAAGATTAAAGTTAAAAAATCCCATTATTAAATTTTGAAAGGGTTGGCGAATAGTAATTCAATGCCATTGCCTTATAGGAATAATTAACCATATATATATATAATTTACGGTTGAAAAGGAAACTTGAGCTTAGACAAGCTTGATTAGCTACTCCAAGTGGGAGTCTTAATAAATGATTAAAAGTTTGTCTTCTCTCAAAGCTTACCTTCTAACTTTGTGGAATTATATTTGAGGGAAAGCATGAAGAGATTCGATTGTTACTTACATATAAGAATTATAACATCGAAAAAAAAAATTTCAGAATGATGTTTGAAGGTTCTTCAAACAAATAAAATAACATCATACTAAAAAAATAAATGAAGTGGGAATCGAATTATTCCAGTGCTTCTCAATAAAAACAAACTATTGTGTGTGACAGTCAAATATACCGCCTGGCATCTTGACTACCTAGATAATGTTACCACAAAATCACTTTAACCAAATTATAATACAGGTATTTATTTAGGGATTTGTATATGCTAATATAAATACTATTTTTAATACATTTAATATTTATCTACACAAAGAAGTTAGAGAGTGTGATAAAACTCATACTTGACTAGTCATAATTTTGTTCGAATCTCTTTTGACAAGGATTAAACCTAATAAAACCTGTGGAGAGAAATGTCTAAATGCTATTTAACTACTCAAATCACAAACCCAGATTCAGGTTCAATACTTTGACTAGAACACTTGAGTGTTATTTTGCCCATGCATCTTTTGCTACTTCCAAATATATGAAGCTCGCCAACCAAGTTGGATTCGGATCGATTGTAGCTACCAGTTAGCTAGCTGACCAATGAGGGTTTTGAAAAGTGGGTGAGCAAGTGGCTATATTATTATACAATATGCCCAGACCGATAGTACTATGTAATGACCAAGTTCCAATTAGTTAATGCGGAGGGGAGTGGATGACAAAGAATAATAGGAAAGAAAGTAGTAAGGTTTCCCAAATAGGCAGTCATACGAGGATTGGGCACACAGACACCCTCGACCGTAAAAAGGACATCTCCTCTATCTCCTCTACTTTGCTTCAAATAGTCAGCTAATTAGATGGAAGTTGTAACTGTCACCTCACCTATATATTATATACGTCCACCTCAGTTCTCCACCAAAACAAAGAAGATGGGTAACCAAAACAGAAACAATATATATAGTTTCAATACCTTATCTTTTAATTAGTTTACTGATTATTAATCTCGTACCACTACGGTATGCACTTCCTTTTCTGAATAATTTAAATAATAAAAAGTATATTAAGTACAAAGGCTGCAGAGAGAAACTATTGAATATGTATGTGTATCAGATGGCAAGAAAGAGATTCTTTTTTCAGAAGGTTTCAATACTTGAAGTGTTTCATATCAAGTGGAGTAAGGGTAAATAAATAGTTATATATAAAAGAAAATATTCTACCACTATCAGAAAATAAGGCTTGCTCTACAAATATTGCCCGACAAAGAAGATTTCATCAGGTAACGGATTTTTCAGTTGGTAGAGCAAAGCTTGTCAACATTTAGGGATTAATTAAACCCTTTACTAGACGAACAAGTTCATAGGGTAAGGTTACATTTGTCAAGCAAGTTCTCAATGCCAAGAGAAATAAAATGGCATGTAATTACCTGAAGGTTTGTGCAACGACAAAATGGATTGTCGGCTAGGTCAACTTTAACCGACGGACAGTTTTGTCATCTCACTGTTTCCCTGCGTTGCACATAGGCTTAATTAGGTTTTAAGCTTAATTACAGTTTAGGGTTTAGGGCGACCAACCTTTCCCAATGAACTTGCATCAAACTGCCCATACTTTTTGCTTCAATTATGGAGGACTAGAGAGTAGTATTTGTGGTAAAAACCCAAGGAGTAGGTGCCATAAGAGGAAGGAGTGCGGTAGCCAATTGTGGGGTGTGCGGCGCACATCTATAAGAATTCTAATGGTAATATTAGAACTAGTAGTTGGAAGGGATATAAACATGTTTGTATATACTTCGAGATCTCCTATGCCAAGAATTTCCCAAAAAAAACATTCGGAGATTAGGTAACGAGAAGAAAGAATTCAACGGTTAGAAACGAAAAATCACAATTTAACGGTCGTTTTAACTCCGATTTCATTTATTTTTTGCAAATACAATCCTCAACTCTAGTAGAATATGATGAACGAATCCGACCATTAATTCAAAATATTTAAACTAGTGGATAAAACAAAAGCTTACATTCTACTTAATGGAAGTCTAGAATAAACTCTAAGTGCTTTGGAATACATTCTTTTGATGGGACACGCATTGTACGAAACTAGTTTCCACAATCCAACCATCAAACATGTTTGCATATCCTTGGAGATCACCTACGCCAATAATCACCCCAAAAAAATGCTCGAAGATTAGGTAACGAAACAAAATCACTCAACGGTTAGAAACAAAAAATTATGATTTAAGGGTCATTTTAAGTCCCATTTTGTTGATTTTTTCAAAGACAATCTTCAACCCTTGAAGAATATGATGAATAAACTCAATCACCAATTTAAAATATTTAAACTAGTGGATACAACAAAAACCCTAAACTTTACTTTATGGAAGTATAGAATAAACTCTAAGTGTTTTGGAGTCCATTCTTTTGACAAGACACGCATTCTACAAAACTAGTTTTCACGATCGAACTGACAAACATGTTTGTATATACTTCGAGATATCCTACGCTAAGAATCATCCAAAAAAAAATGTTCGTAGATTAGGTAACTGAGACAATATCATTCAACAGTCATGAACGAAAAATCACGATTTAACGATCGTTTTGACACTGATTTTGTTGATTTTTTTTCAAATACAATCATCCACCCAATAACATGATGAACGAATCCGATCATCAATTTAAAATATTTAAACTAGTGGATACAACAAAAGTCTACATTCTACTTAATGGAGGTATAGAATAACCCCTAAGTGTTTTGAAATCCATTCTTTTGACGAGACACGCATTATACGAAACTAGTTGTACGATCCAACTGTCAAACATGTTTGCATATACTTTGAGACATCTTACGACAACAAATGTTCGAAGATTAGGTAACTGGTCGATCATTTGTTGATTATAAATGAAAAATCACGATCTAGTGGTCGTTTTTAACTCTGATTTTTCTTGATTTTTTACAAGGCCCCAAATTGAGAGTAAAAGCATACACTAAATTGACTTGATAATTAGGTTCAATGATTTTTTTTTTTTAACTGTTTGAACTTAATTAATGTTCAAAACTAGAAAATTGATTATTTTTTAAAAAAAAAAATTGGCCAAAAGAATATGGGCTTGCTTGGATGTGCTTTTAAAATAACTAAAAGTGTTTTTAGAAAAAATATTTTTGGGTTCCAAAAGCACTTAAAGTGCTTTATGCAAGAAACACCAGTTATGTGCTTCTTCTAGGACACTTTAAGTGATTTTCCAGGATTTACTTGCATCTTTCCTAAAGATTGGTTCTAAAAATATTTTCACCAAAAGCGCTTTCAGTCATTTTAAAAGCACATCCAAACAAGCTCTATGTCTTTGCCGGGTCAACTTTCTAAATTACGTATTGAGTTAGACATTGTGGTGGTGGGGTGGGGGATGATGTAGTGAGGTGGCAAGGTGGTGGTGGGGTGGGGGAACAACATGCTGGGAAATTAATTAAATTTGTGAAGTTTGTAGGAGATTTATGAAAATTTATGAAATTAGTAATAAATGTTTAAATTTGGTCAAATTTTAGAAATATTTTGTGACGACCCGTCCCGAATTATTATATATTTTTCTCCCCGAGTGTGTAAAGTGACGATAATGCCCTCGGGGTTTAGTGATGTGGATGTACATGTGCATATTCAAATTATTATTTCAACCGTCATAATTAAATCGTACTCAACGTCACGAGCGCGTTGACGTGAGTTAGGGTCGAATCGGTTTTCTAACGGAAAAGTTACGACAATTAAATATCGAGATTGGGTAGAAATATGTTTTTGGGTTGGCTATACCTTACTCACCAATCACCTTAGCTCCTACAATCTTGAAACCAATCAAAAATTGGATTGGTTTTATTTATTTTGGGCCACTTAACATAACTATCTCTTTCCATTTTTCACGGCAGCCCAATTAGGGCCTTGTTTCTTTTTCCTGGGGCCAATCCGTGACTACACCCACACACACACACACACACACGTACCATACCCTCACCCTCTCCTTCTTTCTCGATTCTTCCCCGTTCGCACAACCCGTAGACCACCCGCGTAAAAACCTATCAAAACCTCACGAATCAAGCATAAGGATAACATCCCCGTGCTCCTCTCGACTTCACAAACTTGGAGGTGCCTTTTTCTCAAAGAAAGGATGTGTAGAACTCGAGAGACCTAAGCTCCGGCGAGCAGTCCAATTTCCTCCGACGTGATCGTGAGGGATTTAGTTGGTTTTGAGATTCAAGAGGTACTCATCTAACTTCCCTAGCATTTTGGAACAATTTTGGATTGGTTTTAATGTCGGATCACTCAAGGTCATGAAGTTACAGGTTTAGCAGAAGGTTTCGAATGTTTTTCCAACCACTTTCCGTCGATTTTAGGACCTCAAATAGGTAAGATAGTGTTCTTCTAGTTGAGAGCTTCAAATCCATATAAAATTTGTGAAATTTGGTTGAGAAATGAAGTAGTTATAAGCTTTAGAATTTTTTCCAGAAACCGACGACAAAGACGGCGGCAGATTCCGGCTAAGCCACCAGAGAATGAGGAGAATATTCCGTCAACTTTGACGGAATATACTGATGGCATCAGGTAACTCCGTTAGTTTTTAAACAGAATATTCTACTATTTAACGGAATATTCCTTAACGCCGTTAGGAATTCCTTCAGTGTGCCAAGCACGTGCCTCCGCGTGGCCAACGCATGTGGCCGTGCCTTGGCCGGCGCGTGAGACGTTAAGAAATTAATCTAAAAATATGGGGGTGTTCGTGTTGTTGAGCAAATCATGTTGGTATATTCAAATACCTCATTTGAGCAACGTATGAGAAGTTATTCCTAAGGTTTGTGTATGTGCTTTAAAATTAATGTAAAATTAGTTATTTCGCATATAGGTGAGACGTACCCTAAGGACGAGCATGGACAAGCGAGGCTAAAGGACTACAATCCTGCTACTAATCAGTGAGTGGACATTTTCTTTCTATATATATATATATGTATATGCTATGGTTTCCAAAACGTTTTCTCAAAATGGTTTAAGCTTTGAATGCCATGTCGTAATAAGTTGCACTTTGAGTATTGCACTGTTATACTTGTGAATTATATTGTGTAATGCTATGGAGATTCAGGTAAGCTTCATGTGAGTATGATGTGATTGAATGGGTTATGTTGCATTGGTATGCATATATTTATTTAGAGCTCAACAGGGCTGCACCTAGTATTAGTACTCCTGCCTGGGGATTAGGGCACAACCTTCATGCGATCATTCACCTCCTACACCGCACACTCACCTTAGATCCAATTCTGGTGCCAACCTATCATACAGACCACAATAGGTGGTTCCGACTCGTAGGTGACCCACATTTTATCGCACAACCTTTACGTGATCATAGCACTTGAGCGTACATATTTATACCTAACTTGTCGTACAGGTCACATCAGGTGACTCCGACTTATATGCTAGCCTAGGTTGATGAGCTATAGTCCAGTCATACAGGTCACATTAGGTGACTCCGATTGGCGTGTTATTTTACATTGATTCTACACCTGGCTTACATGATTTATACGCTATGACATGGCATATTTTGAGTTTCACCACCCTTGTGTGTTGTTTTATATATATGTAGTATTTTCTAGAAACTATACGGGTTTTACAGTGAGGGGTTATTATGTTTAGAAAAGATAAATGTGTTTTCAAACGTTTTGTTTTTACCTACTCACCCTTCTATTTTGCGCCCCTCTAGGTTCTAGGCAGCTGATCGTCTTTGGTGGCTCACGAGGACTTCACAGCGGTTCTGACATATCAGTAAATAAGTATGGATCTTCTCCCTGTTTTGTATAATTAGTGATGTTAGATTGCCTATGCTCTGAATACTTGTATTTGGTACTTGACCACTTTCACGCACTTATTTATTATCACTAGTTAGATTAGCTTAGGTTGGTTTTTATTTATTCGCATTTTCTTATTATCGTTTACACTTCTTTTGCGCACTTGGCTACGTCACCCTCACGTGACGGCCAGCACGTCTCAACTTCGGTCGGGGTGTGTCAGTTTGGTATCAAAACCTAGGTTTCAGCAGTCCTGTATTCTTTGCTTGAGTTCTAATTATTTTTATCTTTTATGTCAGAACCATGCCGCCTCGCAGAGAGCCACGTATTTCTTCTGAGTCTAATTTTCCAGATATTAGACAACTTGGTGAAGCTATAGCTAATGTTATTCAGTCCTCACTCCGTCCACCCCAGAGGACCCATTTGGAGACTTTTTATAACTTGAAGTTGAATGATTTCTTAGGCAATGAGGGGTCTGAGGGAGCTAAGTGTTGGCTTGATCATGTTGAGAAATTTTTTCGAGTGATACAGCCACAGGGAAATCTTCTATATGACAGATGGGTTCAGACAACCACTTGGTTTTTGCATGAGGACGCTGCATCATGGTGGAGACAAGAATCTTTCTAGTTGTCTGTGGAAGACGCCGTAAATTGGGAGGTTTTTAAGCACCTATTTGAGAAGAGATTTATACCTCCGAAGTATTTGCATCGTAAGAGGGAAGAATTCTCGCATTTGAAACAAGGGAAAATGTCAACTACTGAGTATCATCGGAAGTTCACTGATTTGTCCCAATATTGTCCGAAGATTGCTGCAAATTATGCTGAGATGCTTCAACATTTTAAGTGGGGTATTCGAAAGAAGTGGCGTTCTCGAAAGAAGTGGCATTCTATGGCGAGTACAACTCCCTGTTCTACATATCAAGAATTTTTTGAGATTCTACTTCGGGTTGAGGACTCCGAGAATGCTCCGGATGATAGTGATGAGGAGGAAGAAAAAAGTAATGTTCAGAAAAATAATAATAAAGATAAAGGGCAGTTATCTTACGGTTCTTGTAAAACATAGAATTTTAAGTGAGATGGTGCTAGTTTTGGTTCATCCAGTGGTGGTTTGAATTCTGCTACACCACAGAGGGGCAGCAGGTTACATGTGGTTCCCGATTCCAGAGGCAGAGAAATCCTAATAGTCTTGGTGCTCCACTTTGTCGTAGGTGTAATAATTGTCATTTTAGGGAGTGTGGACAAGGTGGTAGTGGTGGATGTTTCACTTATGGCCAAATGGGGCATCAATCTATTCAGTGCCCACAGAATCAGCAAAAATCCCAGCCTTCTGCTTTACCATCGGTTGTACCTCTTCAGCAGATTCAGGGGCCTAGTGGCTATACTCTGATAGGTTATCGTGGCACTTACCACTATCAAGGAAATGTAGCTCTATAGTCTGAGAGAGCATACCAGTACCCAGCAAATCCATATTACTAGGGTGGTTATCAACCATATCAGGGGGGTTATGCGTCGTATGCGTCATATCAAGGCAGTGGTACGTTGAAGGATCATCTCAGAACCTTGATGTTGCTTCTAGCAGTGCTGGTTTGTCGAGGCAGCCTAATCAGCGCAGTCAGGGATGAGGTATCCAGGGACGAGGTAATCAAAGGAACAGAGGTCGTGGAGGTCGGCAGCAGGCGTAGGGTCATGTTCATCATATCACTCTGCAAGATGCTTAAAGCAACCCTAATTTAATTATGGGTACGTTGAATATTCTTGGTCATTTTGCTAAAGTATTAATTGATTCAGCTGCCACTTATTCTGTTATTTCTCATAAGTTTGCTCAAATGACTTAACCACACCCTACACCCCTTGATTACGAGTTAGAGTTTTCAATGCCTAGAGGTGAGACATGTTATGTTAGCTGGGAGTATCAAGGATGTCCTGTTTTTGTTAAGGATGTTATCATGCTAACTAATCTTGTTCCTCTGGATATTGTCGATTTTGATGTTATTCTGGGCATGGATTGGTTACATTACAATCGTGCCAAGTTGGATTGTTATGAGAAGGTTGTTACTGTCCAACGGCTGGGCTTGCCTGTGGTCACTTTTGTGGGCGAGTGTTGTAGGTTGAGACAGGGCGTTATCTCAGCTATGAGAGCGAAGAAATTGTTGAGGAAATGATGTCAAGGCTACCTAGCTCATGTGGTGCTGAACGAGGGTAATTCCACTCGTGTGGAAGATGTTCGGGTAGTTAGACACTTTCCTAATGTCTTTCCTAATGAATTACCTGGGCTACTTCCAGATCGTGAAGTGGAATTCGCCATTGATTTAATTCCAGTTACTGATCCTATTTCTTTAACCCCTTATCGAATGGCTTCTGCTGAATTGAGAGAATTAAAAACCCAATTACAAGAACTTGTTGATAAGGGTTTTATCCAACCCAGTACTTCACCATGGGGAGCTCCAGTGTTGTTTGTGTGCGAAAGAATGACGAAACTCTGAGGTTGTGTGTTGATTATCGACAGTTAAACCGGGTGACGATTAAAAATCATTATCCGTTACATCGTATTGATGATCTTTTTTATCAACTTCGGGATGCCTGCATGTTTTCAATGATTGACTTGAGATCTGGTTATTATCAATTGAAGATTAAGCGTGAGGATGTTCCAAAGACAGTGTTTCAGACTCGTCATGGTCATTACGAGTTTCTTGTAATGCCATCCGGGTTAACGAATGCTCCAGCAGCCTTTATGGACCTGATGAATCGGGTATTTTGTTTGTACCTCGACAGGTTAGTTATTGTCTTCATTATTGATATTTTGGTATATTCTAAATCTAAGGCGAAGCATACTAGACATCTCACTTTAGTTTTAAAGAAGTTAAGAGAACATCGGCTATATGCTAAGTTTAGTAAATGTCAATTCTGGCTGGATCAAGTGTCGTTTATAGGACATGTAATTTCAACTCAGGGTATTCTTGTGGACCCTCAGAAGGTAGCTACAATAAAGAATTGGGAACAGCCTCGTACTGTCACGAAAGTACGAAGTTTTCTGGGTCTAACTAGTTATTATCGACATTTTGTGAAAGATTTCTCAGCTATAGCCTTGCCATTAACGAGGTTAACCAGAAAATGAGTTAATTTCGAGTGGAGTGATTATTGTGAGTGAATTTTTCAACAGCTAAAGTATTGCCTTACTCATGCACCTGTTCCGGAGCTTTCGAATGATAGTGGGGATTTTGAGATTTATAGTGATGCTTCCTTGAATGGATTGGGTTATGTGTTAATGCAGCATGGTAGGGCCCCACGAGATGAATTATCCTACTCATGATCTTGAGTTGGTGGCCATTGTTTTTGCTTTGAAGATTTGGAGGCATTATCTTTATAGGGGAAAGTGCAAGATTTTTACGAATCATAAAAGCCTTAAGTACCTTTTCACTCAGAAAGATCTTAATCTCCGACAACGAAGATGGATAGAATTGCTTAGTGATTACGATTGCGCAATTTAGCATCATCCCGGTCGTGCGAACATAGTGGCAGATGCACTTAACAGAAAATCACACGGCCAAATTAATGATTTTCATGCATGTTGTATTTCTCTTCTCACAAAATTAAGATCTACTGGAGTTGATTTGGGAGTGGAGGAACGGGAAAATGCATTACTCGCAAGTTTTCTAGTCAGACTAATCTTGATAGATCGTGTGCTCGAGGCTCAAATGAATGATGAGGAATCTCAAGAATTAATTCAGGCAATTTTAGAGGGGAAAAAAAGAGTCCTCATGATAAGGAATTCCGATGGTATGCTGATGCAGGGCGACCGAATGTACATGCCGAATGTCAAAGAATTAAAGAAATATATACTTGATGAGGAGCATATTTCAGCATATGCGATGCATCATGGAAGTACCAAGATGTATCACATTATTCAACCTTTCTATTACTTGCCTGGTATGAAAAGAGAGATTGCTGAATATGTGAGTCGTTATGTAGTTTGTCAACAAGTCAAGGCAGAAAGGAAGAAACCTTTTGGGTTATTACAACCACTTCTTGTACCACAGTGGAAATGGGAAGATATTACCATGGATTTCGTGTACAAGTTACCTCGTACGCGGAATGGTTATGATGGTATTTGGGTGATAGTGGATTGACTTACGAAGTTAGCACATTTCATACACGTTCGAGAAAATTATTCGTTGAATCAGTTGGCAGAACGGTTTATTTCGGAAATTGTTAAATATCATAGAGTCCCAATGAGTATTGTTTCGGATCTGGACCCCAGGTTTACTTCTAAATTTTGAGTAGCTTTCCAGAAAGCTCTCGGTTCAAGATTGCTTACAGCACGGCTTATCACCCTCGGACGGATGAGCAATCTGAGAGAACCATTCAGACGCTAGAAGATATGCTGAGATCCTCGGTTTTGCAATTTGGAGACGCTTGGCATAAACGTTTAGCTTTGATCGAGTTTGCTTATAATAATATCTATCATTCTAGCATCGGCATGTCACCTTTTGAGGCATTTTATTGTAAATCATGTTGTACTCCTTTATGTTGGTCTGAAGTTGGCAAAAGAGTGCTAGTGGGCCCTGAGATTGTGGATGAGACTACGCAAAATATTCAGGTGATTAAAGCTAACCTGAAAGCGGCCCAGGATCAACAAAAAAGCATCGTCGATAAGCATGCCACTAAACAGAGTATATAAAGTTGGAGATTGGGTATTCCTAAAGTTATCACCGTGGAGAGGTGTGGTACGGTTAGGTAAGAAAGGTAAGTTGAGTCCTCAGTATATTGGACCGTATCAGATTACTGAGCGAGTTGGTGAAGTTGCCTACAGGCTTGAGCTACCTACTGAGCTATCAAGGGCGCATGATGTTTTTCACGTATCTATGCTTCGTCACTATGTCTCTAATCCATCGCACGTGATCCCTCCTTAACCATTAGAAATTAATCCAGATTTGACTTATGATGAGGAACTAGTGACAATCTTGGACTAGAAAGATAAGGTTATTTGTAACAAGACTGTTCGTATGGTGAAGGTTTTATGGAGGAACCATTCGGTCGAGGAAGCCACCTGGGAGACTGAGGAGCACATGCGAGATTTATATCCACACATGTTGTATAGGTATTAATGTGTAGAAATTTCAGGGACGAAATTTTTTTAAGGGGGTAAACTGTGACGACCCGTCCCGAATTATTATATATTTTTCTCGATAATGCCCTCGTGGTTTAGTGACATGGATGTACATGTGCAGATTCAAATTATTATTTCTACCGTCATAATTAAATCGTACTTAACGTCATGAGCGCGTTAACGTGAGTCAGGGTCGAATCGACTTTCTAATGGAAAAGTTACGACAATTAAATATCGAGATTGGGTAGAAATATGTTTTGGGGTTGGCTATACCTTACTCACCAATCACCTTAGCTCCTACAATCTTGAATCCAATCAAAAATTGGATTGGTTTTATATATTTTAGGCCACTTAACATAACTCTCTCTCTTTCCCTTTCTCACGGCAGCCCAATTAGGGCCTTGTTTCTTTTTCTTGGGGCCAATTACGGCCACTTAACATAACTCTCTCTCTTTCCCTTCTTTCTCACGACACCCACACACACGTACCATACCCTTACACTCACCATTCGTACAACCCTTAGACCACCCGCGCAGAAACCCATCAAAACCTCACGGATCAAGCATAAGGATAACATCTTCGTGCTCCTCTCAACTTCACAAACTGAGGTGCCTTTTTCTCAATGAAAAGATGTGTAGAACTCGAGAGACCCGAGCTTCGGCGAGGGGTCCAATTTCCTCCGACGTGATCGTGAGGGATTTAGTTGGTTTTGAATTCAAGAAGGTACTCATCTAACTTCCCTAGCATTTTGGAATAATTTTGGAGTGGTTTGAACGTTGGATCACTTAGGGTCATGAAGTTGCAGGTTTAGCAGGAGGTTTCGAAGGTTATTCTGACCACTTTCTGTCGGTTTTAGGACCTCAAATAGGTAAGATTGTGTTCTTCTAGTTGAGTGCTTCAAATCCATATAAAATTTGTGAAATTTGGTTGAGAAATGAAGTAGTTATAAGCTTTAGAAATTTTTCCAGAAGCCGGTGACCGGTGACTGATTTTGGCGAAGCCACCAGAGAAGGAAGAAAATATTCCATCAACTTTGACGGAATATACTGACGGCATCATGTAACTTCGTTAGTTTTTAAACAGAATATTCTACTATTTAACGGAATATTCCTTAACGCCGTTAGGGATTCCGTCAGTGTGCCGAGCAAGTGGTTGCACGTGTGGCCATGCCTTGGCTGGCGCGTGAGGACACGTGAGACGTCAGGAAATTAATCTAAAAATATGGGGGTGTTCATGTTGTTGAGTATATCATGTTGGTATATTCAAACACCTCATTTGAGCAACATATGAGAAGTTATTCCTAAGGTTTGTGTATGTGCTTTAAAATTAATGTAAAATTAGTTATTTCGCATATAGGTAAGATGTACCCTAAGGACGAGCGTGGACAAGCGAGGCTAGGGGGCTACGATCCTGCTACTTATCAGTGAGTGGGCATTTTCTTTATATATATATATGTGTGTGTGTGTGTGTGTGTGTGTGTGTGTGTGATATGGTTTCCAGAACATTCTCTTAAAATGGTTTATTCTTTGAATGCCATGTCGTAATAAGTTGCACTTTGAGTATTGCACTGTTATACTTGTGAATTAGATTGTGTAATATTGTGGAGACTCAGGTAAGCTTCATGTGAGTATGATGTGACTGAATGGGTTGTGTTGCATTGGTATGCATACATTTATTTATAGCTCATCAGGGCTGCACCCAATATTAGTGTTCCCGCCCGAGGATTAGGGCACAGCTTTCACGTGATCGTTCACCTCCCGCACCACACGCTCACCTTGAATCCAAGTCTGGTGCTAGCCTATCATACAGACCACAATAGGTGGTTTCGACTCATAGGTGACCCGCGATTTATCGCACAGCCTTCACGTGATCGTAGCACTTGAGCATACATATTTATACCTAACATGTCATACAGGTCACATCAAGTGACTCCGACTCATGTGCTAGGCTAGGTTGATGAGCTATAGTCCAATCGTACAGGTCACATTAGGTGACTCCGACTAACATGTTATTTTACATTGATTCTACACCTGGCTTACATGATTTATACTCTATGGCATGGCATATTTTGGGTTTCACTGCCCTTGTGTGTTGTTTTATATATATGTAGTACTATTTTCTAGAAACTATACGGGTTTTACAGTGAGGGGTTATTATGTTCAGAAAAGATAAATGTGTTTTCAAACGTTTTGTTTTTGCTCACTCACCCTTCTGTTTTGCACCCCTCCAAATTCTAGGTAGCTGATCGTCTTTGGTGGCTCACGAGGACTTCACGGCGGTTCTGACATATCCATAAATAAGTATAAATCTTCTCCATGTTTTGTATAATTAGCACTTAATTGGTTTGACTGTGTTGTTGGATTGCCTATGCTCTGAATACTTGTATTTGGTACTTGACCACTTTCATGCACTTATGTATTATCACTAGTTAGATTAGCTTAGGTTGGTTTTCATTTATTCGCATTTTCTTATTATCGTTTACACTTTTGTTGTGCACTTGGCTACGTCACCCTCACGTGACAGCCAACACATTATGAAAATTTGTAAGGAATTTATAAAAATTTGTGAAATGCGTAAAAAAATTATGAAAATTATGTGTGAAATTGCAGGAGATTTATGAAAATTTGTGAAATTTGTAGGAAATATTTAAATTTGGTAAAATTTTAGATCCTTGACACCGTGCTTAGGATCCCCTACACCATGCTTCATCTACGTCTTAGCAGTACAACAGATTGGCCCACAACTTTGGGACCGTAGTATGGACCCATTGCCCTTTGAAGTGGGAAGCCTTGAGAGCAATGCCAGAGGATAAGAAGAAGGGATGTTGCATTTTTTGGCAACTTATGGAAAAGCTATGGAGGGGGATCCAAGAAGATTCAATGGAGAAAGCTACAAGGATGTTCCATGAAGATTCAACAAGGACAAGACAAGGTTCTAAGGAGCATAGGAGCATCTTAGAGAGGCCATTACATTGGCTCAAAATGGAATACATCTCTCTCCCTTCCACTTGTTTAACAATGATTTAATTTGATACATCAACCATTAGGCTTGTGCATCTTGAAGGGGATTTACTTCTGATTAGTAATTTTTTTAATGCTTCTATTGCCTTGCTTTAACCTAGTGATATTTCCCGTTTATTGTATTAGTTTTGACTAATCATCTTGGCATTATTCTGGAAGATATTTTCCAAAGATTGAGTTTCAGGGCATTATTCTGGAATATTTTATTTTCTAAAGATTGAGTTTCAGGCATATCGCTAACGGTATTTTTCTACAAATAGGTCTGACGTGGCCTAGTTCCTCACATTGACAACAAGTAGGAACAAACTTTATTTCAGTTGAAGAAGTGGTTCCAAGTGAGATAGACTGAGAACTCTTCACAAACCTTGTTCCTGCTAGTGCATCAGTTGAGCACTCACCATCAAAATCAAGTTCACTTTTATGACCACATGGTTTACCCAACTTCAGCATTTTGTCAACTTTTTCAGCACCAATAGTGAGTTTGAACAATTTTATTTTTCTGCCTCTTGCAAATCTCCCAACAGTTTCTCTTTGCTTTCACAAATAAAGATGCAACTTTCCTCAAGTGATTCTAGCTGAGTAGATAGCTTATCACTCAGTAAAACATGATCAATGATTTTTTATTTCAAGTAGAGCAATTTTTTCATCCTGCACTTTCCTTGCATTTCTAAGACTGTCATTCTCAGCCTGCAACTCCCTTGTCCCTTCTATCCAACTCAATGTTTTCTTTTTTTGTGGTACAAGCCAAGTGAACCATCCTATCATATTTGGTGCACAGCTTAGAGTAGGGAACCATTGTGTGATTTTTAGGGAACACTTCATCATCAGCCGAGAAATCCTCCAAAGTAGCATCGAGAAACTCTGTATTTGATTCTATATCACTGAATAATTCTTCTATAACGTTAACTAGATCAACGGTCCGTTCTTCATCATCTTTTGAGCAATGAAGGTGGTGAGACTTTTCACTGTCACTTTCTTCCCAAGTTTTTTCATGACCTTGTCCTTTCTAGCTGACCATATTTTATTATTTGCACAAGCAACCGTCAGATGTCCAATGCGTCCACAGGTAAAGCGTTTTCTATCTGAAAATTTGAATTGCTTCTTCTCATTGAATCTTCTTCCTTCAATCTGGCCTCAAGGATCTTTGAAGTGTTGTCATTTCTTCGGCAATCTCTCTCTTTGTCTTTGAGAATCCTCCTGAAATTTTTAATAAACAGTGTCTAGTCTTCCTCAAGATCTTCAATCAACTTTGGTTGTTGCAGACTGATCTTTTGTGCCATTCGTAGCAATGTTTCTGTTCGGACAAAGATTTCTCTAGAAAAGGCTCTTTGGACCTCAGCACAACTCCCCAAAGGATTGGCACTTTGGATGTATGTGTTTGGTAGTCAAGCTCTTGCTTGCCTTGTGTGCTGTAACAAGAGCTTGAAGTTAGTTCTGAAATGTGCCTTTGTGGGGTCTTAAGTGTAGGCCTTGAGGCTCGCAATCAAAACTAACTAAATGCTTAGGCGTGCCACTGCTATCTCAGTATAGCAAATGTAAAACAAGTGTGTTTTAAGTTAATTACTTGCGCCCCACTTCTTGTTACCAAGGGATTATCACAGATGGGTTAAGTCTGTATTAAGTTCTTTTTCTTGCCTTATAAACAAGGACTTTTAGTTCATGATCTTGTATGTTTGAATGGAGGGAGTCCAGAGCCCCTTAAGTCATTTGTTTGGTTCCAAATTGCTCTTAATGAAAACATATCCATTAAGTTAACCAAATCCAGATGCAAATGGAACTTTTAAAATAGGAAAACAAGTGGAAATAACTTGAATACATGTTGGAGAATGAATTAAGTAATAGATCTATGAATTCTGAGAACAAACAAAGAGATTCGAGCAAGATTTCACCTTGTCTGGCAAGGTTGAACCTCTTGCAACCACTTCTCTTTCAGTTTACAGGGGTTGTATGCTAAAAGGGATGGATGGTAAACAGGTTTACATGAGGGAATCAATACTACAACGCTAAGGGAAGTAGCATAGCTTTTATACTAGACAAAAGATAGCTTTTGTAATTCAACTATTGCTAAAAAGACTAAATTTCAATTTGAAGGGTACAAACTGGCTTGAGAGCAGAGTTTGTATGCTTGTTTGTTTGATTGATTGAGTGTACTTGTCTCTGTTGTCTCATCTTCCTTTACAAGGCGATTTGGCCCGAGGGTCAGGGCAATGCTCTTGCCTGAAAGCTCTTGGAAGGTAGTGAGTCATCAGTTTTTTTACTTATAATGCCACTGGAAAGTGTTTTTTGGCTAATAGTAGGTTAGCCTTCATCACTTGTCACTTCAATTATGGACACGTGGCTTGTGTCTTGGCTAAGAAGGTTTCAGTTTGCTCATGGGCTTGATGCTGGTGCTTCGGGCAAGTCTTCCTTTAATTTGGCACCCTTGGGCTTTCCTTCATTCGAGCCCAATATCAAATATTAACCCAAACAGTTTCTTGCTCCTTTTAGAGTATCCTTCTTCAATCTCAAGTTTCATCTCAAAAGCTTTCAGTTTTCCCACCACCATGCCAAAACTGATTTCTTCTAACCTTCCAAAGGACTTTGAAAAATACTCAGTTTCATTCACCCCTTAGTTCTTTAAACTTTGAGAGGATAACCCGCAACTTCAAAGTTCTCACTTGATTGTCTCCCTCATGCACCACTTTCAATTTTTTTTCACGCTTCATTAATTTCACTTAGACATCAAAATGACCTCTCAGCTTCGGCTGAGAGGATGATGGTGACAGAGCCGGGTGAGGTGCGAATGGCAGTTCTCGGCTTCCGCCATGTTGAAGATGTGGGTGTCACGGGTCAATTTGGAGAGAATTACAGAGATGGAGATAGTGAGGGCTGTATAACTGCAGAGTCCGCGTGAGAATTTAGACTGAGATATACAATTACGAGCCACTCAATGTTGTAACTGACAAAACGAGTTCTACGAGCGGGTTTTAATTCCAGACGTTCAATCCCATCCCACTGCTGCAGCTTTGCGAGCCACTCAATGTCCGATTTGATTCGTGTCAATATACAATTACGCAACAAATTGGCATCCACCATCACTAACTTTCACCTTGTTAAACAAAACAACACAAATGGTTGTCGCGGTCCACATTATTTTGAAACAAAAACCAAAAAATTTGTATATGCGTATCTACGAGTGAGGAGTTGAGAGAACCATCTATGTCAAAAAAAGGTAAGCGAGACAGGACCCTGTTACTCTTGGGTCCTAGTTAAGAAACAAAAATATTACAATCAACAACAATCGTCTGCCTTCCATACTATTATATATAAATAAACGGGTCGAGAAATATGCAGTGGAAACAGCAATGCCTGCTACCCCCGATTTGCACAACTCATCAGTTGGAACAAAATACCAACTCCCCGACAGTCTGCCTACTGAAGGTGAACTTCCAATCACCTACAGAATCGGAAGAGCAATCAAATGAATATAATGCTTCGACAAGACAAAAGACTTGCACTGTTACTCGAACCGCTTATGGATCAACAGTTGGATATAGACCAGGCATGTACATGCGTCCACTTCCATTTGAATCCGCATTAGAATAAAATGGCGAGTGAAGCTCCCCCGAGTGAGACGACTTTCTAGACTTTGTATTCTTAGGTGAAGAGGAGTAGGAATCATGTGAACTACTTGTATCATACAGTGATGATGTTGGCAAGCCATGGATCTTTGGCAACCCTGTTGGATCAGCACCCAAAGAATAACCTTTTTCAACTGTGTCTGCTTCCAAAGGCAGTTCATCCAACGTCTACAAACAAAAGAAAAACAGTGAGTACCAAGTACTAAACTGAGCACTTCCTGCTGTATGATCTAAAAGCAGTAAATTCTTTTTCCATGCTGAAAAGAATCATCATTTAATTAATGACCCAAAAGAGTTCACCGTCAACAAGTAGTTCACCAAAAAGATATGATCTCAAAAATAACTACCAGAAATGAAACATATTAACCTCCAAGTAGAACAAGAGCCAAAATGCTCAGCCATCTACCAAACACACCCTTCCAATCCAGTAAAGTAGCACAGATTGCAGATATGCTGTGCCACATTTCATAAATATTTACTTTTGAATTTAAAATATACTCGGCGACTGATACTTGTTACAAAGCAAAGCAGACGTGGTAATCTAAAGGGATACCTTGTTTCAGGTCACAAATTATCTTAATCAACATTTGTGTTTTTAAGGAGAGGTTGACGAGGAGAAATTTAACAAGTTGTATTGATCTTAGAGAGGAAAATTGTTTTTATTGGCCTCAAAGTTGAAGAGGAAATTTGTTTTCATTAAACCTATATTAGAAAATGAACTGTCCTATGCCAAAATATGAAATTATTTGCTGACATGAATCAAATTTCCTAAAATCCCATACTGCTTTTCCCAGATTGATTCAATTTGTCGTCCGCATTTAATTGGGATTATCTGCACATGCCAATGTACGGAATGTGCACAGATAAAGCAGAGCCTCTACTTCCATGGAGTTCCAGGTGGAGTTGTTTATAAGCAAAGAAAAAACATACCCGGAAAGCCTGTTGCAGAACTCGGAGAGTTTCCCGGGTTCGCTTTCTTTTCATTGCTACTTCATCTGGCTCCTGCAGCATCTCTTCAAACAGGTTCTCACTGTTTGGGATCGTAAAAACCAAACCATCGATCAATCAACAGTCAATACAGGAAACTAGTAAATGGCATAAGATATACACAGCAAATGTAAAATTGGCAGATGCTTTTTCTGTTACCGGTAAAGCTTCTTAATGAAGACGTTGTGCAGCTCACGCTTTGTATGATTCACCTAAGTACATATTGATGACGAAAATAGTTACTCTATGAAATGCTCAGAACTCAATTTAGATCACACAACTGATAATGAGTTTAATCATGCAAATCAATCTTGGGAAGATAATACATATATTTTTATGGCTTAAAAAAGCACTAACTTCATATACTTTCATAGAATAAAATAGTACAAGAATATATGTAAGGCGGACAGGAAAACAAATACATACATATATACACAAGGCTCCAAATGTGGGTATAATAAAGGAAGCATTTAGATTTGAAAGGTTGCAAGAAAATAGTTTAAGTTTCACCATTGTATAAATTTTACATCCCACGTTAAATGTAAATCAATTCTACCACTTGTACCTCATAGGTACTTGTCTAACACAAAACTACACTATTATACCTTTCTAAGAATATGAATAAGAAAACATTGGGGAAAAAAAAAGGAAATGAAAAAAAGACGCAACATGAAAAGTAAATAGCTTGCATCCATGAAAGTCGATATTACCAGGAAGTGCATTATTGCTTTTGGTACAGAATCCTCTATATTCTTCCTGACAATGTCATAGTAAGATCTTAATAGGAGTTTTGTGACTGCAATTTCAATTGTCTCCTGCTCTGAGTGGCTCTCTGTGGGCCTCAATATAGTTGGGGGCTGAAAGAAGGGTAACAAGTTAGGAAAACACAGAAATATAAAATACTGTCTGATATTTAAAATAGAATTACAAGATAAAGCCCACAGGCAAAGTCAATATTGAAAATGACAAAATACCTCGCTTAAATGGATCATTGAGACTGCTTGTTCAATGTTGTTAATAGGTTCATTATATGGCTTGTTTATTAAGCTCTCTTTAGCTGGTGTGCGGTTATCATTCCCACCAAAAATTGAAGAAATCCCCCAACTTGAACCAGTTGAACCTCCTAATTAATTGCAAAAGATGACAAAGGAAAACACATTGAATTCCATCATTTCATGTGAATTCCAACATGAAATCACGCATTGATACACACAAAAGCACATGCACAAGGCCTTATCAACCCACCAAGAAGACAACATACATATTATACATATTGTTGAATTCATCCTTTAGGGTCAACATGTCACCATACATCACCAAAAATATTAAAAATGAAATTGTGTTACCTAATATATTCCCAGATGATGCAACTTTTTCATTGTCTGCCACAGGTCGTGCACCCTGTCAGTCATCCATACAAAATCATAAATACAATTAGACAAGCCGAGATTGACCAGTTTTTCAATGGTGAAGGCAAAAGGCAAGGCATTTGGTTCTTGCTATGTCATGGAAGCCTCGATGTATCAATACAATAGCCTTTTAGAACTTGATTTATAATAACGAAAAAAATATAAAATATAGATTTGTAAATATAAGTTATTGTAAAAATAACCCCCTACATTTTATTACGCTCGCACTATGTTGTTGATTACAACTTGGTACAAGTCCATGAGAAACTTCTATAATAAGTCTTTAAAATAATTCTATTAGTATTAGTATCATAATAAATAGTATATCGACTCTCTATTTACTGGAGTTTGTATTTGTTATATTTTGTTGATTTGTGAAAAATAAAAAAAATAAAAAAAAATTAATACGGAGCATATGCCATGTTCCCTTGTGGTAGCCACATACTAAATGATGTATAGAGTTGGGCAGCTGAAATTTGATGGCTTAGTGGAAGCGAAAACACATAACTGAAAAGAAACGAAAATAAAAGGATAACTGGAATCACTCCAGGGGCCTCTCACCCGTTCTTGGCCTTGTACCAAGTTCTTGGCCTAGCACCAAGTTCTTGGCCTCATACCAAGAATTGGAATTTGGAATTGCTCCAAATAAACTCCTAAAAATGGGGTGACCCCAAGCCAACAAGGCTCCCTGCTTTGCAAGGGTGTGGGAAAGTATTCTACACAGCCTTACCCTTGCTTTGCAAAGAGGCTGTTTCCACGACTCGAACTTGTGGCCTTTCAGTCACAAAGGAGCAACCTTTCTGTTGCACCAAATAAACTCCTAGTCTCCTATTGCAGGAAATTTAACTCAAACTTTTATTCATAAACTCATCTGTGCTCTATGACTAACCAAGGGGGGTTTTATAGATCCTTAAAACATAAAAAACGCAGAAAGGTAAAATTAATCTAGGAAAGAAATCCTTCTAGAAAGGCAAAATAGAATAGGAGATTAACCAAATCCTTCTAGAAACGGTGGTAGAGCTCCGCTCCTGCAATTGGGTCGCTGCGACGGGTTGGATGTCTAATTGTCCAGGTGGTAACGATAGTATCTTGTACCTGAACCAATGGCTCACTTTTTCTAAGTAATGGGGAAGAGGACCGAAACATGCCACTGAAAGACTACTGAGACAAAGATGGGTTGTCAAGAACGTAGAGGAGGTAGGATGGGCAGTTGGTCAAATCTAGTATGGATCGTACATGGACGGTAGTTGGAGTCAACGGCTCTCCTAGGGTTCCCTCATCTGGGATCCCTGGGGAAGAGGATCAAGTTGGCCATAGAACTAGGGAACTAATAATAAAATCCTGCTCCAAAAGTTTTAATCCAATCCTAAAAGGACTTGAATTGTCTTCTTTCGCTTTTTAACCCTTACAATAATAAAGCCTAAAAACTTCTTGTTGTCTCTAAAGGAAACATGGAAGTTGCAAGTATGCAAAAGCCTAAAAACCTAAAAACTTCCATTATCACCAACCATGCATGTGTGGGAAGATAGATGTTCTTCTCCAATCATCATTATTCTTAGGGTGAGTTAATGTGTATCTCAGCACCGACATCCTTGGTTGAGCAATCTCTTCAAATTCATCATCGGTATTGGATGGAATTTCAGGTTCATAAACCTCTTACTCCATCAAATGCCTTTTGAATACTTGCTGCCAACACATTTTTAGGTTGCTCCCTTGTGGGACAAAGGAGAGCAAAATGTCCATAACCTTTACATTAATTAAACCTTTGAACTCCACCTTCTTGTGTATCAGATTGTGCTCCCTTTCCCTTCTGAATCTTCATTGAATCTGAATCTTCATAGAACCTGATGTATTGAGATCCTTATAAACTAGATCAGGTGTTGTTCCATGATCATTGTAACTAAGAAAGTCAGTCTTAAAACCATTACTTCAAATTACACACTCTAAACAACTTGATAAGCCCTCTTTAAAAAAATCACTTCATGAGGAATCAATTCTGAGAAAGCGGCACTAGTTGATCCTCTCTTACACACATCGCAACATCTATTCTTCAAATTTAGCATTCAGCAACTGGCACACTTTTTTGTCGAAGAACTTGCCACTGATCCAATAAGTGTTGTTGATAAGATAAAGGAACATATTTTTCCTTTAATCAATTTTTCTTCGTGCCCTGTTCTTTCTACTTATCGTTCAACATTGGTCCCGAATAAGTTAGCTTGACCCACCAACTTATACTTGGCAAACTTAACTTTCAGATTCAGACATTTCATAACATTCGAAATAGTGGTCCCTGGCAGCTAACCAATCAAGGAAAGCTTTAGGATTCAGCTCACCGTTGAAAACATTGATAGTGATTAATGACAGTAAATTTAGCATTTTTTTCTAGTTTCTACACATGCAACTGTGATAACTATAGAAATAGGGCTTTGCAATAATGAACCTCAAATGAGGGGCGACTTTCCCATACCTGTTCAGGCACCATTCCATTTACTGGTCTGGCAAGAAATGTTCTAGATTTCAAACTTCTTTCAGATGTTGGTGCCTTATCAGAATCTACACCATCCTAATTCACAAAACAGAAATAAAAGACATAATTAAAAAACACAAAAATTAGACCGACTGACTGCAATGAAAAAAATTATACATCTAATGCACATACCTTTTGCCTTGAAAGAGGCAGTGGTATCCGAGATGATTTCACCTGTTGCAATGCAACCTCCACAGCCTTACTCCCACCAACAAAATTTGCATGTGAAGTATTGATGTAGTCCATCTGCAAATTGAATTACAATAAGACCCAAATATACTCGCAAAATACATGAGACGGAAGAAACAATTACAGATGCTCTGACAGGTTCTAAAGTTGCTATAGTTCAAATCTGTATTAAAGCAAAGGATCCTTATTGGGATCCAACATGCTCATTATAATTCCTTTATGAGAAACTAAATTTTACCAAAGAGTTAAAAACTTCATACAAAACATAGTAGCAGAACTTGAAAAGCTACTCTCAAAGAAGACCAAAACACCCTCTTACAATGTAGTACAACTCCAACAGCTATCCTACAGCAGCTCCCCAATTTATTAATGTGAAGCCCATAATGATTCCCTAAACCTCACTTTTCCCAATAGTTCTATATGCCCAAGAAACTATTTCAGAAGGCTGGTTTACCCAACAAAACTGTGACCAGCAGTTTTCAATTCATGGAGAGGTTACTAAAAAAAATTCAAACAATGTCGATCAATACCTCATTTGAAGGCTTTCAAACAAAATTCAAATAATGCACCACCACTATAATGCAAAGTATCTTAACCACCATACCTCCATCTCAATAATATGCCCAATCATTGTCTCAGAGGGTTCAAGGCCTTCCCGCAGGAAGTTCCCTATGACTTCATCCATCCGCCTTCTTAGAATAGGGAATCGCTGCAATTCACTTACTAGGCAGCGATGGCTAATCTGAACAGAAAACAATATTATTTGGAAACAGAATTAGGAATGTGTATAACCAAGAAAACAAATAAAAAACCAAGTTACACTTTTTCTACCTTCATCAACTCGTCATATATGAACCTAGCGCACTGAAGGCTTGGATCTAACAAGCGAGCTATTTGCCTCCGGACAAGATTTTCAAAAGGAACCTATATGCATGAAGTAAAAATGACTCACTTGATCAACGGAGAAAGGACACATAAATCAAAGAAAAGACTTAAAGAAAGAAAGGACATGTTAATATAAAAAAATTAAATTAAAAAAAAAAGTCTGCCTCTAAATCATAAGTATGGAATTTAACAAAAGAAAGCAGAAAGTGAGAAAGGAATAAGACCTACTTCTGGTACAAATAATGCAGATCTAGGACCGGTGGCATTTTGAATGGCAGTTCGAATGTCATCATCTGTAAGATCCTCACATGGATCCACCTCCTACAAATGAAATCAATTCATATCATTTAATGATTGCAAAACTTATAAAGGTGACTGCTATTCCAACCACAAAACAACTTAGGAAGAGGGGAAAGACTGAACAACAGTCATTTAGCTTTTAAACCTCATCATACCATACTTCTCTATAACCAGATCTGACATTTTAAACTCTATAAAAATGCACACACAAATATACTTCAAAATTTGTGAAAAGGGACAAAGGTCATATTTTTTTCATCATAAAGAAACTTAAATTGCATCAATTTAACAGTTAAGTTACCCTTTATCCATGTAGAAAGACAGCTAAAAATGAAAATAAAAAAATAAAACGAGCACACTTGCATTAATTTGAATTTTAAGCACCCATGTATCCATGTAACATTGAACAGTCACACCAGTGTACACATTGAGAAAATCTGCTTACGCTTTTAAAGATTTTAAAAGTTATCATTCTCACAATAACAAACAAGAAAATTACTCCATTTAATTGGTGAAGAGAAAGATAGTATAATTTTTATATTGCAATCTGTTGTGCTCTCAACTGTCCAAATGGACCAATAACCCATATTGGCATACAAATTGAAACATAGAACAGATTTCTTAAAAAGTGATATGATTGAAACTACAACACAGTATGCTGTCATCTTACTGGAGATGAAGGAAATAAATCATGCTTAGGATAGAGCAATACAATTGTATTATAAGTAACATGCAACTTTAAAGCGTAATTGTTATTTGTATGCTGCTCCACTAATTAAAGAATATCACAGAGATTCGAGCATAAAGATCTCAGCCAGATATGTATCACAAAGTTCAAACCTCCAAACTCTTGACAAAGATATTTTGAAAAATATAGTGAATTCGCGCTCCACCAGAAAGCTCAGTTGTTGACATTTCTTCATTTTTCCCCTCGACCATTGTAGAAAATGCTGTTTTCAACAAGAAATTTCAGATACTGTACATCAGTTTCACATGCTACACAATACAGATGCATACAAAGGTAAAAGATACAAATTAAACGACATGATCTATAGCATTTATCAGGAAAGCCAAAAGGACACATAGCAGGTAAAACCATATTTACCTTCACAGTACTTCGAAAGAATGTTAAGAAGTAGAGCTCCCTGACCAGCCTATTGGCAACAAAAAATAAGACATGTAGTTATATATGCATAAAAAATCAGTCACGACAAAGACCACCAGAAATTAAAGTGGGTAATCTATGCATAGAATTCAAGTGTTAAAACAGTCAAGTTTACAACTCTTGTGGCATGGCAACAGTCATGGAAGTTACATCACATTTATTATATATATAGCACAGAAGATTGCATGACAGAGATTATAAGTTACTAACAAGTCATGTATTGGGGTTAGGACAGAAATCCCATAACCTCAAGATATTACAACATAAAATTTAATCGTACAATACTATAATCCATATTGATCGCTCTAGTTTTAACTAACAATAAGCGCACCTTTGATTCTGTGATTTCCCCGTAACTGGCATGCTCCTTGGCAACAGTAACTAGTGTAGAGCTTATGCGTGATTTGAGCCCCGGAAGTACAGCCTTAATATGTTGCACCAGAATCTGTAAATAAATTACTAAGGTTAAGTCCATAAGCCATCTGCATTAATATAGCAACCTCCACCCAGAACGGCCCAAATTACAAAGAAAATGCCAGATAATCACAATAGTCTAAGCGGATTGAATGGATATGTGTGTCTGTCTGTCAAATGAACAGCATCAGAGCCAGTGAGATGAGAGAAACCTGTGTATACATGCAGTTGTATAACAGTTGCAAACATGAGACAAGTTTGTAAGAGTTCAAAAAATGTTAGACCTGGTTCAACTTCTTTGCCAACTGAGGGACACCACAGCGATCAGCTAGACCATTATATACCTACATCATCATATGAAAATTTCTATTTACAAGAGTTTCTAAATCCATGCCAACAGATAAAAATAATTCCAAGGAAGAGTAAGCATACTGGGCGGCTGCGGAAAAATTTCTCCTCAGCCATAAGAGCATCCTTAATACTTCGGTTCATCATAATATCCTGTTCCAAGGACACCCTTATCAGAAACCTTTCAAATTAGTTTCCTAATTTGATAATCCATATGTGCATATACACAAGAAAGCCAACACCAAATTAAAATAACTGTTAGGTATGACTTTGACAGGATCAAAGGAACAAAAAGGGAGGAGTAGCAAAAAAAGTGTGAATCCTTAACAAAGATTTCTATACTTTTGTTCCACAGCACTAAACTATCATTTAAGCTTACCACGATCTCACATGCAGCAGAAAATAAACAAACTTCTATGAAGTTTAAGATAAAGTACCTCCTGACTACGATTCACAACACCTACATAACCAAGTCTCAGGGGAATCACTTTTCCAAGCAACAGATTACGGGCATCAGTACCTCTATCCATTATATCCAACTGAAGTCATTAAAACATGAGCCAAAACCATATCAGCACAAAATAAACATCTTGCAAATGTGTCGATGAATTAAACCTGTAAAAGAAATCTAGGGTAAAAATAAAAATCACACCTTTGTGATTACTCCTATGGTCCGTAGACCTATCAATAGGAAATTGCACGCACTAGTTAGATACAATTTAACCAGGAATACCAAATGCAGAAGAGCAGAAATTACCATCAGGATCAGCATTTCCTGCAATCTGAAGAGCATCTGAGTTTGCTAAGTCAGAATTTGCTGCTGTAACAGCAAGAATTAAACAAGTTGGAATTTTGATGTATGACATGATCATCGTCCTAATTCTTGCTTCGATATCAGAGGGTTGGTCACCAACAGGAACCTTTGTTATACCAGGTAGATCTACTAGAGTGATATCAAGAACATTTGGTGAAAATATTTTCAAGCGTATCTGCTTGTCTGTGACACCTTTATTCCCCCCTGCCTCTCTCTCTGTCTCGGCCTATGTCAATAGAAATTTATTTAGCAGCAGAAGACCAAGTGTAAATATATATGTGTGTGTGGGTGTGTACATAACTTAATACTTCAATTCGCAAATGCACATCAACGGTTACATGTTTCACTTCAATTTCTATAAGAATACATATCGAAAACTAAATAATATAAATGAAAGCATAACTCAATTATATTATAGCCACACTTGGGTATGTAGAAGTAAATGAAAGAGAGTTCAAAAGCTAAGCAGAATCTTATAAAGCAATTTTAGTTTCTCAGCACCTTAATGTCAAAACTCAAAAAAGTAGGAATTATTGGAATAACATTTTGGTGGCAGAATGAAGGTAAGGGTTAGAGTCAGAAAAAGAAGCGAACTTTCTGGTAAAACTTTCAATTTGAGGGGCTACATTTAAGTAAAAAATTCCATTTCTATGGTGGCATTTTAACACTGAACTGCTGAAAAGTAATCGCTTAAACTAGTGACTGGGAAGATATGCTAAACCGATTATGTTCAGAGAATTGCACTAACTTTGCAGCCCAATAAATTTTATGGGGATCACATTTACACGCTAACATTGTTGTACGGAAAAAAGTGTATTTTTTACAATATTCAAATTCAAATCAGACTGCATAACATGCTCTACTTTCCTAGGAGCTAAACAACAATACCCAGACAAGTGATCTAAAAGAGAGCACCTGAATTTCCCTCCGAATCTCGGAGAAGTCGTAGAAGCGCTTCCCAGGCACGTGCAGGAACTCCCCATATTCCTCGTCAGTGCCGTCAGCATTGCGCTTAGTCTGCAAGAGCTGGAGTACGAGCGGGCGGCGCGTGCAAATTTCAGAACCACGCGGCAAGAAGTCACGGCCGACGAGGGCCTCGAGAACGCTGGACTTGCCGCTACTTTGGCTGCCAACGACGGCCACCTGAGGAAGCTCAATGGTTGATTGGGAACCGAGCTGCGCGAAGATGTCTTGGAGCTTGTTCACTATTGGGATCACAGAGTTGCCGAGGGGGGAAGCTGAGGGTGAAGGAGACGAACCGGATTGGGGGGGTGCCACTGAGGGTTCGTCGGCCATAGTTGGATCGGATCGTGCAGGGAGGCCTAGGGTTTTGGAAATTTCTTGGAGAGAGGGACTAGAGAGAGAGTTTGATTTGATTATCGTGTCTCTGGAGCCTTTGAGTTTTGAGCTGTTTAGTCCTTTCTTTGCGGGAAAGTTGAAAGTAAGAAGTGTGACGTACCAGGGGAGGCTGATTAATATCACTTTGGGATCCAACAACATTTTACTTATGATTTGGAGGGATTTTATTTTGTTTCACAATTTCAGGAGTATTCAAAAACAATTTTAAATGAGGGCATAGTTTGGTTCGGCCCAATTTATCCATAAGGCCATCTCCAACCGATGGTTGGCCAGAGGGCTCCTTCTAAGATCTTCTAAAATATTAATGTTTTAATGAACAGTACATTGTCATATTTGCCTCCGTCTCCAATCGATGGCCAAAGGGCCAGAGGGCTCGTTTTAACCTTGTCACAAAAAACTGTCTTCAACCGAGGGCCAAACATAATTTATTATTTAAAAACTACAACTTAAATGTTTAAGTTTCATGTTGTTAAATGTTTTTTATGTTGTATAATTTTTATGTTGGTTAATGTTATTTAATGTTGTTTCATATTGTTTAATGTTGTTTCATGTTACTTAATTTAATTTAATGTTGTATAATGGCTTAGGAAGTTATAGGAAAAAAATAGAATTAAAAAAAAATATGAAACAAATTTTGTAAAATAAAAGTTATAGGAAAAAAATAGAATTTAAAATAAAATAAAACAAATTTTGTGAAATAGAAGTTATAGGAAAAAAATAGAATTAAAAAAAATATGAAACAAATTTTGTAAAATAAAAGTTATAGGAAAAAAATAGAATTTAAAATAAAATAAAACAAATTTTGTGAAATAGAAGTTATAGGAAAAAATGGAATTTAAAAAAAATATGAAACAAATTTTGTAAAATAAAAGTTATAGGAAAAAAATAGAATTTAAAATAAAATATGAAAAATAAAAGTTATAGGAAAAATTTTGTAAATAAAAAATAATAATAAAACTGTAAAAAAAAAATTCAAAGCATTTATATCGATTATAACCGACATGAATACATTCATATTATTTAGTATGAATGTATTCCTGTCGATTAATCGACAGGAAATCCGACACATTTAAAAAAAATCTGGCCAGCCCGGGGCTGGCTGGCTGGTTGGAAGTGGCCAGCCCTCTAGCCCTCTCCGATTTCGTGGGGCCCTCTCAGATTCCACAGCCATTTGGCCTGGCCCTCGGTTGGATACGGTTTTTGATACACCCCGACCGAGATCAAGGCATGCTGGCCGTCACGTGAGAGTGACGTAGTCATGTGCATAGTGTGGAAGCAATAAGGATAGGAAATATATGTGTTTGTACAATACTTGACCAACCCCAAAACTACTAAGCACCGGTCAACATTATACCGCCAAAGATCCACAAGAGTCTTCCTCCAACCAGGAGGTCAATCACAACGCGACACATATCAACATCAGAGGCCAATCATAATGCGACATGTGTCGACATCAGATGCCAATCACAGCACGACACGTGTCAATGTCAGAATGAAACTAGAAACTCTCTTCTATAAATAGAGATCATTCTCTCACAATATTTCTTAATGTCATTTGTACTAAATCATTCACTTGTACTCACTAAAGGATAGCTTGAACCTATGTACTTGTGTAAACCCTTCACAATTAATGAGAACTCCTCTATTCCGTGGACGTAGCCAATCTGGGTGAACCACGTACATCTTGTGTTTGCTTCCCTGTCTCTATCCATTTACATACTTATCCACACTAGTAACCGGAGCAATCTAGCGAAGGTCACAAAATTAACATTTTCTGTTGTACCAAAGTCCCCACTGATTTTGTGCATCAACAATATGAATAAATAACAATCGAAAGTTACTAATGTGCACTCATAAACCAGAAGTGCTAAGAGTGAAATACAAGTGTAAGTACACCTAATCAGAGCGTAGAAAGTCTAGGTGCAATCCAGTAGGACAAGTACTAGTCATACAGTACCATAAGATGTCCTACAATTATTTTAATATGTCAGAACCACCGAAATCCTCGTACGTCACCAACAGCAAGCTTACCTAAAACCTGGAGGGGCACAAAACAGAAAACATGAGTGGGCAAAAACAAATGTTTAACAAAACCATTTCATTTCTCAAATGTTCTAACCCCTCGCTGTAAAACATGTATAATTTTCCCAGAGATAGAATATAGACAATGCATAAATGTATATGTAATTATCTCAATTCAAATCATGCTTCACATATTCATAATCATAAGTATGTCATGCCAAGATATAACAGAATAGGTAATTCAAGTGAGAATAAATTCAAGGAAAGTAACATATTGGCCGGAATACTTGTAGAAATCTGTACGGCTGAATTCATAGCTCAATAGTCAATCTAGTCGGAGTCACTAATATGACCTATACGACATTACACTACACACGAGTCAGAACCAATGAAAGGTCTGTACGACAAGACTGGGTGTAATATAATTATGCTTAATACTACTCTCTCATGATAGCTAGGCAATAAGTGGCTAGTCATCTACGAGTCGGAACCACCTATGATGGTCTGTACAACAAGACTGTGCACCTAAATTGGATCCAATATAAGCATATGGTGCGGGAGGTGACATTATATACAGGCATGTGCCATATCTCTAGCTAAATCATAATCACCCTAAGTGCAGGTTTATGAGCTCAATGTTTCTCAATCACATATCACATCATCGATGATTCATATAACCAAACATAACTCACCTGGTACTTACCTAAGCGTCCACAGCACCATAATTATATATTATGCATCATATACTATAGCAAATACAAAATATAAATCTATATGCATGACATTCAAGGCATACTTTCATTTAAATGCATTTTCTGGGAAAATATCAAGTATAAAAGTATATACTGAAAAACAAAAGCCCACTCACTGGTATGTCGAAGGGTGGTAGGCCCCGAGTCACCCTTAACTGCGCTCGTCCTCGAGATAAGTCTTACCTATATGCGAATTAACTGAATAAGCGTTAATTTAAAGCACATAACCAAGATTAGATAATAACTTCTCATACATTGCTCAAATGGGATGTTTGAATATACCAACGTGATCTACACAACTCCACGAACATCTCCATATTTTTAGAAAAAATTTCCAACCACCCACGTGCCCCCACGAGTGGGCACGTGCCAGGCACACTGACGGTAACCCTAACGGCGTTAGGGAATATTCCGTTAAAAAGTAGTATATACCGTTAAAACTAACCTAACGCCGTTAGAATATTCCGTCGCTCCTTCCTTGGTTCGCCGGACTGTCGCTGTCGTCGGAAAAACTGGAAAATTTATAACCTTAATATCTCAATCGTTTTTCACCCAAACTTCATGAAACTTAACTCAATTTAAAGCTCTTAACTTGTAAAACATCCCCATACCTGTTTAATGCTCCAAAAACGACAGAACTCACCGGAAAATCCCTCGATAATCCAGCTAAACCTGCAACTCGTTGAAACTAGGTCTCCCGACGTCCAATATGCTTGGTTTTTCTTCTCCGAGCTTCGTGAAGACGATCCAAAGCTTCCTATAACCTTAGAATCTTCCAAAAACTCCACATTTACGTGTGCATGAATAGTGCATCAAATCTGGGGTTCTTGGTTCTATGGTTTCCGAAGGGTTTAAGTTCAACCAAATGTATGGTTGGATTCCTGGGCTTGCTAGGAGTTCAAAATCACCTTTCAAACCTTCAATCCGTGCCTCGAATGCTTAATCCAAGTTTTGTCTGTACACTGTATGGAATTTGCAGAAATGCGAAAGAAGGGAGAGAGAGATATCTGAGTATGCACGTGTCGTGTGTGTGTGGTCCTAGTTGGGTCACCAATAGCACAAAACCTTAAGTCTTTAAATTCTAATTGGTCCCAGAATATTAAGGACTTAATGAATTGGTCCAAATCCAAAGTTTAAACCACACAACATTACAAACGTTCAAGGGCATACTTGACATTTCATACCTAAAAATATACTATTTTGGGACGGGTTGTGACAATTTTCGGGCTATTTTCGGCCCTTTGGACCCTTCGGTTGGAGATAGCCTAAAATCGCCAATCGAACAGAAACTCTATACTCTATCCGATTTGGTTTTGAATTGGAATAGAAATTGTGAACCGAACCTAGTTGAACCAATTTCTTTTCCGTCAAATTCTCGAGACTTCAGGTTGTTGAAATCTTGAATTTTTCTGTTTTCTTACAGGTTTTAAGGACAAAGTTATTGTGAATTTTTGTTTGTTTGGAGAATTATTGTTTATTTTTTGCTCCAATTCAAGTTTTTTTTTTTTTTTTAACAAATGATATAATCTACATTACAAGGTAGGGTAGTGGGCTAAACCTCACAATGGTATATAAATTGTTTGATCACTCTAATGGAGCTTTAGCGAACTGGAACAAATGGAGAAGTCTCTCAAATTGCTCTCTAACTCATGAACTCACAATTTGACTCCTAAGACTCCCAAATCTACATGGTGACCTCCACTGCAAAACCAAATTAGAGAATACTCTCTAAACTAATGGTGACGGCAGACACTACTGAACTAACCCTAAGGTCTTATTTATAGATCATAAGACATAGGTTTACATTGGAATCCTAATGAGAAGTAAAATTCAAATCCTAGTAGGTAAGGAAATCAAATCCTTGTCTTAATCAAATTGTAAATAACGGAAATTCTCAACCAAGTAAAGAATCGAACCAAGAAGTAAAAAACTCAAAATAGGACACACAACTAACCTAAATAAAAAAGCAAAATGAAACAGGAAACGCATGTTGCAACATTTTGCTCGTACCCGACTGGTCAGCTACCATCGATAACTGGTTGCCTGCTACCAAAAACTTCAGGTGATGCTTCTTTGCTTCTCTTGATCCTTGGTCACTTCCAGATTCATATCCAAACTCTAATTTTGAGCCATAAATCACAACATATTGTCATTGCTCTATCTCGGCTTCCAAATAATTTCATTATTAGAACTATGATATTGGCCATATGAACTCCTATTCACTAAAAGAAATTAGAGCACAACTTCTTACTGCTAAGAAAAAGGCTGAAACGATGGCACATAGCTTGAGTTTTAATTTGGAAGCTATTTATGTAAAATGAGGTCATCTCCAACCGAGCCAGCCAAAGAGTCATAAGTCATAAACTAGCTAAATGGCCAGCGGGCTGGCCAAAGAAAGCCAGCCAGTCAGCCTAACAGTAACATGACGTCAATGCAATTTCAATTAATGGGGCTTTGGGCCTTTGGTACTGGAAGGTCTGTTGAGCAAATAGAACTTGGAGTTTAAATATTTTTTTTTTTTAACAAAATGTAAAAAAGAAAATTAAAAATTCTAATTGGGCCTTTGGTACTGGAAGGTCTGTTGAGCAAATAGGACTTGATCAAGATAATGCAACTTCGATTACTGGTGGTTTGGGTAGTTCAGGTTTTAAGAAGTTGTATTTCAATTAAATTGTGATCTTTGAATTAATGTCTAAGTTGGTTAACATGCAATTAAAATTAAAATATTTAATAACATGAAATTGAACCAACATTTAACAAATATGTTAGTTTAATTCAATTAACTAATAAAATTAAAAAACAAACTTTAAATAATAAACTATTAAGGGGGCTAAAAATAACCTCCTTCGGTTGGAGATGGTATATAAATATGGTGTGACACTATTCATTAAAAAATAATTTCTTACAAAACTATAATTTGGATGGAGGCTAAACATTACCCTTTTGGTTGGGGATGGCCTGAGCTCCTCCATATCCTTTGTTTGTCAGACTAGTTCTTCGAAGGTGGGTTTTGTCAACTTGTTTTTTTTTTTTTTTCTTTCCACTAAACCCCTGTTTTAATCCCTATTTTGCACAAATTGATAGGTATACGTATGGAGGCATATCATTTTCAAACATAATATGATGAAAGCATACGATCATCTGGAATGGGATTTCTTATTTCAAGTCATGAGTTAGTTTGGTTTCTTTTTTTATTAATTTTTTTTTATTCCAGTGATAGCTTTAGTAAGTTATATGTTAGATTAGCCACCGACGGAGTTTGAACCTACACCGTCATGTAAGGGCACAACACATTTCCGCACTTACATTTTACTCACAGAAAGTTATTTGAAATAAAAAGTTTCCTGTCTTGGTCAATAGATCATGATTTCTTTACTTTATAAGGCACAAGAGGACTTTGTCAAGGTTTGGAACCCTAAGACTCATTGTTATTTAGAATTACTTTGCCCAATCAAGGTAGTTAAGAATGGAAATTTCCAAATCCCCTTTTTACAGTCCAAACCCTCTTTTTAATTCCTCATCTAAATGGGCCCTAAATTCTTCTTAAGTTTTTATTAGCAGCTCATTACAGATGCTTATGTGCGCAAACATACTTCAGAAAATTAATCTAGTTCAATCTCCAGCAATTAGGTTTTGGGGCATATTTTAATGGCTTAGACGGAACCACGTTGAGAGATTTTAGTGCATACTTGCTTCTTACCATACTCTTACACGTGGCAATTGGCCTTTAGTTTATTACTTATGAGCACACGCGAGTTAATAGCTAAATGGACGTACGTATAAACAAAAACAAAAAAAATCCTCTTATCCATACTCATTATTGTGTGATAAGGTTTTGAGTTATGGGTCATGACAGATGATATAAACTTTAACAGGTTATAATTGATAATCTAAATTCTTTTGATCTTAATATCAAGAAAACCTAAAGTAACGCAGGCCATAAAGAATTTGATAATGAAGAAAAGGCTTTCTTGTATATTTATGTGTATCTGTACAACTTGTTTACAATACTTATATAGGAATACATTTAGTCTAAAAGAAGTAAACTAGCAGACAAATAGCTAAACTTTAAGACCTAATTACAATGATTACAGTTTGTTTTATTCTCTAATATTTGATCCACAAATCAAGCTTTGATTGACGTTGACTTTGATTTCTAACACACCCCCTCAAGTTGGAATGTGGATGTCCAAGGTTCCTAACTTGCGAATGAGAGTATGAAATAATGGACTGCTGGGTGGCTTAGTGAATATGTTTGCAATATGTTGAGCTGAAGCATAAGATGTCTTGATTAAACCTGATTGTATTTTTTCTCGCATAGTGTGGCAATCAATTTCGATGTGTTTCGTGCGTTCATGGAACACGGGGTTGGTTGCGATGTGCAAAGCAGCCTGATTGTCGCAATATAAGAGACATGGTTGTATATGTGTTACACACATGTCTTGCAAAAGATATTTCAGCCACACTAATTCACAAGCAAGAGATGCCATTGATCTGTATTCTGATTTTGCTGAGGAACGTGACACAATGGGTTGTTTCTTGGTTTTCCAAGATATTGGTGAACCTCCAAGAAAGACGCAAAAGCTGGTAACTGATTGCTTGGTTGTTAGGCAACTTGCCCAATATGCGTCACAATATCCTTTCAATTGTAGCTTACCATGTGCTGGGAATAAAACACCTTGGCCTGGTGCTTTCTTCAAATAACGTAAGACACGATCCGCTACCTCAAGGTGGGGTTTCTTTGGTTGTTGCATAAATTGGCTTAGAACATGAACCGAGAAGGTGATGTCCGGCCTTGTGATTATAAGATATATGAGGCGACCAACAAGGCATCTATATTGTGTTGGGTTTTTGAGTAGTTCACCATCTGAAGGTGTAAGCCTCAAATGTTGCTCCATTGGAAAATTAGTTGGTTTTGCCCCAATCATACATGTATCTTCAAGTATATCCAAAGTATATTTACGCTGGGAAATAACAATACCTTATTTCGAACGGGCAACCTCAACCCCAAGAAAATACTTGAGATGCTCTAAGTCCTTAATCCGAAAATTATTATGTAAAAAGCTTTTAAACTTATCAATGGCAGTGTTGTCATTTCTTGTGATAATCATATCGTCGACATAAAGTAACACTGCTGTAAATGAATTGCCTCGTTGAGAAATCTCGTCCCCATATTTCACTATTTAAAATTACGTATTTCATATTATTATTATTGACGCGTTTTTATTTGCGAAGCATAAATTTATTTCAGTAAAATGACGAAAACGCCCTTAATGGACTAAATAAAATTTTCGAGGACATATTTGATTTGCATATAGTTTCCTACTTTTCTTTACGTATTTGGATAGTACTCATCAATACAAGCGTGTGAGCGTAAACGGAACGTAATTTAGAGCTATAACGAAGAAATTATTAACGTTTAAAGTTGGGGGCATTTTAGTAAATTTAACCTTCATATCTAGAAGGCTCCAGCAAAATCTGGAGTAGTGAGGAAGTGACACGTACACGGTTGATATGAAAAGAAAAGAAGAGAAAGGAGAAAAGGAAGGGATGAATCAGAAAAGGGAATAGGATTGAAAGGAAAGAAAAAGAAAAGATGGGAACTTGTGTCCTACCAAACCCGACCCAACGACGGCGCGATTTTTTCAGACGCCATTCATGGCGTTTCACAGCGAATCACCACCATCCATCACTTGGAAATAACTTCCTAGCCTTCCCTCTACCAATTCCACCTCAAAATTCATACAATTTGGCTTTGGATTCGCAGGAAATGAACCGATGGGTACGATGGTGTCCAGACGGCGATTCGCCATTTCTGAAGTCTACTCCATTGATTACTACCACTAATATACTCCAAACAACCTTAGAAATAAAGCCCAAGTAGTGGTGGAGGTGTCGGAACACGTATGGAGGTCGAATCGAAGCACACCCAATTCTAGGGTTCAGGTGGTTTATGGGCAATTTCAGGCGTTTGTCAACTGAATTGGACTTTAGCCCAGGTATAAAACTTACTCCACTCATCGAGATCTTCCTTATGGTGTAATTCGGTAATTTTCAGAATTAGTTGAATTTCCTGATGAGTTGGGGTGGCTGGCCGCCGCGTGACAGCGGCACATGGACTGAGACCCACGGGACCATCCTAGGCTAATTTTGATGCCTCAATTCCATATTTGACATCTGTTTAGTGAAATTCTGATGTTTTAGTATAGTTTCGTAGTTGATTGCCTATTCGGCCGCCATTTAATTATTAAATAAATTGAAGATTCGACCATTTGATCGGCACCAAATTTTAATACATAATAGTACGTAATATTTAAAGACATTAAGGACTCACGGATCGGGAATTTGACGTATGGATCTTCCCGAATTGAATTTCTAAGTTTGTAAAATCAAACATTAACCACCACTTGAATTTGCGATTGGCGAAGATCCGACCGTTAGATCGTTCCAAAATTTTAGGATATTGTTCTAGAAGAATATTGAGACTTTGAGAAGTTACGAATCAGAAAACTAATATGCGAATCTTCCGGTTTCGATATCTAAGGTTGTGGACCCTACTTTTGACCTTGATCGACAGTTGGCTTTTCAGTCAACTAGCCCAAGTTCTTCTAGCCTGTCATTAAGCTTATAGCGTTGGTGAGATTTCATGGAGCTTATTGGGCTCAGCATGATGATGTGTCTCCCTCGATTGACATGAACCTCGATTTACGCATTGCTGGCATCGCATTATGATATGCTTGTTTATTTTATGTGATTTGACTTGTGTATTGAACTTGTTATGGAGTGTGGTTGATTTGTATGTTTGGCCTGATGTGATGAAATGTAAGGGCTAGGAGTGGACCATTAACCCATTGTCATGAGGTTTGTTGCTTCGAGACTTGTTTCACATATCGTATCATTATTTCATTTCTCGTTTCATTGAGCCGTTCTAATTGTGTACCTTGTGCTTTGTTCCATTTCTTGGTTCGTTGAGCTTTGTATTTTGAGTACTTGTTTCATGTCTTGTTCTTCGAGCGTTGCTATATTTCTTGGACTTTCACTCGGTTTCGTTGAATGATCCAGAACTGAGTTTTCATTGGGGTTTTGTTAAGTGGTTTGGTTCCCTGCTCCGTCTGGATTCCGCTGAGTGGTCCGGAATCCCTCGTGATCCGTAATTTCATTGAGTAATCCGGAATCGTATCCAGCTTGGATTTCATTGAGTGTTTCGATATGCATTGTACTCCGCGATTTTGTTGAGTGGTTCGGAATCGTATCCATTGGGATTCCGTTAAGTGGTCTGGAATTGTATCCTAGTTTGGATTCCGTTAAGCGCTCTAGAATTCCCTTTGGTGTCTTGATTCCGTTCAGTGGCTTGGAACCCGATGTTGATGGATTTCATTGAGTGGTCCGAAATCGTATCATTTGACTTGTTGGTTCCTTGGATTTGATTTCAGCTTCATAGATGTAGGCTTCAGCCAAACTGTGTCGCTCTAGCCTTGCATTTCAGTGTAATGTATGCATTATTGATTGATGTGATTGTGGAATGATGTTGGTTATGATTGTTGTAATTATAATTAAACTCGTTGACCATTGTGACTAGAGAATATTATTGTGCTTCGTCGAATGTTCCTTAAGTTGCTGGATGCCCTGAATCCTGGTATTATGTTGAGACATAGTGGTTTATGTGATGAATATTCTAGTGTAGTGAATGACGAACTACGAATGGCTTGATCCTTATTTAAGGTACATATGTAGTCTAACGAGGAGGTTAGATGTTGCCATAATGTATACGAAAAATTACTACATAATTGGATCGTGATAGTGTGTAAGGTCCATATCCCGGAGGAGGGGTAGGATAGAAGTACGGGTATTTGGTGACGTCACGTGTCGATCCTAGACGTATGTCAGGATCAAGGCGTGACACTCGTACCTTGGTAAATAAGGAATAGCCAGCCTTGGATTGTTGGAATCTAGCTCTTTTGATGGCTGTGGAGAATTTGGAGAACTAGTTACGCGATGCTTGTTTTAAACCGTATAGCAACTTCTGAAGTCGATAAACCATCTTCATCCAAATCGCCGTGGAGGAAGGCATTTTAGATGTCGAGTTGATGCAAGGACCAATGTCGGACAGCAGCAATGGCAAGTAAGCATTTGAGAATGACCAATTTAGCAACAGTTGAAAAGGTTTCGGTATAGTCGAGACCTTTCGTTTGTGTATAACCCTTGGCAACGAGGCAGGCTTTGTTTCTTTAAATCCTGCCGTCGGAGTGGTATTTAATTTTGTAGACCCATTTGCTCATAATAGCTCGTTTTCCTGGTGGTAGGGGGCATAAAACCCATGTTTTGATTTGTTTAAGAGCTGTCAATTCTGCTTGCATAGCTTCCTTAATTTGGGGTCTGAATCAGCCTGTGCAAAGGATTTTGGTTTGTTATGGGCATAAAGACTAGCGATAAAACAACAGTGAGAAGTAGACAAATGATCATAGGAAACAAAATTGGATAAAGTATGATGCGTACCTCGACCAGAAGATGACGACCTGAAGGGAAGCACAACGGCGTTGGAGCATTGGTAATCTTAGAGGTATAGTGGTGGGTGGCATTCACGTTGACCCCGTCGTGGAACGATATGTGGTGTGTCCACTGGTGATGGCATGTGTGTGTTGATTGTAGTGTGTATAGGTTCAATGGATGGTAGTTGTGGAGAGGGTAGCAAAGGCAGGGTAGATGTGGTATTATTTACTGAAGATGAAGTAGGTGGGCTAGATGGTCTGTCATAGGATTGGTTGGGCTGAGTGTCGGCTGATGTTGTAACAGTTGGTGAGGAAGGTATTAGCGCTAGGTCTATGTTTGAGATGTTTGTGTTTATGGGTTGATGTGTGACATCTGGTAAAGGCAAGGGTATGGCAGAGGAGTCGTGGTAGTCAGTTTATGTGTCTCGTGGCTGGGTAGAAAATGGAAAACATTGTTTCATGGAATGTGACATCACGACTGGAAAAGAATGTTTTGGTAGAGATGTCATATAGGCGGTATGCTATTTGACCAATAAGGTAGCCCACAAAAATACATCTACGTGCCCTTGGATCAAATTTGTGTGAAGATTTAGTGTTGGTGGCGTAACACAAGCAGCCAAAGACTTTCATGTGGTTGTAATGGGGTGTAGTGTTATAGAGCTTTTCATATGGTGTGCTTTTGGAGAGGACAAGTGTGGGTAATCTATTTATTATATAAGCAGCAGTAAAAATGCTTTCCCCCCAAAAGGTAAATGGTAAGTGAGGTTGGAATCTTAGAGCATGAGCAACGTTTAAGAGATGACGATGTTTGTGCTCGACGATTCCGTTTTGTTGTGGTGTTGCTGGGCAAGAATGTTAGAAAATAATTCCCAAATCATTAAAAAAATGACGCATTGAAAGAATCTCACTCCCATTGTCTACCATGACTTGTTTAATGTTGCATTGGAATTGTGTTTTAACAAAGGCTATAAAGGATTTTAGTAAGTTTTGTGTTTCAGATTTAAGGGCCATAAGATGCACCCAAGTGTAGCGGGAGAAATCATCCACAATAGTTAAAAAATAACGAGCATCAGAATGTGAATGAGTGCGATGGGGACCCCAAATGTCACAATGTATGAGATCAAAAGGTGCATGTTTTGAAATTGAACTTAAATTTAAAGGTAAATGAGTTTGTTTTGCCATCGGGAAAATTTCACAATGCTTATTAGGATGAAAGGAAACATTGGGAATTGGTCTAGATAAAAATTGTAATGGTGTAGTAGAGTGATGTCTTAGGCGGTAGTGCCATAAATCTTGAGTGGTGGAGACAACGTTGGTTCGGATTTCTGATGGTGGTTTGATGGTTGTGTGTTTGGATAGATAATAGAGACCGTTATTCTCCTTCCCCAGGCCAATCACCTTCATCGTTTTTAGGTCCTGTAAGATACAAAAATTAGGATGGAAAATGACAATACAACGTAAGTCACGAGTAATTTTACTGACTGAGAATAAGTTGACCCGAAAGGAAGGTACATGAAAGACATCTGTGAAGTGGGGAAAGTTTTGGTGTGAATTTTCTGCAGTGGTGGGTTTGGCACTGTGAACATTGTTGGCTGTGGTACGCTTGTTCTTGTTTGGTGGCTTGATTGCCTTGCCATGGAACTTGTGCCTTGGTGGAAAACCGATAATGTAGAAGCAGTTATCAACTGTGTGTGTATCACCTTCACAGTATGTGCAAAGAAAGGATTTCCTGTTGTCTTGTGATTTTGCCGGCAGCTTTTTTCTTGTGTTCTTTGTGCCTTTTGTCACGTTCATGGCATGAATAGTTGCGTCACGAGCACCACCAAGTTGCTGCTGTTTTTCTTCTTGGAGTATAAGTGAGTAGATTTTTCTGATATTCGGAAGTGGCTGCATCAAAAGGATTCGTCCACGAATAGCAGAATATGCGTTATTCAATCCCATGAGGAACTAGAGGATTTGTTCCTGCTCTTCCCTTTTAGCAATCTTCTTTAACCCTTCAAAATTACATGAAGGTGGAAGGTTGTACGATCCCAGTTCGTCCCAAAAGGACTTAAGTGTTGTGTATTAAGCTGCTATGGACTGTTGTTGTTGACGATGTTCAACGATCCCTCGTTTTAGTTAAAAAATACAGGAAAGATTAACTTGTGAAAACCGATCTTTAAGGTCTGACCAGACCTCAACGGCTGTATTGGAAAAGATCACAGTATTGGTCATGGTTGGGCTAACTAAGTTTATGATCCATGATTTCACGATTTGATTGCATCTTCTCCAAGCTCCATATTTAGGATCATCCTTCGACGACGCTTTGAATGAGCCGTTGACAAAACCAAGTTTGTTCTTGGCCTCAAGAGAAATCACCATGGCACGACCCCACGTCGTGTAGTTGTCACCCTCCAAGAGCTGAGTGACAAGAGAGTGCCCAGTATGGTCTGAGTGGTGAATATAATAGGGATCATTGAAATCCATAACCTCTGTATGTGAGGTGATGGTGGTTGACTTCTTTGTTGGAGTTTCAGACATGGTGGTCGATGATATAGGCGGAAGCAAAAGTGAGCAATATAAGGCACTAGGATTGCGCTCTTGTACCATAAAGAATTTGATAATGAAGAAAAAGCTTTCTTGTATATTTATGTGTATCTGTACAACTTGTTTACAATACTTATATAGGAATAAATTTAGTCTAAAAGAAGTAAACTAGCAGACAAATAGCTAAACTTTAGGACCTAATTATAATGATTACAGTTTGATTTATTCTATAATATTTGATCCACAAATCAAGTTTTGATTGACGTTGACTTTGATTTCTAACAGGCCAAGGCATCACAATATCATAAAATGTCCATATTTCTCCTTGTAATTAAGCACCTGTGAAACGGAAACAACAATCATCATCGTAAAAGAAGGATCAATGTTGTCAATAATCATATATACAACCAAACACTGGATGAAACAATTTTACAGGTCACAAATCTAATTCTTGAACCAATTGAATTAAGAATAGAGTAGGAAAGGGAATAAAGAATCATGGAAGGAAAAACATCAAATCTTCATACCATTGTTTTGCATCAAATCTGTAATCTTACATCAGTTGAATCATTCGTGCATCACCTGTGGATGCAAATTTTTTCCGCGGATGATTTGACAAAATTCCACTTATAAGAGAACAAACACAGTGACCTAATTGACGAACACTCAAGAAAAAGGGGAGGGTGCCTACCAAAGGGCCTTTGATGCCTAAGAAAAGGTAGAGAGAAAAATATAATGTGAGAGAGTCATGAATAGTAAGTGGCGATTTCCGTTTCCTATAAAAACTTAGCTATTTATAGGGAATAAACCCTAGCAAGCAGCTGGAATGGGAGGCAGAGCATACTAGGCAGTCTTCAATAATGTTACCCAGTCGCATCAATACTGCCATCTAGTAGTCTTAAAGGTCTATATTGGTAAGAGTACATGTGTGGTACGGGTATGACCAGAAGAGCTTGGAGAGCTAGGAGATCCCATAATCTATGTCATGGGTGGCCCAAAAAACCCATAATGTATGGCATGGGCAGCCCTGAGATCTCATAGCCCATTAGTGGCATAAAATTCAATTACTTATAGGCAAACTATGTCTGATTCACTTTAGGTAATTTTGTGGTCTACTTCCAACTTTAAGGATAAACCCGTCACATTGAGCGTATTGTCCATATGTCATTCTCCTATTAGATGTGGTTAATTTATGTCTCCACATCATCTCACCAAATTGTCTACCTTAGTGACCTCCTCATAAAATAAATATTGTACAATTGAAGAAATCATGAGAAAAACATTGCCTACGTAGCCAAAGACGAAAAGAAAAAATTGAAAGTGGAAGTGTGAGAGAAAGAGTGACAAATACTAAAAAGAAGAAATAGAAAGTGTGAGATGAAGAGTGACAAATACAACCATGGCAAATGCGGGTGAACTCATGCCATCAATTTGTTTTAACTCTCAATAATTATGTTTGCTGTAAAAATAAAACAACAAAGACAAGGAACATGATTCGAGTAAATCTGAAATGGAAAGATGAAGCAATTAATCCAACCTCCAAATGGCATATGTGCGTCACTAATGACCTTATCTAACAACCAAGGCCAGGATCGGGTAGTCAGTCAAAACGAGTTAACGGTGATCCTCATCCCAAAGTCAAAGTACAAAAGAAGACCATAAAATAGTAGAACAGGGTAGGGCCACGTATCCGAGCTCATGATTCGTTGGCGTAGCGGATACACACTCTTTTGCATATAAAATGAAGCGTTTGAGGGCCTTTGGGAGGCCAGATAGGTTTTTCCGGACGCTTTCTTCTCCAAATTGTTAAGCTCTCGCTGATAAATTCGCTGCCATGGCTCGCCGCTCAGGAGGTACGCGCCGCCGTCTCTTCTCTTCCTTGTATTTGTTTTCTGCTTTTTTATTATGTAGATCAGAATCCTCCGTTGGGTGTGATTTGGTTTCCATTTGTTTTCGTTGATTCTAGGGTTTCGGGTTTGCTGATAAAACCATGAATCGATATGAAATTTATTTTTCTTGTACCATATGTCCATGTCGCTGTTTAATTAGGGTTAGGGTTCTAGGGTTTCTAATTTCCAAGGAAATGGAGGTTCTAGGGTTTATCTTAATTTATAAAGATTTTTATATAATCGTTTTCACTTGGTTTTCTGAATTAGGTTTATTGTTTGGCTAGGCGAATTAATACATCCACAGAGACATAAGGGATGCTTTATGAATTGTGTTTTTCTTTTTGTAGTGCGCTTTACATGTTGTTACGATGTTCATAACCGAATGAAAGTTATTAGATGTAAATTCTGTTGATGAAATTTTAGGGTTTGTATGTTCCCATGGCTGGGATAAACACTATGTATTTTTGTTGTAGTAACTTTTGGAGAGAGCTTGAGTTTGGGTTTGATTTCTTCATGTCACGGTGATTTAAATGCGTATTCATTTTCCCCATTTATGGGTTGTGTATGGTTAGTTTAATGCTCGTTGAACTCCTTTTGCAGGTCGATCTGCCCGCCCAGCTCCCCGTCATGCACCTGCACGCAACCCTCCTCAGCCTGGTACTTATTTAGGACATTACTGATAAATTAGCACTATTGCTAAATTAACATTTATTGCAGCAGGATTTATTTTGTTTGTCAATATATAATATTGCCCTTTCACCTCTAATTGCATTATCTGTGTTACAATGCAGTTCGCCAAGCTCCTCCTCCAGCTCCAGCTCAGTCTGGAAGTGGTGGATCTATGCTTTCCGGAATTGGATCAACCATAGCACAGGGTAATTTGTTTGTCTGGTTGCTTATTTCTGTGTTTGCACGATAATAAAAATTGGTATTGTATGTCTGACTTCCCCTCGTGTTGCAGGTATGGCTTTTGGTACTGGAAGTGCTGTGGCACACAGAGCTGTGGATGCTGTGATGGGTCCTCGCACTATTCAACATGAAACTGTAGTCTCTGAGGCCACTGCTGGTGCTCCAGTCCCCATGGCTAGCAGCATGGGTGGCTCAGATGCATGCAGTAATCAGTCCAAGGCATTCCAAGATGTATGCAGAACTCTACACCATTTTCCTTTTATTTTCCAGAAAATTTAGTGTCTCAAGTAAATGTTATTATGTTTCTTTGTTATACTTGTGGATGAGGAAGGGGAGGAATAGGAATGTACCCTTCTAGTTTTTTTTTTTTATTTTATCTTCTCTTGCCCTGCTGCAATGCATTTCTTTGATGTGAAATTTGGTAGTATCTTGCCAGAATTTTTTATATACCCCTTTCCAAGAACTTGTGGTGCCTAGCGTGGACTGTTTTATTTGTAATTTCATAATATCTAGTTTCCTTTTGTTGTTTTAGCATCAAATGAGTAATCTACAGAATCCCTTGTGGAATTTTCATTCCAAATATCCTGGATTTTCAAGTGCTTTTCAGAAGGGTGTTGTAATGTTTGGCATGGATATCCTTGTGTTTTTATTTTTGGTGAAATAACCAAACGATGATATGAATCATGAGATATTTGTGTAATGACGTTTCATGCATCTGGAAGAGTTTTCTAGCTAGTCGAGACATGAATGTCTTTTTAATGGTTTTCACTTTGCTTTATTTGACCATCAAAATGTTCTTGTTTCAACAATTATCTTGTAATTAATTTGACTGATCCTTATTAACTGAAATGAAATGGGAAGTGTGAAGTGGCTTCAGAACTAACTTCAGTCTATTTGTTGACATTGCAGTGTGTCAACCACTTTGGAAGTGATATAAGCAAGTGCCAGTTCTACATGGATATGCTGTCCGAGTGCAAGAAGAACTCCGGCATGTTGAATGCCTAAGCACACTACTTTCTTTGCCATGAGATGAATTATTACCCGATTTAAACTCTGAACGTTTTATTCATTCCTGTGCCTGTCGTGATGATGAATTAGTGGTCTATTGTGGCGGAAGGATTTATATAAATCTTTGTATGCATGGTAGTACGTGCTGCGTTAATTAGTACTTCTTATTTGAACTCGGTTTCTTGTTTCCGAGTGTTCATCTTGGTAAAATAATGATTTTTGGAGCTATGCTGGTTTCCGTGTTATAAGTGCTCATGTCCTCTGCTGTGGTCTTTTCTTTACTGGAACTGCTGTGGGAAGGGTTTTTTTTTTTTAACAAATGATATTATTTACATTAAGGGGGAGGCGGTGAGATTACCCAGTCTCACAATGGGTTAGAAATAGTGTAATGGAAGGAATACTATTAAACCGTAGTAGTAAGTGGCAGGACATAAAGATTTACATGTAAAGAAAATGCAGTGTTCCTCTCCCAGCAACTCCAGCCCATGGAGATAGGCTGGTCCAAAGCCTAAAAATAGACTGGCACCATCAAAATCCACTCCAGCCGAGCCAAATAGGCTGGCATCCAGCCCAAACCAGCTTGTAGGCTGGCTCAAAACGTGCTGAGCAATGTCTTGGCCTATGTGATGTCACGTTGGTGTCCAGTGAAGCCCACTCCTTTCCTGACGGAAAAAGGCGGCGGGGCCTGTCATTATAGGTAGGGGTGGGCATAAAAACCGTCAAACCGGAAAACTAAATTGAACCGTGACAAAAAAAATAGCATTGACCAAAAAAGTCAAAATCGGAACAAAAACCGAACCAAATCGTTTCAAACGATTTCAGTTCCGGTTTGGAAATATTAAGAACAATAGGAACCGGATTGAACCGCTTTTAATATAAATTATTGTTTTATTATTATTTTTTTATATAAATAAGACATTTTTCCAAGAAGACCATGTACATAAACCCAATATTTTACTTCACTTCTCTTCCCCTCCTTTGTTGTTTTATCACCTTTCTCCCCCCTACATTATTTTTTTCCATTCTTTTCCAGTATATTATGCATTATGTACATTTTAGGTTTAGTTTAAGATCTACACTTTGGTCTTGTTATGAGCCTTTCTATCTTTTGAGTTAAATTTATATGCACACTTTCTATCTTCCGGTCCCAAATTTTGTAGATTGGAAACTCAAATTTACTTGAATTTGTGGTTGAAATACGTGTTTGGTATTATAAGTAGAAAATTAGAAAAAAACATATATATATATATATATATATAATTTTGGTTAGAACCGTAAACCGGCATGAATTGAACCGGAACCGTCATGAACTGAACTGTACAATTTTAGTAATAAATTTAAGCGGAATTGTACCGAATCGAACCGTTGAAATTTTCCAGTTCCGGTTCCATTTTGAGGGTGGAACCGGGCCGAACCGGACCGTGCCCACCTCTAGTTGCAGGCGTAATAATCAGGAGTTGGAAGAAGCCACGTGGTGCGTCTTTGTCCGTTGGATTTCCAACAGTAAAAAAAATTTGAAATTCAAACCCAATGACTAGTGATGTGACGTGTTCTAGGCCGTCCGATTCCTAGATCAACGGTTCATGATTTTTGGCCAAAAAACATAAAAAAAAAGGAAACAGTTAGAATTATGACTGTTGAGCATGTGTCCAAATCTGGGCGGTTGGATTTCAATCCTTTCAAATCCAATGATCCAGATTAATTAACTTAATAAAAACTAAAAAAAATTATTAAAAATTGTTTAAAAAAACATAAAAATTAAAAAAAAAATTATTATTTTTCTATAAATACCTAACCATCATCTTCCACTTTACACCACATTTAAATCTTGGCTAAATTATTGTAAACAGATAGTGACACGTGATGCTTCGGGATTGGTTGAAAATCTTATCGGAAATCTATCTACAAAATAGTACTTTCAGATAATGACATATGACGTGACAAGATTGGTTAAAAATCTTATCCGAAATTAAAACTAATTTTTTAAAATTATTTTATAAAAAAATTAATAATATTTTAATACAAATTGACTAGACTTTGTATCAACGCATTTTTTAGGGGTAGAGATGCATTTGACCAATTACTCTTCATTAGGGTCAGTCACTATTCATTTGAGTGGATTAAATGGACTGGGTGTCAGCACATTTTTTAGGGGTGAACTTGCTTGTTTCCGAAGTACTACTCGGGCCATTGAGCTTGAACAAAATGTAGTGTTCCTCTCCCTACTGCAAGAAATCCTTCTCTTATATATAAGAATTAAGAAATTCACTCTTAATTTTCCAACAAACTATAACCTCAAGCCCATTGTTTTCTATTTCCTCAAGCTTTAAGCTTTTTCCTTCCACTTCTCATCCTCTACCTTTGAAACCTCAACCACCATTGTCAAATGCTCACCAAGACACCAAGAAAATCCTTAAGCCCTCATTCCACACTCAAGCTAACACCAAAGGAAGCTCATGCACTCTCATCTGCTAAACTTATGACTCTTTTAACTCCCATACCTCAAGCTCTCAAGCCAAGCCATTTTTCAGTGTTAGCATATCATTACCAAGCATTTCGGCAGTTGCCAAAAACACTTTATCATCGTCGGGAGAATCTCAACATAACATCACACCAAACACTTAGTAGCTTCTGGCAAAAACAACAAAGCATTCTCTAGGGACTCGCTTGTCCTTCAAACTGCTTTGGGCCTAGTTCATGCACTCATATCTATTAAGAACACGTGTGATCCGACAACGACCCAATTAGTTAACGTGTTAGAGCCGAAACTCGTTATTTTTGTGTCGTTTCGAGTCGAGCTAACATATTTGCCAAGTCTAGTTGAAAATGTTGAGCTGTGAACAACTTGTAGGCCCACTGCTAACAAATTCAACCCTCCACTGCTGGACCCTTTGATACGCATTTTTCTAATTAAAGTGTCTTCTTGAGAATATCAACATTATAGTGAGAAAAGAAGATTTCCTTCATGTGGAATTCTTCAGTTAAAAATTCTCTTATTTTTTATATGGAGTTATACAAATGTTGCGTTGTCTCGGGCACCAAAAATCTCAAGACCGGCCCTACAACTTCCTTCATGTCTTCCCTTATCTCTACTTTAATCTGCACTAGTATAAAGTTGTTTGGACTATAATTTTTCTAGGCATTGGATGTCAACCATTCGAACCATAATTAATTATATTAGGATTGATTTGCAGTAATTTTTGTTTCCTTTTCGCTGCATGCTAGGCCACGGATGTCAATCATATTGTACTACTTGAGTGAGATGATCAGAAAATGCAAAGATTTTATTAGCAAAATTAAGCAACCTTGCAAACTCTTCTTCAAATTATACTTGATAACATATTAATCCTTAAGCTGCCAACCTAAACACAGTTACCAACCTAAGAACGCCGAAACAACTAACGACCCTTTCTTAGCCTCTCCTCAAAACACAAGATATTCACACTTAATTTTTTTTTCTTTCTTTCTCATGTATTAGTCATTTATCATCATAATTCACCCTTGAGAAAGCTTCTGCAAACCCTCTTCCATGCCTCTCTGTCTGGCTCACATGCCTCCACCTTGGCCTTCAATTCTTCAGTTTCCGAGTCCTAAAACCAAATCAACAATAAAAAAATTAAACTGTTGCATGATTTGTTAACTAGACGAACATTTGAAAAGATAATGATAACGATTTTGATACTCCCAATTTAGCTTCTGGACCGCAAAGCGGAATATTTATAGAGTGTTTACGATCACAAAAATGTTATAGAAGTATATTACCAAGATGTATTCGAGCTTGGCAAGGTGATCGATAAGATTGAGAAGAATGTCTTTGGTGTACTCAGGGTGTCCTTGGATTCCCATCATGTGATCTCCATACTTAAACATCTCCACACCAGTCTTATCCGACCAGGCAATTAACTCAGCCTTAGGCGGCAGTTCCCACACCTATTTTTTTTAATGAGATCAATAAACATGAATTTATCTATCAAAACTGATATGTATAACAAGTTAAGCAACATATAATTAATTAAACTTGACTTTCGTGCATGGTAAGGTAAACCCTAAACCCTAAATGCTAAAGTATTTTGCATGAAAGTCAAACTGATATTGTAGGACGATCAACGAAGGAGAAGTAGATTTGTGGACAGACATACACACCTCATCTCGATGGATTTCATATATGGAGAGAAGAGCTGGAATTTTGAGAGTGGATAAGGCCTTGGAAGATGATGACAAGTGGACGGTTCGGATTCCGATATCCCAGCCTGTGATGGCTCTGCCAGATTTTCCTCCCAATGCACGGCTCAATATCTAATCAAAGCCACAACTCCCAATCATTCATCACAAACATAAACAAGCATCAATGGCATTAATTTGAAGGGTGGAGAAGGAGTTGGCTGCTCAACCATTTTCAAGCAACCCAAAAAGAAATATAACTAACTAAAAACTAACAGAATCGACATATAAGTTAGCCTATAAGTTATAACACACCAAAAAGTCGAGGCCATCTATTGTGTCCTAAAAAAGCAATAGAACGAACTAACTCTTTTACCTTCATTTTTTTTTGTGATTTTTTTCACATTAAGTGCCTCCATGTTTCAAAATATCACATACTCAACCAGTGGCTCGTTTATTAATCTGTCATCAGAATAACAAGAATTGTATTGAGGAGGAGTTGGAATGAGGTGAAGTTAGAATCAGATTTTTATTGATGTTGTTTACTAAAAATTTATGGAATCAGAGTAAAAATAATACGATTCCGTATAAAATGTTTACTAATATAATTCACATGAATACGAATATGAAAGCCAATGTGTGTGATTATAAAAGCTCTTATTCTAAATAATATATTTTAGATGCTTCTTACTTATATCACTATTCCTATACACACTACAAAACTTATTTTTAATATAACTTTTTATTAATTAACCTAAATAAATTTTAAAGTTTTTTATTTGTTAATTGTTTTTTGAATTCAGTAAAACTTTTCCAGCAACTAGCCAGCTATGCAAACATAATAAAGCATGTCTCGTATTTCAAAAGAAAATTCAAGGAAATAAGGGCTGCGACCATGGACAGAAGAGGAGAACATGGACTAAGGACAATAGCAGACATATCCCACGTATCAAGTAGTGGGAGGTGAGGTGATTCATCCACGAGAAGGAGAAATTTTTAGTTGTGATGCGAAGATAAGTGGTACATCACGTGTTTTCATAGGAGTGGTAAGAAATTTTATATTTTAAGTTATTAACTTTTTAGCACACATATATCTCACTATTTGTATAATGACACGTGATGTACCACTTCGTTCACACCGAAAAATCTATCCACGGGAAGAATCAGAATCCCTCCCAATAAAGGCAAAGTTGCATGGAAGTATTATTATATATGTATATTTTTAACGTGTGCATGTGGTGTTGCCTTTATCTTACGTTCATAACATACAATTGATGACAGTGCGAAACCATGCACACGTTTCTCTCTCCTTCCTTCCTCCAAACCAAAGCACCCAAAAGTCACAATCCCCACTTTTCTCTTTCCTTCCCCGCGATCCAAAAGAAGAGTGCATTTTTCTCACCATACTAAATGTTGATGTTGCTCATCATCTTATCAATTACTATTTTTCACCTTTTTGTCCGCTATTTTAGAACAACTCTCTACAGTTTAATAGATCTCCATCCCAAACCCTCCTATACGCTTTATTTTGAGTATAGATCCGTGGGATTTGGGGTGTTATTGAGGTTGAAACCACCCTCTTCCGCTGGTTTCCATGGTGGCCGTGCGCTTTTTGGCCGTTTCAGTGGCTTAGCCACCTCGCATGCCAAGATTTGAGCCGAATTCACCTTGTTTAGGCCATAATTGATGCGAATCCGTCTTGATTTGGCAGTGATGTGGACGGTCTTGAATCTGTCACCACTCATCATTGATCTATTATGACAAATTTGCATCGCTGGTTCTTGCGTATTGTGTTGTTTGTAGTGACTATGTAGGGAATTTACTATGCTTGTTTGTGGTGCTTGATCACTGGATAAATACCAGTTTGACACTTTTATGTAATCATGTTTTAGCTTTAATTTTATATTGCTATTGCTATTGCTAAAAAAAAAATAAAAAAAACACCCAAAAGCCAGAAGCACACAACATTTCCTATCAAGTTTAGTTTAGCCACCGACAAATTACAAAATGTCATGGAAACTTTCATAGATATTATATTTAATTCTGCCAACGTCAGTTGGAATTTAACTTTTATAATATCTATTGGCCAAAAAGAAAAATATGTGACCATAAACCAATATACCAGGCTTCTTTTGCCCTAACCCAATCAAATCACACTCAGGATTAGGAACAAAATAGTCACCTAATTCAACACACATCACACAAATTACACACATGATTAATTTTATACCCACCTCTCTTTAGTGTCGGTCACTGACTCTTGTTTGAGACCCAAATGCTGGTTTGTTAGTTCACAGACTCGGACAGATTTTTATTGGAATTTATGCTCTATTTGAATGAGCAGCAATGTGATTTTGTCTCTGAGTGAAAGACAATCAAAGCAAAACAAAAACAAATATGGCCATATATTATATTCTCTTTTTATGACATATTTGATCTTCAAATGATGAATATATTAAGTAAATGCATGTATCGTTGCTAAGACACAAAGTGTGAGTCAAAAGATAATAATAATAAAATGAGAACCAACGATGGTTCTCCAATAACGTAAGGGTAAACCGATAAGGCTATGTCGCAAACATCTAATGTTGCAACCTTTAGTGGCCTTCTGGATATATAATGTTGTTAAGTAGTGGGCACCAGCTACTCCTGATACATTTTTGTAAAACATATACATACAGATGGGGAACAAAATCAAGCGTTTTAATCAATGGTTAAACTTAGAGAGAAAAAGAGGGCACCTTACTTATTACCTGTACGTTTCTTCAATGCTTAATAATAGATAATACTTCGATACTTATTAGTAAGTACTTTATATATTTATTTTTTATTTAATCCAATTAATAGATATCACGTGTTTCTTATTTTTTTAAAATAAAATGTGTTAAAAAAATTATTGGGACAAATTAAAAAATGAGTATATAAATCCCTTACTAATGAATATTTAAGTATTATTTCAGAGCGGTTACTTAACTTATTAATCACAATTAATTCTGTGCTTCCATAAAGACTATTATACCCTTAATCTGAAATAACCGAAAATGTCAGTGTCCAGCAGGGAACAGTCTTTTTCCCACCATTTCGTTTTTTTTCAAACAGTATTTGAAATTTCTTTGATATTGTTGATATTTCTATGGAAATATTCGAAAAATTAAAAAAAAAGATATGGAGCAGGTAAAGTCAAAACTTCACTACATATAAGAGAAATTCTTAAATTTCGGCTAAAATCGACATATTTTGTTGAAATTTCCGACATAACGATTAAATATAGAAGAAACCCTTATATTTCTTTTAAATTAGTGTTTGACAATCCCTAAAATTTCATTTTTCTTAATTTTCATCAAAAGCTACCGATATTGATATATCTATCGATATTTCAACAAATTACATATCGATATTTCTACCAATATCAACATTTTAAAAACTGTTCCCAATGAGGCATCCAAAATCAAAATCCAAAAAAAAAAAGAAAAAAAATCAAATAGGAAACCACGTTAAAGCAAAATATACTAAAACGACCAAAATGCTCTTTCTTAAAAAATCCAATTTCCAGGAATTGGATCTCTCTTAGGCAAACCCTCCGGATTCTCTTGAACGAGATTAGTGGACCGTTAGATTTTTATCCGACGGCTATAATTATTATAACTTTTAGAGGGTCCTCATTTGTAGTTTTGAATAAATATCTAATGGCCCACTAACAACGGTCAGGAAGATACCGAGGGGTTGCCTCAGAGAGGATCCAATTCCCAATTTCCAAATGGGAAAAACCAACCGATTACCGATTCGACGAAGAAAACAAAAGACAGACAAAGAATGAATGAACAATATATACAAGGATGAATTGTGAATATGATCATTCTCTTCAATTCATTTGATTTGGGTTCAAACCCACACTCATTTCTTAGTGTAAATTAGAGTAATAATATAGCTGGTTCTTGTGAAGATGATGACAAAAATAAAAATGATGGAATGATTATGTACCTGATGACCAAAGCAAATGCCGAGAACTTTTTTCTTGATGGAATCCAATTTCTGGAGGAGGGAGAGGAGCCTGCAGATCCAGGCATCAGTGCCGTGGGCATCCCTGCTGCTTCCGGATATCACAAACCCATCGTAGCTTTCAATCTCATCATCCTCCGGAAACTCACCGCACACCACCCGGTACAAGTCCCAAGCCTCCCCCTCCTCCGCCAGCATTCTCAGATACACCCCAAAATATCCCCCGTACGTCTTTTTCACAAACTCCGTGTCCTCTGCGCACAGAAGCACTGCGAATTTCTTCCCACCCATCTCAGGGAGAGGGAGGATTAATTGGATTTCTTAATGGGGTTTTAGAGAGAGATATTGCAATGCCTCTCCGCCTCTCCAAAAGACGAAATTTGAGAGAGAGAGAGAGAGAGAGATGGTCTGGTCTGGGTGTTGAAACTCCTTGGACTTACATGAGAGTTGGCCACATGCTTTTAAACTGCTGGGTTCTAGAAACGCTCACGTTTCTAAGCCAAATTTACGATTTTGACACCTAGTGCAGTTTTCCAAAAATACCCCTTGGCATTTGAATAAACGATATTATTTACACGAAGGAAGAATGGTGAGACTTAGTCTCACTATGAACTAGCAATAATGTAGTTCAAATTTGCTTTTGGAAAAAATCAAACTTAAAATCTTTTACTTATAAATGAATATGAATATCATTAGACTGTAATAATTAGTACTAAGTGGCTACCCCTTGCTATTTGGATCGTTTTGTTTTTTAATTTTTCGTGTTTAACTTTTTATGCATGCTGGCTACAGTGAACGTAAATGAATCTGCCTGGCTTAATGGCCTCCATTAGAAAGTTAGATGAACCTTCTCATATATAATTCCCACCTACGCAAACTTGCCTTTTTTGCTTGGAAGAGATCCTCACTAGATCTCTCCGGATCTCTCCCACCAAATCCACCAAGTCCACTTATTTGGGTTCTTGAAATTTGATCTAATGACTACAAATATAAAACCCCTTAAAAAGATAATAATTTTAGTCGGTGGATCAAATTTCAAGAGTCTAGATAAGTGGACTTGGTGGCTTTGGTAGGAGAGATCCAGAGATGATCTCTCCCCTTTTTTGCCCACTACGCACCATCACCAGGCCAAAGTTAAGGACTCAAAAGTTAAAACCCCACAAAAAAGGAAAGTGAAATCTGTTATTTGGATGGGGTGTGCTATCCACATACTCCATTTTACTTCTCACACACCCCTTGATAATTTATGTCCGTTGATCTTCTTCAATTCATCAAATCTGACGATCGAAAATTAAAAAAGTGTGTAACAAATAAAATAAGATGTGTGAATATCATATCCTTATTTGGATATGTTTATCATATTTAACGTATGTGATAAAAGGATTGCGTCTAATTAAAAAGGGTACTAAAAGGATTGCGTCTAATTAAAAAATTGTTTAAAGGGAAACAATATCTTTTGAGCTTATACTGGCGTGCTGCGTGGTACATGCAGATTATTGAGGAACGATAAGGATCCTGTTCCATGGATTATTATATATGAGAAGTAGCTACGGCTTCATCTTTTCTTTGTTTGCGTGATGGATATACACAGTGACGGCATAACCATGAATCTTATTTATATTAACTTCTTCCTTATCTTCTTTTCTTTTACTGCATGAATTAAGATTGCCCTTATCAAAAAACAAAAGAAAGTTTTTTGTTTCTCCATCTATCATCTTACATTTACTAAGTTCACGCATATTGAAAATCAACAATGTTGGGTTGTAAGAAACAGAGTATTTTCATGTAATGAAAATAGATCTAGGGCAAAATCTAGGTTATAAGTGTTATCATGGTTTCATGTAATGGAATTAGATGAAGGGCAAACGTAGGTTATAATTGTTATCATGGTCCTAAAAGATGCCAAGCAATAGTTCGACAGTGAGCAAGATCCTAGCACCTAGGCTTCTAGGCTAGTCCGGGGGCCTAAGCAGTTATTTTTTTTTAATTTAATTAAATTTGTTGTATAAAATGTTGAAATTTTAGAGTCAAAGGATCGAGGGTCTCACTCCAACATCACCGATACTGTTCCCAACTTGGTAATTACCACATGCCCAACTCGTCAGGTATGAGGTTTTATCACAAAAAACCTCGGTGTTAATTAGAGTAAGGTAATCCTATTTAAACTCTTATTCTTCTTTCCCTTTGGTCGATGTGGGACTCACTAAAACATATAAATAAATGTCAACTTTTGCTTAAAAATTACATAATCGTATTAGGATAAATAAATTATAACATAGAATGATATATAAATCATAAAGTACTAGAAGATGTTGAAAACATAATGAGTGTTTTTCTAAGTATATAACAAGTCTTTTACAATTAATTGAAGAACTAAAATGTAAAATGAAAGTTATTTATTTTCTATCTAAATGAGGGTCACTAAGCTACTTCCTTAGATTTAAAAAAAAAAGAGCAAAAAAAAAAAAGGTTTCAAAACCACCCAGCTTGCCTAGACCACCTAGGCGGGCAAGGTGGATGCCTAGGCGAGTTTAGGCTGGCACCTGGGCAGGTCTAGGCACCCTTTATTATTTTTCTTAAATGATAGGGATTAATCAGGGCGATGGTCAATCCCTTATATTGCATTATCAAAGAATGAGGTTATAAATGTGACGTTACTTCCAATTCAACATAAGGAAATAAACCAAAACTCTAATTGTTACCCGTTGTGGAACAAAAAATAATCCCAAAAATTCTAGAGGCGACACATGGATTTTTACTCAAGAAAGACAAGATTGCCCTCAATAAATGGGCAGGCTCCTCAGATACTCTTACGTGTAGCTCACACCCTTGAAGGTCCCATCAGCTGAATACGATTGCCCACAGCTCACCTGCCATTGGCAAGGAAAAGTCAAAGCATTAACGATAAGGATTAATTACCCAAATTCTATCTTTAATACATTCCCAATTGAAGAATGACTCCAAGCAAGTAAGTAATATCTATTTAAATCAATTAGGGATAATTACTCTATTATCTCATTATATTATTTCCTATTTAATATCTTGAGAATATTTCTCCATAAACATTGGCCAATAGGATGCCGCCATGAGTAGGGTAAAACCCTAACACTATGGCCGACCTTCTTCCCTATAAATACCCCATATTCTACCAAATTTCAGAAGCTTTTGCTACCCCTAAAAAGCCATAAACACTTTACTCTCTCAGGGAAACTAACTTAGGCATTGGAGATCCATTGGCCTAACCCCCTTACCTCGTGGGCGCATGAGGCTTAGGTCTTTGATCAAATGTGTTGATTGTTTTGCAGGTGCATTTTCGTTAAGACTGAAGACGGTGGAAATTTGCATCGACAAATTGGTGCTTTCATTGAGAGCTAATTAAAATACTCAAAGAAGCCTCTTGCATTTGTTTCTTGAATTCTCTGTTACGTTGAATTTCTCACACGTTGTATCAATTAATTTTTCCTAGAAAAGTTTCTTGATCAATCCTTGGAGAAAGGATATAATGGTAGGAAATTCAGAAACCACGACGAACGGAACCCTTTACGTAGAAGGATTTGGATCGAAGAGTGGAGACGAGGACATAGCCCCATGACGGCGATCCTCAAGGTTCAACGCGACGATAGGAGGAGACCCACCGCCGCCACCAGGACCTAGCAGCCATGGCCCAAATGCAAACAATGCTGCCCTTGCAGCGCCGCAACCCTCAAAACCTGGGCAGGAGGCCCAGGTCCACTCCCTAACCCACATGCAGGAGGCCTAGGTCCACGAAAAAGCAGGCCTAACCTAAGAGGCCCAGACCACTGCAGCTCAAGTCGCAAGTTAGGCAGCCTAAGTTGTAACAGCTGGAGCCCAGCCATCAGCCTAAGCCGTAACAGCCCAGGCCCAACTCGCTACTGAGGTAGCTCGAGCCCACTTAGCTGCCAATCGAGCCCAGGTTTGCGAAGAGCCAGCGTCGGCCCAGTGTGTAGCACATGCCCAAGGCTAGTTACCACATGTGCGAGCCCAACGCGTCTACACACACGGCCCAACCACCCAGCCTGGTTGGCTTGCCCCGCGACTTGGCCTGGATCCCATTCCAATCCGAGGCCACTCTGGCGATCCAGATTCAGACCACCAATCTCGCGATCGACTAAGGGTTATTTTCACCCCACATTTTTGCATGAATGCACGTTATGAGCTCAAGTTTTGTACCTACAACCCATTATACTTCCACCACATATGGAGACGCCCATTATCTAGACTTTTCCAATTTAAATGGCGAGTACTACCTGCCTCAGCAGGTTACCAATTTGATTAACGCCTTCTTGCAGCAGACCACCTTGGTCAACTAACTCCTCGAGCATATCGAGATGCAGCGCGCCCCAAACGAGGTGTCCCGAAGTAGGACAAGGGTGAAATAACGTGGCTCATTCTTGTGAAGTCCCGACAAACAGCTGCTCAGCCCGCCATGAACTATGTGTTCATGTAGTGTGCACTCTCGTTTGGGCCATTGGGAAAACGTCTTTTCCCGCTTAGATATGTAGAGAAGCGTTCATTCCAAACTCAGCTTACAAGTCAATATGTATTTAAGGTTGGGTCCAAACTCCAAGGAGCACTTAGGACATTCCAGGTTAAGTGTCCACACGAGGCTAGGCCCGCAAAAAGATCCTCCTACGAAGCACCGAAGTAGGCAGCCACATAACAAACAAAAGAGAGCACGGGAGCAAACCAGCTTAAGTTCCACTGGCAGCCTTCGCCAAGCGCAACGACGAGCAGCACAAAATGAACCTAGTACATCGCAACCTCAACACAGATGGGCAGGATATGCCGAAGAGTAACATGGACCAGCAGGTCAGCATCGATGGCAGTTGGAGGCTCTACTACCCCACCAGACACAAATCCATGAGGAAATACAAAGGCTCGTAGTAGAGGAGCTACACTGCCCTTCATAGAAACGTGGCCAACCTGAGTAGGTCACCATTTACAGACGAGATCGAGCAGACAGAGCCATTGTGGAAGTTCAGCCTGCCATATTTCACCTTGTTCAAATGAGATAAAGATCCGGATAGACACTTGATGCACTACTGAAGTGCCATGACTGCCGTGCATTTAGCAGCCATACCGCTCTTGGCAGCCAAAGTTTCCATCAGCTCATTCTTAGCCACCCCGGCCTGGACTGCCTGACCCTCAACTGTTCCACCAAAAGCAACCTCGAACGAGAAATCAAGTAGATCAATTGGAGAAATGGAGAAAGTTTCGAAGTCCTTATCAGAAAACTCATAATCCAATGACCTACCCTGAATGTCACACCCCGCCCCCGAAATATATGTTTTCAGGAGTTAATTATAGTAGGCCCAACTTACAATCATAGTTAATTTATTTCCATTAATCACATTCCTCTAAGTCAATAATTAGAATTCTTACAATCTATCCATATTTTCTTAAATGTCAAAACATATCTTTAAATTAACATTTGAATTCACTATCATTAGTCATTATTCTCCAAATAATTTCCTTCATCCCACGTAATCCATAACCATTAATCATTTACCAAAACATACAATTTCATTTCCTATTTAGAAGCATTTCCTTCTCTTAGGTCAAAATTCCATCTAAATGTTAATTCTCAATTATTTAATCTCATTTGTTGTATGGCTGCGTCTAACGTCTCGTTAGACTACCTACGTACCCTAAACAGGGATTAAGCCATTCGTAGTTCACATTTCCAAAATTCAAACCAAAATCGAATATATTCATTTAATCCAACATATACCACAATCATATTAATATTCAAACCAAAACAGCTAGGTCTCAAAAGCATTATTAGAATAACAAAATTTGCATAAAAACACAATGTCGGCTCCCTGACCGTGTGCCGTCGCACCCGCTGCCTCCAGTGGCAGCCGGTCGCCCCGGCTCGCCTGAAAATTCAACTATTTCTACAAATTTTAAAACAATTACAGAAATGAAGATCTCAAAGAGTAGAACAAATTTTATACCTGTAGCCAAGTCCAATTTGGCCTGGAAAGGCTCCAATTTGCCTCGAACCCACCGGAAACCCTATAAATGGGTGACTTCGATCCTTCATCTCAGGTGTTCCGCCACCCCTTTAGTTGTTTGGGCTTTGTTTCTGACATCTAGGGGAGGGTTTTAACGAAGGAAATTGTATGAAATTATTTCACAATTTATGGATTTTGGGCAAAGTCTCATGCGACACCCATTAGGATTTTTGTACCAAAATACCATCAAATTCCCTCAAAATTTTTATGGAACATGAAGAGAGAGGGCCAAGGTGATGATTGAGAGCGGTTTATAGGTCCAATTCATCGAAAAATTGGACAAAAACGGTGAGGAACCGTCGGCTTGTACAGTCGGGTCACACGGGTCAAACTCCCGATCCCCCGTGTCTCTTTCTCTCCTTTCTCCTCCCAGTTCCCTCTCCCCATTGGTCCCTCCTGCTCAATTCCTTTCGCTTTTTCCTCCTTTCTCTTCTTTTCTTTTAATCACAACCATCCATCACTTACCATTGATAAAGGTAGTCAGAACATGCAACTTAAGAAAGGAGTCAAACTCCCATTCTCCACTAACCTCCAAGGTGTTTCTCGTCCACTCATAATCACCTTTGTAGGAAGCATCAAGCAGTCGATGGCAAGACCTTAGCTGCCCCACGCCTTCCTTATGGCTGATTTCGAAGAAGTACCAGAACTCATTTATGGTCAAGCCAAGATCAAAGAACTTGCTCAAGTTCAAGAACCCTACCATCGCACGAACTGCATTCGGGAGCACTAAGTAGACCCACATTTCATAGAGCAGATCACCTCTTGGAAAAGACATGGCATGGGAAAAGTAAATCCCAACACGAAGTAATACAAATGGAATTTGACAGCCCTCTTCCCAGCAGTGGCACCTTTGTTGCACGGTTTATGGCCGCTATCATCCTTCACCCACTTGACGCGAACCCCTGATGGAATCGCATGTTTGTACATCTCAAGAAAATCCCGAAACAGCTCATCAGAATTGATCTTTGACATGTACGGCCGTGAAGTAGCCCACCTTATCGGAAGAACCACCTTGATGGTACAAAGGTGGAAGATATTTGTCATTTTTGCGATCGGAGGAAGATATCTCAAAATCTCTGCAAAAAGTATGAAGGAAAATATTTAGAAGGCGGCTCGCGAAATATATATATATGAAGGACCGTGAGCACAGCGCCCCAGCGCTAGGCCCCACGGCCCAACCCTCTCACTCGAAGCACAGCCCAATACGGGGGGAGTCCGCGCATCCTTTCCTCATCTTCTTCGTGCACTTACCACCCCAAGAAAATAGGCCCAGGCCTCTCAGCCTAGCCACCAAGACCCAAGAGCTGACCCATGCTAATTTCTCCCACTCTCTCACCCTCTGCCTGCACGGGCTCATGCCCAGCAGCCTCTAAAGCCTGGCCCAAGTCGGCCTCTCCGTGCTTTAGCGCCCAGCCACTTCGGCCCGAGCTAAGCCGATCATCTGGCCCACGCCAGCTGGTTTTCCTGCCACACCACCATGTGCACCAGCCTCGTGGCTCCCTTGCCATGAGTCTCACACACCCTTGGTCCCTTCCAAACCAATTTTTCAAGTCCCAAGACTCCTAAAAAATTCAAGAAGAAGAAAATTCAAATTTTTCTTACCTTGGTGTGGCACAAAGAAGAACAACAACAACGAGAGACGACTTTTTGCAAGGGCAAGAGAATAAGAAAGCTAGGGGAGGGGGAAGAAAAATTTCCTCTGGCTTCTCTCTTCCTTGTTAGAATGATGATTCTTCTCCAAATTTATTTAATCCCCTGCTTAAGGCATAATTAAATAGGTACTGGGGACAATTAGTTTCCTTTTCCTAGAAGGAGTTTATCTCCAAATCAAAAAAGGAGACTAAGTTCAAATTGGGAAACAACTCTACAAGCCCATGCGATTTAGGATTTCTACACCTACTGCCATTTTCCTATGTGCAGCCCAGCATGTGTGGGGGCCTTTGTGGAACAAAAAATAATCCAAAAAATTCTAGAGGCGACACGTGGACTTTTGCTCAAGAAAGATAAGATTGCCCTCAATAAATGGGCAGGCTCCTCAGATACTCCCACGCGCAGCTCATACTCTGAAAGTCCCATCTGCTGAATACGACTGCCCACAGCTCACCTGCCCTTGGTAAGGAAAAGTCAAAGCATTAAAGATAAGGATTAATTACCCAAATCCTATCTTTAATACATTCCCAATTGAAGAATGACTCCAATCAAGTAAGTAATCGTTATTTAAATACTATCTTGAGAATATTTCTCCATAAATATTGACCAATAGGATGCCATCATGGTTGAGCATTTTGAGCCACTGCCCTCCTTAATTCAGCCAACTCATCCCTTAGTTGTTGAGTAGCATTATTATTATTCTGGAAGAGAAAGGCAGGCTTGTTCTTCGGGCTTCGGTCATTGCCTGTGAATGCTTCTTTCTTTGATTCAGGCTTTCTCCAGTTGGCTCTTCCTCCCTTATGAGCCAACGGGGGTGGCCTATAAGGAGAGGTTTATCCGAAGCTGCTGAGCTTTCTTTTTGGCTGGACTCTCCTGTTATTATGGGCATCCTATACTTTGTCCTTTCTTGTTCGCTTTGCTTCCTATTATTAAATGACAATAATGGGAAGCTAGGAAATTCTTTCTCCATGACTTGTTCTATCACGGGCTGACTTCCTTCAAGAACTACTTTCTTCTTTCCCCTATCATTTTCTTATTCTAACAGTGGAAATAGGGGAATAATTGGTTCACTTCTGATGGTAACCTGGCTCATCCCACTTCCCTAAGCATTTTTTGGAGTAGAAAACTCCAAATCTAACCTTCTTTGTAAATTCCCTGTTAAGGTACACAGTTTACTGACTTCCCCCTTGGTTTCCAAAGAGATTTTTTCCATACTTCTTAATACTTGTATCATAGTAGCCTGTAATTCCTCATTAGTTCCTCTCCCTTCCGACTTTCCGGATAAAGATGGGCTTTCCGGGACCACCTTTCCTGATGGGGAAGAAGGATTTCCTGATTGATTTGTCATTTGTAGCAAAGGTTGAGAAGACCCGTCCTTCGTATTCTTTCTGCAAAGTTTATGGCTTTTCTTCTTGGACATGCAAGATCAACACAAATGAGGTCCCACTGGGCGTGCCAAAACTATGTTCGTGGCAGGAGTTTCCGTCGGGGATATCTCCTAGCCGACGAGCACACAGCTCCCCGAGAGGTTGGCACCGGTTGATGCTTTCTGTCGGGGCTTCTGCTTTACTGATGGGCTTGTCGGGCAAGGCTGAAAGAGAAGGACAGAGTTAACTTTGAAAGGTGCCTTTGTGGGGCCTTAGGTGTAGGCCTTGAGGCTCACAATCAAGATTAACTTTTAAGTGCTCAGGCGTGCCACTACCATATTTAGCATGACAGATGTAAAATGAATGTTGAGTTTAGTTGCACATATACTCGAGAGGCCATGTTAGTTATAACATGCACCTTTGTAAGGCCTTAGGTGTAGGCCTTGAGGCTTCCGATCACGAACTAACCTAGTACTCGAATATACGATGTTTATTTTATTGTCTGCAGAAGTGTTATAACCATTATACTTCTGATTATCCGAGCCCGCAAAGCAGAATGAACCCAAATAGGTGCCTTTGTAGGGCCTTAGATATAGGCCTTGAGGCTTCCCATCAGAATTCCTTCTATACTCAAACGTTATACTATAATCATAATATAATAGAAATAAAACTAAGAAATAGATCGATTACTTGCGCCCTAAGTAACTTCGGACTTCTTGTTATTAAAGCTTGTCGTGGATGGGTTAAGTCCACATAAGGTTTTTTTTTATGCCTTGAGGCCAAGGACTTTTAAATGATCAATCTTACATGCCCGAGAGCTTAGAACTTAGATCTGGTTTGAACTATGAAGACATATTCAAATCGGATTCAAGAGCTGAGAGAGTCTTTTAATAGCCATCTTACTAGAAATAACTTGAATACAACTTGAAGTATACAACATATTGCTAGGCTAATGAATGAAAAGACAAAAATAAAGAGGGTCGGGCAAGGCTGATCGTCTTGCAACTTCTTATCTTTGTGGTTTATTAAGGGGTTTGAGAGCTTTTAGAAAAGGGGTGTAAGGAGATGAGTTTACAGAAAGAAATCGATACTACAGCAAGCTTAGGACAAGGTAGCAGAGCTATAACAAAGGCTTTTGGTAAGGGTTTATCCCGAAAGGGATGAAGGCTTGGGCTGACTACAGCTTCGTTAGAAGGCAAATCTGGCTTTGAGCAGAGTTTGTGCTTGTATTTGTTTGTTTGATTGAGTGTCTCCAACTCTGATTTCTCTTTCTTCTTTTATAGACACTTTGGCTTGGCCTCCTGTAGCAGTAATCTTGCCCGAATGCAGTTTGAAGGATAGTAACTCATCAGCTATTTACTTGTACTGCCACTGTAAAGTACTTTTGGGCTGATTAGCTGGCTGGTTTATACCACTTGGTCTTTGGGTAGGTGAGCAAGTGGTGTAAATGATCTGCACCTGGTCGGGAAAAGCCTTTTTTGCCTTCTGGGCTTGGGCTGGACTTCGGGCCTTTCTCCTCTTTTTGGGCCAACTTCCTTTTGAGCCCAAAGTTTAAGTTTTAATCCAAACAGTGCCCCATTCAATTGATATTCAGACTGGAATTCCAAGCGCTAATATTGATTGAATAGCTCTCCATTAAAGCCGACGTTTCTCTCTTGGGATTTGCACGCCTTTTAAAGATAATCATCACTTTCCTGCGATCACTTCACTAACCCACGAATCCTCTGTATTTTTAGCATGAAATCCCCTCTGTAATTGAAAATTTCTTAACCTCTCAAACATTTTGCTTCTCTAAATCTTTCAGATTCTCTATTACTCTTTGCCCGATATCTTTTACCCTTGTCGTCTTCTTTGCCATTCTCCTTCCAAACTTCATCAAATGGCTTCAGGATCCAGCCAAACCCAACTATCCTATGAATCCGGTGAAGGAATCGCCACTTTACGCCGTTTACTCAACGGACTGCATCGCCCTCGAGCAGGTTTGCATTCTGAGCTTTTCTTTGAAGTGCACGGGGTACAATCGTTGGGTCCCGCATGGATTTCTAAGGTCCCTTTCGTGATAGAGAATAATATGCCTAAGGGTAACTGGTTTTCCCCAAATCCCTTCTTGGCTAAGTCAGGCATTTCTTCATCTAAGTGGTCGTCATATCGTCGAGGCTTTCCTTTGATGAACAATCCGGCTTGGGCTCAGTGGATCGATGAACTAGAGCCAACTTTTAAGAAAAAATGGATGAATAATGGTATTTATGAATTGATAATGCTCTAAAAAACTACCATTATTCCCAAGCCCGAACTGCTTGCTTCTTATCTTCTTTTCTGGAATTCGGGCACAAACACTTTTGACTTCGTATGGGTCCCATGTCTCCGACTATTCTTGATATGGCCCAAGTATGCGGGCTAAGGCCATCGGGCAGGATAGTGGATGTTACTCAAGACTGGGCTCTTCCCTCAATTGCTGAAAGCTCAGGGTCATCTGCCTCTTTCCTTTCCCTGGAATATAATTCTGCAACCTTTATGAGTTACGGGACCTCCTTCAAGGGCTTCATCCCTTTCGTAAAGGAAAATTTTAGAGCAGGGTCTTCTCATGTTGATAAAGATCAAGAGCACATGTATTTCCTCCTATACTGGCTCAACAAACATGTCTTCCCCAATAAGTCTAAAGGAGTGAAGGTTGAATGGATCCCCTTGGTGGAAGCTCTTCATAACTTTGATGATGTAGCAACAGGTCAATTCCTTCTTTCTCATCTTTACCATCTTCTTTTCGAAATGACTCAAAGCGAGCCATTTGAGACTAACCTAAATGGACCCATATGGATGATACAAACATGGCTTCAATGGTACTTTCCAGAGTTTCGGGCTGCGAGCTTAGAGTTCCCAGAAGGTGTGGCTCCTGCTCGAATCCTAGCTGAAGTCGCTCCTACCGATCACTCCACTTTCACCTGCTTTTATTTCTTCAAGGTTTGTAGGACTCGATCAGACCTGGAATGGGGTGTGCCAGTCTTGAGGAGATATCCTTGGTTCTTTGATCAGGTTTTTCAAGATGCTCCTGGGGAAGATGCCACCCCCTTTTGCAGGGAAAAATTCATTAGTTGCATTCAATGGAGATACATGGCCTGGGGAGTTCGGGGTAATCGATATGATCGACGGTTGAAGGTGTATCACCCTAACTTTTGCAGCAGGCAGTTAGGCTTTAGGCAAGCCATTCCCATCCCGTTCTTCGACTCTATTCATTGTGGCACTTCCTTTCGTTTATCATCTCCTTCTGAGGCAATCTTTAAAGCTGCCCGACGCAGTCTTGAAGTCATGAGTCAGGCTGCCCAAAAGTCCATTCTCAATTTTGAATGCACTTCACTCTTTTCTTCTTGGTGGGAAGAAAAATAGACTTGAGAGAGACTCATGATCGCCTTTTCAGTCAACTTTCTCTCAAATCATACCCTAGTTCGGGCGAACTTGAAAATTGGAATGAGATGATCCAGGAGAAGAATCGGTTACTTCTGATAGGTATTTCTTCTTCTTATCTTGATTTTGTATCCCTTTTTCTGAGTTCTTTAGCTTTTACCTTGCTTAATCCTGCAGCCCAAGTGGATGTTGAATCGATACCTATTGATTCCGAGGATGACTCAGCTGACGCAGCAGTTCTTCATGGAGCTGCGGTAGAGGCTGAGAGATGAGAAGCTGGGGAAGGTGAGGATGTTTCCGAAGATTCAGGGGCTGAAGAAGAAGCGCCTAAAGTCATCACCCAAGTGTCTAAGCGAAGGAAAACAGTTGTGATGGAGACCTCAGATTCTGATCCAGCATCCCCACCTAAGACTAAACGACCAATTCCTACTGGAAAGAGTAAGAGAACAAGAATCGTCTAACCTCACCAGTCTTCAGCCTCATCTGCTCCAGTTTCTGAGGCAGGCAGAAAGAAGCAAAAATCTTCAAGTAAGTCTTGTTCTTCTTTATCAGATTGCCACCCTTCTTCTTTATCTAATTGCCCTTGTTCCCCTTGAAAACAGGACCTCAAGCATCTAAGAAACCAACCATTGCTTCTAAGGAGGAACCATTAGGAGCTGGAATGCACAAAAAGGCTGAAGAATTGCGAAATATCACCCTCAAAGAACTTGAGGTATAGTTTATGTTTATGTCTGCATAGTCTTTCCTACTTTCCCAAAACCCTGAGCATGATTACTTGAGTCAGGCTGCAAGAGAGGAAAAGCTCCGTCCGCCCGAGGTCTCTTCACCACTTGCCCGAGAAACAAGCCTTTCTCCTCCCCGGGTTAATCCTTTAAAGGTACATTCCCTTCATTTTTTGAACCTTAGGTAACTTTATAATCTCCGGCGCTAATGCCTGAACCTTTCTTTTCTTCTGACTTCATCCAGGTCGGGGTATCTGCCCCCTTGCCTAGTCAAGGTTCTCCTTTGATTTCTCCTTCTGTCTTGGAGGCAGCTTCATCCTCTCAGTTTGATCCATCCATAGGAGTCATGTTGCACTTTGTGGACGAGGACAGTAATTTGGTGAGTAACTATCCGTACATTGATTTCCTGTGCATTGTTTCGATCGATATCAACTTCTATTTACCTCTTTTTTAGCTTTCTTCACCACATAAAATACAACATTCGTCAGCGGCAACATGTGACGAAGCCATAGTCCCTGAGATTCCTGTAGCTTCAGAGGCAACTACTTTGTAGGTGTTTGCTTGCCCGAGCGTTACCCTCGATGATCCTCCTTCATCTCCTCAGGGTTGAACTCAGGTATGGAGGTATTTTCTTCCTGTTTTCCTCTTACCATTTATTTACTAACAATTGCTGCTATCCCTAGATACTTCTAGGGCATTGACGAAGGTTCAAGCGCACATTTTTCTTCCCCTGTCAGTGGTAGAGGGTTTTCTCCTCAACCAGGAATTGGTACTCTTCCCTGTGAAGCCCAGGGCTTAGTTAGGTATATTTCTTCTTCCCAAAACTTCCCTTTGCTTCGAACTATATTTTTGTCTTAATCTCGTCTTCTTTGGTCTTTGTAGCAAGTTCTGGAAGAAGCTTATCCTCCTCGCTTGGTTCGTAAGTCAAAGCTCCCCCGGCCTCATTTAACTATTGGAAGTGCCGGGATTTCCCATCCTGGAATTGAGAAGGCCGGGGGGACAGAAACTGCTCCATCAGTAGGTACTACTTCATTAGAGGAAACTAAAGTGCAAAACCCTCATCCTGCTTCTCCATTTTCAAAAACTGCTAAGTTGCCCAAACTTTTTGAAGAATTCGGGCAGCTTGAGACATGGCTGAAATCGTCGAAGCATTCTTCACCTTCCGGCTTTCCAGAACAGCAACGAGTTTTCCAAGAATGGGCAAGGAAGGACTTTTTAGCTTCATTTAGCCTTAAGGCTCTTTGTGACCTGGAAAAGGTTACGAGTGAGCTTTTCAAAGCCTGTCAACTGTAAAAAACCCAGCATGATTCCTTTCTTTCTTTCTTTGAGAATTTGAGGGCTCTCCGGGATCAACATAAGAGAGCTAAAAGATAAGCCAATCGTGTAAGATGTTTCCAGGAGAAGGAATCAAGTACTTCTGCTTAGGTAGAAAGGTTGATAAATGACGGTTCACTGACAAAAGAAAGGATCAGAGTGGTGACTTCTGAAATCCAGAGGCTAGAGGAACAACTGGTTGTTCTCAAAGCTGAGCAAGCAACTCTTTTTGACACCCTCGAAAATCAAATCGAAGAAGTGAAGAAGTCAAACTTGGATTTAGAGCATTCTAGGTCTCAACTTGCAAATAGCCACACTGTTTTGGCCGAACCTAATAGGATTTTTGCAATCTTGCAGACATATCATTCTCGAATAATCACCCTGCGTGAAGATGTAAAATTATTAGACTAGGATTACTTGTAACCCCTCTTGAATGAACATGTATTTTGTCTTTTGTTTACTTTGCTTCTGGCTCTTGTCTGAACTTATTTCAGGCAACTCTTTGCCCCCTTATTTATTTTCTTCTTTCTTCTGCTTCATTCATCAATACCAATTTTTGGACATGATCATGATCCCTTGGTCCCCCTTATGGCCCTTTTATTTGAGCGAGGGTGTAGTGACAACCTGGGATCCATTTTTCTCCTCTGTCGTAACAACTGATGACACTGGCTTCTCCACCCAACTTAGATTGATCACGTTGATAGAGGCTTCCCGGAAAGGATTGGTATCAACCATCATACTAGCTTGGGGCTTGTCAAGTAACAGCTTTCCCTTCACTATAAGGTCTTGTATCCAATCTCTGAACTGGACACAATTTGTTATAGAATGGTTGAAGGTATAATGTAACTTACAATACTTCTTTCCCCTCAGCTCTTCTGGCTTGGGCATCTTTTTAGTACTGTCGGGCACAATTACTCTTGCCCATACCAGCTCTTCATAAATCTCAGGTGCTTTGGCCAGATCGAACGAATAGCTCTGGTACTTGGGAGGTTTCATAGGAACGAAGCCTCCATCATTCATCACAATTTTTTCGTCCTTGATAGGTTAAACTAATCTTTTCACCATCAATGGTTTGAAAGGTATAGTCATCTCAGCAGCACACACCTCAACTTCCTCTCTGTCATGGCCATCTTCATGTTCTGGCCCGACCTCTCCTACCTCCACACGATGAATTGCAGCTTTGTTTTTGTAAAAGGGAAGAGTTTTGGAAGTATGCTTCACCTGCTGTTCTTCTAGCAATAGCCTCTCATATTTTATGGCAGCAATTACCAATTCCTGTAGCTCGTTAAATTGTGTATCATAAAATCTTTTCCTCAAAGGTAATCTCAGAGCCATTTGAGCAATTGATATGAGCTGAGCTTGGTTAACAGGGAATTGGCATCTCATCCTTGTCTTTCTGAACCTCATCATGAAGTCCTCTGTGGACTCATGTTCATATTGCTTGACTTCAACCAGATCATTAATAATCATTTCTGGTTCTATTCTGTAAAATTGTTTAAGGAAGGCCATCTCCATCTGCCCCCAGTTGGCAATAGAGTTAGGGGGTAGTAGAGAATACCATTGAGATGCTAGCCCCGCCAATGAATTGCCAAACAACCTTAACTTGTAGTTTGGGTTATCTTCATATGCCACACAATGATTGGAGAATTTGAAAATGTGGTCTCTGGAGGACACACTACTATCTTCACCTGTGAACATTGGGAATGCGGGCATCTTGAAGTTGAGAGAAAATGGATTTTGCTCATCAATGTATTCAGGATAAGGCTTTTGATAGATAACCCTGAACACTGGGCGCGCACGTGGTTGAGCATTTTGAGCCACTGCCCTCCTTAATTCAGCCAACTTATTCCTCAGTTGTTGAGTAACATTTTATTATTCTGGAAGAGAAGGGCAGACTCGTTCTTCGGGCTTTGATCATTACCTGTGAATGCTTCTTTCTTTGATTCAGGCTTTCTCCAGTTGGCTCCTCCTCCTTTATGAGCCAACGGGGGTGGCCTATAAGGAAAAGGTTTATCCGAAGCTGCAGAGCTTTCTTTTTGGCTGGACTCTCCTGTTATTGTGGGCATCCCATACTTTGTCCTTTCTTGCTCGCTTTGCTTCCTATTATTAAATGATAATAATGGGAAGCTAGGAAATTCTTTCTCCAGGACTGGTTCTATCACGGGCTGACTTCATTCAAGAACTACTTTCTTCTTTCCTCTATCATTTTCTTCTTCTAACAGTGGAACTAGGGGAATAATTGATTCACTTCTGATGGTAACCTGGCTCATCCCACTTCCCTGAGCATTTTTTGGAGTGGAAAACTCCAGATCTAACCTTCTTTGTAGATTCCCTGTTAAGGTACACAGTTTACTGACTTCCCCCTTGGTTTCTAAAGAGATTTTTTCCATACTTCTTAATACTTGTATCATAGTAGCCTGTAATTCCTCATTAGTTCCTCTCCCTTCCGACTTTCCGGATGAAGATGGGCTTTCCGGGACCACCTTTCCTGATGAGGAAGAATGATTTCCTGATTGATTTGTCATTTGTAGCAAAGGTTGAGAAGACCCGTCCTTCGTATTCTTTCTGCAAAGTTTATGGCTTTTCTTCTTGGACATGCAAGATCAACACAAATGAGGTCCCACTGGGCGTGCCAAAACTATGTTCGTGGCAGGAGTTTCCGTCGCGGATATCTCCTAGCCGACGAGCACACAGCTCCCCGAGAGGTTGGCGCCGATTGATGCTTTCTGTCGGGCTTCTGCTTTACTGATGGGCTTGTCGGGCAAAGCTTGTCGGGCAAGACTTGTCGGGCAAGGCTGAAAGAGAAGGACATAGTTAACTTTGAAATGTGCCTTTGTGGGGCCTTAGTGGTAGGCCTTGAGGGTCACAATCAAGATTAACTTTTAAGTGCTCAGGCGTGCCACTGCCATCTTTAGCATGGCAGATGTAAAATGAATGTTGAGTTTAGTTGCACATATATTCGAGAGGCCATGTTAGTTATAACAGGTGCCTTTGTGGGGCCTTAGGTGTAGGCCTTGAGGCTTCCGATCACGAACTAACCCAGTACTTGAATATACGATGTTTGTTTTATTGTCTGCAGAAGTGTTATAACCATTATACTTCTGATTATCTGAGCCCGCAAAGCAGAATGAACCCAAATAGGTGCATTTGTAGGGCCTTAGATATAGGCCTTGAGGCTTCCTATCAGAATTCCTTCTATACTCAAACGTTTTACTATAATCATAATATAATAGAAATAAAACTAAGAAATAGATCGATTACTTGTGCCCCAAGTAACTTCGGACTTCTTGTTATCAAAGCTTGTCGTGGATGGGTTAAGTCCACATAAGGTTCTTTTTTATGCCTTGAGGCCAAGGACTTTTAAATGATCAATCTTACATGCCCAAGAACTTAGAACTTAGATCTGGTTTGAACTATGAAGACATATTCAAATCGGATTAAAGAGTTGAGAGAGACTTTTAATAGCCATCTTACTAGAATAACTTGAATACAACTTGAAGTATACAACATATTGCTAGGCTAATGAATGAAAAGACAAAAACAAAGAGGGTTGGGCAAGGTTGAACCTTGTCAGGCAAGACTGATCGTCTTGCAACTTCCTATCTTTGTGGTTTATCAAGGGGTTTGAGAGCTTTTAGAAATGGGGGTAGGGAGATGAGTTTACAGAAAGAAATCGATACTACAACAAGCTTAGGACAAGGTAGCAGAGCTATTACAAAGGCTTTTGGTAAGGGTTTATCCTGAAAATGATGAAGGCTTGGGCTGACTACAGCTTCGTTAGAAAGCAAATCTGGCTTTGAGCAGAGTTTGTGCTTGTATTTGTTTGTTTGATTGAGTGTCTCCAACTTTGATTTCTCTTTCTTCTTTTATAGACGCTTTGGCTTGGCCTCCTGTAGCAGTAATCTTGCCCGAATGCAGTTTGAAGGATAGTGACTCATCAGCTATTTACTTGTACTGCCACTGTAAAGTACTTTTGGGCTGATTAGCTGGCTGGTCTATACCACTTGGTCTTTGGGTAGGTGAGCAAGTGGTGCAAATGATCTGCACCTAGTCGGGAAAAGCCTTTTCTGCCTTCTGGGCTTGGGCTGGACTTTGGGCTTCTCTCCTCTTTTTGGGCCAACTCCCTTTTGAGCCCAAAGTTTAAGTGTTAATCCAAACATAGGTCTTTGACCAAATATGTTGATTGTTGTAGGTGCATTTTCGTCAAGACTGAAAACGGTGGAAATTTGCATCGACACCTGTCTTCTTTCTTTCTCGCCACTTGCGTCATTTTCTTTTTACTTCGCTTTCATTCCTCAGCCTAACAACCAATATACTTTCGTCAATATCCTCACTATATAAACTTAAGCAAAGTAAATATAAATCGTTAAAGAAAATCATGGTTCTCTAGAACTGCCGGCACGGGCGAACCATGGAATACCAAAAGGACTTTCGTTGTTTGGATTTGACATGGTAAGGAGAGATACTTGTTAGGGAAAGTAACTTGTAGTCTGCTCTCGATTGAAACACTAATTACTTGAGCATAAACTGTATCACATGTCATGTACGGGTGAGATTGGACCTTTATAACATTTAAAGACCTCGAAAAGCATATAGGAGGCACCGATGTGATGCCGGCGAAGGATTCCTCAACAGTCGAGTCAGTATATAGATAGAACTTCTCGACGCGGTAGGCTTAGAGCAGGGATTGTTCATACATTGCGTGGTGAATGCGAACTTAGATACAATTCGAGGATTGCAGCCCAAGTAACCCGCCTCATATAGGACTTTATCATACTTAAACCACACTCAAACCGTATCTGGACTCTCTAAACTTGGGAAGTCTGACACATTCAGCACAGACCTTCCAATGTCTTCATTTGGGGCGGATTTGGGTTTCCTTCATCTTAGTCACTTCTAAATTGCCGAACCACTTATGTCACACGACATCTTAAAAATTATGGTTCTGAAATAATCGTTTCACATTTTTATCACATAATGTCACAATTTTTACGTAATGACATGCCACATCATGAGATTACAATGTGGTATGGCCATGATCTTGCAAAATGTCCAAAAAAGGAGAGAAAGAAAACAATGTTTCTTTACTTTTTTCTTAGATCCTTAACTTGCACGATTTGTTTGCCAAATTATTGGAACCATAAATAGATGAAGGTGATATAAAGCACTCACTCATTCAAAAAGCACCTAGTCATGTTTCCTTGGTCTATATAATTAGCTACCCATGCTTTTATAACCTAGCTTTGATCGGGGGAATCCCTTTGTCGATATGCGCTTTGTCTGTTGGGTTAATCGAATATTACCAACAAAACTTTTGATCACAACGATTACCACTTTCCAATTTTCGTGCACGATCTCATTCAAATTATGTCAGTGGTAGCTGATGAATCCACCAATTCGTAATGTCATACTGATGACGGAACAATAGCTGCAATTCTTCTGTCATCTCTATTGTTAATTTGATCCTTTCGAAGGACGGATTCAATCAAATTCGAATTCATATTTTAGTTATTTTAAAATTATTTTCTTTGTTAAAAAAAAAAATCATTTCCAAATGAGTCCTTAATCAAAATCGAATGGATACTCTGGTAACAAAAATTTGTGGACGAATTTGTACCTACAAAACGATTAAACTCCTTTGATCAAAGATCAAAGCCACGCGCCCATGGAGGGAGGGGCGAGGGGTTGGCCAATGGATCTCGATGCCTAAGTCAATTTTTCTATAAAAAAGAAAAAGAAAAAAGAAGAAGATACTTTAGGGTTTAATTGCGTAGCAAAAGCTTACCAGAATTTGGTGGAGAATGTGGTATTTATAGAAAGATATCGGGCCATATGTGTGAGGATTGCCATTCTATGTGTAATATCTTATAATTATTTTGTAGAATCTTTGATTGAATTTGATTGTGATTCTTTGTTTGATTGGGTTGGTCTTCAGTAAGAAGAGCTTTATAGATATTCCCAATCACGAAATTATAACCTTTATTATTTGTAGACTAAATGGTAAAATTAGGACAAGAGAACTTGAATAGAAAGAAGTAAAAGGATTAGAAAAGATACTTAATTACCAAACGAAAAATGTAGATCGATCGATTGCGTCAATCTGTCTGCTGCACCATTTGCTTCTCTTCTAGCATGCATGCATTAGTTCATGTTTCATCTAATTTTCTTGGAAATCCAGTATGCGCTTTTGGTGAAGGATGAATTTTGATATAGCTAGACAGAGAAAAGAGAGAAGTTGTAATTGAACGATTGTGGTTGAGGGGGCAGTGGTGGGGAAGTTGTAATAATTATCCATAATTTTGTTCCTTTTTGTCAATGGATAGATTTTATTAAATTCTAATCGATACGTTTACATCATCCGTCCGAATATTGAAAAGAAAATTAGGTCCTACACAATCCCACCTATGGTCACCACCAACCTTGGAGACATAAGCTGCTACTTAATTTAACTTTGTATTGAAATTAAGTTATGAACATAAGGGCAAATTTGTCTTTCCATGCATTTCGGTTGATAAAGGCTCTTCTCCTAATAAATTGTGTAGATGCGATTATCTGAGTTGATTCTGAATGATCATAAAGAGAAAAAAACTAAACGTTTAGATCGTTTAGTTTTATACTCTCTTCGTTTGGGGTTTAACTTTGTGTTTGCAACTTATAGAACGATAACAAAATCTTCTGTTTTTCTATTTTCGTTTATGCAAAATTCAAAGATGGACTAGATTTTTACATCGTTTAAGGTTTACTTTTAGTTTTGAATGATGTTGACGTTCAATTTTAATTCAATGATGGACTAGAATTTTCATCGATTAGGGTTTTTGCAAAACTCAATCTCTACATCGTTTAAACATACTCTAATCTTTGGAGTAAAACTCAAAATTTAGGTTCTAAACTTAGCCCATCTTGCTCCAGCCCAATGACCTAAAAATAGACTAAAAGTGCAAAAGCGAGTATAAACAGAAATAAAAAATATATTAGGAGTCCTATTATATATTATTTGTATCATACTTGACCAATCCCGAAACTACTGAGTACCGGTCAACGTTATATCGTCAAGGATCCACAAGAGTTTCCCTCCAACCAGAAGACCAATCACAGCGCGACACGTGTCGACATCAGAAGCCAATCATAACGCGACACGTGTCAACATCAGAAGCCAGTCACAACACGACACGTGTCAACATCAGAAGCTAATCACAACACGACACGTGTCAACATCAGAAGCCAATCACAACACGACACGTGTCAACATCAGAAGCCAATCACAACACGACACGTGTCAATGTCAGAACAAAGCTAGAAGCTCTCTTCTATAAAAGGAGATCATTCTCTCACAATATTGCCTAATGTCATTTGTACTAAATCATTTACTAGTACTCACTAAAGGAGAGCTTGAACCTATGTACTTGTGTAAACCCTTCACAATTAATGAGAACTCATCTACTCCGTGGACGTAGCCAATCTGGGTGAACCACGTACATCTTATGTTTGCTTCCCTGTCATTATCCATTTACATACTTATCCACACTAGTGACTGGAGCAATCTAGCGAAGGTCACAAACTTGACACTTTCTTTGTACCAAAGTCCTCACTGATTTTGTGCATCAACATATATATTTTGGGTAAATTACATAGTAATTCTTCAGGTTTAAGGTCTATTACAACCCCATACAACATCTTTAAAACATTTCACTTTCATACCTCACGTAATTTTTTATTTCAAAATAATACATTCGTTACATTTTCCATCCATTGATCCTTTGAGCGCTGACGTGGCTGCCAAATGTGTGCCACGTGGCAATTTTTTTTTATTTTTTAAAAAAAACCTGAATCTTCCAATAAATTAAAAAAAAAATTAGAAAATGTAGAACCCACCTTCGCAACCTCACCCCACCCCTCTTCTCCCAACCACCTCCCTCTCCTCCACTCTCTTCACCTCCCCTCCCATCCAAAAAATCACCCCATCCCACCCTACCCCCACCTTCCCCGAGCCCTTTCTCCTCTTCACCCCCACCCCCTTTCCCCCCGCACCCGCACCCACCCTCCACACCCATCCTCTTCCCTCCTCTACACACCTCACTCCTTAAATCCTCTTCCCCCCACACCCGCACCCACCCTCCGTACCCATCCTCTTCCCTCCTCTAGACATCCCACTCCTTAAATCCACACCTATTCCTCCCGGCGTAGACAGGATATGAGTTTTTTTTTCTTTTTCTTTTTCTAGGTTGCAGAGGAAAGAAGATGAAGATGGGGAAAAAGATATGAAGAAGAGGATGAGGAGGATGGTGGAAGACGAACTGAAATGCTCTTTTTTTTTGTCCTTAGGTTGCAGGGGGAAGAAGATGAAGATGAGGGAGAAGAGAGGTGGAGGAGGGGGGAGGGAGGTGCGTCTGCGTGGGTTGTGGGGGAATAAGGTTTCTGGGTTTGGGGGTTGCGGGGAGGTGTGTTTCAGGTTTAGGGAGGTGAAGAGAGTGGAGGAGAGGGAGGTGGTTGGGAGGGAGAAGACGGGTGGGGAGAGGTTGCGGGGGTGGGTTTTGAGTTTTCAAAGTTTTTTTTTAATTTATTTAGAAGATTTAGGTTTAAAAAAAATTAAATTTTTTTTTGCCACATGGCACATATTTGGCAGCTACATGGCACAAATGTGGCAGTCATATCAACACTTAATGGATCAATGGATGAAAAATGTAACGGATGTATTATTTTGAAATAAAATAGTACGTGAGATACAAAAGTGAAATGTTTTAAAGATGTTGTATGAGATTGTAATAGACCTCAAACATGAGGGATTACTATGTAATTTACTCAAATTTTTTTTACAAATAATAACGTTAATGAGTTAAATTGTTAATTGTTAGGAGGATGAAGGATGGAGGAACGAGCACTAAAGTGTATAAACAAAATTATTTTTCAATAGTGCGATAAAGCGCGACCTACAGTGGCGGAGAAAAGAAGGGACCAGGGTGGGTTTGAACTTGTTATTTACTGCAGCCTTTCAAATTACACCTCCCAAGTCCCAACAAATCCGTTTCATATCCTAATTTTTATGGTAATATTTGTATTTTACTCTCTCATCTCTCTTGCAATTTTTTTTTTAAAATTATGATTTTGTTTGGCTTTTTATATTAGCACTTTACAAAATGTTGAATGTATCCCGCATTAAAATTTAGTATTAAATGACTTATTTATCCTACTATGTAATGACAATTTTGACCTTATTATGTTAAAATATATATATATATATATATATATATATATATTCTATATACACCCCAAATCACTTTTAATGTATTATTTACCTTCTTCAAGTATCAGAACTCCTCCAACCCTCCATTGTTGAACAAAACCCTAACCAATGAAACTACAAATATGTTGATTGAGAAAAATTATTTTTACAAATGAAACACAAAATCGATGTTTCGGAAGCTTCACATGAGGTAAGACTTCATATTTTTTATTGTTTTAGTGATTTTGATGACATCGATAATTATTTAATCTTGCTTTTGATGTGTTATTCAAGCTTCTAAGTTTGCATTCATCTTTTAGAGATCACATGGATTACATGAAGAATTAAATACCTAAAATTACCACCAAATATTAAAAACTGACGACATGGGTTTTAATGGTGGAATTGAAAACAACCCACATATGCTTTAAATCCCAGGCAACATCTTTTGTCAAAATTATAGTCGGCATTTTTTGTTCAAATTAAAAGCTTTATAAGATTTGAGAAATGTGGGGTGTATAGAAAATATGGGGAGCATGTAAAAAATGTAAGGTGTATATTAAGAATGTGGGGTGTGAGGGGGTATTATGGGGAAGTATGTGAGGGTGTATTAAGATAATTTTCAATTGAAAAAGCAAATGTGGGGTGTATTAAGTATGTGGGGTTTATTCAACAATTTGGGAGTGTTAATATAATACCTTTTGTTTTTGTTTAATTGATCTATTGCAATTTTTGCTATATTGTGAAGAGCAACCTATACAATCGAATGGGTGATTTGTGGATGAATAATTGTTTGGTGTTTTATATTGCTAAAAATATTTTAAATAGTATAAATGACGAGCCTATCATAATATGGTTTTAAATTATGATTTTGCTTTTGTTAAATTGATCTATTGCAATTTTTGCTATATTGTGAAGAGCAACCTATACAATCGAATGGGTGATTTGTAGATGAATAATTGTTTGGTTGTTTTATATTGCTAAAAATATTTTAAATAGTATAAATGACGAGCCTATCATAATATTGTTTCAAAACATGAAAATCCGTTGAGTACAATTATGATTGTTGTAAATTGGTAATATTATTGATGCATTTGTTATTTTTGACTCGTATAATATTATATTTTGTTTTTGTTCGTACTTTTGTAGATACTATCTGGGAAAAATTAGTATCCAGTCCTTAGTTACTAATGTTCATTGACTGAAACCTTATTAGTTTTCAGATTTTGATCCAAGTCCCTAGCATTAATGTAATAATGAATTTACATGTCATTCACATAATTTTTTAAAATAAAAATTAATAATTGATTTAGAATTTTAATACTCACACCTTTATTAAACTCAAGATTCTAAAAGACGCTAGGCATTAGTTGGGCGGCGAGCTAGCACCTAGCGCCTAGGCGGCTAGGCGGACTAGGCGGATTTGAGTAAATTTATTGTATATCATATAATTTAATTCAATTTACTATATAATATATAGATAAAAATTGAATAACATGTTATTTAGAAAAAAAAAATATATGTGTAAGGAGAATTTTAAGTGCATAATTATAAGGTGTGGTCTTAAAAAAATGCATAAATATAACCTAAAAAAGAATAAAAAAAAATAAAGAATAGAAGAGGTTGGACCGATTGGTTTCCTGAAAATGAGTCAGAAGAGAAGATGATGTGAGGTTTAAAAATATATAAAATAAAGAAAAGAGAAGATAGTGGTCCCACCATCTTAAAGAGAGATAAAGGAGGACAAACATGCGTGACGCAAACAAAAAAAAAGGGAAAGCATCTTCTTCCCCACGCGAACGCCGAACGTTCGCCGTTGCAACAAATTTTTTCCAGATTCCGGCACTCTGCACATACCCCCGCCTAGTACCCGCCTAGCCCCGCTTGGCATTAACTTTGTTGATGTATCATGGCTTGGTCGGGTGCATACATGCGGCATAATCTTCATGGATCGTCGTCGGGACTCAACGATGGATGAAAACACAGCAAGTACTTCGAATATGCTCAACAAGAACTCCTAACCATGTCTTACTTGTGGCATAGTGTAGTGAGGTGAGTCTTGGAATGATTTGAAGATTTTGCAACTAAGGTCATATTGTGGACCTCCAAGATATTGCGATATCCCTAACAGTAAAGACATAACCATTTGGGGATTTTGCCTTGTGCGAGTTTGATAAGTAATTTGCGTTAGCATAACAAACAAGGCAAGCATTATTCTGAAGATCAGGGGGTTGGATTCGCTCGAGATGCGTTGGGATTTGCCCTTGTAGTACCTTCAGGGTACATCTTTAATACCAATTTAGTGGTTGCGTGTAGGCTCGATGCTGCATCTTTACCAATAGATCAAGAGCAAATGAGACGTCCTGTCTAAATACAATGAGCTAAGTACAACGAAGCGCAAAGTTGAACTTAGATATGGAATTTCAGATTCCATAACCTCTTCAAGGGTCTCATTTGCATATAACGTATGGACGATCATAGGTATACTTAAAGGTAACACATTCAGGGTGTAGTTTGACTGGTAGACCAAAATACCGTCAGAACAACGCTTAAACTTCAAGTCAAAGCATAAATGAGTTTTTCTAAGATCCTTCATCTCAAATTCCATCTTCAGGTGCGAGGTAGTTTTCTTAAGCTTTTCTAGAGTCTTAGTGAGGTGCATGTTAACGACATAAACTGTAACTCTAGCAATTTGGAATAAGACTTCATAGTTTAACATGCAAGGGCATTCGTTCATATCCCTTACTGATCAAATAATCACTTAAACGGGTATCCACATCCGTCAGATTGTAAGTGAACGCCTCGAACAAGTTAGGTGTTCTGTCGTTTTAGAACTATTTGAACCAGTCCATGTAATTCTTCAGGAACTTACATGTAAATCTCCATATCTATATCCCTATGAAGAAACACTAACCACATTTCATAATGCTGCTATCAATCACATGATGTTTTGAGAGAAACCTTGTGCCATAAGGCATGCATCATATTGCACAATTTCATTTATCTCATAATGCTTCATTTCCCACTTGTAACACAATAGGGTTACCTTGGACAGTGTAGGAATGACAGGTCCAAACACACTTTGGTAAGGAATTTATCCTGGATTGTAACTTTAGTTGTCCAAACAATTTTACGTTGTCACTTAATCAACAGAACATGGTTTGATATCGTCGTTTTTCATTTATGTCGGTAGCTACCATATAAGTGAAAACATCATCAATGGTAATCTCATTTCAATTCCATTTAGCTTATCTAGACTAGTATACTGGACTAAGAACTTCAAGTCTCGGGTGTAATCCAGATTAATCTCATGAGATGGAAATGATTTGAGACAGTGATCAAGTATGGATTCATTATTGTGCTCTGTCTTCCTCTTCTAGGGAAATGAATCCTACGAATCGAGTGATCTTTCGTGCTCCAGGCCAAGACAGATTGATTGGCTATCCGCTGATGTACCAGACCGTCCAACAGGGGCGGCATACTCTCCAAGGATATTGACTCGACGTCAGTTAAGTACGTGTATCCTTGCAGGCATGTTTGTAGCTGGTATATGATCTCGTCACTTTAGCTAGATCAAAGGAATGGGTCTAGAGCAACATTCTGAATTCTAGAATTCATCGCACTTGCTTATCACACTTGTGCGGTATGGGGATCGAGATGAGACATAGTGGGCAATGTCCACGCAAATTCGCGATGTTCTCTAGGAACATTGACGTTCTTATCTCCCCCTAATGGTTGAAAGATTGTCTCATTAAAGTGACAACCTGCAAACAAGAGGTAAAGAGATCACGTCTAAGGGCTCGAAGAAAGCTAGTGTGAAGGAGAATCATAATCGACAAAGATTCACATAATTCTTTGAGAACCCATGTTGGTACGTTGCGACGGCGCAACTTGGCACATGGAATGCTCACCCAAATGCGTAAATACGAAAATCGTCAAGTTCGTACCCAGTAATCAACTGTAACATCATATAGGTTAAGTGGCAATAAGCCTCAAGGTAGACTAACATAATTGCATAGCCCTAGGCAGAAACCGAAAACTTGGTACATTTACCAAAATCCGGGCGATCATTTAAATTGCACTTTATGATCACTAGGCGAGGCTATTTGGGGTGAACATGAGAATTCGATGTTCAATTATAAACCCAAAACACATGCAATACTTTATTGGAAACTGTCGATATAAACTTTCCGGCATTATCCAATCTCCAGGACCTTAAGGGATAAGTAGGGTGGTGAGCCCTTAATCGGCCTGGAGGTTTAGCAGCAATGTGAGTGGACAAACATGTGACTAGTTTGTCGATTCATCAACCAAAACCATAAGTATTTATATGGTCCAGATTTTGGTTGGATTAGTTCACATATATTCCCTTGAATCCACTGTGAAAATGGGTGATTTCGTATCGATGAATGATTTAGAAGATAAATTTCCCTAATGAGCAAGCTTGGAAAAGTGTGTTTGTAGGCACAAGATCCTTACTTCGGGTAAGAAGATGCGTCCTAGCATCATTATTCGACCTAAGTGTCCCAAAAGGTCATGCCAAAGAAAGTAAAATGCTCAATCACTAGTCTCCAAGCCGGCCACATATGGTGTGTTCCTAATTGGGAGACAACCCATTGACCCTAAATCAAAGTTTCAGGCTCATTCTTGGAGGTGGTGCAAAGATATTTCACTTTATTTTCTTTAGTGGTTTCATTTATGATCATTGTTCTCTCGAATATCCTTAAAAATTCAATCATAGGGAGAATTTAAGGTCCCTTAAATGGTGATGCAGTACCATTCATACAATGAGGAGCATGCCAATGCTTTTAATCAGGTTGGATAGACCTGAAGTCATTGTTAAAGATGTGATTTAGGTGTAAAGTTAGTGTGCGTAGCATCACATTCATCCATACAACTAAATTTCCCACATTCCAACCTAATCACGTGTTTAATTGAATTGGGCCACATGTATTAAGAAACATGATTCAATTAACTCATATTAGAGGACAATATCAATAAGTAAAACATATGCCAAACTTGAATATAAGAACATGGAAAAATGTTCACAAAGTAAATGGTTTACTAAGGGGATTCGGCCAACAAGGCCATCGATGTCAAAATTATGCTGTTTTGGTGGAGCAAAATTAATCTCACATATTGACTATGAGAATGTTACTCCTCAACAACATTGGTAGGGGCACAAATAGGTGCATAACTAATAATCTATTCCATCGAGACAGAAGTAGATTCTACAGGGTTGAGGTTTGAGAATACTATCCCTTATTCTTGAAGTTTTAGGTCTTAGATGCCAATGATCATGCTTAAGGCATGATGCCACACATTGGCAGGCCCTGATTCTACCATATGTTTTGGTAGTAATCAGATCCAAGAATTTGGTAAACTTCCGCTTTCTACACTATTGCTTCAAGGGCGAGTTAGAAACATGGAAGGACAAGAAAAGTATTCTCCAGTTAAAATTCGATCGGATTTATAAATTTTAGAATTGTACTCATTCATGGTGTGCTTCAGGTAATATTTTTCATGATTAGACGGTCTGTAGGAGCGAGCCAAAGAGCCATGAAATCCTTGTTCGGGAGGTAATTCCGTTTGTAATGCTTCGAGCATAAGTCTTCAAATGAAGATCATGGCGGAAGCTTATTAAGCTCTTCCATGCCATTGTTGGCGTCAATGGTTTCTCAGCTTCTTGATTGACAAATGGAGATTCATGTCTTGTACCCCACATAAAGTGGTTTCTCTTAGAAACGTCCAAATCAGGAAAATCGAATTTGTGACGCTTCGACAATTCAATGAATTAGAGGGAACAAGATTATGATTAGTGTTATGGGAATGAAACATCCATATGCATCAAAGTTAGAACATTTGAGTACTAAGACATGGTTTTCATGAAAAACGTCGGGCTTTCATGGGTGTATTGTTTTATGAAATCTTCGGGTTTCAAAGGCACTAAATTTGAAACAACAGGTTCAATTTTAGTTTATGAACGTTTAGTTCATAAAAGAGAGGTTCCCACAAGAACACAGAATGGAATATGCTGATTTAAGTGTAATGGATTTGGGTTGCTTCAGGAACTCAAGTGTGAGCGCTTCGGGACTACGAAAGTGAGTCAACGGTTCAAAGAAGAGAAATAAATTATTGAATCGTTAATGTCCAAAAGTGATCTTCAGGTTAATAATTTTGGATTCATTATCAGATTAATGGACTGTAGGTCACTTTTAATTAATTCAATAGATCAGGACCATTCATGGTAGATCGTATGAGCAAAATAATGACATTCGGGTCTTATTAGCTTCAATTGGCTTCGTGCCAAGTGATAACGAAATATAGCCTAATGTGGCTTTAACCAAAAATGTCCCAAAAATATTTGGGTATGGTTAAGAAGCGGGGAAACCAAAAAATTGGCATCGGGTAAAAAAAAAGAGGCCAAAATTGGCTTTGGGCTGTGTGAGGCTGCTGCAGGCAGCCCAATAACAAGTAAAGCAAGTCTGCATGCTTGCTGTGATGTTACGGGCCAAAGAAAAAGGGCGCATGGGTTAACAAGCCCAGCTTGTGCTAGCGTGGGCTGGTGCTCAACGAAGCCCAGAATGAGCTGGCTTCAAGTTTTAGGTTGGAGTGAGGTGAGCCCAGCAGCTTAGGTTCTGCTGTAGGCGGGCCATGACATGTGGTAAGGCCTAGCAAGCATCAGGCTTGCAAGAGTGGGCCAGAGTGGAATGGGTAAAGTCCAACAAGCAGCAGGCTTGCTTACTTGGGTCAGGGTGATAGGAGCATATTTATACGACTTTGTTAGCTTGTTTCTTTGCATTTAGTGAATTAGTTTCTATTTATTATAGTGATTTAAGCTATTTTCGTGTGTTTGTTGGTCCAATTGGCGAAGGTGACACGAAAGAGCAATTTAGAGCATTTTAGAGCAGTTGTGGGCTTGGAATGGATAGCATATGAATGGAGTGAGGTGGATGGACGTTTTTGAAGATCAAAAGAGGCTGGGAATGTGCTTAAGAATTGAAGGAATTAATTTAAGACATAGAAGATAAGGAATCAGCTAAAAAGAAGGAACATTATCTTAACCAACCTTATCTTATCCAACATTATCCAAACTAACATTATCTTATCTTATCCTATCCTAATCCTATTCTACCTAAATTCCAGTTGCAAGGGGGAATTATTTTCAAATTAGGACACCTAAAAACCTGATTTCTAGAAGGCCTTACCTTCTCCTAAAAGGGTGCCGCATACCCTATCCCTTTCCCCCTATGAATCTGTTGTGCCTATCCTTCTCCAAAACAACTTTTACGTCGTGCCCTAGCCCTATAAATACACCCATGCCGCACTATTCAGAACCACCACGCACAAGAGCCTAAAATCAGAAAAACGCACTTATGTTACAACTTTGCAATGAAGGAGAAGAAGAAGCTTGGAGTTGTGCCTGCCATTCAAGACCTTTGAATTGTTGGAGCATTTCTAGTTGTATTCTATCTTTTGTTTTCAATGTTTAATTTTAATTGTCTTTGTTTAATTACAAACATGTGGAACTAATTTTGTTTTCGCTAGAGGTGAATTCAAAGACACGAACATATGTGTGATATGAATTAATTACATCCAGTTATTGTTTCGTAAAACATGAATGCAATTTACTTAACTGTTTGATTGATAACTTATTCTTGTGTGTTGATTAAGGAGGCCTACTTAGTTTGCATGCAGGGATTTGATGCTAAATAATAAGGGAGTTTCACCTAATAGTTATGAACTTATATTTCTAAGTAGTGGAGGTTACTAGTCACGATCACATTAAGTAAATTCTTGGCAGGAGTATCATGCAGTTCATAGTTACGCATGCCTTGTCAATGCTTATGATTTTCATAGAACTTAATGATCTTTGATATGTATCTCTATTATGCAGTTCATGTAGGGAACTTGATAAGAATAATTTGGTTGTGTCGCTGAGTCCAATTCAATGAATTTAGGGAAATCTGATGGTTAATTTGTGCATTTCACGGTTAACTTAGGGCATTGTCGTTCATGGTTTATAGGAAGAATAACTGGAAATATGCATATGTGTCGTGTGTGGAGAATGACCCTCTAGCTAGCCTTTCACCCCCTTAATTCACCCAATTTCGTACCCTTTAGTTTGTTTCTGCATGTTTGTTTGTTTAAGTCTTAAATTCGTCAAAACAACCCTCATTTAGTGTTCTGAGTCTTTTTAGTTTAATTTTCGTCCAAATCACCCTTTAGTTCCTGTTTTGAGTCAATTTAACTTAGTTTGTGTGTTTTGAGTCAGTTTAGCTTATTTTGAGTAGTTTAAGTTCAGTTTTCTGTTTTTGAGTCTAGTTTAGTGATTTAGAGTTTAATTTGTGTAGATTAGCAGCCCTCATAATTCCCGACCTAGAACGATCCCTACTTACACATACTATAACTATCAAAAAGAGGGTTTAAGTTTGTGTGCTATTTTATATCACATCATAGGGACGCATGGACAAGATCCTACATGGCTGGAGGCCTGCTAGAGTTAGGCTAGGGGCTGTAGGCCCTTGTAGAACCCTTCTCAGGCCAAAGCGTGGTTGTCATGCGCACGCAGCAAGCCCAAAAAAAGGTTGCTGCCGTGGTGGTCCAGATGTCAAACGACATCATCCCAAGGTTACACAATGCGGCTTAATCCTTTTTTTTTTTTTACTTACAGTTTGAAAAAAAAAAACCTAATTACTTCTAATTTCTTTTGATTCTTTGACTCACATATTCCACATAGCATAATTGCGTATTGTATGAACAAATATATATATTGATAAAATATATGAAACATACACAATATATATATATATATCGGAAGGTAAATATAAATGTAGGGGGTTCATGTCGCAGCCCGTCCCGAATATTTAATTTTTGACGATGTGAAATGACAGTTATACCCTTGGACGTGAGTATTGTGGTGTGTGTTATACATGTTAAAGGGGTTCAAACTTGCATTATTCCTCTATTATTGGACCCAATTATAAAAAATGTGTTTCTTTTGTTTTGGTTGGTTGGACAAGTTTGGGTCACACACACACACCCCCACATCACCCGTGTACCCTCTTTCTCTCCTCTCTCTCGAGTTTTCTGCCATTGTCCATACAACCATACAGATAACTCTCAAACACCATCTACCATTCACAAATCGAGGGATTTAAGGCCACTATCGTCTTCCTGGTGACTTAACGAGTCGAGTGGTACCTGTAGTTCGAGGAGAAGTTCACGGAAACTCGAGGAACCAGAAGCTCCGGTGTGAGGTACAGTACCTTGATTTTGATCATGGTTGTTTTAACGTGTTCTAATTCTTAAGAAAAGTTCTGAACAACTTTATTTAAGTTTTTGAGAAGTTTTGAGGTGATTTGGACGTAGAGAACCCGAGAAACCATAACCCCGATCTTGAGTACTGTTCATGCACTAATTGATGCGTGGTTTTAGGAGTTTTTAAGCTCATAAAGAGCTTTAGGAAGTCCTAAAGAGGCTCGGAATGGTTCGTTGGATGAATTTGGACGTCAGAAAGCCGTAATTCGAAGAGTTGCAGAGGTGGTCAGAAATTCGAGCTTTCTCCGACGAGATCTCGTGGGTTTTAGGACTCAACTCAGGTATAACGTTGTTCCACTCATCGAGAGTTTTCATTTGGTTCAAGTTTCTTGCATTTTGGGTTAAAAATGGCCGAGATATCAAGGTTTCAAATTTTCCCAGTTTTCCGACGCTGGCGACGGTCGCCGGAGTTTTGAGGTAGGAGACGACGAAATATTCCATCAAGTCTGACAAAATATTCCGACGCCGTCAGTTAGTTTGGATGGATTCTGTTAGGACTTAACGGAATATTCTTGGTATATACCTGACGGCGTTGACTGACGCCGTCAGTATGCATGTCACGTGGCCGTGCGTGAAGGCGCGTAGGGCTGTGCCCTTGCCGGCGCGTGAGGGGTCCAAAAATTTGGGGATGATCCTGAGGTTGTGTAGGTCACTGTGGTATATTCATATACCCAATTTGAGCTATGTATGAGAAGTTATTAGCTAGTTTTGTCTATATGCTCTAAAATAACGTTTTTATAGTTAATTCGCATATAGGTGAGACTTATCCCGAGGACGAGCGTATCCAAGGGCGACTCAGGGGCTACGACCCTTCGACATACTAGTGAGTAGGTTTTGGTTTTCAATATATATTTATATACTTGATATTTTCCCAAAAATATGTGTTTAAATGATAGTATGCCCTAAATGCCATGCATATAAGTTTATAATTCATATATGAATTGGTATGTGATGCTTTATATATAATTGTGGTGCTATGGACGCTCAGGTAAGCTCAGTTAAGTTATGTTTGGTTATGTGAATCATCGATGATGTGATATGTGATTGAATAATGTTGAGCTCATAAGACTGAACTTAGGGTGATTGTGATTTAGCCAGAGTTATGGCACAGGCCTGTTTATTATGTCACCTCCCGCACCATATGCTCATATTGGATCCAATTTAGATGCACAGTCCTGTCGTATAGACCATCTTAGGTGGTTCCGACTCGTAGGTGACTAGCGATTTATCGCCCAGCTATTATGTGAGAGTAGTATTGAGCATGATTATATTACACCTATTATTGTCGTACAGACCTTTTCATTTGGTTCCGACTCTTGTGCAATATAGTGCCGTATAGGTCATTGTACTGACTCCGGCTAGATTGACTTTTGAGCTATGAATTCAGCCGTATAGACTACCACAGGGGTTCCGGCTAACATGTTATATTTATATGAAATTATTCTTACCTGAATTGCTTACTCTGTTATATCTTGGCATGGCATACATATGAATATGATTATGTGAAGCATGATTTGAATTGATATATTTATGTATATGCTTATATCTTGATTCTGGGAAAAATTATACATGTTTTACAGCGAGGGGTTATATATGTTGATAAATGAAATGGTTTTGTAAAACATTTGTTTTTGCCCACTCACATTTTCTGTTTTGCACCCCTCCAAGTTTTAGGTAAGTTTGTAGTTGCTGAGTGCGAGGACTTCAGCGGTTCTGACATATCTAAATAATTGTAGGATATCTTATGGTACTGTATAACTAGTCCTTGTCCTACTGGACTACACCTAGACTTTCTATGCTCTGATTAGGAATGTTTACTTCTGTATATTACTCCTAACACTTCCTGTTCAGTAGTGCACTCTAGTAGTTCGGTTTTTAATTATTCATATATTTCTTATCATTATTGCTTCTGCACTGTGCATATGGCTACATCACTCTCATGTGATGGCCAGCATGCCTTGATCTCGGTCGGGGTGTGTCAGTTCATGCATCATGGGGAATGTTAGATGGCACGACATGACGATTAACCTCGAATAATGTGCATGCCTCAAATGACATTTTTGTAAAATCCTTTATTAAAACTTTAAAAACTCTTAAAATCAGGGACGGGTTGTCACAAACATGAATATAAGTGATTAATTCGATACATAATAATAAGGCAGCATCACTAGAAAAACACAAAAAAAAAAAAAAAAAAAGCTAAAAGACTGGCAAATTGGAAACGTTTACTATTACTTTAATCAGACGTTCCTAACTCAGCCTGATAAATAACATAATCAATTATCCTAACAGCCTCATAGGAGGAGAGTTACAGAATACTACTTTCTGTTTCCAACCAAATTGGTCAGGAAAATCCTACCACTAATTAATTTAGACATTTAAAAGCAACATTAAGTTTATACTAAAAGAATAAAAATTAGGGGATAGTTTAGTTGCGGTCCCTAGTTACTAATTGTTAATTGTTATAGACTCAAACCTTATGCATTTTTGGTTTTTGATCGAAATTCCTCTCTTGCCACATATATAACATAATAATAAAAGAGATGCAATAATACCAACGAAGGCTCAACCGTTTTTTTTGCTTTCATTTACATTACCAATTCAATTTTTCAAAATTGGCATTCTAGATATATAAAAAAATAAAAAATAAACTGGGATTTTATTTTATTTTTATAAAATATGAGTACATTTATATAGTAAAATTTGGCTACATTTTACATATAAAAATTTGGTACATTTATATAAAAATGTGGGTACATTTTACGTACAAAAAATTGATACACTTTATACAAAAAAGGGGAAAGTTTTATATAACAAAAAATGGGTACATTTTATATTAAAAAAAATGGTACATTTTAGATTAAAAATAAATAAATAGATTTTACGTTAAAAAATGGGTACATTTTACCTAAAAAATGGTACCTACAATAAAAAAAATGATACATTTTACATATAACAAAATGGTACATTTGTAAAGAGAAATGGGTACATTATAAATAAATTATGGGTACAAATAAAAAGTTAAAAAAAATTATGAGTACAAATAAAAGTTTAAAAAATAAGGGACAAAAAGAAATTAATATATGGGTACAAATTAAACTTTAAAAGAAAATTGGTACAATTTTTAAAAAGGTTGCAAATTAAAAATGGGTTCAAACCCCACTGGTGACTAATCTAACATTTAATCAAACAAAATCTATCATTTGACCAAAAAAAAAAACACTAAATGAATATATTTAGAAATAAAATTTAATTATCTTGACATGTAAGAAAAAAATATTTTTGAAATAATTAATGACATTTATTAAAACCCAATGACCTTGAGAACCTAATTTCTCCAAAAATTAGTGTAGAATATGACTTATGTTATAAACATTCCTAGTTTAAATGTGATTGTGTAAATCCTAGATAAGATTTGATTCTAGTTATTCTTTCCTATATGGACTTGTATTCCTTGGGGATGAAGGATTTCTTCTCCCTCTTATTACTATAAATAAAGACACTACGTAGGAGGGAATAACACACACATTCCTCTACACAATTCTACAAACACATCTCTCTCTCTTCTCTCTATGCCGCCGGCCCCCTTTCCTTTGTCAAATAAAATAGGCCACAACACGTTATCAGCACGCTATTACCGCTACATTTAGGAATCTAACGTGGAAGTTTTCTGCATCAAACCAGTTCATCCATATCATCACACAATCAGGTTCTTCCAAAACAATAATTTTTATCTCGATATTTTTGCAGCCTTGATAGCATGATCCAACTTTACATTTTTCGAATTTTAGATTCTACATAAATTGTGTTTGCATTATATTCATAATTGTTGAATTATGTGAATTTGATATTGTCATGAATTGCATCAAATATATATCCATGCATTAAAATATTTGAATTGAATATGCATGCAAATTGAATAATTGAATTAAATTCCATAATATGGAATGTGATTTGGACAAAACTCATCGTTTTCATCAATGATCTTTGAAATTCCAAAAGAATTTCGTGAGTTTTTAATCAGATTCAATCGAATCCCTTCAGTTCTCACCCCCCCCCCCCCCGACATCAATTTTTCACCTCTGTCGTCCAATTTTGGTTTTCCGATGAACAAACACCGCTTGAAGAGGCGTTGTCGACCAGCTCCAGCGAATCCCCACATCCAGCACCGCTAGGGTGGCTTAAAGATCTAACCCGAGCCCTAATGGGCCTCGGATTCCCTTTGGTCCATTCGCACATCACCCTTGTTTTTGGGCCTGCTTGTGCCAAAAGCCTTGACTCATATCACCAACCTCTTGGGCTTTGGTGATGACACGGCCCGAGAACCAGTTGAGCCATTTTGGGCTTATGCCGTTTCTCCCAAGCTCTCGTGTTTGCATCACAGTTGATCTATGCCCTTCATGGGCCCCTAATGTCTGCATCACAGTTGATATGTGCCCTTCATGGGCCCCTAATTTGGGCTTGCGCATGCAACCCACTTATTTTGTGATGTTGAGCTAACCTGCATGCTCGGCTCGAGAACAAACTTACGCAATATTTGTGCTTGAGACGCATGTCACCTATTTAATTAGCCCACCCGTAGACTTTGGCCTACTATTTTGGGCCCCGAGTGTAATTGCCTAATTATTTTTAGGCTCAATGGGTTTTATATATTTTCACCCACCCTTTAAATTTGGCCCGAAGTCCAAATAATTAATTCAATTATAATTCTAGACTTGAAGTTCTATTTGCATATTTTCTTGTTGCATATTTATGTGTATATATTTACGTTTGTCTGCAGGAACTTGTGAACCTAAAGTTTATAATTATTTTGAAATTTGAAGTTTCTATAAACATGCCTTGTTTGAAAACCTAAAATTTTCGTTAAAAACATCACCCATGAAAACCCAAAGCTTTTTCATTTGAATTTTAACCAATACATGTCTATTAAAACTTGAATGTTCTACTCCTATGTGAATGGATTGATTTTCTTTCTCCATTACACTAATCACATCTTGTCCTTTATTTTGTGATAGGAACATGTCAAATTTGAACAAACTCGACTTCACCACTTTAGAGGTCTCTGGAATGAACTACCTCAAATGGGTCCAAAATGTGAAGCTCCACCTCACTGCAAAGAATTTGCATCCCTCCATTGAAGATGAGATGGACAACCCGGTTGGCGAAGCTGAGAAAGCCATTTCCATGATCTTCATCCGAAGATATATTCATGATGCATTGCAAATCGAGTACCTTGTTGAGGAAGATCCATGAGCACTATGGATCGCTTTGGCTAATCGCTTTGATCACCAAAAAGATATCTTCTTGCTTGAAGCAAGACATGACTGGCAGCATTTGTGCTTCCAAGACTTTAAGTCTGTGAATGAATATAATTCTGAAGTTTGTCGAATCCAATCACTTCTCAAGTTTTGTAACGAGACTTTGACCGAAGAGGATCTCCTAGAGAAGACCTATTCGACCTTTTCTGCTACTAATATTGTCCTACAGCAACAATATAGAGCTCAGAAGTTCACCAAGTTTTCAGATTTGATCTCTGTTTTATTTCTCTCTAAAAAGCAGAATCAGCTGTTGATGAAAAATCATCAAGCTCAACCTACTGGGGTAACTGTTGTGCCTGAAGCACACTATAGCATGAACCAATGCCCAAAACGCCAAAAGAGTCGTGGTAGGTGTGGCCAGAATCTACCCCGTAAAGGTCAACAGAGTTAAGGCCCATCTAAAGGAGGAAACAAAGCCTAGAAGTGCCCTAACCTCGCTCCCAAGGCCCCAAACTTCAAGAATAAGGGCAAAGCACCCGAAACCATGGATGCAAACATGTGATATCGCTATGGTTTAAAGGCCATTGCTCCCATGTTTACCATGCTCCTTAAAAGGTTGTAGCTGAATATTATTCTCGTCTTAAGAAGTTTGAATCAAACTTTGTGCAAGTGGATGAACCAGAGATTACCAAGATGGAGGTTTCTGACTTTCAGGAGTGTACCACCCCTATGGAAGATTAGAATCTTAGATATAAACTATTTTTTAGTTGAAATAAGACATAGGGGCCAAATTCCACAGTAGCGGCCGAACCCCCTCTTATTTTTGGTTAATTTTGAACAATTTTCCTTTATGTTTGGATTATTTGTTGGTGATTTGTTTTTTGGAGATTAAGTTTTTAATTAATTTATGTCCTTGACTACTTAAAATTATTTTGAATGGATATTTATTTTTTTAGAACTTTTATGCATGTGACCAATTCAAATTAATCTTTCATTCTAGGTATGACTAGTGGGGAAGTTAGTTGTCAGGCAGATAGTGCAACCACACACACCGTTTTGCGTGAATGCATCTATTTCACTAACTTCATACCTTGAATGCATCTCTGACAACCCTCTCAAGCCCATCTAACTTGATCGAAGGTTACGGTAAGGCACGTATAATGTTGTCAAATGGCACAATTTTGACCATTGATGAGGCACTTTATTCTCCGTGTTCCGGAAGAACGTTATTGATTTTTAATGACATTAGAGATAACAATTACCACGCTGAAACCCACGTAGAAAACGGAGTTGAATTTATGTGCATAACTTCCTATGAATATAGCCAGAAGCGTATTCTATAGAAGATGAAGCGTATCCCGAATGATCTGTATACTATGACCATACGTCCCATAGAGAGCCATTATGTGGTCTGCCTTACCTCTAGGATCGCACACGAGATTACACTTTGGAATGATCGTTTGGGACATCTTAGACGAATAGCGGTGCGCCGTATCCTCAAATCATCACACATGCATCCACTAACCCGAAGTTTAGGTTCGATTCAAGGAATAGCATGTCAAACATGTTCAATGGGAAAACTTATTACTAAGCCTTCTTATAAAAAAGATTCGTTCGAATCCTCCCATTTTTTCTACAAAGGATTCAGGGGGACATTTGTGGATCAATTCACCCTCCATGCGGACCATTTAGATATTTTATGGTTTTGGTTGACGCCTCCACACATTGTCCACAAGGAACACTGCATTCTTCAAACTGTTGGCTTAGGTTATTAAGTCCTCGAGTGTTTGGTTGTGTTGCTTACGTTCATATCCATAAGATTCATCGTAGTAAATTGGATCCTTGTGCTTTTCGGTGTGTTTTTCTTGGCTTTGCATCCCAACAAAAAGGTTATAAATGCTATCACCCTGAAATCCGCCACATGTATGTCACCATGGATGTGACTTTCTCTGAATCCAAGTATTTTTATACTCTCGTATTCTCACCTTCCAATCCCAAGGGGGAGAGTGTTGTTTGTGATCTTGATGGTGTGTTTGGGTGGTTGGATGTCCAAGATGTGCGTCCTTCAGGGGAAGATGACAATATTGAACTAAGAAAGGAAGCAGGGTCTCGGTTACTTCATGCCAAAGATGATATAGATGGGCAGCCACTGATTGCCGCCGAGGAAATTTGTACCGAGAGTCCTTGTGTTGCAGGTGGTGTTGAGCCAGCTGCTACCAATGCCGAGCTAGCCTCACTGTAAGCATCTGCCGAAGCTAACAGCCTGAGATTTGTGCCAAAGTTTCCCCCCTCTCTCTAGCTCGATCGTGCCATCGTCCAATAAGTCTTCTCTAAATATCCCTGAGGTAAGTAGTAGTGATGCTCATGTAACTAATGATGTTATAAGTACATATAAACTTCCACCAAGGCAAAATCGTGGTGTACCTCCTGACAGGTTCTCTCCAAAAAGAAAAGTATCCCATAGCAAATTATGTGTCGTGTGAAAACCTTTCACCTGGACATCAAGCTTGGGTGAACAATGTGGAGTCAATTCAAGTGCCAACTCGAGTAGAGGAAGCTTTGAAGAGTCAAGAATGGGTGGAAGCAATGGATGAAGAAATGAAGGCACTACAGAAAAATAATACATGGGAAGTAGTGGAGTTACCGAAAGGGAAGAAGTCAATTGGGTGCCAATGGGTTTTTACAGTTAAATAAAAAGCTGGCGGTTCACTCGACAGGTATAAGGCGCGGTTGGTAGCAAAAGGATATACTCAAACGTATGGTGTTGATTACCAGGAAACTTTTTTTCCAGTAGCTAAGATGAATATGGTACGAGTTCTTATCTCATTAGCTGCAAATTTGAATTGGTCATTGAAACAGTTTGATGTAAAAAAAATGCGTTTCTTCATGGACATTTGGATGAGGAAGTGTATATGGATTTTCCTCAAGGATATGATAATGGAGGAAAAACGGGAGTGTGCCGATTGCGGAAGTCTCTTTATGGGCTAAAGCAGTCACCTCGTGCATGATTTGGAAGATTCACTCAGACCATGAGAAAGAATGGGTATTAACATAGTCATTTTGATCATACTCTATTTGCGGCGAGTTCAAGATGAAGAGTTTGGGTGACTTAAAGTATTTTTGGGAGTTGAGGTTGCTCGTTCGTCCAAAGGTATTTTCTTGTCTCAGATGAAGTATGTTCTTGATTTGTTAAAGGAAATAGGTATGTTTGGGTGTAAACCTGTGGATACGCCTATTGTGGAGAAACATCACTTGGGGATTTATTCGGATCAAGAACTAGTGGATAAAGGCAGATATCAGAGGTTGGTAGGAAAACTAATTTATTTAGCTCATATACGTCCAGATATAGCCTATGCAGTGAGTGTGGTGAGTCAATTTATGCACTCACCAAGTGTGGATCATATGGCTATTGTTATGAGTATCTTGGCGTATTTAAAGTCGGCCCTAGGAAATGAATCTTGTATAGAAATTCTGGTCATCTAAAAATTGAGGGGTTCACTGATGATGATTGGGCAGGTGATGTGACTGATAGGCGTTCTACTTCTGGATATTTTACATTCGTTGATGGAAATTTGGTTACTTGGAGAAGCAAGAAACAGAATGTAGTGTTTAGGTCTTCTGCGGAGGCCGAATTCAAAGGTATGGCGCATGGAGTGTGTGAAGTTCTTTGGTTACGTAGGTTGCTTTGGGGTCTCGGTTTCAAACCAAATGAGGCTATAAAGTTGTATTGTGACAATAAGTCGGCACGAGAAATTGCAGAGAATCCGGTTCAACATGACAGAACGAAGCATGTGAAGGTTGATCGACATTTCATTAAGGAGAAGCTCGAGAAGAAGATTGTGTCAGTACCATTTGTGAACTCAGAAAAGCAGCTTGCCGATATCCTCACTCATGCCGTGTGTAGTAGAGTTTTTGTTGACTCACTTGTCAAGTTGGGCAAGTGTGACATCTATGCTCCAACTTGAGGGGGAGTGTTGCGTGAGTTAGTTTAGAATAGGAATGTAAATATTATAGTCCTTTATTAGGAAGATATTTCTTATGTCCTTTTTTAGTTTACCTTGGAGAACAAGGATTGTATGTATTATATTCCCAATTATGCAATACATGAAAATTAAGCCGTAAAATTCAATTAACAAACAAATGATCGCTACGAAACTACAAGTATTATTTATAACAAAGAATGTCGAGACGGCTATATGACTACATCTTCTCTGACTTGTCCACAAGTGAATAACAAGTATCATATTTATAATAAACTAATCTTTAATCTCTAAACGAAAACCTAATCCTAACCGGCTGGACCCAAATCCTAAATTAAACTTATTATTTTCCAACAATAAATACCAAACAAATCTAAAAGAGTATAGGGTAATTACGAGATGATTTGAGATTGAGGTACTTTTAAAAAATCAGCTTATTAAAAAATCTGGAACAACAGATGTGTTTAGTAAAACAAAAAAAAAGCGCTTTTTTTTTTTTAAGAATTGTTGTCAATGATGGGAAAAACATAAAAAAGTAGAAGCACAGTCTACCATGCTTCTAAAAAAATATTTTTTTTTTCAAAGCATAGTGATCAGTGTATGTTTAATGATATTTTCAAATAGCAAGTATACTCCCATATATTTTATAAAATTACAAACTTTACCCCAACATTATTTTCTTTGGCAATTATTATATCACGTTAAATACCACATATTTTTTAGTTATTTAACATATTTACAACAATTTTATATAAAAGTTTACAAAAGCCTAGGCGTAATTTTTATTTTTATTTTTTTGTTAAAAGCACGTTTACAAAAAAAAAATGTTTACCAAACACTCAGTAACTTTATTTTTTTTAGCTGTTTATTCTTACAATACAGCAGAAAAAGTTTTTTTTTAAAAGACACAGCAATAGCAAACTAGCCGAGGATATAAATTGGCAAAGTAACTGAAATACGTAGAGTGTTAGAACTGAATTCGAATTCCAAACTCAAAGAATTTAGTAAAAGCTACCGCATGCTATTTCTTACTCCATGCAACAAAACTACAAATGATTACATCGATTACAATGATCATTTGACGAACCAAAAAGAAAAGATTGCATTGATCACTATAAATCAACGTTCTCGATTATATGCTCTAGACAAGGAAGAACTGCTGCTACTGCAAATGCTACAATGCCATGAGCTTCTAAATTTGGTTCCAATACTTAAAATTACACAAAATAAAAGAGTTTTCAAACCAATTTATTTATAGCTCCAAGTCCCTAAACCGTATGTACTTTCGATAACATACTTCTTCAATCTATTTGACATCCTCTGTAATAATACAGCAAACGGAAAACCACCAGGCCACAGGGGACTTCACAATTTCCTGTCTACGGTCATGGCTGAATTATCGCCATTAGCTGAGGAAGGGGCAATGTTGGCACCCATGGCTACAACATCGGAATCCTGAACTCCACCATCAATCTGATTTAAAACAAAAACAAAATGAACCCATGAAGGAATTCCAGGCATAAAAAAAATAACAAGAACTTTCTTTATCTTCTTTCAGGGGTGCTTGGGGTGGTGTACCTGTTCAATTCCCTTTAAAGAAGGATCCTGGATACCGACATTTAGAACCTTAGGAACACCTGTTAGAGATCCCTGCAAAATGTTGAGCATACAGTGTAAGATGAGCAAATAATTACCAGCAATTACTTCCCATAAAGTTTTAGCATCCACCACCACAGAGGTGTCAAACACCATCATAAATATATACTACACAAATGAGATGCAAAGTGGCTGAAATGGTCTTAGCCTAAGGATTAGTAAACATATAACTTTTCAAGAACATTTAAATGGATTCAAAAACATTGTTTGACAATGCATTTTTTATAGAGGATAATTCATCTGCATGTCATGTTCAGTTTCGCTGTACACGATCTAATTAATTCACATGCTTATCTCTATCTATCCACACATTAGGGATGGAGTGAAAACATGAAGTCCCACATTGGGACATTCTAAACCCCTTCATTTCAGTATGTAACATTGAAAGTCTCTCCACTTATTGGTAATTGCTTTTGGGTCGGATGCTCTAACTTTAACTGGTTACGTATTTTATTAAGGTATCTACTAGGCCCTAAACCATGGAATAACAACAGAGTAGCAAGTTCATCCTATGTTTCCTACTAACCATTTGGATTTTCATCCAACAAATTCAACTATGAATGTTGTATTTATGTGTCTTAAGTGTTTTATTAAAGTATCTACTAGGCTCTAAACCATGGAATGATGTGTCTAAGATTTGAAAAACTCCTATGTACATATATGCATACACCCACAAACAGTTCTTGCAAGTAACGAAATTAGTAGCCAATCAAAACTGATATATCCATGATTACAATATACCCATCAGAAATTGCCAGCCAGCTCTTTCCTTTCCAGACTGAGACTTTGTAAGCTGACAGGAATTTTTGTTCTGACCTTGGACAACTTGTCTACTATTTAAAGAAAAACATTCCCACTGCAAGGCGTTTTTACAACAGTGGAATAAAATCTAGAGGAAAAATGGTTACTTATTTCAACTAAGAACTCGTAGACCAAATAGTTGCTCTCTGCTAAGGTCCCCAACAGGAAGTTCTTGGATTTGATATAAATGACTGAAATGCATTAAGATGCAATAACCAATCGTGTATTTAAGCCATCCATAAAAGAATCCAACACTTCTACCGAGGAAAAGTGACATAAGCAGTGAAGAAGAAAATAGAATTTAACCTCAACCTCTCAAAACACTTGTAAGTGAAACAAAAGAATGCAGAAGTGGAGATCATGGAGAGAGTCAATTTCTTATTGTGCTTTCATTACTTAATGTTTCATGTGTGGCTATAGGTATATTCTCTCACAATTAGATGGATCTGTTTTTCTCTCATTTACGTGATTGAATATTCCAAAAGACAGTTATGACAGCGCAAACAATATAATGTCTCATTGGCACTCATATATAACTTTTTAATTATGCATACATCGTAAAGAGGATCAAAAGACAAAATAACTAAGGATTTATAAATCCCACAAACCTTGTTGGCCCACTTCAGCCCACATGCATTACATAGTGTCCTTGGGCCTGCTGGCCCACGACGCATCATTGGAGTTGACTTTGAGCTTATCCCACAATGTGTACACCTGAAAAGGCATTAAGCATTATGTTTCAGAACACAGAGAATGTTAGTATTTATCTTGAAATAACAAAAATACACAATTTAGAGTACAAAACCTGCATCTCAATGTCAAAACAGCATCTCTTTGACTCTTTCAAGGAGAACGAAGAATAGACCGGAAATTCAAAAAAATTATATAACGGCCCTGAACCTTATGACCTATCCTAATAAAATAAAAATCTAATTGTACTCAAAGCATAATCAACAATATATGAAGATGGATTGACACTTACGAAGTTTCCTGCATGCTCTCATCTTGTCCAGAGCCCTGTGTTGATGAAGCAGGGCCTCCATCATCAGAACTAGCCTTGGACGATGTAAATTGACCCTTCTTACGCTGCATTCTGAAATATGTACACATCGTATATTATAAGATGGCCAGGACAAAAAGGATTCGGGAATAACACAAATGTCAATTCATTAAAAAAAAGCATAGGACTGAGTGACAAGTCCTATTCCATTAATGTTTTCCTTAAAAAGAGCTGTCCTTCAGGTCTATGATAACTACAGAAATCCTGACCTTCAATTTCGTTTCATATCCATGCCATTTGCACTGTGGTATAGAAACGCTTTATGAATGAGATAACCTTTACATTTCACTTTAAAAGTACTCGACTGAAGCAAGAAAAAACTTGTAAAAAAAGTTTCATATACAAAAGATCCACTAGAATTTCCAAATAGAAGACCAGTCTTTTGCAAACACATTCATATGCGCTACGAGCTTATGGTAATGTCCTGACACAATGTTATCTATTTATTTCCTCAATGTCCTATTGCTTTAGATTTGTGTATGAAGTTGTGTTTAGGAAAGGACTGAGGTGGTAATTCCAGCTGATCGTGTATCTATTTTCTGGGAGAAAATTAACTCTTTGGGGAAGGAAAAAAGGTAAAGGTTACATGGATCCATGCACTGTTGGCAGTGATCTAGTTTGGGTTGGAGAGAAGAAACATAAGAAATTTTTAAAATTATAGAGAAGCGGTGGAGGTTTTCTGGGATGAAGTAGGTTTTGATCCTTTGAGCTTCAGTTTCTACTGAGTTCTGGGAACTATTGTCTTTCATTTTATTTTTCAGACTAGACGGCCGTTTTTAATTAATTTTAGGAATGCTTTTTTTTTTTTTTTTTTTTTTTTTTTTTTTTTTTTTTTTCCTCTCTTACTTAATTTAACTCCGCCGTGTAAGTTTATCTTACATTGCCGGTCCCAAGCCCGGATAAAGAAGGAGGGGGAGGGCGTCAGGTAGTCGACAGCCGGCACTCCATGATCACGTCGAATCCTTATGAAAATGAATCCAGAACGAAATCGCGCTAAAGCTAGGGCGTCACCCGTAAGTGGCGCGCTGTATGGCCCGAGCACAGTGATAAGTGAGCAAGGGTCGCTGTATCTCCATCGGCACCCGGATGCAGTGTTAAATGAGCAAGGGGGCTATAGAAACTTCTTTTCGAACGACTCCACTCAAAGTTGTTTGGGAGCATATGCTCCTATCAACTTTACACGGGACACACAAAAGAAGTACTTTGATCCTATTAGAAGGGGAAGGGTGAAGAAGCTAGGACAGAAGGGTAGAGTTCAAGAGAGCAAAATGCGTTTAGGAACGTGGAATATAGGAACCTTGACGGGAAAATCTATGGAAGTAGTAGAAGTTATGGTGAGGAGAAGGATAAATATTATGTGCCTACAAGAAACTAAGTGGGTTGGGCGTAAGGCAAAGGATCTAGAAAACTCAGGGTTTAAACTATGGTATTCGGGCACAAATAGAACGAGAAACGGTGTTGGCATCATCGTGGACAAGACCTTGACACAAGATGTTGTAGATGTCAAGAGGGTAGGAGATAGAATCATGGCAATCAAGATTGTAATAGGACAAGAACTTATCAATGTGATTAGTGCGTACGCACTTCAAGTAGGGTTGGATACGAGTTCGAAGGAGAAATTTTGGGAAGACCTTGGAGACTTGGTGCAAGGAATTAATCAGACGGAGAAGTTATTTATAGGAGGAGATTTAAATGGACACGTGGGCAGGGAGACAGGCAACTATGGAGGTTTTCATGGTGGCCATGGTTTTGGGGAGAGAAACGAGGATGGGGAAGCTATCTTGGATTTTGCAATGGCATATGATCTCTTCTTAGCCAACACCTTCTTTAAGAAGCGGGAAGAACATGTGATCACCTACAAGAGTGGGTCGTCAAAAACACAAATAGATTTTCTTCTAATGAGGAAAAGGGATCGTATAACTTGTAAGGATTGCAAAGTTATACCAGGAGAGAGCGTGGCTAATCAACATCGCTTGTTGGTGATGGATGTACATATCAAAAGAGTGAGAAAAAAGAACAAGACTTGGAAGTGCCCAAGGACTAGATGGTGGAATCTAAAAGAAGAAAAACAAGCCATTTTCAAAGAGAAAATAACCACCCAGTGTGTGTGGGATAGAGAGGGGGAAGCTAACCAAATGTGGGATTCCATGGCTAGTTGTATCCGAAAAGTAGCAAAAGAGGTATTAGGAGAGTCCAAGGGCTTTGCCCCACACCAAAAGGAATCTTGGTGGTGGAATGAGGAGGTACAAACAAAGGTGAAGGCTAAGAAGGAATGTTGTAAAGCCTTATACAAGGATAGGACCGATGAAAATAGTGAAAGGTATAGAAAAGCGAAGCAAGAGGCGAAGAAAGCTGTGAGAGAAGCTAAGTTAGCGGCTTATGACGATATGTATAAACGACTAGATACCAACGAAGGAGAGTTGGATATCTATAAACTAGCTAGAGCAAGGGAAAAGAAGACAAGGGACCTAAACCAAGTGAGGTGCATCAAGGATGAGGATGGAAAGGTTCTTGCTACAGAGAACGCGGTTAAAGACAGATGGAAAGGTTATTTTCATAATCTTTTCAATGAAGGACATGAAAGGAGTGCTTCTTTAGGGGAGTTGAGTAACTCAGAAGAGTGTAGAAACTACTCTTTTTATCGTAGAATCCGGAAGGAAGAAGTGGTTGTAGCTTTGAAGAAGATGAAGCATAGAAAAGCAGTAGGCCCAGACGATATACCAATCGAAGTGTGGAAAGTTTTGGGAGAGACGGGTATAACATGGCTCACTGACCTTTTCAATAGGATTTTGAAAACGAAGAAGATGCCAAATGAGTGGCGAACGAGCACTTTGGTGCCTATCTACAAGAATAAGGGCGATGTACAAAATTGCATGAACTATAGGGGTATTAAGCTAATGAGTCATACAATGAAGCTCTGGGAGAGAGTCATTGAGCATAGATTGAGGCAAGAGACACGGGTTTCGGACAACCAATTCAGGTTCATGCCAGGGCGCTCAACCATGGAGGCAATCTATCTCTTACGAAGATTGATGGAAAGATATAGAGATGGGAAAAAGGATTTACACATGATCTTTATAGATTTGGAAAAAGCGTATGATAGGGTCCCAAGAGACATTCTTTGGAGGATTTTAGAGAAGAAAGGAGTACGAGTAGCATATATCCAAGCTATACAGGATATGTATGAAGGAGCAAAGACTGCCGTAAGAACTCATGAAGGACAAACTGAAAGCTTTCCCATAACTGTAGGATTACATCAAGGCTCATCCTTAAGTCCTTACCTTTTTGCGTTGGTAATGGATGAGTTAACAGGACATATTCAAGATGATATTCCTTGGTGTATGCTTTTCGCAGACGATATAGTGTTGATAGATGAAACTCAAGAAGGGGTAAATGCAAAGCTTAACCTTTGGAGAGAAGTGTTGGAATCTAAAGGTCTTCGCCTAAGCCGATCAAAGACAGAATATATGGAATGCAAGTTCAGTGCAAATGGAGGCCAAAACGAGTTAGGGGTGAGGGTCGGAGATCAAGAAATACCAAAGAGCGACCGTTTTCGTTATCTAGGATCTATCTTGCAAAAGAACGGAGAATTAGATGGAGATCTCAACCATAGAATACAAGCTGGATGGAGGAAGTGGAAGAGTGCATCCGGCGTGTTGTGTGACCGCCGTATGCCACTGAAGCTCAAGGGAAAATTTTATAGGACGGCAATAAGGCCGGCGATGCTGTATGGCACAGAATGTTGGGCGGTGAAGCATCAACACGTACACAAAATGGGTGTAGCGGAGATGAGGATGCTTCGTTGGATGTGTGGGCACACGAGAAAGGATAAGATTAGGAATGAGGATATCCGGGGTAAAGTAGGAGTAGCCGAAATTGAAGAAAAGATGAGAGAAAATCGGTTACGGTGGTTTGGACATGTGCAAAGAAGGCCTACTGACGCTCCGATTAGAAGATGCGACTATGGGACAGAGGTTCAGGGCCGAAGGGGTAGAGGAAGACCTAGGAAAACTTTGAGAGAGACCCTAAGAAAAGACTTAGAGTACTTGGATCTAACGGAGGACATGACACAGGACAGAACACAATGGCGTTCTAAAATTCATATAGCCGATCCCACTCAGTGACTTGGATTTTCCAAGTCTCCAACCGAGAAGTTGTCCTCGCTCGGGAAATTAAGGGAACACTACCTCAACCTACATGCTCCACTCACAAAGCTCCAACATACAAGCTTCAACAAAAGAAAATTCAAAGAACTTAGCGAAGAAGGCTTTGGTGATTTAACACAATACGTTGAAATGAAGGAAAGCTTATTTATTGATATCCCCGATAAATTACAAATATGTACATATACTTGAGTCAAAATAAACAAACAAGAGGGAGCCTTCACAAAGGTTGCTTAGGAGAAGTCTCGGCAGTCGGTAGAGCCCCAGAAAGAGAAGGCACCGGAGGGGGATCACTCGGAGCCTCAGTACTGGACAGAACCCTAGAAGGAGGAGGCATCAGAGGTTGATCATTTGGAGCTTCATTACGCGGTACAGCCTCAGAAGACGAAGGCAATAAATGCCTTTGGAACAAACCCACAAATCTCTGATGATCAAGTAAAACCTGACCATCAGATTCCTTCATCTGGTCAAGCTTCCTCTTCATGTTTGTAGCATAGTCATGTGCGAGCCGGTGCAACTGTTTATTCTCATGCTTGAGCCCTCTAATCTCCTGTTTGAGACTCATCACTTCAGCCGCCAATGATTCAACTTGGCGGGTTCGAGCAAATAGGCGTTGGGCCATATTAGACACAGAACCTGCACACTGAACACTAAGAGCCAGAGAATCCTTAACAGCCAACTCATCAGACCGTTTGGAAAGTAGTCTGTTATCTTTGGGAGTGAGAAGGTTCCTGGCCACTACCGCAGCGGTCATATCATTCTTCATCACGGAATCCCCAACGGTAAGAGGACCAGTAGGGGAGACGAAGGATGGGCGCCATATGTTGTCTGGAGAAGGCGGGGCTGCCTCTTCAACAAGGTTCAAGTCAAAACGACGGTCAGAGGGGCCAGACATTTTCAAAGGTGTAGAAAAGAGAAGAGGTCGGACAAATCAAGATCTTAGAAGTGCAAGAATGGAGCTTCTACTGGTGGATATTCAAGTGTGCTTTGGAACTTAATGTCAGCCTCTATAAAAATCTGCACTCGACGAAGCTTCAGAAATCGAAGAGGCGTTTGCTTTCTCAAAAGCTGGGCTGCTCAGAGACCACGAGGGTCGATCTCAGAAATCGAAGAGGCGTTTGCTTTCTCAAAAGCTGGGCTGCTCAAAGACCACGAAGGCCGATCTCAGAAATCGAAGAGGTTTGCTTTCTCAAAAGCTGGGCTGCTCAGAGACCACGAGGGCCGATCTCAGAAATCGAAGAGGTTTGCTTTCTCAAAAGCTGGGCTGCTCAGAGACCACGAGAGCCGATCTCAGAAATCGAAGAGGTTTGCTTTCTCAAAAGCTGGGCTGCTCAGAGACCACGAGGGTCGATCTCAGAAATCGAAGAGGCACCTACTTTTCCAGCCTTGTCAGCATCTGTCACACGCACACTCAGCTTTGCGGAAATTATGGGCATTCTGTCGAAGATTTCTGGCGAAGTAGAAAGCACATGAATCGTACTGTTCAATCACCCACTTCCCACACGCAACAGTAGCTCATGGGTACCACATATAACTTTGCCAAAGTCCTCTGACAAAGTTGAGACTACTTTTCCAGCCTTGTCAGCACCTGTCACACGCACACTCAGCTTTGCGGAAATTATGGGCATTCTGTCGAAGATTTCTGGCGAAGTAGAAAGCACATGAATCGTACTGTTCAATCACCCACTTCCCACACGCAACAGTAGCTCATGGGTACCACATATAACTTTGCCAAAGTTCTCTGACAAAGTCGAGACACGTGAAGCTTGCAACTCTCACTACATCGCTCTGACCAAGAAGGGTAAAAGAATAGCAAAGAAACAACACTAACAAAGTTTAGACACATAAATTTTGACGGCCTAGCTACCATATTATTACCCACAAGGGTAAAGGAACAGTACCACTGCTGGATAATTGGAAAGTCCCGGTGTGTCAACCTCTGTGCTTCATGGCAAGGTAGACTAGCAAACATGCCCAACCTTTACTCACATTCGAGAAAACACTCCCAACAAGATTGCTTGCCCCAAAATCGAAGAGGCATCGCCCTCCGAATCTCAAGAGCCAGACTCCCAACATGATTACTTTCTCAAAAATCGAAGAGAGGGTAAAGGAACAGTACCACTGCTGGATAATTTGAAAGTCCCTGTGTGTCATCCTCTGTGCTTCGTGGCAAGGTAGACTAGCAAACATGCCCAACCTTTACTCACATTCGAGAAAACACCCTAACAAGATTGCTTGCTCCAAAATCGAAGAGGCACCGCCCTCCGAATCTCGAGAGCCAGACTCCTAACATGATTACTTTCTCAAAAATCGAAGAGAGGGTAAAGGAACAGTACCACTGCTGGATAATTGGAAAGTCCCTGTGTGTCAACCTCTGTGCTTCGTGGCAAGGTAGACTAGCAAACATGCCCAACCTTTACTCATATTCGAGAAAACACTCCCAACTCCCAACATGATTACTTTCTCAAAAATCGAAGACACCGCTCTCCGAATCTCGAGAGCCAGACCCCCAGCATGATTGCTTTCTCAAAAATCGAAGAGGCATCGTTCTCCGAATCTCGAGAGCCAGATCCCCGACAGGATTGCTTGTTCGAAAACCGAAGAGGCACCACTTTCCCAACTTCAAGAGTCGGATCTCCTTGGATAAAGCTTGTCTGTAATCTTCACACGCAACATCAGCTTTCCAGATACCACAGACCACTTTTTCAAAGTGCTCTGACAGAGTTAAAACTTGTGAAGCTGGCAGCTCCCACTACCGTGCTATGACCAAGCAGGGTAAAGGAATAGCATTATTACTTGATGTTAGGGAGACTCCTATATATGTCGACCTCCATTCCCAACGGACAGGCAGACCTGCAAAAATGCTCAACCCTTCCTCTTATCTGAGAGGGCACTCCCAACGAAGCCTTTCGAAATATTCAGCTTTCTTTCCCCCCGATAATACCTCTGTAAACAAGCTATACTAGAGCAAGAATATCTCATATCATCAGGGTTAAAAGCAAGAGTATCCCATATCATGCTTTTTCCCTGTCTTTTCCTTTGGCCTTGTTCTTACCTGCAAGACAAGGAGAAAGAGAGCAATCAGTCAGCACTTGGAATCAAGCTTCCAGCCAGGAACTGACTGCCTGGAACCCCTTACCTGATTACTTACTTGCCATTGCTCTCGAGTACTCATCTTCAACATCTTATGCTTCCAAGGAAGATACCGCATCTGCCTGAGGAACAGATAGGGCAAGTGAGAAGGATACAAGGAAGCATGTGGAGACAAGCGTAACAGCACACGTGCCGATACATCCACTACTCTGTCAAAAGCAAAAGTATCCCATATCAGCAGGGTCGAACGTACGCTAGATTTGATGGACTTGTTTTGACCCTCAAATTCTTCAGTCGGCCTTATACTTTGGAGGAAACTTGAAAACCCTCCAGCCCAGTTCAAGAATAAGCCTGTGGAAAGTTACTTCTTCAAAAGCAAAAGTATCCCATATCATCTCTTCTCATTTTTCTTCTCTTTATCCTTCATGCTGCCTGCAAGATAGGGAGAATGTGAACAATCAGCCGGAGCTCTGATTGCTTACCTTGTCTGTTACCTCTTTCAGCAGATCCCCTAGCTCGGCGACTTGGGGGACTCCTACTACATGGTTCGTATCGCGCTTGACCAAGCCTGAAACTACAAGTAAGCTTCAAGTGACATTGATACATTACCTTGTGCATCTCCACCAGTTACAGATACCACCCCTGGATGGAGGAAGAGTACTTCCAGAGAAGATTCCACATCTACCTATGAGACAGATAAGGAAAGTCAAGCCGATACCACACTCCGGGACTTCGAAGTTTCGTGGTTACGAGATCATTCTCCCACAATATTTCCTAATGTCATTTGTACTAAATCATTCACTTGTACTCCCTAAAGGAGAGCTTGAACCTATGTACTTGTGTAAACCCTTCACAATTAATGAGAACTCCTCTATTCCGTGGACGTAGCCAATCTGGGTGAATCACGTACATCTTGTGTTTGCTTTCCTATCTCTATCCATTTATATACTTATCCACACTAATGACCGGAGCAATCTAGCGAAGATCACAAAAAGTGACCGTTTTCGCTACCTAGGATCTATCTTGCAAGAGAACGGAGAATTAGATGGAGATCTCAACCATAGAATACAAGTTGGATGGATGAAGTGTAAGAGTGTATCCGGCGTGTTGTGTGATCGTCGTAGGCCACTGAAGCTCAAGGGAAAATTTTATAGGACGGCAATAAGGCCAACGATGTTGTATGGCACAGAATGTTGGGCGGTGAAGCATCAACACGTACACAAAATGGGTGTAGCGGAGATGAGGATGCTTCGTGGGATGTATGGGCACACGAGAAAGGATAAGATTGGGAATGAGGATATCCAAGGTAAAGTAGGAGTAGCCAAAATTGAAGGAAATATGAGAGAAAATCGGTTCCGGTGGTTTGGACATGTGCAAAGAAGGCCTACTGACGCTCCGGTTCGAAAATGTGACTACGGGACAGAAGTTCAGGGCCGAAGGGGTAGAGGAAGACCTAGGAAAACTTTGGAAGAGACCCTAAGAAAAGACTTGATTACTTGGATCTAACGGAGGACATGACACAAAACCGAGCGCAATGGCGTTCTAGGATTCATATAGCCGACCCCACTTAGTGGGAAAAGGCTTTGTTGTTGTTGTTTGTCTCTTACTTAATTTAAGCAAACTGAAAATAATATGTATAGTTGAATATAAAAAGATATATATGTACATCAATCTGTACAACAAATTCCTCTAAGAAAGAAATCTTACTCTTGTTTATAATAATACAGATCGCTTGATGATGAGCATACCAACATCAAGACCATACAAACACTAATGACCGCACTTACATATTATACCAATTCTCATTCTTCAGTATATTTTGTCTCAAAATATAAAAATAAAAACAACCACATAATCAGAAATGGTTGTGGTAGACAACGTTAAAAATCATGATATACATTTCCAAAGGAGACAGTGTCTTTGTAAGAGGAAGGAAAAAGAATTTTCAATTCAGAAAAGATAAGAAAAATAAAATAATGAAAGTAAAGGATCATGCCATACCTGAGTGCAACTTCTTTCCGCACGGTGTAACGGATTTTCTTATCAAAACAACGTTCTTTTCTCTTCTCGCGAAACCGACTTAAAGAAGCAGCTCTCTGCGGTTGAGTTGGCTTTGCAGGTAAGTCATTCATACCCTGGAAGGAATGCCATTATAGCAGCAAGCAAAGTGAAGAAAGTTAACACAAAGACTACAATTTCTAGGAACTTGGCATGATTTATACGTATCTAAAAATACATACTTGCTGGTTAAGAGGAACCGGCCCCATGGAAGGAATGCCAGAAGGGATTTCATATCCACCCAAAAGTAGCAGTACTGCCTGCACCTGTGAAAAAGAACCACAAAAGCTCAAGCTTCTTATGTAACCCTCTCTCATTAACACCTGAAGCACCTATTTTGATTCGTACGACAGGTTTCACGTACATATAAAACGTAAATATATAAGCTGCCCAAACAATGCTCAGCAAACACTGAACCACTGAAAAATATATATATATTTGCTTGCTACATAACAGAATGAAACAAAGAACCGCTCCATTGTTGAAAATTTCATTGAAAGACTAAAAACTTTTAATTTACAAGCCATTGTCCAAAATAACATGTTTTCTTCCACAGGACAAGTTTACAAAAACCTCTCACACCATCCGTGATAATCAAACCAATAGGCCACATAACTCTTATGAAATTCAACTGCTAATAAATCACGTAAATGAACTACCTTTTTCGCGCATGACAAAGTCAACACCAAAAATGTACGCATTACGGAAGTGCAATGAAACACACATCCTTCATAAATGCAGCTACTTAAACAATAAAGCATGACTCACAAGTTCCCCTAATAAAAATCAAACTTTCAGAGAAGAACAAGACATATCAGGTATAGCATAGAACAAAACAACAAAAGAAAAACATATAAAGGAATGCGAAACTGCTGCAAGTGAATCACTACCGCTGCACAACTCACACAAGTTGAGCACTAAACCTTACCTTGTCGGGCGAAACAGCGTCGAAGACATAAACCTCGCCCTGAAACGAGAGAGTTAGCTGATCAGAGGCACCGTTTGCGGCGGCCGGCGGAGGGTATTCGGAGCTGGGAAGGTAGAGTTGATTTGGAGGAATGGCGGTACTATCTTCGAAGCGGATGTTAGGGTTGTCAATGGGCTCTTCAACGTCGTCGTCTTGGTCGTCAACTTGGTTACTCTGCGTCACTCCTCCTGTGCTGCTGTAAATTGAATTTTGGTGATCGGATTCTGCCATGTCAGATACGAAAAAGATAACCCAGAACCCCAACCTCCAATTCACACCCAAATAGTAAGTTGATTGAAAGCAATCCAAACCCTAATTTTGATTTCCTTAATTTTTTTAATTGAAAAAAAAAACAAGAGAAATTTTTGTCTGAGAGCAAAAGAGTGAGGACCGTGAATTTGGGAATTCAATCTGCAATGGGAGACGGAGCTAGAGGGTGAGGATGACGGGTGAGGGAACGAACCTGCAAGTTTTTCACATTTACAGATATGCCACTGACTTAGACAATTATTATTATTATTATTATATTTTTTTTATTTTTCACGAGAACAATGTAAATTAGTTTTACTTTGAACTTAATTTTTTTTAATACAGAATTTGTTATTTTTAAACTCCCACTCATTTATAGAATAAATTTTGACTTACTTAAAGGATAATATTAGGGAAACTAAATTTTTATTAATGCACGTAAGTCATGACCCAATAATCACACTTCATGCTATTTAGTTTATAAAATTTTATTTACAAATTTAATCTCTCTAATATCACTTTTATTAAAATTTCAAATTTATTTCCTTTATTCACACATAGTGTTAAGTTAATTAAAAAACATGAGGATTTGAATTTGCTCATACTGCTTGGCTAGCGGCTCCAACTGCTGCGGCTTGGGCCTCCTACCCTTGGCTCGTGGCTGGAGGACTTGGGCCTCCTGCCTGTGATCTGTGGCTGCCCTAACAGCGAAATGGGTTTGCTGCAGCATGCTGCTGAGCTTCAGCTTGGGCTGCTACTGTTGCACTGGTTCTTGCCGTGGGCTGCAAGGTGGTGGCCACGGCAGTGGGACTCCTCCTGTCGTTGTGTTGAGCCTCAAGGATCGCAGTCGTGGGGCCACATCGTCATCTCCGCGCATCAGTTCAAATCCTTTAACGCATGAGGTTCCGTTCGTTGTGGTTTCAGAATTTCCTATCATTGTATCATTCCTCCAGGGACTAATCAAGAAACTTTTCAACGAAAAATTAAATGGTACGACGTGTGAGAAATTCAACGTAACAAAAAATTCCAAAAACCAATTGCGGGAGTCTTCTTCGAATATTTGAATCAAGCTCTTAATGAAAGCACCAATTTGTGGTAGCAAACTTCCGCCGTCTTCAATCTTGACGAAAATGTACCTACAAAACAATCAACACCTTTGATAAAAAATAAAAATTAAAAAATAAAATTAAAAAAAAAAACCTAAGCCTCATGCAAGGTTAGGCCAATGGATCTTCGATGCTTAAGTTAGTTTCTCTTGAAAATAGTAAGCGCTTAGGGCTTTTAGGGTAGCTAATACTTGTCAAAATTTGGTGGAGATAGAGGTATATATATAAAGGAGTGACTGGCCCCAGTGTTAGGGTTTTGCCCTATACGTGGCGACTTCCTATTGGCCAAGGTGTGAGGAAAGAATATTCTCAAGATATTAAATCGAAAATATTATCTTGAGATAATGGTGGAAATATTACTAATTGATTGAAATATGGATTACTTACTTGAAGGAGTCAATCTTCAATTGAAAATGTATTATAGATAGGATTTGGTAACTAATCCCGATCTTTAATGCCTTTGAATTTTCCTTGCCACGAGCAGGAGAGCTATGAGTAGTCGTATTCAGCTACTTTAACCTTCAGAGGTGCTGAGTTGCATGTGAGAGTATTTGAGAAGCTTGCACATTTAATGAGGGCAATCTTGTCTTTCTTGAGCGAAAGTGCAAATGTTGTCTCTAGGATTTTTAGAATTATTTAGGCTCCACGATACTGCTATTAAAATTCTAAACTAGTGTTTTGATACCAAATTGGAGTTCAGGCTTAGTTAAATAGTCGAATGACCATTATAACAAATAGACATAAAGCTTTGCACATAAAACTCGACATGTTTCAGCATGATGCCCACTCACAATATAGATTTAAGGCCACAAGGGCTGAATGTATAAGTACTGAGAACTCAGAGGTACCCTGGTTAATCTCTAGTTATTTGTATGACAAACATTCAATTATAGCAAATTGCTCAAACAAAGTATGATTGTTAGTTTAGCAAGATAATAATATAACTACAATAGTTTTGGTATTTAGAAAATATGTTGTCCCTACATGAAATGTAGCCCAAACATTGTCCCTTTAAGCAATTTTTGCTAGAATAAATCACACAAAAACAACGAATAATATTTGCACATGCGTGTATAAGAAGCTAAATAATGGTGTTTTTTTTGCTATTAACCTAAGTTGTATTTATTATTTTGGAAATATGAAGGGACCAAAGAAAAGTGGAAATGCACCCAAATTTTGCGACGTTATCCGAAAATAGAGATTAAACAAGGCTTTTTTTTTTATTAGCACCCCACATAATGTTGAATGACACACCCCGACCGAGATCAAGGCATGTTGGCCGTCACATGAGTGTGACGTAGGCATGTACACAGTGCGGAAGCAATTAAGATAAGAAATATACGAATATTTAAAAACCGAAACTACTAGAGTGCACTAGAAAACATGAAATGTTAGGAGTCAGTTACAAAAGTAAATACTCATAATCAAAGCATAATAAGTCTAGGTGCAGTCCAGTAGGACAAGTACTAGTTATACAGTACCAGGAATGTCCTACTATTATTTAGATATGTCAGAACCACCGAAATCCTCAAGGCCACCGACAGCAAGCTTACCTAAAATCTGGAGGGGCGCAAAACAAGAAACGTGAGTGGGCAAAAACAAATGTTTTACAAAACCATTTCATTTATCAACATTTCTAATCCGTCACTGTAAAACATGTTTAATTTTTCCCATAATCAGAAGATAAGCATATACATAAATATATATATATATATATATGTAAATATATTAATTGAAATCATGCTTCACAATATCATATTCATATGTATGTCATGCCAAGATATAATAGAGTAAGCAATTCAAGTGAGAATAATTTCATATAAATATAACATGTTAGCCGGAACCCCTGTGGTAGTCTGTACGGCTAAATTCATAGCTCGAAAGTCAATCTAGCCGGAGTCACTACAATGACCTATATGGCATTAAACTGCACAAGAGTCAGAACCAAATGAAAAGGTCTGTACGACGATAATGGTTGTAATATAATCATGCTCAATACTACTTACACATAATAGCTGGACGACAAATCGCTAGTCACCTACGAGTCGGAACCACCTAAGATGGTCTATACGACAGGACTGTGCACCTAAATTGGATCCAATATGAGCATATGGTGTGGGAGGTGACATTATAAACAGACCCGTGTCATATCTTTGGCTAAATCTTAATCACCCTAGGTGCAGTTTTATGAGCTCAACATTATTCAATCACATATCGCACCATTGATAATTCACATAACCAAACATAACTCATCTGAGCTTGCCTGAGCGTCCATAGCACCATAATTATATTTAATGCATCATATACCAATTCATATACAAAATATAAATTTATATGCATGGCATTCAAGGCATACTCTCATTTAAACATATTTTATGGGAAAATATCAAGTATATTAATATATACTAAAACCCAAAAGCCCACTCATTGGTATGTCGAAGGGTCGTAGCCCCCGAGTCGCCCTTGAACACGCTCGTCCTCGGGATAAGTCTCACCTATAAGCAAATTAACTATAAAAACGTTTTTTAAAGCACATAGGCAAAACTAGCTAATAACTTCTCATACAATGCTCAATTTTGGTATTTGAATATACCACAGTGACCTACACAACCTCAGGATCATTCCCAAATTTTTAGAATATTTTTCTGACCCCCTCACGCGCGCCCACGCGTCTGCGAGTGCAGGGCAACACGCGCTGCCACGCGCAGGGAATCCTGACAGATTCTCTAACTGCCATTAGTAATATTCCCTGGAATATTTCATTAAAACCCAATGGTAACTGTTAACTCTAATTGATGGCGTCAGAATTGACGGAATATTCCGTCATCTTCTTCCTAAATCCCCGGTGACCGTCGCAGTCGCCGGAAACTAGGGATTTCGAAAAATCTTATTTTCTCACTCGTTTCTTCACCATTTTCTATAAAATTTGCACCATTGGAAAGCTGGAGATGAGAGGAACGACATTATACCTGTTTTAGGACCTGTAACCCATGAATTATTGCCGGAGAAATTCGAGAAAACCGGCCAACTTCGAAACTAGCTATCCCTACGTCCAATTTCTTCCAACGAACTACTCCGAGCCTCGTGAAGAACTCCTAAAGCTCCTTATGTCCTTAAAATTCCATGAAACACAAGATTTTACGTCCACATGAATAGTACCTCAAATCGGAGCTAGGATTTTCACGGGTTTTCGAGGGTTTCCTTACCTGAAAATGGGACCTTTGAACTCGTATGGTCCTCACGAACACAATGGTGATCTTAAAACCTTCAATCTACAAGGTTTGAGAGGGTTTTTGGGTTGGTTCGTACGAAGAAGGGATAGAGAGTGAGAGTCTGCGAGAGAGAGAGAGCACATGAAGGAGAGAGAAAAAGATGGGTGTGTGTGTGGTCCAAAAGCCACCAATCAACACTAAGAAAAGTCTTAGTTTTAATTGGGTCACCAATCTAAAACAATTTAACCCAATAATAACTCACACACATCATTTAACGTCCAAGGATAAAACTGTCATTTTACATCACCAATAATAATAATTCGGGACGGGCTGTGACATTGAATACACCCTCTGTTGATGCATAAAACCGGAGGTCTTGGAACAACGTAAATCCGACCGTGAATCTGCAAGAAATGTAAATAACACAGGATGTATCGTGGTTCACCCCAAGGTTTGGGTTACGTCCACACTGATTATATATTTCTGAGGGGGAGAGAGAAAGCCTCTGTAATGAATCTGAGAGGCTCTGAGAGTGATAGCTTGAGGGGGTGAGGAGCCTTAGGAATTGGCCTCCCTCAATTGTGAGGGTGAAAAGTCTTTTTATAGAATAAGGGCTCCTCACTTATTACATATTTGCCCATTCTTTTATTACATAATTACATTTAAGTCCCCCGAGTATTTGTACGAGATCTAAATACGGAGGCCCTAAATATGATATAAACACACCCCATATTAAAATTTAATGTTAAATGACTTGTATGCCTTAATATGCAATGACTATTTCGACCTCATAAGATTATAAAAAAAATTAAAATAATTTTAAATACACCCCAAATAACACATCCCAATATTATTTATTTTCTTCCATCTCAAAATCATTCCCTCTCCATTGTATGTAGAACAAAACTCTAATCAATAAAACTACAAAGACGTTGACTGAAAAAATTATTCATAAGAGAATCTTAATCCAAAACCAAATACACTTCACATTGATAATTGATATTCAATCAATTAATCCCAACTTTTGTCCCCATTTTCATATTCCTACTTGGGCAATTTTCATCTTTCTCAACCTAATTCCTTTAATCAAATCAAGTAACCCCTTAATTAGTCTTATTAGTTGGATGTTCAGCTTAGAGAAGCAATACAAAGGCCCTCATTTGCAAGTCTTGTTTTAAGGATATATGGTTTTCACATATTTTAAAGGAAAGCTCGGAAAGGTTGTCACTTTCTTTTGCGTACACATCTTTTCTGTTTTGCAACATTGTCTTGCTTATCCTGGGTTGAAGTCCGAACAAAAAGAAATGGAGGAACTGAAGCATTGGCCATTCCTTTAAATGTTGTGACCTTTTAATCAAAGGAAAACTAATGAAAATGACTTAAAAACTTTGAGTTTTAATGAAAGGATAAAATAAAGAGTAAAGTGAATAGTACCAGGATTGACTTTTTAGTGTAAAAATGTAGTTTTTCGTTAAAGTAAACAGTATCGGGAGCTTTTTGTTAAAATTCCCTTTAATCAAAGCAATGTTACTCTTTAATCAACATTTGGCGTGGCGTGGAAGAAGAAGAATAATTGTGGCTGGTTCTTGCTGGAGAAAGGAGAGAGCTAAATTTTTTTTCTTTTTTAAGATATGAGGGTGGGATATATGTAGAAAATGTGGGGAATATGTGGAGGTGTGGGATGTGAGGGTTTTATAAAATAGTAAGTGAGGTGTATTAAAATAAATTTTAATTAAAAAATAAATTTTAATTAAAAAAACAAATGGAAAATGTATTAAGATTGTGAGTGCATTGAGCTGTTAATAAAATATGTCTTAAACAATTGGTGGGTTGTGATCCGGTCCTGTCACTTGACTTGACGTTTCTCTGTGTTGTTGGAAAGGTTTTTGCTTTTTCCACACCGGACGCAGAAGATACATACAATACAAGGAGGAGTGCAGAAGCGAATCCATCAAATCATCAGCAATGAATGTAGAAGAAGAGGTCGAGCGTCTCAGAGAAGAAATCCAAAGGCTTGGCAAACTCCAAGACGATGGTTCTTACAAGGTTAATTAAATCTCTCCTCTTGCTTTTCATTTTCCCCGTCCTTGCTTAATGCCGCTCTACAATTCGATCCAGATTGAGAAATACAAGTTACTGTTTGGATCTAAAATTGTTGGGCCATGTCAATGGTGGATCTGTATTATTCTACTTGTTTACAAGTTTCTGATCGCATGATTGATCTAGGCTGTGTATTTGATCATTCATCAAAACTCACTACAATTGCAAAACAAGACTCGAATCGATTGGTGTTTATTTCGTGCAGGTATCGAAAATTCACTACCGTTGCTCATCAGATTGTGCTTGACCTCATTGTTTTTGTGCTTTGATAAGGTTTCTCTGCGTATCTACGCATTACCGGTTAACATGTTCTTTGCGATTCGTCTCGAGATGTTTGCTTCTTTTGTTTCAAGTTTGTGGATGTATTTGATCTTTGTCAGTTGAAGGTGGCATTTACCCCCCTATAAAAATGTGGTCATTTTCTCTGCTATATAAGCCTATAAGAATGTTGGTATAAGTAGAAAAACTGTAGCAGATGAGCATACGTTCTCTTCCTTCTGCATCCCCGTGTCGGAAAATTGTGATTTTCTTCCCATTTATCACTTGAGAGGGCCAAAAAGAGAAAGAAACGGACCTCGTCCAGACTGAAGGAAGTAGTTATAGCTGATGCATTTTCATGGCAATTGAATTATTTGGTGTTTGATATGTTGTAAAGTCATCATGTGTCGATTCAGCTCATTCAGAATTTCAGATTTCTTCAGGTTTCTGTTAGCTACTCCGCTGTTCGGGGTATGTCGGTTTAATTTCTAGGCTTCTGCTGTGACAAGAAAAATTAAATGGGGAAACCAGTGGAATAGGGCATACAAATTCTAACTTGCTCTGTACATTGAGCGTCGTTCAATGGCCTCAAAGAACACACATCTTTGACGCACACGCACACACCAAGAAGATTTTTAACTACTTTGAGCGAACGTTTTAAGCTTGTGATACCTTAATCTTCAATGCTTTTGTAAATCATCTTTGTGTTTCCTACAATGTATGAACTTTGATTTATCGCTGTAGGTCACATTTGGTGTGCTATTTAATGATGATAGATGCGCAAACATATTTGAAGCGTTGGTTGGGACGCTAAGAGCGGCAAAGAGGCGGAAATTTCTCACGTACGATGGTGAGCTACTGCTGCAGGGTGTCCACGACAACGTGGAGATCGTACTCAAACCAAAACCGGCAGCGGCGGCGGAGGCAACTGCTGCAGTCGGGACAAGTTAGGGAAGTACGATGCACTTGTTTCAATTTCATGTCATGTTATAGTCCATATATCATGTACTGTGTCTTTGTGTGAAAGAGACTAAAATACTTTTGAGAGACCCATGCTTGCCAGTTGAAAGTGTTTATTTCGCTTAATCTCGGGTCCATTTCCAATATTACCTAGCATTCTTGTTCCTGAGTTCTTATCCATATGATGCTGCCCATGATCATACTCTTCATTATCATCATAATCATCACTGTCAAACTTATCATCGTCATATGGCTAAGCGATATTGTAATCTACACTAGTTTACGAGAATGCAAACTTGAACTCAAGTGCAACCGTACGAATACTGTCCTAAATAACTGACTTAACTCACATATGTTTATCCCGCCCCTTAACCAAACGAAATACTGCAATTTAACACTTAACCCCACTTGTCATTTTAATTTACACACACATCACCTTGTTAACCTTGAGAGAATAATTGAAACACATTGTCTTCCTCTTCCTCAACTGTCACATTACAATAAACAGAGGTAATTGAGCAAAAAAGATTAATTCATTAAAAGACTGAGTTAACTAAGCAAACGCTCTCGTGTCAAATTCTTTCCTCTTTGTTTCTCAAGAATACATCAATATGGCAGAATGATTAACACCCTACAAATCATATTGGTAAGCCGATAGAGCAAAGTTTACTTTTGCTTAGCTCGGGACTGCATTAAAAAGAAACCCTCAAGGCTGAATCTTCCTATTGTACATTTGACAAAATCAAAAGCCGATTGATTACCAAGCGACCCACTGGAGTCTTCACCTGCAAACATGTCTCAAAACCAACTACTTAGTGTGACGGTCCAGTAAGAATGAATGCATGTAGAAGGCTTTGTGCTGCCTGGGTTTCATCTGGTGTCCCAGATATGACAATAATCCTATCAGTTGTTCCAGGACGGGGCTCATGCACTATGACCTTGGCACCAGAAATCTGATTGAAGGGGAGAAAAAGGCGAAAATGAAAGAGGATAAGTTCAGGTTGATGTATAATCAGACAATCTGTCAAGTTTGAAACAGTATGCATATGTGATATCCTCAAAGCTCACGATGGCGTGTTCACTACAACAATACTCAGCTCACCGCACAGCACCCCCCAACCTAACGGTCCCTATCATTTTATAACACAAGGCCCCTTCCCCCAAGCAACAACAACTATCCTCTGGGGAAGTAACTGTGTTCTTCCCAGCCACTTCAATGTGCTCCTCTGAAATTTTGCACAATTCCTTTATCAGGAATAATTCCGACTAGAAATTTAAAGACATGGGAATCCCTCAAATTTAATAAAGCCAAAATGGTTATTTGAGGTTTGATATCCAGCAAGCAAGAACTTGATAAAGATGGGGGGTGCTTCCTAGCCACACGTGAAGAGCACAGTTTCCTTAAAATAAAATCAAAGAAGCAAACTACTAAAAAATTATGACATATACCTGTCTCAGACGAGCCAAATTGGTACCATTCTCCCCATACACAGAGCCAATAACATTTTCAGGAACTATGATCTCTACGGTTGTATTTGTCACAATAGCAGATTTGCTCCCGCTGCTAATACACAAGGACATTGTTCAAGAAACAAAAAATATAAAGCACCAAACAAAAAATGATAAGCACATTCCATTAGTAACTTTAAGTACTTAACTGCACGAATTTTCAGTGTCCATTTGAAACCGAATATGGTGGGTTTTTCAATTGACAAATTGAGGTGGGATATGGGATAATAATACGAGAGGTAGCTAGCCTATGATTACTTTAGGTGATATTCAAGGGTACTTCAATTAGTTATGAAATAAAGGCTGTGCACGGCAATCAACTAGCCTGAGCAGTCAAGTTCCTAGAAAGAGGTGAAATATGAACCTAGATATAAATGTTTTTAATGAAGAATACCATTAGTTGATGTTAACTTCAAGAGCAAAGAGTGCAGTCAGTAAAAAATTACTAACCACGATGTCTGATTTGACTACTAGCCAACCTTAGTCCCAATATATTATTCAATTTTCAAGTTCACTTCATATCCATAAATTCAGACGCAGCTCACTAAAATGGTGGCTCAAGCCAGGACAATCATACCGAGATGACCTCCTATCTAACAAGTTTGTTCACACCAACCGGCTCAGATCTTGTGATCTGAAGCTATTTTATTCATGCTTCAAGACAACATCCATTTTTCATTTTCAGACCCCTTTATAGCTTTAGCGGTTTAGCCCAATCTCATTATTTTCTAACCTGCCAATTTCTGTGCGACTTTTTAGAGAAGTCAAACCCCTTCCAACATCTGTGAAAGCCGCCAACTGCAATACAATACATAAATCAACTAAAATAAACATATCAACTAAAATAAACATATAAAAATTACAGCTGAGATCATGTGAGATAGACTTACCTGTGATGCCCATGGTCTTGGTGGGGAAGGATGATCTAAACTATGGGAAAGACCAAGATGATCCATACTTTGAACTAGTGTTGTATGACGGCTGAGACCATGAGTAACACCAACTGATGACGATGGCTGAAATCCAATAAGAGCTGGATCCCTAGGTCTTCCATAAGGACTTGTATCGGTTGCCGTTAGCATGGATGAACTGCTCCTTCTTCCAGAATTACTTACTGTGCTGGAGAAAAGGTTGTCTCGTAATCTACCAGTAATATTGTACAAAGCATCTTGCACGTTTGAAAAATCTCCTGAAATCTGGGAAACAAATGTAACTAAATATATGAGAAAATTGCAAGTTCATATCATCAACTTTAGATCGCCAAATATAATGAATTTCACCAATGGAATGAAATGAAATCTAATTATTACACTTTCCTTAAAGAATGTGATAATACCACACCTGTACAACTTCATCATTCTCTAAGGCACATTTCGGGACCTGGTCACCCCCTATTATTCGTATACCAGTACCAGTTTGCTTCCGGATCTCTGAAACTATTGCACCCCCTTTTCCCAGCAAACACCCAACTTGGCTTGATGGAATTACAAGCCGTGCAGTAAGGGGTGAACCTTTATTTGAGCTTGAGTCTCGCCCCTTTTCTATGCCTGCCTCTACGGACCTTGAGAAGACAAGAACAGCAGCCTTTTGTGTTGGCGAGTACCTTGATTCAGGATTCTATAGAATATGAAGCAGATATAGATATAAGAAAAATATGCCTGCTTTAACAGATATAGATATAAAAAAAGAACGAAAAAGAAAACGAAAAATAACAGAATGACAAACCTCCGATGCAGAAACAGTAATTAATCGTTCATCACATTCAGCCACAGATGCTGCAATACTTATTGAAGCACCTGTCTCATTTTGAAGAGCCCTGACAATGGAACCCCCCCTTCCAATTACACCCCCAATCCTATCATTGGCACAAAGAATCCTGAAAGAAACTTCCTGTTGTTTTGTCTCAAGTGTGGGGATCCTTTCAGCCTCTATTGAGGATGGACGAACTCCTGTAGCATAACTCATGGAGCTGATTGGCAAATTAAGCATTGAGTTCCTCTGTGAAAGTTGATCTAAGCGCAGATCAGGTAGAGTTTCACGAGGAACTGCCTCAGGCCTGCTTCCAGTCATCCTTGTCTTGTCAATTGGTGGACAATCTTGGAGACAGCCAGAGACAGCAACAAGTGCTTTCTTTACTGCCAAAATATCTCCTTCTATCTGCCACACCATTGACACAATTTCCAGGGGAGAAAAAATATAATGTTGTTCTTTTTAATTACCAAAATACAATAAAGTGGAGGCAATCAGACAATTAAGAACTAGAAGCATTAATATAACACAAATGAAGGAATCCTTTGTTTCTATTTTCTTTTACAACAAATCTGAAAGGCAAGTGAAGTCAGAAGTTAAGCTACATAAAGGATACATACGTAAGAAGATCCTGAAAAAATGATGGCCTTTAACAGCTACCAAGTTCATTCCACCTATTTGGTACCTAATTCAATCCAGTCAACCGGCTACGGCTGAGGTCAAAATTAAGTATGCAAATGGCACATGCCCAACTAACCCAACTTAGCAGATCTACAACCGCCAGCCTTTGTATCAGTAACTCACAGATATTGTTAGCATTTATAACACCCAATAGTATTCATTATTTTTTATTAACAGCCATTAAAATCCTAATTATGAGTAGACATGATAAACTTTAGAACCTTCTAAACTAATCATACATATATCCACCTCCCTCAACACCAATATATGTAGAACCTTGCATGTGTTAGACCATTCTACATGATAAAATCAGCAGAAGAAAGGTGATCATATCACATTTGTCAATATCCATGGTCCTGAAGTGCCAGTGGCACCACTTACTCCAAACTGCTTCTATACAGCTTCTATATTTTTCTGCCAATAGGGATGTGGTTCTCATTAGGATCTCCAAACTAAACTTTTATTTCCAGAAATTACATTACCTAAAAAATAAAGTTGTTCCTATCACTTTGGACAACAAAACAGAGTATTCGACCAAATGTTTGCCTGTAAATGTTAAGCTTAGTCAGTATTCTATTTGTTGTCTTCTTGGTATACCAAGTCCTACCTCAAAACAATTAGCCTGGATACAATTCCATTGTTATATAAAGTAAAATTTCTCATATGTTACTGAAAACATGTGAAAAAACTTAAAAGCCCACAAATAACTTTTGTAATTCAGTATAATTACAGCCTGCCATACATACCATCCTACTCAAAGTTTTGGTCCCTATTGGCAACGAAATCAAGCAAAACTACACTAGACCTTCTAGACTACTAAATACGTTGAGTCACGTAAACATACACTGAGTGCGCCAACAAGTTTTGATTTCACATAACCCTAAACAGAATTTACTAAGTTCACATCAGCTAAATGAGACAAACTACATCATATACAAATATCAATAACAAAACAATGCAGAAGTCACTACTCATAAACAATCCGACTAATCAAAACCTAAAACTCAATTCCCATTTGAAAGGCAAAGACACAACCTTACCTCAATCATCTCGTCTGTGGCAGCAGCACATGCAGGTAACTTCTCATTCAAAACCCTAATTTTACCAGTTTCTTTCCTAATCTTCTCTACCACCTTACCCCCCCCCCTCCCCCTTCCCTATCACTGACCCGACCTGTGCCGCCTCCACCAAAAACCAGTACAACACCACCCTAATCCCCACCGCAATCGCCCCAGTCTCTGCCGCAACTTCCAGAATCCTCTCGAACACTCTCAGAAGCGCTTCCTGCACCTTGGAAACATCAATCTCCTCTTCAACACCACCGCCACCACCATTATTAACATTGCCGAGAGCTGGAGTTTTGAGCCAAATCTTTGACAGGATTGTGCTCGGAGCGATGACCACAACGACCCGGTCGGGGGATTCAACTTGGGGCTCTTCGATTTGGATCTTCGCTCCGGTGGTATTCTGGAGCTGCTTGATCAGGGTACCTGACTTTCCGATGACGCCACTGATGTGCGAGGCGTGGTAGAGCATGCGGAAGGCGATGGGGGCGGGAGGAATGCTGAGGGGAGGAGGGGGCATGGAACGCTTGGAGGATCTGTTTTTGAAGTTGAAGTTGGGGTTGGGGTCTGAAGACATTGTCGATAGGGAATGTTTCGCCGGTAGAGAGAGAAAGGTGCTTCCAATAATACTTTCTCTCACTACAAATAGTTTCCCCTTCACTCGCACTCTCTCTCTCTCTCTCTCTCTCTCTCTCTTCTCTCTCTCTATCTTTCTCTTTGGTACCTTTTTGGTACCTAATTCACTCCAGTCAACCGGCTATGTTTGAGGTCAAAATTAAGTATGCAAATGGCACAAGCCCAGCTAACCCAACTTAGCAGATCTAAATCTGCCAGCCTTTGTATCAGCAACTCACAGATATTGTAAGCACTTATAACACCCTACAGTTTTCATTATTTTTTAGTAACAGCCATTAAAATCCTAATTATAAGACATGATAAACTTTAGAACCTTCTAAAAGTATTTATACACGTATCCACCTCCATCATCACCAATATATGTAGAACCTTACATGTTTTATACCATTCTATATGATAAAATCAGCGGAAAAAAGGTGATCATATGATTCATATCACATTGGTTCCAAATTAGCAGTATAATTGTCAATATCTATGGTCCAGAAGTACCAGTGGCACCACTAACTCCAAACTGCTTCTATATTTGTGTGCCAATATGGTTGTGGTTCTCATTAGGATCTCCAAATGAAAACTTTTATTTCCAGAAATTACATTACCTGAAAAATCAAAAGTTGTTCCAATCATTTTGGACAACAAAACAGAGTATTCTACCAAATGTTTGCATGCAAATATTCAGCATAGTCAATATTCTATTTGTCGTCTTCTTGGTATATCAAGTCCTACCTCAAAACAATTAGCCTGGATACAATTCCTTTCTATTGTTATATATAGTAAAATTTCTCATATGTTACTGAAAACATGCAAAAAAACTTAAAAGCCTGCAAATAACTTTTGTAATTCAGTATAAATACAGCCCGCCATACATACCATCCTACTCAAAGTTTTGGTCCTATTGGCAACGAAGCCAAGCAAAACTACACTACACCTTCCTAAACTACTAAATAAGTTGAGTCACGTAAACATTCAACCGAGTGCACGAACAAGTTTCGATTTTCACTTAACCCTAAACAGAATTTACAAAATTCACATCAGCTAAATGGGACAAACTCACTACATCATACACAAATACGAATAACAAGACAATGCAGGAGTCACTCACTCACAAACAATCCGACTAATCAAAACCTAGAACTCAATTCCCATTTCAGAAAAGCAAAAACAAAACCTTACCTCGATCATCTCGTCTGTGGCTGCAGCACAAGCAGGTAACTTCTCATTCAAAACCCTAATTTTACAACCAGTTTCTTTCCTAATCTTCTCTACCACCTTCCCCCCCTTTCCTATCACTGACCCGACCTGGGCCGCCTCCGCCAAAAACCTGCACGACACCACCCCAACCCCCGCCGCAATAGCCCCGGTCTCCGCCGCAACTTCCAGAATCCTCTCGAACACTCTCAGAAGCGCCTCCTGAGCCTTGGAAACATCAATCTCCTCTTCCACACCACCACCGCCACCATTATTAACATTGCCGAGAGCTGGAGTTTTGAGCCAAATCTTTGACCGGATTGTGCTCGGAGCGATGACCACAACGACCCGGTCGGGGGATTCGACTTGGGGTTCTTCAATTCGGATCTTGGCTCCGGTGGTTTTCTGGAGCTGCTTGATCACGGCACCTGACTTTCCGATAACGCCGCCGATGCGCGAGGCATGGCAGAGCATGCGGAAGGCGACGTGGGCGGGAGGAACGCTGAGGGGAGGAGGAAGGGGCCTGGAGCGCTTGGAGGATCCGTTTTCGAAGTAGGGGTTGGGGTCAGAAGACATAGTCGATACGGAACGTTTCGCTGGTAGAGAGAGAAAGGTGCTTCCCATAATACTTTCTCTCACTACAAATAGTTTCCCCTTCGCTCTTCTCTCTCTCTCTCTTCTCTATTTTTCTCTTTCTCTCTCCAAAGACACATACATATTTGTTCGTGTATGCATCGATTCAACCTGCTGCCGCTGCGGTTTTTCTCTCTCTAGAATCAGAAGATGTGTCGAAAAAATAAAATAGGAATCAGAAGGAGTATTTATGATTTTCTCTCTCTAGCCTCTCTCTCTCTCTCTCTCTCTCTCTCTCTCTCTCTCTCTCTCTCTCTCTCTCTCTCTCTCTCGTGGGTGCGCACTTCGCACTGCAGAATTGGGTGTGCGCGTGACCCACACACACCCTTTGTCATTTTTTGGTTGGTCATAGAAATAAGTAAATAGAAAATATTAGCAATTAAGCTGAAAAAAAAATGGATAGATAGGGCAGCTTCATTGCATCTCTTTTTACAGGAAAGAAGATCGAGACTCGATAGCATTGGGACAAGTAAAATAATAACGGAAGTATGGATCTATTTAGCTAAAAGAAAAAGAAGAGAGAGAAGAGGGGGGAGAGATGTAATTTTTGTATTTTAATCCTGCCTTTTAACGGACGCTAAAAGAAAATCTCAATTCTGGGCTAAAATTGATAACGATATTCATCACAAAGATTTAAAATACTAATTTATTTATAACAAGAGTTATATTCCAACTACCTTATAACCACGAGGACCATATATCTTATTAAGCATTTTCTTTTGTTGAAAAAAGTTAAGTTAACCATACTAGAGCGTCCATCTCGTTGCGCCAGAGTTGACGTTCTCTTCACGTAAATTAAAATAGTTTAAAGTAAGATAAGTACTAATAACTATCCACTTTTTAGAGTGATGCTGAATCGATTATAACTTTTTAAAATGCTCTGAATAACTACTCAATGTTTTGAAAAATGGACACTCGTTGAGGAACCAATGTCAACTGTCAAGTGATCATGACACTACCGTTAATTTATGCTTGCATTAATGTTAAGTGATTGCATAGAAAAACATAAAACTTGTCTAGTTAAAACTTAGAGCAAGTCCAGCATGGGCAATAGCCCTGTGGATTGGCAACAATTGCAAGCCAATTGCCTCCCAAAGTGGCGCCAGCCTATTTGGGCAATTAGGCTGAGTGGGAGCCCGCGGGAGAGGTCAAGCGAAAGTCCAAGGCTGAGCACCTGAGAGGGGTGTAATGCAAGGTCGACATCAGCATGATGTCTGACGCCAGCCACGTTATAAAAAAAAAAATTGTGTCAGACACATGGACAACATAAGTGCGTGAAGGCCGTGTCTCCGACAATATTTTAGACGGTAGGGCCTGCATGGCAGCCCACTCAATTACTGTTGATGTGGCAAATTTTGGACTGTTTGATTTACAAATCAACGATCCACGTTTTTTAGCTTTAAATTTTTTATAAAAAAAATAGTAAAAAATTTGATATGTTATCGATAGGCCATGTGTCACAACATGAACTGTAAGATTTCAAATTTTTGGTAATCCAACGATTCATATTAATTAATTTAATAAAAAATTTAAAAATTAATTAAAAATCCAAAAAAAAAAATTATAAAAAAATTCTATAAATACCTTACCCTTATCTTCCACCTTGCACCGCATTTCCATATTTTCAAATACGTACAACCACATTCCAATCTTTATTCAAACAACATAAACACACCAAATAAAATTACAAAAACACACCAAATAAACCTCATACAAATCTTATCGATATTTATCCACAAAAATTGTACTTCTGGATAATGACACATGATGTGACGAGATCGGTTAAACATCCTATCCGAAATTAAAAAAATAAAATTATTTTTTATTATTTTATAAAATAAAAAATACTAATATTTTAATACGAATTGTCTGGGTTATTCAGTTTAGGGGTGGAGATGCAATACGCAATTATTGTTTATTAAAGGTGATTACTATTCACTTGAGGGGATTAAATTGCCTATTGCCAAGGGGGGCCTTTACACACTAGAAGTACTCTTAAGAGCAATCGGTTTGGGAATTTAAGCCTCTATAGATAACATTAAATTAAAAACCCACTTCAGTACTCGAAGGTAAGAACGTGTAGGCGTAAGTGGAATTGAATTCGGAGTTATGAAGAAGATTTTACGGAAATATAAACGTGAGGGTGCTTTAGTAATTTGTTATTTTTGAATTTTGGTCCTTGATTATTTTAATATTTTATGGTGGGATATTTTAATTATTTTAATAATTTTCTATCCTATAAGGCCCGCACCCACACCAAACTCTTCACTACTCTCTAGTCAAGTGTCCATTCTCCCGCTCCCTCATCACTCTCGGCACTCTATCTCTCAAACTCACTCTTCCTCTCTCCACTTTCCTGTCCTCCATCTTCTCTACATCACCGACAACACCATCACCCCGTTGGTGCGATCCGACAAACCTCACCACCACCGCAACACTACCTGAACACATACGTCACAAACTCTAGCCCTGGAATGGTTACTTTTTCTCTCTTCTCTCTCTAGGCACCGCCACTGTTCAATACTATTTCCGGTGATTTCTCACAGTTCCCGACGAAGGTAAGCCTAAAAAACCCCCCAAAAACTTCTTAAATCTTGTTTTGGTGTACGATTAGGGTAAATTTGAGATGTTTTGGCAACATTTTAATGTATAAATACCTCGAGGGAAACTTCCCCAATTTTCCAACAAGAGATCCAACGACTTCGAGCCATTTTTCAGCCAATCCCAACCATAACACGACTTTATTTTGGTATAAAATTCTTCTTCTCTCTATGAGATTCAATTCAATATATCATATGCTAGTTTTAGTCGAGATTCAGAGCTAAACAGAGCTTGGGAAGTTTCCTGGCCAAACTCGGCCCAGTTCTGGCCTTCTTCTTCGTTAGGTCAAGCAGACTTGTGAGCCCAAACGAGTAAACTCGACCAGAGAAAAAAAAATCCAAAGCCGAGATCCGCGATCCCGTTCGTCCCATTTCTTAATGGAATATTCCTTGTGCTGACTTTTTCGAAATTTTCTCAGAAACCGTCCCAGGTTAATTTCGACGTCCCGAGTCCATTTTTGACATCCATTTAGTGTCCAAAGTTTTAACGTAGTTGATCATCGGGGTGGCTTGGTTGACTTTTTTTTTCGAAAATTGCCCGGGAACCTTCTTAGCGTATTTCGACACTCTGATTCCAAATTCGCACTCTGTTTTCTCAAATTTAATCATTTTAGTGGATTTTTACTAATGGGTCCCAATATTATGCTTTAGGTGCAATTACTATCGGAGACTCCGGCTTTCCTAGCTCGAACGGATGTGACATCATAAGTAACTGTGAGTGGATCTTTGCTTTTGAATATTATATATTTATTTGTTTCCATTTATATATTTAATAAATATTTTTCTACGTTATGCCTAGATTAGACTAATGCTTTTAGAAATTAGCGCATTGACGAAACTTACGAAATTATGCTAAATCCTACGGGATGCACAGGTGGGCGAACTATTATGGGATTTTTATTTACGGCCATGATTAGTATTTTATTGAATAATATTATGTCGACTAGAAATTATCGATTTACCGTTGTATGATCATATTTACATTATCTGCTCATCGTGTGCTACACTGGTGTTGGTACTCGCCCGGGCCAGGGCCAGTTTTCACGTGTATGTTCACATCGCACCGTACGCTCACTATGGATCCATTGTTGGTGAAAATCCTATCCTAGATTGCTATAGGCAATTAGGACTCGTATGTGATGTGCATAACACCAGTTTTCATATGATTGTAGTACTAGGTCGTAAATCATTTCTTTACACCCAGTCTTGTTCATGTAAGAATACATGTGCATGAACTCGTGTGTCAGCATATCTCGATGAGCGCTCGATATGATATGTTTATTTATGCGAAGTTATATGCCTATTTACGAATTATTGTGAAGTATTGCATTTTTGAGGTATTGGTGGCTATAGTAAGTATTTTCATGCTATACGTAGTATGTTATATTTTGAAACTATACTTGTTTTACGACTAGGGGTTATATATTTTTGAAAAGGTTTTTACAAAGCTTTATTTTTAGGCCCACTCACCCTTGTTTTTCGCCCTTCCAGGTTTTAGTGGCAGAGCTTTCATGTCGATGAGGACTTTCTGGCAAAACGTTGTTATGGGAATACTCCCGATGGTATAATTCTTCTTCTACCATTACTGTACTTTACTTATGCTCTGACATCACATGTGAAATGGGTTCATTTTCGCTTACATGCATACTCTTTCATCTAGTCACTTTTAGACTTAAATTTACTCACATTACCACATCACTACACTTTATGGCTTCATCACCCTTTTGATGTCGGCCAGCACAACTCAATTCGAGTCTAGGTGGACATTCCGGGTCGGGGTGTGTCATTGGTGGCATAACGAATGTTCAATTTTTAATTGTTACGTAGTTATTTAGAATGTTTTAAAACATTTAGAACCAATTTGGAATCACTTCTAAAAATAACGTAGTTATCCATACTTGAACCCCTTTTAGAATAAAATGATATTTTGTAAAGAAATAAAAATATTACAAAGAGGTTGTATTTCAAGTGACACGCACGATCCTGATATCCTCTAAACACCAGGGTAGGCACGTGTTGGCTGCCACCTGAGGATGACGAAGCCATATTAACATGCATGTAAGTTATGAAGAAAGAACCAATGTAAATAAAACACGTAAATTTTACTAATCAAGAATACTGTAGAAGAAATATTATGAAAAGGTACGAACAAAGGAATAGGTCCTACACTAAGAGGACTCAAAGATACCAATGCGGGAGTGCTTTGACGTTGGGATTGTACGCCTCCATTCTAAGTCCTGAAGGGGGTGCAAAACAAAGCATGAGTGGACCAAGTTTATATATAAGCAATACTAAAACAATTACTCTTCAAATGTACTAACCCCCAGTTTTAGAAAAACTCATATAGCTAATATGTAATAGGATTTCCAAAAACCCTAGCATGCCATAAAACCTTCGTAAAACGTATATCGTATATAATGTGCTTAGTAGTGGTATCATAATCGCCCGAAGGCACTACATCGCCCGCCCAAAGACGCACACACACGCGCGCGCACACACACACACACACACATACACACACACACACATATATATATCCACTAAGTAAGCACATAAAATTTTGAACATAAACTTTCCAAAGTATATCTCATCGGAGCTTAATAGGTCAATCATCATATCATAAATCCATAGGAGCATTCTAGCTCAAAACATCATCAGAAACCATGTTCATAAGTATGTATATTCATAAATATTTCAAAAAGCGTCAATCCAATAACTCATAAACGTTTCATCTAACGTAGTCATAAAATCATGCTCTTCATGTATGCATATCTAGTAATAAAATCATGCATTTTAGAAGGGGTCCACTTACAGATACTCCATCGTCGAAGAGCCGTTCAAACAAGGGAAGACGAAATCGCCACTAATAAATGCACCTAAGCACATAAAGGGACCAATTAGTAAAATCCTACTAAAATGATTGAATTTGGGAAAACGGAGCACAGATTTGGAATTAGTGCATCGAAATACCCTTAGAGGAGTCCTAGGCAAATTTCCTAAAAGTCAACTGGAATATTCCAGAGAATATTCCCTAACTGAATATTCTATAAAATATTCCCTAACGAAATATTCCATAGAATATTCTCTAATGCAATATTTGGAAGAATATTCCATCGGGTCCGGGCCGGGTCGAATCTGAGTCAGATTCAGGTTTTAGATCAAGTTTTGGGTTGCGGGTCGGGTCAACTTGGTTTCAGGCTATGGGTTGGATGGTTTCAACAAAGAAGAAAGCCGGAGCTTTCCTGGCTCCGTTCATCCCCAAATCTTAACGAAAACTAGTCATTCAATATACCAAATTGAAACCCAAGGAACAAGGAAGAATGTTATACCTATCCCGTGGCTAGCCGTGGCCGGAGTTGGCCAGAAAAAGGCCTGCAAGGTGACAGTTCTCGCTGGAATTTGGGGAAAGTTTCCCACAAGCTATTTCTGCTTCCAACATGCGTACACAACTTAAAACCTACCTTAATCTAACCTTAAAACACAACCCAAATGGTTTTAGGGGCTTACCTATGTCAAGGGTGGCAAGAACTCGCCATGAGTTCGTTGGGGAAAACCAAAATAGTGAACTCTGCCACTGTCGGAGCTCCACAACCTTGGCTTGGGGTCAAGATGGCAAGGTTCAGATAGTGGTGGTGTTGTTGTCGTCGCTATTGTTGTTTGTGTGTTGTGTGTATACAAGGTACCCTCGAGGAAGGTTGGCTTCCAAGAGAGTAGAGGGAGATAAGAGGGAATAGAGAAAAGAGAAAATCGAAAGTTTTAGGGGGGAAAAGACACGGAACAAGAGGGAAGAAAGAGAGAGGACCAGGAGACCAAATAAAAGAGGTAGGCTCCATTGGCACACCAAACATGCCATAAAAGACAAACATGCAAAATATCTCCCACACATGAAATTATAAAATTGCCCTAGACGTTCCGTGTTTCGTAGAATCCGAAACAGGTTGTTACAATCTACCCCCGTTAAGAAAATTTCGTCCTTGAAATTTGAAATATCTTGCTATACACAAATACTCGAAGATAGGAAGAAGCATATATATAAAGAAGAAATCAAGTTAGAATAGTTGCATAAAAGAGAATGCCACTCCGTCGTGATCAGATTGCAGTGATTCCTTTTTCATGCCTCCAAGCTCATACTTTCTTCCCCAACAATATAATAGTAGTATCATATATATATATATATATAACAAAATACAATTGAAAATATATAATAACGTAAGGTCAAAAATATGTACACATAATAAGATAACGTCAAAATAGATATGTATTAACATGGAAGCCAAAAACTTGTACTGAATTTAAAATTGAAAGTTGAAATGACTCACCCAAACATTTGTAATGTCAAAATACATATATGTAACTAAAATAATGTAAGTTAAAATACTTGCACAAGAAATTAAAACCAAAAATGAAAATGGGTCTCGCCCAAGCATTCGTAACATCACGTACTCCGGAAATAGGTGTGTGTGTCTTTGGGTCGAGCCCAAACAATAATTAATTAGTAACTACTACCGTAGACAGGTCTACTTGCCCACTTACTTAACAAACTCAATGAATAAGCCATTGATATTACAGTCTGCAGCCCACAATATCGACAACTCATTATTGCCTTGATAAACAAGTAGTAAATCTCAAGGGTGCAAACTTACCATTTTGTCTAAACTCCAAGGAGACATCATCTGAAGCATACAATTTTCCATATCGAAATTTTGATCCTTCGAATACCAGTTCATAATACTCTTCTGTCTAACAAGTGTTGCCTGTAGAATCTCTCATACCATGTCTCAAATAGTGCCATACCTAAATCGAAAATAATAATTGTCATCGTAAACAATTCCAATAGGGAACAGTGCAATTTCTAATCATGCTAAAACCACAAAATGGATGAACACACCACTTCTTCCAAGGTCTGGATAGTTCGTTCAGACTGGGCAACAGTTTGAGAATGAAATGTGGTACTGGCCAACAACTTAGTACCCATGGCCTTCGAGAAGGCTTCATAAGACTTGGAAGTGAAACGGCGTATCCCAATGAGGTACAATAGTGATGGCACACCCTATAACCGAACAATGTGATTCACAAAGCCTAAGCGAGCTGATTTATTGAAATTTTCTCTCGAATTTAGTGAAAGGCTATGTCAAGAAGGCTAAAAGAACACTCAAGAATTTAAGGATCAAATCAAGTCCATCAAATCTAGGGTACAAGATAATTGGATTGAATACGTAACTTTGATGCAAGAACACATGTGAGTACCTAACTTGATTATGTGGTGACAAGTTGAGATGGTTGAGTGCAGAGTCGACTCGATTGGTAGTCTAAAGTAATCTAACAGGCAGGAACTTAGACTTTTTCCCATTCTAATATTCACAACAACTTGTTACAACAATAACCTTAGGGATATTCAATAACCAGTGGCAATGATTCGCCCAATAAGGTATTAATAGGTGATTGAATGACTAATGGTTTATGCTAAAACTTTCAAACTTGATTGGTTTTCCTGAACAGTCTGTCTGCTTTATAAATGATACAAAGTGTTGTAGGGTAAACACGAACTCAAGGTTGACTAGAGTGTCTTCGAGTACCATGAGGTGAATCTGGGATTACAGTCGAAATCGATATTAATCGAGACATCAGTCTAACAAAGACTAGAATGAAGAATTATGCCAAGCGGTCGAAAGTATAGTCCTCACGGACTGGTAGATTATATGCTAAGTGAGTTGATCAACCAATACAGAAACGTCATCATAGTCTCCACGTGTACAAGGTTGTTTGTATAGAAAATCTATGGTGGCATTTACCTGTTTCCATTCGCATCCCCAAAGGGTCGTCGACAACTAAAATAGACAACCATGGAAAATTCTTCCCACCTCCAAACAGGAATAAAGAGAAATTGAGATAAGTTTGATAACTTTCATCTTTCCGCTTCCACTTACTAGTAAATCAGACATTTCCTCACATATTCAACAATATCCAATTCATACAATACGAGTAATAAAATGGACGAAAACAGTGGTACAATTTAGTACTACCAGCATGCATAACATACGCTAAAATGTGAGCCTCATCAAGAAATTTTCCTTTTTCACAGCTTCATTACCCTTAGGCAAATACAATTTGTTTCTTATCAACAGAGTTCCAACTCCTTGGACTTTCAAATCTCATCTCATGTCACCTGACACTTGCTCCTTTAAACTTGCACATTACTGATCAAACTCTTGGGTTTCTTACCTGAAATCTACCGATACAGGTTTGACTTAGAAGTGAGCTGACAATACTCACCGTGGATTGGGCACCAAAGTGAAGCCAATTCCTCGAAAAGAAAATAATAATGGGACATGGATAGCTCGAATAAAGGTAAGTTGTCCATGGGATTTCTAACTAAGAGCATCAACTACGACATTTACTTGACCAAGATGGTACTAAAAAATGCAATCAAAATCACCGATGAGTTATGTCCATCTCTTTTGTCTCAAATTCAACTCCTTCTGTGTGAAAACACACAACAACTTCTTTAGTCAGAAAGGATGCAACACTTCTTGTTGTAGAGAAAACATCACCAGATTTTAGAGCAAGGGAAATTGTTACCTGCTCTAGGTCATGAATATCATAATTCTTTCCATAAAGTTTGAGATGTCCAAGAGCATAGGCGATGACCTTCCCATGCTTCATCAGAAAACAACCCCAAATATGACAAGGATGCAAAACAAGAGACTTAAAACTTATCACCAACTTCAAGAAAAGCAGGGATGGAAGCATGAGTAAGATGATGTTCCAAACTCCAAAATGTTCCATTCCCAATTTTTGTCCCACATAAATTTCTACAAAGAAAGGGTGTCATTAGGTTTTTCAAGTAAGATGGTAACCATTGGCTCAAGGTCGTAGATAGGATGGTTCACTTCACGTGGTTTTAACAGTCAAAAGGCACACGAGTTACTCTGTGAAATCGCATCCCTAAATTTCACTATTTAAAATTATGTAGTTATGAATTATTGATTTTGATGTGTTTATATTTGCGGCGCATAATTTTTTTGTAAAAGGACGAAAATGCCCTTAATGGACTAAATAGAATTTTCGAGGATATATTTGATGTGTATATATTTTTCCACTTTTCTTTATGTATTTGGATAGTACTCGTCGATACGAACGCGTGACCGTAAACGGAATGTGATTTGGAGCTATAACAAATGAAATATAAACGAGTAAAGGTTAAGGGTAAAATGGTAAATTTGGCCCATTTTGCTAGAAGGCTCTAGAAAATTTGGGAGCCTTCTCGTTAATTTTTAGCCAGGTGGATTAGGGGTGGGCCAACAGGTCCTGGACCCACGGGTCGGGGCTGTTGTTTGCGGTTCAAGGCTGGTCTAAAAATTATAAATACAAAAAGGGTCGGGCCGGTTCATTGTAAATAATGGGGCGGGCCAGTTCTAAAAATTAGAGAAAACGGACCCCCGACCAGGACCGTTTAAATCAATATCCTCTAATTTTATCACCCTCTTTCTCTTATTCTCAGGCCCACATCGATTCATTTCACTCAACTTTCCCATCACCCTATCCCTTTAATCCGAGTCTCTGACAGACAGCATCCGGGCATCGATCTCTCTTCCTTCTCATTCCTCTCTTGTCTTAGACCTCAATTTCATGCCCAGGCTCTCATCTTAGACCTCAATCTCAAGCCTAGGCTCCCAAATCATGGCCTGCGCAGAAGTCATCCAACAAAAGAACAACTTCAATCTCGCCAAAGCTCTGGTGACCTAGATCGACTACCTGGCAGGTTCATAAACAGGTGCCATGCGTAAAGTCGCCACCTTCTTCGCCGAAGCCCTGTCCCATCGAATCTTCAAAGTCTACCTTCTGCTGCCGATTGACCATTCATTCTCCGACATGCTGTAGATCCACTTCTACGAGACCCGACCCAGTGCAATTGAGAAGGTGCTATTAGTGGTGAAGAAATTGAAACAAAAAATTGTGACCGTGGTGGAGCAGGAGGCGAACCACAACGGTTCGAGTCGAAGATCTAAAGGATGAGGAAGTCGGGAGGCGATCAAAACCGAGAGAAAAAAAAAGTAAGAAGACCCGTCCTGAACCGGTCAATTTCAAATGGGTCGGGTCTGGTTCCAGTGATCAGAATTGCAATATCCAGCCCTGCCTGTCCCGTTTCCTTTTTAAGCGGGTCAATTCTAATCCTTCCAAATTTAGGCCTGGCCTGGCCCGTGCCCACCTTTAAGGTGGATGGCTGTGACTTGGGGGCGGGGGAGCTGCCCAATCAGGATGAGGGAATGAGGGAAAAGAATAGAGACCAATCAGAGAAGGGAGTGGATGAGTGTAGGGGGGTCTGCGGTATTCTACTCTCTCCCCATTTTCCTACCTAAACTCAACTTCTCCACCCACTATCATTTTCGATCTGCTTTGTTTTGTTCACTGATAAGGTGATAGTGATACCCTTATCATTTATCAAAGTCTCAGCCTTGGGTTTTGGTTTCAAAGAGAAACAAAACGAGTTCTTAATCCAGCTTCAACAGCATGGTATCTAAAGTTTCTAGCTTTCCAAGTTCATATTATTGGGATAAGGTATTCCACTTTGGTTTCTTGTCATCTATTGGATTTGGATTGCTTTGGTTCTGTTATTTTGAAATTTTTTTTTCCAATCAGTTTTGCATGCTTTAGTATGGATGAGAAGTAGTTTTTGAATTAAAGAATTAGAATTCCAATAATTAAGTAGAGATTGGAAAGCATATTTCTTGAGATACTATATATCTGCTGAATTGGGATTGTTAATTTACTGTGAGAACATACATTTGGTTGAAATGTTTGGTTGATTATCGTGTTGTCTTAGGGAGATAAGTGAAGCAACAAGGGAGGTGCTCTTTATTTAGTTGTCACCAAATCACAATGTCTGTATAGATTATAAAATTTGTGAGACATGAGCTGTAGTCTTTGCACCATGATGATGAACATGTTGTAGTAATGAATTAACTCTTTTAAACTATTGGGAAGTGGTTTTTGATATTAGTTGGAGTTAGACCTCATTAAATAACTTCTCTACTTTCTTTGCACCGAGCCCTAGTGGGTGTAAATACTTGTGTTATGTGGTAATCTAATGGTACCTTAGTGCATGTTGGGAAGTCTCTTATAGCTTTAGTTTAACAATGCTTCTACATTCCCAATCCTTAAAGATGTATATTGGTCTTGATTATGTTTTCCAGATGACTTCAATTGTGGTACGTTAGCTAGTTATTTTATAAGTCATGTGGGATTAAAAGTGGGATCAAGTTTTATTCTCATGCTCCTTCTAAGGTGGTCTTTCTTTCCTGTAATTGCTAGGCAGGAATGTGCTACAAATAATATGGATTTTTTTTTTATGATCTAGTTTGCTATTAATGAAGTCTAAACATTTATGTTTAAGAAAATGTTGTGTAGTTGGCATGGATTCACATCTCAATGATAGCTCTGATGGATCATTACTCATATCCTGATAAATATTGTTCCACAAAGGAACAAGATGTATGATCACCAATAGGTGGCATTTTACCATTTATGAAGACACTCTTTGCACAACATTTGGTTATTTCTAGTTTGGCAATGTTACAGAGTAGATGGTTTGACTTGATACAGGTTTATCATTTTTGTGAGTGACTTTAATATATGTGATATTGGTGATTACCCAGTTTTTGTAATTGTTATCCTGTGTGGATATGACTTGGTTTTATAAATATTTTTTTCTATTGAATTGTTATTTTTAATACTTAGCCATCGATTTATATTTATGAATGAGATTTGACTTGTATATTTGGAAATATGGTTTGTTTTGTATGATTGGCTTGATGTGATGAAATGTGAGGGCTAGTAGTGGACCGTTAACCCATTGTTATGGGGTTTGTTGCTTTGAGACTTGTTTCACCCTTTGTTTCATTATTTCATTTCTCGTTTCGTTGAGTCGTTCTACATTTAATACTTGTGTTTTGTTTCATTTCGTTCAACCCTTCTAAATTGAGTACTTGATTTATGTATTGTTTCCTTGAGCCTTTGTCATATTCTTGGACTTCTGCTCAGTTCCATTGAGTGATCCGGAACTGGGTATTCGTTGGGGTTCCGTTGAGTGGTTTGGTTCCTTGCTCCGTCTGGATTCCGTTGAGAGGTCCGGAATCGTATCCACTCGGATTCTGTTGAGAGGTCCGGAATCCCTTCTACTTTGTGATTTCGTTAAATGGTCCATAATCGTATCTTGATGTGGATTTCGTTGAGTGGTCCAGAATCCCGTTTGGTATTTTGGTTCCGTTGAGTGGTACGGAACTTGATGTTGTTGGATTTCGTTGAGTGGTCTGAAATCCTATTTTTCATAGATGTAGGCTTCGGCCGAATTGTGTCACTCTAGGCCTGCATTTCAGTTCATTAGATGTGTTTCTGACTGACGTGATCATGGAATGATGTTGGAAAGCATATGTGTGGGTGTGAATGACATACCTGTGTGAACGGCTATATGACAACTGTGGTTTGGCTTATGGTTGATGCGTACTATAGTACTTTATGCTTTCTACTAGAAGTATTTTACTGAAAGTTTAACTTTTAACCATGGACGAACTACGAATGGCTTGATCCATGTTTAGGGTATGTAGGCAGCCTAACAAAAAGGTTAGATGCAACCATAAAGTATACGATAAATCACTACGCAATTCGAGGCTGGAGTTGTGCTTGGTACATATTCCAGAGGCGGGATATGTTAGATATACAGGTATTTGGTGATGTCAAGTGTCGATCCTAGACGTATGTCGGGGTCGGGGCGTGACATACTCGGTCATGCTACATCAGTGTGCAGCCAAACATTCAATAAAACATCGCTGTAGAATTCAAAATTTATCGATGTCATCGAAAAATGTAAGAACAATGATTAACTGAGACAATATTTTAGTTGTTAGAAACTTCATTCACCTTCAACATCTTAAATAAAATTGACTTGTTTCTTAGCCAAAAAAGAAATAAGGGTATGCTCAAAGAATCATTAAGAACTGCAGATAGAAATTGACAAGACCAAAGATATTTCGTATTTCACAACACCTTGTGAGGATTTTCAATTTTCAACAATTGTAACTTTTTTTGGAAATTGATAAGAATAACGTATGCTACAAAAGAGTCTCCCAAGAAAAGAATCTAATCTAAACAAAATCAACGTTTGAATTTGATGCAAAGCTGACTGTTGATGTTTAGTTAACTTGACCTCGTTGTTGGAGTAGACAAGAAGGTTATCGATAAGAAAATCACGAATCTGTAGAAATATAGGTGGAATAACCGGTCAGTGGTTCATGAACGTCGCTAGAGCATTTGTCCACTTGTTAGGAAATGCAATCACCGAGAAATCTTCTGAGGGTCCACATGAATTTCGTCAGAGGAAACAACAAGCTCGAGGACATTGATTCGGTCCAACCAAACTAACACTTGCTAAACTTCGTATAGAACTAGTGCTTACTCACTTTCTCCAAATGAACTTCAAATGTTTTGACTAATCTCCATATAGATAAGACTCTGCCCACCATTCCTAGGGAATGCAAGTTGCAGAGTATCACCCTCGTTTCAGATCTTCAGCTAGTCTTAACCAAACTTCCTCTCACTAAGATTTTTCTATTTCATGTCACTTTAATGTAAATCTAACTCTGCCAGTCATTCCCAGGGAATGCATGTCGCAGAGTGTCGGTCCGTTGTTGAAAGTCATCCATCAAACAATTACAACGCTGATGAGGCCCCTACATGAATTTTCGTACTTCAAATAAGGATTTGGCAATTCAGACAGAAAGAAGATTACGCAACTGTTCCGAAAAGGTACCAGTAAACGGATGTCATGACATCCAGATGATATCAAAGTCGACAACTACTAGAGTAAGAGATGATCCTAAGTATGCTCTGAACAAACCATGCTCTGAGACCAAACTAACACGCTCAACCCCAATATCCTCCAAACACCAAGGTAGGCACGAGCTGGCCGACATCCAAGGGTGACAAAGCCATATTAACATGCATGTAACTTATGAAGAAAGAATGAGTGTAAATAAAACACCTAAATTTTACTAATAAAGAATATGCAAAAGTGGGAACATGTTCAGAGCATACAACTAATCAAGAATACTATAGAATAAATATTATGAAAAGGTACAAACAAAGGAATGGGTCCTGCACTAGAGGACTCGAATATACCAATGTAGGAGTGCCTTGACACAGGGATTCAAGTTTATATATAAGTAATACTAAAACAATTACTCTTCAAACGTAATAACCCCCAGTTTTAGGAAAACTCATATAGCTAATAAGTAATAGGTTTTCCGAAAACCCTAACATGCCATAAAACCTTTGTAAAACATATATAATATATAATGTGCTTAGTAGTGGTATTACAATTGCCCGAAGGTACTACATCGCCTGCCCGAAGGCATACATATCTTCCACCCAAAGGCATTATATCGCCCACCCGAAGGTGCGCGCACACACACACACACACACATATATATATATATATATATATATCCACAAAGTAAACACATAAAATCCTGACCGTAAACTTTCCAAAATATATCTCATCGAAGCTCAATAGTTCAAACATCATATCATAAATACATAGGAGCGTTCTAGCTCAAAACATCATCATAAACCGTGTTCATGAGTATGTATATTCATAAATATTTCAAAGAACGTAAATTTGATAAAGCATGATATTTCATAAAGCGTAAATCCGATAACTCATAAATGTTTCATAAAATGTAGTCATAAAATCATGCTTTTCATGTATGCATTTCTAGTAATAAAAGTCATGCATTTTAGAAAGGTCCACTCACAGATACTTTGTCGCCGAAGAGCCGTTCGAACAAGGGAGGACGAAATCGTCATTAATAAACACTCCTAAGCACATAAAGGGACCAATTAGTAAGACCCTACTAAAATGGTTGAATTTGGGAAAACAGAGTACGGATTTGGAATTAGGGCATCGAAATACCCTAAGAGGGATCCCGGACGAATTTCGTAAAAGTCAACGAAAAGTCAATAGGAATATTCCAGAGAATATTCCTTAAAGGAATATTTCGAAGAATATTCCATCTGGTTCGGGTCGGGTCGAATCCGAGTCAGATTTGTGTTTTGGATCGGGTTTTGGGTTGCAGGTCGGGTCGACCAGGTTTCAAGCCATGGGTTGGTCGATTTCCAAGAAAAAGAAAGTCGGAGCTTTCCAAGCTCCGTTCATCCCCAAATCTTAACTAAAACTAGTCATTCAATATACCAAATTGAAACCCAAGGAACAAGGAAGAATATTATACCTATCTCGTGGCCAGAGTTGGCCGGAAAATGGCCTGTAAAGTGATGGTTCTCATTGGAATATGGGGAAAGTTTCCCCCGAGCTGTTTCTGCGTCCAACATGCGTACACAACTTAAAACCTACCTTAATCTAACCTTAAAACACAACCCAAATGGTTCTAAGGACTTAACTACCTCGGGGGTAGCGAGAACTCACCGTGAGTTCATTGAGGAAGACCAAAACAGTGAACTCCTCCACTACCGGAGCTCCACAACCTTGGCCTGGGGTCGAGACGACAAGGTTCAGATCGTGGTGGTGTTGTCGTCGTTGCTGTTGTTGTTGTTGTTGTTTGTGTGTTGTGTGTGTGTAAGGTACCCTCGGGGAAGGTTAGGTTCCAAGAAAACAGAGGGAGATAAGAGAGAAGAGAGAAGAAAAAGAACCGATAGGTTTGGGGGGGGGGGGGAACATGGGGCAAGAGGGAAGAAAGAGAAAGGACCGGGAGACCAAATAAAAGGGGTGGGCCCCACTGGCACACCAAACAAGCTGTAAAAGGCAAACATGCAAAATATCTCCCACACGTGAAATTGCAAAATTACCCTCGATGTTCTGTGTTTCGTAGAATCCTGAACGGGTCGTTACATCAAATGTTTAAGAACATTCATTATTGCAACTGAGGTTTCGAATTTGACTTCCTATTTTCTTTATTGTTTGTATACAAAAAAATTAAAACATAAAATGTTTCTGTTGAGACCAATAATCTTAAAAATTAGCACTCTTAAACTATGAAATATGTGCTCATACCTAAAAAATAATGATTATAAAGTATGTGTCACGGTTTATTTCAAGTGAGTAATAGAGATATCTTACGAAAGAAGGATTCTCCTGCTGCGAATTATATCCTACTCTTTGCCCCCTTTCACAGATAATGGAGAGATGAATTGATCGATTCATCGGAACCTAGGTCAGGACTGACAAGGATCGAACTCGCAGCTTCCGCCTTGATTGGGCGGTGCTCTAACCGATTGAACTACAATCCCAAGAAAATTAGATATACTAAAAATTCTTTTTTTTTTCTAATTGGATTTCATTCGAACCTTCTTGTTTCGCCGTGTTGTAACAAGCATCAATATTTTGTTGGTTATCAGTAAAAATAACTACACGTTTGGATTTTCTTGAACGAATCTGATGATCCTCTACCACAGTTTCTTTGGTTCCCCCCCTCCTGTTGTTCAAAATCGCTGATTAATTTGTATGACCATCAAGGAGCTTTTTTATTAATTTCTTTTATTCCAATAGATTTTTTTAATCATTTTATTGTTGGGAACAATTCTAATTGCATCAAATAATAATTTTAAAATTTTGATTCAATACTTGGACCAAAAAAGAAAACTTTTCTTGATAGCAAATGGTGCTTTACCACATGACATATAACAATCATGTCTATGCACTATAGTGCAGGTTTAATCTCCATCTATTCTTTTTTGGGAGTTTTAACGAAAAACCCGCGGTACTGTTCACTTTAACAAAAAACCACATTTTTACGCTAAAAAGTCAATCCTGGTACTATTCACCTTACCCTTTATTTTGTCCTTATCGTTAAAACTCAAAGTTTTCAAGCCTTTTTCATTAGTTTTCCTTTCTTTTTTCCGCTAACAAGCAACCATTGAACACAGTAACGTTACCACTCTACTAAAAAAAACTATTTTCCTTTATAACTATTTATCTATGCGTCAATGAAATACCTTTTTGTTTTTTGGTCCTCATGAATTTATTTCATTCACTAATACTTTAGCCAAATATCATTTACCTGCTGCACTTCAATGAGATAAAGAAAGAGTCATCAATTCTGGGCAACTTTTTGCTCAAACAGGACTTCTTAATTACAAGAACATATCATACAAACTAGTCTTCTTTACATGATAAATCACATACAGAAGATATTCATGTCACCTGGTTTTTCACAGCTACACTCTTAATGACATTTAGTTTCCGAGGACACGAGGAATCACACACAGCTTCAGAAATCACAGTTAGACCTTTGTGACCAAGAAAATAAGCCATTCCCAGGTTTTACTCAGACGATATATCAACTGGATTTTGTGAGATCAGCCTATTGATGTTGTCAAACCTCGTATCCTGGGTTCACTTTCTGTTGCACATCTCCGTAACTCTCTAACTCTTCCATGTCCTCCAAACTCCCCAAGAACAGAGGCAGCCTTTGGTGCAGCTTGACTGGCTGAATCGATAGAATTCTACTTTTACCATCAGAACCTTTGCCCCCGGCTTGCTCCACCAGAAAACTAAGAGGGTTGGCTTCGTAAACCAGACGAAGGTGGTCCCTTGGATTCATTGTCACTCCACCATACAGTAGAGTTCGATGAAAATCTGCTACCAGAGAACAGATATAACGTGCAGAGTACTTCTTGGGGTATCTGCCTTTCCCTTGTCTCACAGTGTCTATGTATTGCCTTAATCCGTTGGGCCAGTCAAAATATCGAGCATCATTTACAGAATATATTTGCCCTGGAAAATGAAGAACCAGCGTAAGCACACCTAAATGCTTCTATCCTGCATTTTTCAGTATCATCGAGCATTATTTACAGAATATATTTTCCCGGAAAAAAAAGAGAGCCAGTGTAAGCGCAATCTAAATGCTTCTATCTAGCAGTTTTCAGTATCATCAATCACCATTTTACAGAATATGTTTTCCTGGAAAAATAAAGAGCCAGCGTAAGCGCAATTCAATGCTTCTACTAGTATTTTTCAGAAGACTTATATAGCAGTCAATAACCATTATAGTGCAATTTCTTTTCAAGGTGTAATAGTCATCGTACAGGTTAGATAATTTTGTGATGGTTTCTAAATAATCTGTTGTTTTTTCTTTCCGTAAAAATGTAATAAATTGTCAAATGAAATCTCATATGTTGAAGCATATTAGTTTGGAATTTACCTCGAGGAGGAATTTTTAAGCTTGGGTGTGTGAGAATGAAATCTCCTGTTGAATGATCCAGTGTGAATGCATGTGTTCCTGAACCAAAGCTGGTGCAGAATATTGTGGCAGATGAATAAAGAACATAGCCGGCAGCAACAAGATTAGTTCCCTTCTGGAGTGAATTCAGCAAAGCCTTCTCCTCCTTTGGTAGATGATCCAGCTCCGGAAGGCGTTTATAAATCCCAAAAATGGTTCCAGTGGGAATGGACGCATCAATATTTCGAGAACCATCTAGAGGATCCGTTACCACCACAAATGGGCCATCATCGGTTATCCAAATTGGAGTATCATCTTCTTCTGAAGCCATGACAGCTACTTTTCCAGAATTTTTAAGAGATGACAAGATGATTTCATTCTGCAAATAAGAAACTTTAGTTAATCAGAAATGTTTCTTCGATTTCACCATTACTAGATTGCTCCTGACAATAAGGCAAGCCGGTGTGAGAACTTACAGAGCAACGAAAGATCAGTGCTATATCACCAGAACATTAGATTTTTCATTTGGTAACAACACTGTACACCAAAGATGGAAAGCTCAAATCCCTTGGAACCTTAGTGAAGAAAGGATTTGATCCTACACCTCTTGTACAAAACAAGAAAATTTACCAGCTGAAGAAGCTAGTGTCCTTAAGCATTTCGTTTAATCACTATTATAAACAAATAATCTTAAATGACCATGCCATAGGTGAGTCATTTCAATGGATATGTCATAGATTTTCTCACCCATATTTGGTGCGTACAGCTTGTACCATCATCACGACGTTAGAAGAATAGATTGAATAGGCGTTTCACTAGATAATCATCAACAATACCTACCACTTCACTTCTGACCAAAAGTTGTGTTATACTGGGGCAGTCAGGTTCTTCCCACTCAATGCGGATTTGATGTGGCTTAGAAGAACAACATAGGTATACATATATGTATGGGAAGGGATGTGAGCATAAATTATGGAAATTTGCAAACCAAACACAAGCCCTTTGGCTCCGGTTTTGACCCCATTTTTTGATTTCAAAACTTACACCCCATCAAGCCAACCAAATGGCATTATGTTTCCTTTCAAACAAAACGAATAGGCACCCTCAATTTTGTCCACATCTCTTGTCAGTTTCCATACAGATTTGAGGACATTTCAACAAAATAGGGAGTTATTTTCTGCTAAAAATTTAACCCTTACTCACTGAAACTAGAGCTTTAAACAAATCAGTCCTACACAGCGTCCTCCAATGACTCAATTAAAATAAAATCAACAAAAAGCATTGGTTTATACACATGAGTAAACCCATGAGTATGCATGATTGCATAGAGAATACAAACTTCCTGAAGACAATTATATCTTGGGGTTAAACTTACCGAAACGATATCGAGAGGCTTCGGTGCATCCCGGCCTGACCCAGCAGCCGAAGCGCCGCCGCCAGCGAGACCCTTGTGCTTTCCAAGGCTGGAATTGAAAGGAGAAGCTACAAGAGCTGCGATTCTCTTGCAGGCGTACTGTAAGTGGTGGAACAGAAGCACCAGATCATCTCCTACAGTGGCACCTCCCTCGCCGGACGCATACTCAATCAGGGTGCGCACCTCATCATCGGCAACACTGCCACTAGTACCGGAAGAAGCCACCACCAGTCGGGACCCAATACTGAAACCGAACCCAGAAAGATTTGCCATTGTTGGTCTGTGGTTGTGGAGGATGGCTTTTGTAGTAAACAGATTTCTGGGCGGGAAATGAGGGCGATTTGGTGGGAAAATTGGAGCAGGGTAGGAGGTGGGCGGTGGTGTTATGGTTATGATTGTGGTGGGTAATGGCATGATAATATATATTGAGTTTGGGTTTGGGGGCTTTGAGCCTTTGATTAGAGTGGTGCCATTTTTGGACTTGATTGAGTTTTCAAGGAAAGGGGATAAGGGATTTGCTGTATATCATTCAAGAAAATAGGCAGCAAAGCATATACAAAACCCGGCTCAATGGGCTCGTCCACAATTCTCACCTTTTATAGTGCTGCCAGTTGTTTTTCTGAATTTTGATTTTAACTCATTACTCCGAACTTTTATAATTACTAATTTTCTTTTTAAACTTTAATTTTAATCGGTTACTCTTCTAAAATTTTGTACATTGTCAATTGCCTACTAGTGTTAGATAATAAATATCAAATATTTCTTTCTCAATATCCCATACAGTTGTCATGTGTCGTAGGTATGATCCAAACAAATGGAAAATTGTATGAAGATTTTAAACTCTAGAGTTAGAAGGAAAATTCGCTATTTATAAAAGTTCAGATGAGTAATTGGCTAGAATTAAAATTCAAGGAGAAAATTTGCTAATTATAAAGTTCAGGGGATCATCAGCTAAAACTAAGGTATTTAGGGAAAATTGACAGCTTTACATAAGTTCAACTTGTAAATCGACAAATATGCCTATTGAAAATAATACTTGTGGACCTCATCATTGGCAGCAGTGCCACTAGTACTGGAAGAAGTCACCAGTCGTGACCCCATACTCAAACTGTTTGGGTTAATATTTAAACTTTTGACATAAAAAGAAGAAAGCCCATAAGAGCTAAAGGAAGGAGAATTGCCCCAAGCCTAGCACCAGGCCCATCCATCAATCTCAAGACAATATGTCAGCTCCCCATTAATGCAAATGCTAAGTGCTTACAAGGGAAGTGACAACCGATGGAAATCAACCCACTCTCAGCCCAAAAGCACTTTCCGAATAGCAGAACATGTAAAAAAGATGATGACTCACTAAGTGCTTTCGGGCAAAGCTTGTAACAGCCAAGATGAAATGCCTATAAAAGGGAAGGCAGGGCCCAGAGACAATGACACTCAACCAATCAAACAAACAAGCATACAAACTCTGCTCTCAAGCTAGTTCGTACCTTCCAAACCCTTTTAGCAATAGTTCCCTTAGAAAGTCATCTTTTATCAAATGTAAAAGCTCTGCTACCTTCTCCAGATGTTGTAGTATCGATTTCCTCATGTAAACTTGTTTTCCACTTATCCCTTTTAACACACAAACCTCTGTAATCACAAAGAGAAGAAATTGCAAGACGTTCACCCTTGCCTGACAAGGTGAAATCTTGCCCGACTCTCTTTATTTTATCTTTCAATTAGTAGATTTTGTATTATGATGTACTCTCTAGTATATATTCAAGTCATTTCTAGTCATTTGATGATCAAATGTTCCATTAGCACTCTGATATGGTTCATTTAGTAGTTTTACTGTTATAAAAGATTGAACGGGAACTAGACTGATAGCTGAATCAGATCTGGACTTCTAACCTTTAAAGCATACAAGATAATAAAAGTCATTGATCTTAAAGCACAAAAAAGAACTTAGTGTAGACTTAACTCATCTACGACAATCCTTTGATAACAAGAAGTCAAAATAACTTGGGGCACAAGTAATCGACTTAAACACACTTGTTCTACATCTGCCATATTGAGATGGCAGTGGCACGCCTAAGCATTTAGTTAGTTTTGATTGCGAGCCTCAAGGCCTACACCTAAGACCCTACAAAGGCACCTTTCAAAACTAACTATGTCCTCATCTTGCAGCCTTTCAACAAGCAGGAGCCCGACAACCAACCTAAGTGCCAACTCCTTAAGGAGTTGTGTGCTCGAGCCAAGGGTCTTCTCCAGGGAAATTCCTGCCCAAACATAGTTTTGGCACGCCCAGTGGGACCCACAAGTCTTGTATGCCAAGAAGACGAAGGAAATAGCAAATCTTCAGGTGGAAAACAGAGCAAAACCACACCAGTATATGCCAAAGATCAAACATGATGAATCTCCCCGAAGATCTACAAGGACCTGTCTTGACGAAAAACCCGACTCATTCTGAAGAAACAGGAGCAAAGGTCACAAATGAAGACCTACAGGCTACATGGTTGCTATATTAAGAAGCATGGAGAAAATCTCTCTAGAAACTATAGGGGAAGTAAGTAGACTATGTTCCCTAACAGGGAATCTACAAAGAAGGCTAGATCTGGAGTACTCTACCCTAGAAAATAATCGTACTAGAGAGATGATAAGAGAAGCCAGTCATGTGATGAAGCCAGTTATTCCTCTGTTTTCTTTACCGAAGGAAAACGAGAATAAAGGAAAAAACAAGAAAGGGTCAAGAGTTAGTCAGCTAGTGTTGGAAGAAATTCTGGAAGCAGAGTTGCCCGACCCCCTATTTTCACTAAACAGTAGGGGGTAGAATGGTCAAGAAATGACGAAGTATGGGATGCCTCAGTTGATCGGGGAATCCGGCGAGAAATAGGAGCCTACCAAGGCAGACAAGCCTCCTCTTTATAGGCCACCACCCTTGGCCAGTAAAGGAGGAGAGGCCTAATGGAGGAAGCCCGAAGTAAGAAATGAGATTAACTCAGGCAACGATCGTAGCCCGAAGTGGGCACTTTCACATACCCTGCCTAATAATACGGCCAATCAGCAACTCAGAGATGAGTTGACCGAGTTTAGAAGGATGGTCGTGAGAAATGCTCAGCCACAAGCTCGCCCACTGTTTAAGGTTACCTATCAAAAGCCCTACCCAGAGTTCATTGATGAGCAGAATCCCATTCCACTTCAAGATGCCTACATTCCCAACATTCAGCGAGGAAGATAACAGTGTGTCCTCCAGGGACCATATCTTCAAATTCTCCAACCATTATGTGGCATTTGAAGATAATCCTAACTATAAGTTAAGGTTGTTTAGGAATTCATTGACAGAGTCAGTATCTCAGTGGTATTCTTTTTTGCCTCCAAATTCTATTGTTAACTAGGGGTAAATGGAGACAGCTTCCCACAAGTAGTTTTACAGGAAGGAGTCAGAAATGACCATCAACGATCTGGTTGAGGTAAAGCAGTACGAGCATGAATCTACCGAGGACTTCATGATGAGGTTTATGAAGACAAGAATGAGATGCCAATTTCCTATCAACCATGTCCAGCTTATAGCTATTGCTCAGAAAGCCTTGAGGTTACCCTTGAGGAATAAGTTTTATGATGTACAGTTTAATGAGTTGCAAGAACTAGTGATTGTTGCCACCAAGTATGAAAAATTGTTGATCGAAGAACAACAAGCAAATCATTCCTCTAAAGTACCTCATTTCTATAAAAACAAGGCTGACATTTATCAAATGGAGTTTAAAGGGATGAAGCTGGAAGAAAATGATGGTTATGGAAGAGATGGAATTGATATGTGTGCAGCAGAGATGACCATTCCCTTTAAGCCTTTGACAGTAAAGGAATTGGTCCAGCTGGTTAACGACCAGAAAGTGGTCATGAATGATAGTGGATTCGTACCAATGAAACCTCCCAAGTATCAAAGTTATTCCATTGATCTAACCAAGGTAGTTGAAATCTATGAAGAGCTGGTTCAGGCAAGAGTCATCATGCCCGATAGCACCAAAAAGTTTCCCAAACCTGAAAAACTGAGAAGGAAAAAGTATTGCAAGCTGCATTACACTTTCAATCACTCCATAACCAACTGTGTCCAGTTTAGAGATTGGATACAATATCTCATCATCAAAGGAAAGCTGTTGCTGGAAAAATCGCAGGCTAATATGATGGTTGATACTGATCCTTTTCCAGAAGCCCCAATAAACATGATCAACTTGACGTAGGCTGAAAAGGGGAAAGGAAAAGCTACTTGAGAGTTGAAAACATAACAAAGGCAAATTGCCAGGCCAACTAAGGGAGCCATCAAGTTGCCCGAGAAACCCAAGGCGACCATAATCAAAGGAGTAGTATTGTGTGGTAGATGTTAATGTGAGTGTGAGCTAGAAGTCCCAGCGTCAGGAGCCATTATTGATTAGGAGCTGATCAAAAGAAGAGAAAAAGAAGAGCAAGAGGCCCACAAAAATGATATGCATGCAGCTGAATGAGAGACCTCTAAGAATGTTTTCCAAAGATTGGGAAGAGATTCTGAACTAAAGGGCTTGTCAAAAGTGTTTAGAAATTATGAAGCTTCTGAAGAGGTAGAAGACAGAGAGGCCAAGGTACCAAAATGGGTGGATGTGAAGCCATCCCAACCAAGCTATTCGAGTGGAAATGTTAGAGTAAATGGGAGAACTGTGAATCCAGTTACAAAGAAGAATCCTACCCGACTTGGTCAGAAATGGTATGTGGTCGGAAAGGATGGGAAGCTCGTTAAAGAAATGGGAGCCTCCATGATTAGAAGAGTACAGAGGCAACATAAAGCCCACATGAACTCATTGAAGGTCCCTATTGCCTCAGAAACCTCTAAGAATGTAAAGTTTGAGAAGGTACCCAATGAGGGAAGGAATCAACTCCATTGGAGAACCAAGAAGGAGGTGGAGAAGGCTAATAGCAAGACGGAAGGGGAAAGAGACCATGTGCCGTAGTACCCCCATCCTGGGGAATATAGAATTCTAAGAAGGGCTCAAGAGGATATGATAATGATACCAACCCCGAGATGAAGCCCAGAGCCAATCAATTTTGGAACTATTTCGCCCGAGAGAGGGATACCCTCACCATTGCTGATTGATACCCTTTGTGAAGACATGGACCAAGTGCAAAATTTTGGCATAACTCAGGATCCCGTTTACCTAAACTAGTGCTATCAAAAGAAGCACATGATTGGTTGGATGAGTTCACAAAGCATATTCAAGCCAAGGAGAAAGACTTACCTAGACCCAACAACTTCCACGTAAACATGACATATGTTTTATCCACCATATTTTGTCCCAAGCACGATTAACCTGCCATGATATAGGGTGACTACTTGGCAATAGAACCCCTGATGGCACATGTTAGTGTTAAAGAGATAGAGAAAAGGAATCAAGCAAAACGGATGTGCCTGAACTGGCAAGGAGTGAGCCTAAAAGGATATATACAGATAAGATGATCTTCAGCTGCCCGAGTTTGGCCATGGCCAACCATCTCAAACCCATATACGTAACTGCTTATTTGAAAGGAATACCCTTCAAGAGGGTCTTGATTGATGGTAGAGCTGCAGTCAATGTACTGCCTTATAAGCAGATGAAGAAAATGTGCAGAAGTGAGGAAGATCTCATCCTCACAGATCTTATAATTTCCAGTTTCTCGAGAGCTATTACTAGGACTCATGGGATATTACCATTAGAAGTTGACTTGGGTTCTAAACAAATCATGCTGGCCTTTTTTGTTGTTGACAGTACTTCCACTTATAGAGCTTTACTGGGCAGAGATTGGATTCATCAGAGTCTCTCTATGCCATCTACCTTACACCAATAAGTGGTTGTTTACCATGAAGAATGAGAAGCAAGACCTGGATTTTAGGAGATAATAGAGGCCGAATAACGACCATTCCTTCCTACAGCCAACGTGGTAGAAGCTAATTTCTACAATCCAGTGTTAGAATTCTTCAATGATTAGGAGCTAATAAGAACGATCGCCTGACCAAGGTGATGGCCCAGAAGCCTCTAGAACAATGGATATCTCTTACAAGGGAAGAATGAGATCGACCCCATATCATCCCAACTCCTTAACATCAGTAATGTCAGAACAGAAAAGAAATGACCAAGTGGTTGCAGTCAAGTCCTTAATAAAAAAGTTGTTAGTATATGGGAAAGAGAGAAAGCAAGAGAGGGAGAGTTCAACCAGAGAAGAAAAGGAATGGGAAGAAGAAGCCTCAAGCAGCAGAATAGAAGATGAGTGTTTTGAGTTGGAAGCAGCCATATAGATGGCTGAGTGCATATATGATTTAGATGGGCCAGAGGATTTGCCCGAAAATCTGGAGTTAGTTGAATTTTTGTGTGCAGAACCTGACAAGCCGCCCTTAGAAGTACAAGACCCATTGGAGACCATTGATTTGGGAAACAAGGCGGATCCGAGGCCTATACAGATTAGGGGTTTGTTGGAAACCAAGGATCGGGCAAGGATTATTAGCATTTTGCACGAATTCAATGACTGTTTTGCTTGGCATTACACTGAAATGTCAAGTTTAGATCCAACCTTAGTAGAACATAGAATGCCTATTAAGGAAGGATTTAAACCTGTCAAGCAATCACCACGAAGGATGTCCAAAGAGATCGAAGAAAAAGTCAAAGAAGAAATCGAGAGGCTGGTGAAGGCTAGATTTATTAGGCCTATCAAATATGTTGAGTGGTTGGCCAACATTGTACCTATATTAAAAGCTATAACTAAAGCAGTTCGATGTTGTGTTGACTATAGAAACATTAAAGGAGCCACACCTAAAGATGAATATCTTATGCTCATGGCCAACTTATCCATAGATGTAGTTGCAAAACACAAAGTTCTATCTTTCATAGATGGGAATGCTAGTTACAATCAGATAAAAATGGCTAAAAAAGATATACATAAGACAACTTTTAGGTGCCTGGGTCATGTCGGAGCATCTGAGTACTTGGTGATGCCATTTGGGCTAAAAAATGCCTGTGCAACTTATCAAAGAGCAATGAATGCCATTTTTCATGACCTAATCGACCATAGCATATAAGTATACATTGACGACATTGTGGTGAAGTCTAAAACTGAAGAGCAGCACTTAGTAGACCTCAGGCAAGCCTTGACAAGAATAAGGATCCATAAGTTAATAATGAACCTAAGAAATGTGCTTTTGAGGTAAGATCGGGCAACTTTTTGGGATTCTTTGTTCACCAAAGGGGAGTTGAGGTCGACAAAAATAAAGCTCGAGTAATAATGGAAACACCTCCTTCCACCAATAAAGTGCAATTACAAAGGCTACTAGGAAAGATCAATTTCTTGAGGAGATTCATTGCTAACTTGGCGAGCAAGATTCATCCGCTAACTCATTTGTTAAGATTAAAAGACAAGGAAGAATTTGAGTAGGGCCCATCCCACCAAGAGGCTTTCGACAGAATAAAAGCTTACTTGGCTTCTCCACCAGTGCTCATGCCTCCTTAAATAGGGAAGCCTTTAAAGCTTTATACTTCCGTATCTGAGAAGTCAATAGGAAGCCTGTTGGCTCAAAATAATGAAGGTGGAAAGGAACATGCCATTTACTACCTTAATAGGATCCTTACTGAGGTAGAGACGGGATATACTCCAGTAGAGTGGTTGTGTTTGGCTCTATACTTCACTGCCTACAAGCTAAGACATTATATGTTACCTTGCCACATCCACATTATTGCCAAGATAGATGTGATCAAATACATGCTGTCAAAACTAATGCTGACATGGGAGGATTGGAAAATGGATCCTAGCACTATCCGAGTTCAGTTTCCAATATGTACCTCAAAAAGCGATCAAGGGACAAGTAATCGCAGACTTTTTAGCTAAGCATCAAAAGTTCCAAGAAGAAATTATCAACATCCCAGGAACTCTGAAGGTGGCCAGCATGTGGATCCTACCAAACAAAGCCTTCTAGAGCAAGGAATAGTGGATCTAGCAGGAGATAAAAAGGATAACCAGCCTTTAGATTACTCTCTGAAAACTGTATTTTGATGGGTCCTGCACTCAGAATGCTGTTGGAGCTGGGATTGTTATCATTGATTCTAAAGGTACTCACCACTGTTAGTCATTCCTCCTAAACTATCAAGAGACCACCAACAATCAGGCAGAGTATGAGGCATTGATAATTGGCCTGGAGATCTTGATAGAGTTGGGGGCAACTGGAGTTGAAGTATTTGGTGATTCAGAACTAGTGATCAATCAATTAAATGGAGAATACAAATGCAGGCATATCACTATAGCTGGTTATCACTTAGCGACCACTCAGTTGTTGAGTTATTGGGGCACGAAAATATCAGTTAGCTACATCCCTAGAGAATTAAATGCAATTGCCAATGAAATGGCACAATTAGCTTCTGCAATACCAATTCAAGAAAGGAACTTTGAAGGGAATATAGAAGTTCATAAAAGAAATCTCATTTCTATCTTTGAAAGGGGATTCAGCCTAGATGTAATGACTGAAGAAATAAAGATGAAGGATTGAAGGACACCTATTGTCCAGTATTTAAACGATCCATCCTTCCTCATAAGCAAGAAAAATAGACGACAAGCGACTAAGTATGTCATGTGGGATAAAACCATGTTAAGAAAGACTCCAGATAGACTCCTACTGAAGTGTTTAGACCAAGAAGAATCCATAAAGGTAATGGTTGAAGTACACGAGGGAATCTGTGGTGCACATTAAGCTGGAAATAAAATGAGGTGGTTGCTCATAAGATATGGCTATTTCTGGCCTCAGATGGAAAGAGACTGTAAAGTTTATGCCCAATGATGTAAAGAATGCCAAAGATATGGACCTCTCCAACATGTGCCCTCGGTAACCTTAAACCCCGTGGTCAAGCCCTGGCCCTTCAGAGGATGGGCGATGGACTTCATCGGGAAAATTCATCCAGCTTCTAGCAAAGGGCATACGTTCATAATCGTGGCAACGAACTACTTCACCAAGTGGGTAGAAGCTTCGGCACTGAAGACCATAACCTCAACTGCGGTCAAGAAATTCATTAAAACCAAGATCTTACACAGATTTGGAGTGCCCGAGATAATTGTCACAGACCGCAGGCCATTTTTATTTCAAAAGAAGTAGAGGAATTTGCGAATAAGTTCAAAATAAAGATGGTTCAGTCCAGTCCTTACTACCCCCAGTCAAATGACCAAGCAAAAACCAGCAACAAGATCTTAGTAAACATTATTAAGAGAATAGTGGCTAAGAGTCCAGAGAAATGACATGAAAAGTTGGGAGATACTTTGTGGGCTTACAGAACTTCCAAGAGGGCAGCAACTGGAACTACTCCTTATGCTCTAACTTTCGGGCAAGATGTCGTGCTCCCTATAGAGATTAATGTAAGTTCTGTTAGAATTCAAAATCAATTCGGGCTACACAATGAAGAGTACATTTAAGGCTCTAAATAAAATTCAACAAAGGAAAGAAGTTGTTGCCCGAGCATACAATAAAAATGTGAAGTTGAAGAACTTCAAAAATGTAGAGTTAGTGTGGAAGGCAATTCTCCCAAAGGCAATTCTTCCTTTGGGAGCTCAAGTTAGAGGTTTTGGGAAGTGGAGCCCAACTTGGGAAGGTCTTTTCATTATTCACCAAGTATTGGACAACGGGGGATATTACTTGGCAGATTTAGAGGGAAGTTTACAGAAGCATCCAATTAATGCTAAATTCTTAAAAAAGTATCACCCAACCTTGTGGGATGTTAGAGATTGTTACACTGAAGAAGTGTCGGCATTACATAGAATCTAAAGGCAGTTTCGGGCTTATCATATTTACATCTCAAGGCTACTCGGCTACTCCTTAATGTCATAGAAGTCTTGAAATAGAAGCTAGAAGCAGTGCGATTTCCGGAGATATTATAAAAAACTAATTTCTCCTTAGGCATGTTGTTTCCAATATCAATTGAGACTTGAGAAATACATACAGGTCCCAGTGAGTGTACTCAACCTTCATCAAAGAAAAAAGAAGTCTGCAGGCCTGCCCGAGGACGATAAAGGTCGTTGAGCAGAAAGTGCATGGTCGAATTTCCCTTACCAATCTTGCAAGAAGATTGGGTACAAACAATCTTGGTTGCTATAGGGTGATTTCGAGAGAAAAATGGGAAGAAAGTTGGAATTAGAAGGGCAAGAATTGAAAAGCAAAAGCATACTAGAAAAATTCGGTCAATTCTAGTGAGTTATGGAATTCAAAGGCTTAAAGAGTTTTTGATATTTGGTTGAGAGGTGAATTGGGATTAATATTGTGAAAGATCATTTAATGATGAAAGGCGTGGGTTAGTGCAAGAGTCTCATTGAGCAACAGCTGCATTAAATGACGCAAGTCTCGAGTAAGGGAGTGCGATGGTGGTTAATGTGAAGCGGCTATTCAATCATTATTTACTCCTCGATTTGCAAGCTCAACAACGATTGAAGGGGGCACTGTTTGGGTTAATATTTAAACTTTGGACATAAAAGAAAGAAAGTCCAGAAGAGCTAAAGGAATGAGACTTGCCTGAGGCTCAGCACCAGGCCCATCCATCCATCTCAAGACTATATGTCAGCTCCCCATTAATGCAAAGGCTAAATGCTTACAAGGGAAGTGACAACCGATGGAAATAAACCTACTTTCAGCCCAAAAGCACTTTTCGAATAGCAGAACATGTAAAAAAGATGATGACTCACTAAGTGCTTTAAGGCAAAGCTTACAACAGCCAAGATGAAATGTCTATAAAAGGGAAGGCAGTGCCCAAAGGTAAGGACACTCAACCAATCAAACAAACAAGCATACAAACTCTGCTCTCAAGCCAGTTCGTGCCTTCCAAACCCTTTTTAGCAATAGTTCCCTTAGAAAGTCATCTTTTGTCTGGAGTAAAAGCTCAGCTACCTTCTCCAGATGCTATAGTATCAATACCCTTATGTAAACTTGTTTACCATTTATCCCTTTTAACACACAAACATCTGTAATCACAAACAAAAGAAACTGCAAAACGTTCACCCTTGCCCGACAAGGTGAAATCTTGCTCGACTCTCTTTATTTTATCTTTCAATTAGTATATATGGTATTATGATGTACTCTCCAGTATATATTCAAGTCATTTCTAGTCATTTGATGATCAACGGTTCCATTGGCACTCAGATCTGGTTCATTTAGTAGTTTTACTGTTATAAAATATTGAACGGGAACTAGACCGATGGCTTAATCAGATCTGGACTTCTAACCATTAAAGTATACAAGATAATAAAAGTCCTTGATCTCAAGGTACATAAAAGAACTTAATGTAGACTTAACCCATCTACAATAATCCTTTGATAACAAAAGTCAGAATAACTTGGGGCGCAAGTAATCGACTTAAACACACTTGTTTTACATTTGCCATATTGAGATGGCAGTGGCACGCCTAAGCACTTAGTTAGTTTTGATTGCGAGCCTCAAGGCCTACACCTAAAGCCCTACAAAGGCACCTTTCAGAACTAACTATGTCCTCCTCTTGCAGCCTTTCAACAAGCAAGAGCCTAACAACCAACCCAAGTGCCAACTTCTCGGCGAGCTGTGTGCTCGAGCCAGGGGCTTTCTCCAGGGAAATTCATGCCCGAACAGAAACCGAACCCAGAAAGGTTTGCCACTGTTGGTATGTGATTGTAGAGGATTTTTGTAGTAAACATATTTCTTGGTGAGAAATGAAGGCGATTTGGTGTGAAAAATGGAGGAGGGCAGGAGGTGGACGGTGGTGTTATGGTTATGGTTGCGATGGCTAATGGCATGATAATATGCATATAAGATATTGAGTTTGGGTTTGGGGGCTTGGATTGCAGTGGTGCTATTACAAAACCCAGTTCAACAGGGTTGTCTACAATTCTATTCTAGTACAATTTTAACCTTGTGCAATTTTTTTTTAACAAACGATATTATCTATACTAACGAGGCGGGAGTGGGCTTAGCCTCACAATGTGCTAACAATAATGTGGTTCAAATTCACCTTTGCCAAAAATCAAACCTAAGATGTTTCACTTACAAGTAAAAAAAAATATTACTAGACCGTAGTACTAAGGACAAATTAGTCCTCACCACAAAGGAATCCTTTGAAAATAAGAACATCTTTGGAGAATCACTTATATCAACTGTATTTTTGTACAAAATAAGGGTATGCACTCGTCGTTAATGGTTTACTTCTTGAATGAAATTAGTTCTATTGATTTTTTTTAATGGTTGTCTTTTAAAATTACACAGCCTACACATGATGTACATGCTAAAGTAATTAGAAGCTAACTACGTCTTTTAGTGGCTTGATTTATGATGCGGGTGTGCTAATTTGCTACCGAGTTCGATTGGGCAAATATCTTTAACTGTGGTGTGGTGATACGCACTTCTGACTCCTGAATTGAGCAATTTCAGCTTAGGAAGGAACACTCTCGATCATTGGTGCTATAGACAAGGTTATGCCTATTTACTGTAAAGTTCAATAATGGTTCACCTGCCTTTTGATCCAAACAAAGAATGTAAGTTGGGTCACTTCGCCGAGAAAGATAGCTTCGTTCGGCAAAAAAATTCAAAGAGTCTTTCCGGCAGAGACTTGAGATAAGTAATCAATCAAACTTGAAAGACTTCCCGTCTAACCAGGCAGCCAAGACTCCTAAGCCCGAACTAATTCTACAACTTGGACGCCGTCTAAGCAAGCAGTCACATTTACTGGTTGCTTCTGAAAAATCCCGTCTAATCAGACAGTTGTCGTCCGCCGACTGTCGACCCAAACCTATCTAACGAGACTGAATTTGTGCTGGCGTTTAGTAAGCAGTTTCTGCTCTGGGAATCGTACAACTACCACCAAGATTTCTTGCGGATTTCTTCACTTGTCAGTCTTCACGAGTTATAAAGCCTCCCGCAACATAACATGTTCTTGATCCATCATAATGGGTTTTTCTTATGCTTGAAACAAGCAACCGAAACAAATAAGGCCCCTCGTTCTCTCATATATGCGTCCATTATTCTACTCAAATGCAGCTCTAAGATGGCTGCAGAACGAACCAAATGTAACGACCGGGCTCAAAGATTGCTGCGAAGGGTTCTTGGCTTCAATGGACCCAGATGGTTCGAATGTTTTTCTACAATGTATGGTGGTCAGGTTAATTGGTTGTAGGAGGATGCACGGACATTTGCGTGCTGGACTTTGTTTGCTCTACATTATCAGCAAGAAACCGCAGTTTTCTTACTCCTTTGGAAGATGTAGTCGTCCATTCGCGTGCCTGCACCACATTTGATGTTCCTCTTCAGGTTGCAAGAAACACAGAAGGAGCTTTAGCTCATCCTCAGGTAAATGAAACATAACATATGTCTACACAATGCTTCGGTGCTAGTCGATGAGAACGTTTTCTTTGAAACGAGATATTCGTGCACAGTTCAACAAAAGGACTTCTTGCATACAAGCTCAGGCCTAATTTTTCATGAACCACACTCAAAACATGCAAAAACAAAATGTAGCTCGGTCTGTTCAAGCGAAGGAAACTCGTACGCACTGTGAAACCAAGCAAAAACCATTCCAAATATAAAGCCACAAGGAACTTTAGTCTCAATTGTTAAAATGCACCACAAGAACACAAAGAACTACTCAAGCAATTTAAATGCACTACAACAACACCATAACAAGACTTTCAAATGACAACATTCGCGCAAATGTATTGTATCTAGTCATTTTCAAGTCCCTCTACCTAAATTTTGCATTACATCCTAAGAAATCTAGACTAAGTTCCATGGAACTTTAGAGTCTCTCACGCAAACATACCAAAATGTATGAATTCAAGCCGAAGATAGGTTCCAAGAGAAGAGACCAAACTTCGGTCACTAATTGGATTCTACTCCCACCATATACCAGCAGCTCCTTTGCTCTCAAATCATTTTCCCCAATAGGGAAAAAAGAGAGAAACACGGTTCACTCATCACTTAATGATCAATTTTGATAACCGTTTTATCTTCCTCTGATATAAAGGAAAACTAGAACCAAGAGATACCCAAAAAGTCAAACTCAACTCAAACAGAGAGAGACATATATATTACATCCACATTCCCAAACATTGCGACGACAGAAGAAACATGAAAATACCATGTAGAAACCATCACAAATTGTTCTTGCCAAAATAAAATCCAATAAATAACTGTTAAAAAAATTTGTAAAGCTAATTCTCGCATTAAAAGGAGGGAGAATTGAGATATTCATATTACCTTTGATTTCTAATTATTTACAACGAACGAGCCCACCAAATACCTACAGGAGTTAATTTGTCTCACCTGATTGAGGTATTTCACAAGCGCTAACTGCTTCGACACAACTCAAGCAAAAGCTAGAAAAAATAGACTGCACAAAAGCACTAACTTAAGCGTATAACAATTGAGCCAAAACGTTTGATGGATTGGCACAAGTTAAATACATACATTGATATCAAAAGAAATTTCCAGCGACAGACAGGTGAATATCTGTTCTATTGCATTCCAAAGCTTCAGCGCAGTTGCTTTTGAGTCAACATGCTTACAAATGCACCAGTAGATATCTAGTAAATATCTTCTAAACTGCACAACACAAGAGACAGCAAAGGAAACCTTCATCAGAGGGGAATGCATCAACTATCATACTGCGTTGTATTTAAATAACTTGTTATTTACACAACAAATAGCAATAAAATCACAAAGGAAAGCCTTCCAATGACGATTAGCAAATTCACGATGGATGTCCATACAAGGAAAACACAAAAACGTCTCTTCTTTCAAAGAGCACGGCTGGTTATAGTTGATAAGGTTTAAAATAAGGCCACTAATGCATACATGCATCAATCTTTCGAAACAAATCCTACATGATAGTGGTTGATCCATGCCTACAACTAACTGGATATATAGTCTAAGCCTTTCCCAAATATAATCTGCTGCACCAACTCATCTACTCATCACACCACCCCAAATTCATAGTACCCATCTTTTTCTGATTTTTTTAAAGTTAGGAAAGAAAATATATTTGTCCTCTCTTCCCTCCATCCTATTCAATTTAGTGTTTATTTGAAAACCCTATAAAGAACGTTAATTCTTGTAAAAAAAATTGCCACTGGAATTTAGAGAACTCCAATATATGCGAGCAACTTTCAGAAGAAAAGGGATTGGACAACCTCCCTATTTACTAAACATGATACATATGAGTGTGTGACAACTAATTGTAGACTTGATTAGCAGAAAACTTAACAGCAACATTTGCAGTATTACCCCAAAACTTCAATAGTTTAAATGGATAATTTTATTGAGAAAGAACTTACCCTACAAAATTTCATAACAATATCTACCAACTGCAATGTTATGTACGATGGAAAGTTACTCTTGAAGCCTCAATCGATTGAAGAAGACCAAGAAATGATACTCAGGATCCCAGTAAACAAATCCAACAACAGGTCCACCCTTTACGTACTGCAACAGTTTCATAAAAGTATATCATATAGTCACTATGCATTCTGGAGATACCGAATGAGTACTTTTTGAGATAAAAACACAGGAAAAAATATAAAGCAAAATTATAAAACCTTCCCATCAAGAACAACAAGTTCACCATCAACCCATCGGGGATTGCGAAACCCTGGCTCAGCAAGCCTCCCCTGTCCTTTATATCGAGCAACCTGAGTTTCAAAAATAAATAATAATGATAAAAGAAACTCTTCTTCAGAAAGCAAAATAAATGTATGCCAAGTGGACGCACGATAGAGAAAATTAATAACAAGTGATCAGAAAAAATTCGATCTAACAAGTTAAACATATACCACTCCAAATTCTTCTGGTATAATCCCTTTATGAGGAAGCTGATATCCTTTCCCAATCTTTGCACGAAATGCCACCTATAGAAATCAAGTGATGAGGTACAAGGACCAAGGTTTAGAAAAACCAGGTAACTAGTCGATGAAAAACAAAACTTAAGCCCAGATGTTCATTCCAAAGTTGAGAGGAGAGCTTTGGAAGAAATAAGGTGGCTTCCAGTCATCCAAGTATTAATAACATGTATCAGAAAAAAACATAGCCAAATGCCGCATGAGCTTTTATTTCAATAGAATATTATGAAGCTACCAACAATAACATTTTAAAATTACCTGGCCAGCTGGTACATAAGGATCCCCAGTAAGTTTTAAGGCTTCTACATATTCATAAAACTCAAGGTTTAGAGGTTCTTGAGTCCCACCATCCTCTTTCCATTGACCAAATTTACGTCTCAGGTGAATAACTTCTGAGGTGTAGAGCCCATGTGCACCAATGTAAAGCCCTGATAAAATGAACCTATTTTCAGTACATTCAATATAAGGTGGGCTGAAGAATCTGTCATGGATTAAAGCAAATGCACTTAAGGATTCTAGTGACAAAACAGGATGATCAACCATAAGAACTTCTGCACAGCATCAAACATTACTTTTTTTTTTCTCTTTTTTTTCAGAAGAGGGAGAGATCAGAAACCAGATTTCATTAATTAAAGGTGCAGAAGACTATAATCCACTGAATTCAGAGTCTACAAACTAACAAGCTTCTACAAATAAAAGAATAATACAAGCAAGATAGGCAATGCCTTTTAAAGAATAGCAGCCCTCCGGTAAGAAAAAATTATGTACAAAAATTTTCCAAAATTATAAGGGATATACCTAGAGTGATGGAAAAAGATGCTAGGGTGGGAAATTTGATGAAAAGAAATTAAGTGCTACTTTGGAGATGGTTGTGGAGACCTCCATTAAAGAGGGATTCCTTATGGCATGCTGACTTCAGATGCACATATGAGTCGCATGAAAATAGTTGGGATTCCAAGATAGCGATCAAGGGATGAAGTCTCTGTCCTTGGATAGACAATTCTCAAGGGATCACCTTCTTTTTCTTCTTCTTGTTGCTTTATGGTGGGACAAGGAGAAACGGTAAAATTATAGGATGGGTTTTGGGTTGGGGAAACAGGTTAGTGCACTTACTGTTCTCCTCATTATAGCATACTTACTTTTCTCCTCATTATAGCATCAAAAAGTGAAAAAGATAAAATATAATTTTGAAGGAAATCACCATTTAAAGGATCTAGAGAAGCTGGCATTTCAATGCGATTGAAAGTGGTTGATCCTGACAGTGGTTGATGGTTGTTAACCTGGCTGAGAGCAAGATTTATTAACTCGCCAACATCTTTGAGTACCTGATAGTCAAAACATAGAATGGCAATAACTTTAGTGTATAGGGAGTGGTGGATTTGGTAAAATACAGGTTGTTCAAATTGTACAGTGAAAATTCAGCCAACCTTAAGTGGTATCTTCTCTTTACCCATGAACTTAGAGAGATCAAACATAACATTGTCAATGCTTCGCTGACCTCCAAGTTTAGCTTTCTTATCTACAGAAGACCGTTCCTTTCCACGGGAATCCTGTTGGTTAATATCTTTCTCAACAGTAAAGGAAAATGATAAACGTCCCTTCTTCTCCATTTTAGCAGGTACTCGGAGCAAATTTTTAGTAGGCGGGCTGCTTGATAGTTTCTGCCCAAGATCACCAACAACAACTTTAAAGGCAATTTCACGTCGCTCTGCATTTTGAATAATTCCAGGATCAGCATCCAGTTCTATCACATCTGTCTCTTCATCACCTTCAACTTTTTCTTTATCTTCAGCATCTAAACTCTCTATTTCACTATCCTTATCTTCATCATCTTCCTCAATAATCTGTTCAATCACTTTCGATATTAGATCCCTGTCTACCTTCCCTGGTGAGGTCACTTTCAAGACCTTGACCTTCACATTAGGAATCATATCTCTCAAGATACTTTGAAAACCAGAGATATCCTCAGAAAGATCAGAGCCATCATCCCCATCATTACCATCTTCAGCATCTTCACTATCTGCAACAAACAGATCGCCTTTTTCTTCAGTTGAATCTATAGGATTCAAGCTGCTACTAGCATCCAATGATTTGGAGCTAACTTGTGGAGAATCCTGAAACACCCCTCCCCGCTTTAAATACACAGCCTGAAATTTATGGCATTAGAAATATTAAGTATATTAGCTGCACATCTTTAAGCATAAAAAATGATGCAATAAACAAGTATCAAGTAATTAATAAGTATCACTTCAAAATTGTCCTTTGTTGTTCCAATCCTATTCCAAACCAAAGAATAATTCAAATCTTCACTAATTTACACCAAATGCCGTTGCTTGTAAATTAAAAACCAAACTGGACTGCCACAAATAAAGGATTGACCAGGAACTAGCACAACAGTCCACTTCATTTCACCCCCAAACTATTGTTTCCTTAACTAAGCCCCAAAACCGGTTTGGTTAGTTCAACCAGCATTGGAAACACAAAACTGTTATTCAGAAAAGTAACCTCTTTCATATCTAGAGACTGATAGGCAACTCGAAGCACAAACTGTACAACTATAGTTCTTTCACCCCTACGGCTTTATAATCCACCAATGTCCTATTCCTTTCCAAACAAATGATCCACCGTCAAAAGGAGTAGGCCTTGTGTTTTCAGTCAATAATGCGCAACATCCTGCTGGAACCATGCAACTCACCCTGCCTCACCAAATAATTTTGATCATAACCTACAGCTAGTGGACAGTGCAAAGTAAGTTATCAGCACTTTCTCCCTTCTCCATACACAGATTTTTTCTGTTACTTACAATGTTTTAAAAGGCTCGCCTCAGGGCGCGCCTAGCCATCCTCTGAGGCTGGGGGTAAGGGTTGCCGCCTTTGTTTTGAGGGAGTGGGCGGAAGGCGTTGCTGGAGCTGCCTAGGCGCGCCTCAGGGGCATTTTTTTTTTTTTTTACTCCCAAACCCAAATTTTGGGTAGGTTTTAACTGCCTCATACCTCTTCCTTGCACTATCGTCTCCTAGACCTTGCGTAAAGCGGGAGCCTTGTGCACTGGGTACGACCTTTATATAATGGATGTGTGTGTTGTCTGCATGCATTGTTATATGTATGCTCATTGTGCTTTTCATCTACATATATATATATATATATATATATATAAAATATGTGTATATATATTTATAATATATGTGTATATATATTTATAATATATGTGTATATATATTTATAATATATGTGTATATATATTTATAATATATGTGTATATATATTTATAATATATGTGTGTGTTCAGGGTGATTATTAATTAATAATCGTTTTTTTTTTTATATAATATATGTGTACGCTTAGTGTATATATTAAAAAATTTAGGTCCTGTGAGGCTCTGCCTCACGCCTAGGCCGGGCTATCCCTCGGACGCCTCGCCCACACCTCATGCTTTTAATACATTGGTTACTTGACATAAAAGTCAAAGAATTTCTTTTTCAAAATTTTCATTGGAAAAACATAAAAAGTATTCAACAATCTAAATGTTTGTAGTTGAATATTCAACACTAGAATTAAAATATTGAAGTGTGCATATTATGATGTCATCTTAATTGAACCTCCAATCTGGTCCTGGTCAAACCTCTATGCTTGCCCCTCGCTCTTCTAATTTGATGAAACTATAGTTTGGCAACATAACCATATTATACTACGAATCTATACAGCACATTCAAATAAGTCAACAGTCCATACTCACAGTTTGTCAACATAATTATCTTATGGTGCCAGACTGTCTGGCAAGTTAAAATTCCACAATTCAAGATTTCATTATGCATATATGATAACAGATTCTTTATTATAAAGAAAATACCTAAATAAGAACTGTCAATTTGATGAAGAACACTCAGAGGCATCTTACCAAAATTTGTTTTGGAATCTTGTGTTATTGCTTAAAAATCTTAGCCCTTTTCATTATGGAATATTACCTACTATTTTTTATCTTTCATTATGTTTCACTGCTTTGTAATTATTGAAGATTAAAGGTTGCTCTTAGGGTTTGCTGCCTAAAAGAATTTTTTTTTAACGTAAGATTTTGAAAAAGGTGGTTTTGAGAAGCAATGCTAAAAGAGAGTTCTGTTCTATTGTCCTATGGTTCTAGACATTCTATGAAAACAAGAAGACCTAAAATGCCCTAACTTCTGGATTCTGTTTGAAAAATTAAAGAATTTTTGTCAATGTGTTTCCCTATCTAAGTTGGTATAAGAGCCAGCATGGTCATTATGATGCGCGCTGTGCTAATTCTTGTTTAGTTTATTTTTTCAAATGGATGTGAAGTCCAATTAAGATCAAAACAGTCCCAAGCATTCACTGGGAAATGCAAGCCTATTACCGCCCATTTTAAGTTTCGACCACTAGAAAGTTGTAATTGATGCATTAGATTATACTAAAAATTTAAACATTACAAAGATACCTGCTGTCTGTATTCACCATTCTTATTTGCTGTTAAATAAATCTCAAAGAGTGGAACACCAGCTGCAGCAGTAGCAAGCTGCCTGAAGAGATGAAAGTTAATAAAATTATACACACTGCAGGAAGCACCAGTAGCCTACAGAATGGAAAACTACATTTGAAAGAAATTAATTGAAACACAGAGTAAATTCATTGGAAACTACAAAATGATATATGTCTCAAGTACAATGAAAAATAAGACATGAGAAGCATTCCGTAAATATCTATTCTTCAACAGGCAACATATTATAAATCTGATGAGTCCAATATTTTACTATATATTTTACCCTAATCTTAGTATTAATTTATTGATTATTTTGGTGAGATTTTGATATTTTGAATTATATTTCTAATGTAGGACATTCAATTTCCTCTTGAGCATAAGGTAATCAAACAGACAAATTTTAGAGTGATTCCAATTGGAGGATGTTCGTGAGTCTTTCAAGATGATTGTACCAAAGTTTCAGATTTTTCTACTGAGCCGTTTGACCGTGGCAAAGAAATAAAGGCCCAGCTCACAGCTTTTCCAGATTGATGTTTTTGGACGTTTTGGGTATTTTGGAGGTCAAGATGGCATACTTTGAGGAAGATTCCTTTTGAGGATTTGTTGGGGACGACTTAAGCTTTCAAAAGAGACCTTTTGGGAACAAATCAGAGTTGATTTGGTTGGTCAAAAAGTCTGATTTTCTGAGAAGTCGAATTTCGGTTCAAATAGGAAACCTTTTATTTGCTGTTTTATTATTTTATTATGTTTCCTAGTTTTATTCTAAGATCTTTTCTGGGTAGGGTTTTATTTTATAGTAGAATAAATAAGGCTATTTAGGCATTAGGGTGAAGAAGGGGGAAACGCACTACTTTGGATTGACGATTCAAGTTTATTTTCTAGGTGTTTTCTATCTATTTTCTTGATAATATTTTGTTTAATGATTATTCATAACTAGTCTCTTTTCCTAGGGCGAGGCCACGAGCCTTAGCAAGAATATATAGTTTCTTTTCAATTTACTTATGATATTATGCATGTATGTTTTGAGTTATTAATCACCGTTTTAAACTATCTAAGTGTCTTAGTGATTTACGACCATTAGGATGTTTAGAAAAGTAATTTGATACAATTTTGGTCTGAAGGTTCCTTGAAATTGGCGTTGGCTTCTTGTGGTTAATAATTGTAATTTCACTTAGGATGAACACCACGTCTTAAGGGTTGCATGGTTTTTCAAAGGGTTTTCATAAAACTTAATGAGTCTTTCGTGTTCATATTTGTTCCGAACTTCCGGACGGATTGCATATTAGATATACGCTCTATGTTAGAGGTTCCAATTAGGATATATATTACGAAAACCTAACCTTCGAAATATGCATGGGTAATTCATAAGTGAATGGGAGAACTACATAGGATTGTTAAGGTGACGGCGGAACCCTAGTGCTTTTACAAATAGTGTCTCTGTAAATTGATTTTCTTTAAATTGTTTTCTAGTTGATTTATTTAATTGTTTTTATTTTAAATTCGTTTTTAATATTTTAAGTCACAAAATCAACCTTTTCCAAAACTTTGTTTTAATTAATTAATTAAGAATTGGTTTAAATACAAATTATTCATTCAATCCCTGTGGAAAAAGACCTTGCTTGAGCCATTTATACTACAGGTACCTTGTTCTCTTGCAAGTATTTTTAAATGTTTTTATCCCTATTTGTGCAGTGGTAAAAATCCTATCAATATCAAAACAGTGGATTTTGAAAATTTCTCATAATTCCAGTGCAAAAATTGCTGATAGAAAATTACAGGCTCCGATCCATCAAAAGTATAAATAGGTTCCATTCTTAGGCAGGACTTCTTTTGTAGTTTCCAATACTGACACAAGAAGTCACTTGGTACCATTTCAATCCAAGGTATTGATAAGTACAGATATAAACCCAGAATTTTTTTTTTTTAAAAAAAAAAAGTTATCTTGCTACTAGTACTATCACATCCAATTCAGTAGCATCCCTTGTTTAGTGTTATTTTTTGGCAAGAATATATGCAAAGCCACTCGGACAAACTAGCATCTAAAACGGTTATAGATAACAAAAGAAAAGGAAAAGGGGTTATCCCTGTCCCTCATAGATCTTCACAAACAATAACATGCGTCAACTGTTTGTCTTCTCAACCCCCATAATTCTTCCCATTTCTTCAGATTAAAACTTTAGGTCTTACAATTACAAAATAAAGTAACTAAACTATTAATTTTGAACTTTCTCTTACTTTTTATTGATTTAGAAGCTACTGTTACCAAATTATCAATGCTCTGCTGGTCATGGTCACAACAAAAAACAAAAGGTACACCCAAAACTAAACAAACAACGCAAAACAACTTACCGGGGACTGTAACTCCTTGCGACATATCTTCCATGCTCTGCAGTTACTCGAATAATTAAGCCACGGGGATCCTTCTTATCTTTAGAAAGACCTGCCCACCAACCCACCTACAACACAAAATCGGAAGTCCACATATAAATAAACCAGGTGCAATTTTATCAATGCCAAGTTGAAATTCTACAACCCAAACACACTTATCCAAATGCATTAAACTGAAAAACAGGTACATTTTCACATTACTAATCAGAAACTCATTTCCTTGTTGATTGACTCACCAATCCTGCACCAGCATTATCTCGAAAAAATGCAGCATCCTGGTATCGCTCTTCCTCTACAGCTCTCTGAAATATGAAAACCAACAAAATCTATTTTAAGAAAATGAAAACCAAAATTAGAGAGCAAACGGAGAAGTAAATGCAGGGAGGTAAAAGCACATACATTGAGATGAGATATGACTCTGCCCACGACGTCGTTTGTAGCTGCAGCGGCAATTGCCACCTTGAGCCTTGCAGCATCCTCGAAGTCCTCTGCATATACAGCCCGACCCAACTGTGACTGTTCAAGTTTAAAACAAAAAATTCACATAAATAAGCAAAATCATCATCGCTTTGACAAATGTGTGTGTGTATATATTGTTGTGATTTGGCTCGTCAAAATACCAAGGACAAACAGGTTTAGGTTTCCAATTGGTGTTGGGAAAGGAGAAAAGGAATGTGTACAGGTTATTGCCCATAAGAACTGGGAAATAGGTTTTCTTTGTAATCTCAATCAGTTTAGGCTTGTTGGGGGCTACGGAAAGCAGATTGAATACAAGGGTAGAGAGTCAAGAGTGACAGAGAGATCTAAAGCAAGGTTTCGGGGTTTAGCATAAAGGTTTCCAATAAGTTCTTGTAACCGAGTAGTTATTCTCTATAGTGCAGGTGATTAAGTTCGCTGAACTTCACCAAATTCCTTGTGATTGTGTGTGGCGTGTTTACTTTATTGTACATATATTTGCATGCATCATCTTATACGTTTGCATAACACCGGAGACTATCAATAAATAGGGATTTAAATCTTCATATATATATGCTTTGAGAGAGAGAGAGAGAGAGAGAGAGAGAGAGAGAGAGAAAGAGAGGAGGAATTGTGGTAAAAGGAGAGACCTTGAGAAGGGAGACAAGGCGCTCTTGTTGTTCGACCTCAAGGAAATGGTGGCGCCAGCGATCCCAGTCCCAATCAAGGTCTTCGGTGTGAGAGGGTGCGGATTGGGCGTCGGGTTGGGGTTTAAAATTGACGTAGGAATCGAAGCTTTTGATGGCGTTTTTGATGAGGTCCTGGACCGCAGAGTCCCATCTCCACTGGGTTGAGTCGGAGGAGGAAGAAGGGTTCTTCTGGCATCGGCAGAGGGAAGAATTGGGAAACCTGGAGGAGAAGCTGGTTTGGGAATGGGAGGAAGGTCTTTTGGGAACGGAGGAGGGGTATGATTTGGGGTTGGGGAAGTTGAACTTGTGAGCACTTGGGGTCGGAGAAGATATGGAAGCCATTGATACAGCAGAGAGAGAGAGGGAAGGAGGAGAGAGGATATGCTTTGCGATGGTGCGTGCGCGCGTCTGTGTGTTGTTTTTTGTGTACAAAAACAGAGGGGCTGGAGGCTGTGGCCAAACTTGGGGATAAGGTCGTCCTGTGCTTTATACACCCGTGATTGTTCAGGCGTTAAAACAAAACAACATGGAGAGGGCTAAGGCGATTTCTAACCCAAGAAGGCTCAGAGGACTCTCTTTGATCTTATAGTTGTTCAAAAAATTAATATTTTAATGAACAATATCAGATCATTTTTCTTACCATCTCCAACTGATGGGCCAGAGGGTTATAGGCCAAACATAGCCTTGTGACAAAAAATCATCTTCAACTGAGGGGGTCAAATGATCATAAGGCTAAACATATTTTATTATTTTAATTGAATTAATATGGTTATTTAAATTAAACTACCTCAAGAATTTTACGTTATGGATTGTCAATAATTTTTCGAGATGGACTCTCAATAATGATATGTTCCCGTGTCACAAACAAGTACCTACAATAGGATACTGTTGCACATCTTTGGGCCAAAAGAAGCATGGAGATAGGCGTTTAAGTTATATGTTGTTAAATGTTTTTTTTAATGCTGTTTAAGTTCCATGTTGTTAAATGGTTTTTTTTTTTTTTGTGTTGTATAAGTTTTATGTTGTTTAATGTTACGTAATGTTATTTAAGGTTGTTTAACATTGTTTAATGTTGTTCAATGTTATGTTATTTAATGTTGTTTAATGGCTTAGGTAGTTATAGGAAAAAAAAATAGAATTTAAAAAAAATATTAAATTTTGTAAAAAAAAGATTCAAATATAACAACTAGCTGACGTCAACAAGTAGCCGTTGGATTCAAACTGCTGGACCAGCCCAGGGCTGGCTGGTTGGTTGGGTTGGGCCAGTCAGTTGGCCATTTTCTCCTTTTTTGGCTCAGTGGGGCCCACGAGCCATTTGGCCTAACCCTCGGTTGGAGATGATTTTCATGTCATTTCGGGCTATTTTCTACCCTATGGCCCTCTAGCCGGATCTGTTGGAAATGGCCTAAGGACATCTCCAACCGTCCTAGCCAAATGGTCATAGGTCAAAATATAGTATGTTTTGACATGAAACTGTCTCCAACCAAAGGCAAGGTCAAAAGGTTTGTGGACCCCACCAAGCCATAATTCATCCACCAGGCCAACGGGCTAGCCAAAGGGAGTCAGCCAGCCAACCGGTTTGCATCAGCTTAAACCCATGCTAATTGACATGACGTCAGGTCACTGTTAGATTTGATTTCTTTTTTTTTTTTAAGACAAAATTTAAAAAAAAAATTATAATTTTTTTCCTATAAATACCTAAGCCATTTCTACACTATTTCTCACCTCCTTTTCACCATTTCATTCTATCTTACCTCATTTTATTTCAATTCTTCACCAATTTTTCACATCCTTTTCATTATATAAATATAAGAAATCCGGAGGCTTATTCATTTAACGACAAGTGGCACTCAAAATATGTCTGAAAACCTTATTTTAATATAGTATTTTAATTCAATCAACCTTATTAATTCAATTAAAATAATAAATTATTGAGAGGCTAAAAAATAACCCTCTTCGGTTGGAAATGGGTTTTTTGTCAAACGGGTTATGTTTTGTCCTATGGCCCTTTGGCCCCCTTGATTGGAGATGATACAAAATATGGCATGACATTGTTCATTAAAAAATCATTTCTTGCAAGGCTATAGGGCTAAACACGGCCCCAAGGCCATCTCCAATCGAAAAGGGGCCAAAGGGCCAGGTTTAACCCTATTGCCCTGCAAGAAATTTTTTTTTAATGAACAGTACCAGACTATATTTTATATCATCTTCAACCGAGGGGGCCAAAGGGTCATAGGCCAAAACATAACCCGTTTGACAAAAAACTCATTTCCAACAGAAAGAGGCTATTTGTTAGCCCCCTCGATAATTTATTATTTTAATTGAATTAATATAATTAATTAAATTAAACTATCATATTAAAATAAGGTTTCATACATATTTTGAATGTCACTAGTCGCTAAATGCATAAGCTTCCGGATTTCTTATTTTTATATAATCTCAATAATTTTTCGAATAGGATTTCAAGTGACATGTGTCGCTAAAGTGAATAACTCTCTAGATTTCTTATTTTTATGTAATCTTAATAATTTTTCAGATAGGATTTCGAGTATCACGTGTCAAAATGTAATTGGTTATGCAAATTTTAGATAAGATTCTTATATACGTGGCAGTTCATATCTTCAGCTTCCAATGTTAATAAATTGGCTAGATATTAGGGTAGAATTCACACACCTTCATCTTTGCCCTCTCCAATATCTCTTTTAATTCAAGTTTGCAATGAATTCCAACTTTGGATCCTCTTCATATTCCAACTAGGGTTCCTTATGCAAATCCGAATTGAAAGATAAATGGGCGGAGATGAGACTAGAAGATGAGGATGTGGCCATTTGAAAATTATTGAACAAATTAAAAGAAAGATTATTGGAAGAGGTAAGAGAATAGAATATGAAGAATTGAAATAAAATGTGGTAAGATAGTATGGAATTTTAAAGGATGTGAGAAATGGTGTAGAAATAACTTAGGTATTTATAGGAAAAAAAATTCAATTTTTTTTTTAATTTTCGTCTATAAAAAAAATTCAAATTCCAACGGTAACCTGACATCAGCTAGTCGTTACTACCTAGCGTCATGTTGACGCCAGGTTACCGTTGGAATGGGTTTGGGCTGGTGCAAATAGGCTGGCTGGCTGGCTCATTTTGGCCAGCCCGCTAGCCTGGTGGATGACTTATGGCCCGGTGGGCTCCCCAAACCCTTTGGCCTAGCCCTTGGTTGGAGATGGTTTTCGTGTCAAAACAGACTATATTTTGGCCTATGCCCCTTCAGCTGGGTTGGTTGGAGATGGCTTAAAGGTCCAAAAGCCAATGGAGATGACTAAAGGTCTAAAAGCCAAAAAATGGCCTAATTTGTCCATAAACTCATCTCCAACTGATGGATGGGTTAAAATTCTATGGAGCCCACCAAGCCATTATTGGCCAAAGGGACATCATGCTGACCAAATATAGCCCACCTCTTAGCCCTTTGTTAGGGTCTAGCTCCTCAGTTGCAATAAATTATTCGAATTCGACGGCTAGATTTGAAAACAATCAAAGGTAGTTTAATTGAATTAACCAATAAATTTAAAGTATAAACTAAAAACTAATAAATTATTAAGAAGGCTATGTTTAGGCCCTTCGCTTGGAGATGGTATAGAAGTATAGCCTAACATTGTTCATTTAAAAATAATTTTTTTGCAGGGCTATAATCCTGGACAAGGTTATAGTTTGCCCTTTCGGTTGGAAATGGCCTTAAAGCACTTTCAATGTAGAAAGGCACCCTAGGCAATATGCAACTCAATCTCTTTAAATGAACAGTAACTGCCTGCAATGAACAGTAACTGCCCAATTGCATTTTCACCCCTAAATTGAATAGCCCAAACAGTTCTTACGAAAATACTAGTATTTTTTATTTTATAAAATAATAGAAGATAACTTTATTTTTAATTTTGGATAATAGTAAAATATTAGTTGAAAGTAGTCAAAAATAGTAAAATTTCGGATTATTTTTTATATCTTTAATTAGTTTTTTTATTTATAATTTTAATAATTTCTATAATTTTTTAATAATTTAAATTGTAGCTAACATCATGATGACGTCAGCCTTACGTCACATAGGCAAGGAGCTAGCTAGGCGATTATTACCTGACTTTCCATCGCACTCACTTTGGGTCTAATTGCTCGAGTGGGCTGGAGTGTTTTGGGAAGAAGGGAAAGAGTGGATTGGGTTGCCTATCCCAAGGCAATAAACAACGTGGAGTTGCTCTTAATATTATGTGGTATTCCCTTCACTTGTAAGTGGGAGGATTCTCACCAAAGACGAATTTAAACCACATTATTGCTATAGCTCATTGTGAGGCTTAGCCCACTCATCTATCTCTTAATGTAAATAATATCGTTTTTTCAAAAAAATAAAATAAAATAAAAGGCTTTCGAAACTTTAACCATTGGATCTTTATTTTTGTATTTTTTATCAAAAGATCTAACAGTTAAAAGTTTCGCAGTCCCGATTTCCATAGCACTATAAAAAATTTCTTGGGTTTACAGTAGGATCTGAGAAATCCTTTTATACACCCGTCCATATACGACAACTTAATGGGAACATAAAAGATAGGGTAAATTACATAAAACTACCTTAACTATTGGGTCAGTCATAGTTTCATACCCCATCTTTAAAAAAAAAAATCAATGTCATACCTCATCTACGAATTTGTTACAATTTCATACATTATGTCAATTTTTCTGTTAATTCTCCGTTAAATAGTGACGTGGCTTGAGACGGGGCCCACTCTCTATTAAAAAATTAATTAAATATTAAAAACTAAAATCTTTTTTTTTTGCATGGGGGACCCACCCCTTATCCCCCTCACTCTTTCTTCCCTACCCCCGTCTTACCCAAACCCAAAACCAACCAGATCTAACCCCAAACCTAGATCCCACCCACCCCTTCGACCTCCCCCACCGCTTCTCCGGCTTTGCTAACAACCTTCAACTGTCACTCACCCACCTCACCTGCGCCATGCCATCGCTCGACTATCTCCCTCCCTCTTTCCCTCCGTCCACACCACCATCACTCGACTCCATCTCTGATTTCGGCTACGTCTCCATGGCGATGACTCCGTGTTCACCAAATCGAGTCAACCGGCCCTCTCTCTGCTCCAGTACCACTTCTGCTCTCTTCCCCTACCCCTCCAAACCCTCAAATCCCTCCCCCCCCCCCCCCCCCCCGACACCAAGATCCCAAATTTACTCTCTAGCCATACCTTACTTGTTTGAAACCCTCTTCAACTCCTCCCTTTCCATCCAAGACGACGTAGAGGACGCCACGATGGTGATCGCATAGTGGGTACGCTGCTCAATTTGTCCAGGTGCTGCAGAGAGAGGGAGTTGAGGGAGGAGGGGCTAAGAATAGTGGATGGGATTGCTGATGTGGTGGAGAATGGCAGCAGGGAAGGTCGAAAGGGTGGGTGGGATCTGGGTGGTTTTTGGGTTTGGGAAAGATAGGGGCGTGGAAGAAAGGGGTGGGTCCCCTATGCAAAAAGAAAAAAAAATAAATGATTTTAGTTTTAAATATTTTATTAATTTTTAATAGAGAGTGGGCCCGTCTCAAGTCACGTCACTATTTAACGGAGAATTGACAGATAAAATGAGTATAGAGAGTAAGCCAGATGTAGAAAGACGATATATGAGTTCAAATACAAATTTTCAAATTGTAATTAGGCCGCCTAAACCCGAATAAGTAGTTTTACCACGTATATTAATTTGGTGTTTAGTGATGCTAGTTTTGATCTCTCTTGGTAATGCTCAGCTCTCTGAAGCCAAAACTTGATGGGTTGATATTTTATTAAGGGTACATTGGTTAGTTCAAGGGAAATTTCTATAGATACATGAAACTTTTGTCTACGATAGTCAACCTATCAATAATCCAACTTTTGAAACAATCATCACCTTTCAATTCTTAGAGTCAATCTTCATCGTTCACTTCTTGGATTATTGAAGAAAAATTTAGTTGAAAGTATCTGATAAGAATTGGATTCTTTAAACTGATGAAAAATGTAGCATCTACAGATACCCATACTTTTATTCTTAAACAGATGAGTAATGGATTCTTACAAATGTACTTTATGAGATCACATGTTACATGTTCAGAATGCAAAACGAATACTCACGGAGACTTATTATGTAACCAAGGATCAGAAATGACTTGGGGCTCAAAATCCAGCTTCAAGTAACGAGCAAGCAAGTCTGCATACAAATCATAACGAGCAGTCATTTGGAATCCCTACTTGTCTTTATCTGCTTGCAGAGGTTGAGGTCCATGTCTGAGATCAACAAGCCATCCCTATGGCGTGACAAAGATGGAGTGTATGAGGCATCTGAGGCTGAAACATGGCTGCATCCGTAGAAATGCCCGAGATCTATATGCTCTGGCTTCCCATCACGGAAAGTGAATGGATTTGGGAAAACCTCAGTCCCTACATGGTTGATTGATCCAACAAAGTAGCTATTTGCAATTGCAGCGTTGCAGGCCTATAACATAGAACAGTCCAACCGTGTGTTAGTTGATGATTACGTGAAGCAATATGAGCAAATCATCATCAAGGGATTGAATAATAAAAAAATTATACGATCATTATATATATTTTGTAGAGTAGCTGATATTTGAAAATCCGATAAAGCTTAAAAATGAAGAATGAGCAAAATTCATTTTGAAAGCAGAATTTTGAAAACTCTAAGAAAGAAAGCTATTTGGAAATAGTGGACTGAATAAAATGAAGGATGAGTAAACACTAAACAGTAACTTCATTCAGGCCACACAATTTGTAGAGTTAAAAGAGAGAAATTATTGCAAAGCAGTGACTCGTGAAAATGAAACAAATGGGTAGTAGTTAACCTCAATGGGCCACATCGGTTCACTGAGTTCACTCACAGTGGTGGAAGGGTTCAAAACAATCTCTGCACCACTCAATCCAAATGCTAAGCAATTCAAAGAATGATGCCTTCCGTAGCATATATTAACAACAATTTTTCCATAAGCCGTCTCGAACACTGGATGCCCAGTATTCCCTTCCATGTAATAAGTACTCCCATTGAAGTCGCCAACTCTTGTTATATGGTTCTGTCCACTTATCATTTTTCAGTACGCATTAAATAGAAAAGATATAATGTATAAAATAACAACAGATAAACTAATTTTCTTACCTTTCGGTGCTTGCCAGTTATGTTTCCATTATTACCAATTATAACAGCAGTGTTCCAGAGAGTCTCTCCATGATTGACATCTCTCTCAAGAATTGGACTTATAATGACCATGTTATACTTCCAGGCAAGATCCTTGAGAAATCGCATTGATTTCCTATCCACAGGTTCTGCAAATTCGCACCACCTCTTCTCCCGCATGCAAAAGGCAAATGGCATCGTCTATACTTCCTCTGTAAAATTTAAATGGATTCGCTTGAAATTATCAGACACCAGTAGAAAGTAAATTAGAAAGTTTCACCCAACATGGCATGAGGCCATGACCAACCTGCAAGCATAACACGTTGACACCTGAAGCACTCACAGCATCAATTATCGGCTTTACTTTCTCAAAGATTGCCCTCTTCTGGTCCAAAAAGTGGGCAGTAGTTGGAAGAGCTATAGAGTTTTAAATGAGACCAACCCTAACTATTCGGGGTTCTCTCAACAACTCTTTGTCAGCAAGAAAGCAGTAGGCCTGAAAGAATAGATAAAAAAATCATACTAGTAGAGCAGCAATTGATTTTAGGATAGACCATATGAAAGTGCCCAAGTATAAAAACTCCATTACATTTACAGAAAAGGAAAAATCTCAATGACCTAAAGGGTGACAAAAGAGATGGTTTCCATAACAAGAATCAATATAGCTTAACAGATGGACACCATCACAGGTTTTACTTCTAGGGTCATAAATGCGGTGGGAAGTGATAAAACTTCATAGGCCCAACATGGTCCACCACCAACATCACGGTCCACGGATATAGTTCCAACTTAACCACATGTTCGGTTTTATCACAAAAGACCTCGGTGATATTAGGGGTGGAAATTGGAAACTCCCATATATTAATTGTATATTGTTTTTCCATGTGACAGATGTGGGATCCTATTATCCAACATGAAACAACATGGTATTAGGGGGAACTAAAACCTCTTCTTGGTGGAATTTTGGAAATCCCATAGCCGTGATGTGGGTCACTGACAGGCAGTTCATAAACCAAATAGTATAAAAAAGGTCGTACCCAGTGCACAAGGCTCCCGCTTTACGCAGGGTCTGGGAGAGGTGAATGTCGGCTAGCCTTACCCCCATTTATGGAGAGGCCGCTCCCAAGTCTCGAACCCGAGACCTACCGCTCATGGGCGAAGGCACTTGCCATCGCACCAAATAGTATGGAATAGATAAATACAATTGGAATGAAGCTTATATTGGAGACATATACGTAGGTAGGTTGATAGGAGGCCGCATAGGGTTATTTTGGTTGATGAATTCGATCTGTTCAATTTTTGGATTGAAATAAAAACAAATGGTGGCATGCATATCTTCTTAGAAACTACTTAAAACACATAAGTAGAAGCTGCAGCGTCAAAGTCGTCACAACCATTATACGACTACACTGTAAGTGGAACAATATGCCATGTCTTGGAAGAAGAAAAAGAGAAGTAGCTAGTTGAACAAAAGGTTGTGATACGAACTGTAAACTTAGACTAGTGGCTGAATTTGTATTCGGTTGATTGTGAATTGCTCGTATGTGAATGGTAGCAGCATGGCATAGCAAAAAAAAATGACAGTATAACTTCCTACCTGGAGGTCAAAATCATGTCCAGAAGAGAGAGCTTTAGCTGATTCTGGGAGAGATTGTTTCAAGTGCCTTGTCGCGATTCAAACCCTAAAGGATATGGTTGACTTCCTGGAAAAGTTAATTACATCATACAAAGAATATGGCATACAATGTCTGAGTCCAATCAATGCGAAAAATTAAAAATAAAACCAACAATCAAGGAGGAGCTATAATGATCCGACTTGTACAAGAATTTTAAATCGGTCTAGAATCAGCACGGAGAAATTCAATTCCACACGAAAAATGAAACTGAGATGGCATTTTCGAGGGACCCTTTGAACTGAATTAGGTAAATCTGAAAAACATTTGGCAAATGCCTCTCACATAAATGAGAAGAAAGAAAGTGTATGAACAAGTGGATTAGTTGAGTTATTTTCCTATTTGGTAACGAACAAAACAATCCAACATAAAAATACGAAAAACTGACCCTGATGATGATCCAATAGAATTTTACGGCTTAATTTTCATTGTATTGCATAACTGAAATATATATATATATATATATATATATATATATATATATATAAAGATACAATCCTTGTTCTATAAGGAAACGGACACACACATACATCCTTCCTAATAAAGGATTCCTAATATTTACAACATATTTACATACCCTTTAATTACTACTCACGGCAACACTCCCCCTCAAGTTCTACTACACACAGTATTTACATACCCTTTAATTAATATCACACATGCCCAACTTGACAAGGGAGTCGCCAAAAGATCTACTACACACGGTATTGAAACAATCTGTTCTTCCGAGTTCACAAACGGTATTGACACAATCTGTTATTCCGAGTTCACAAACGGTATTGACACAATCTTCTTCTCAAGCTTTTCCTTAATAAAATGACGATCAACCTCCACATGCTTTTATTTGTCATGTTGTACCGGGTTCTCTGCAATCTCCCATGCGGATTTATTATCACAATACAAGCTTATGGCCACTTTTGCTTTGAAACCTAGACCCCAAAGTAACTTACGTAACCAAAGAACTTCACATACTCCATGTGTCATACCTCTGAATTCGGCCTCAGCTGAAGACCTTGACACCACATTTTGCTTCTTGCTTCTCCAAGTAACCAGATTTCCGCCAACAAGCATAAAGTATCCAGAAGTAGAGCACCTATCGGTCACATCACCTGCACAATCTGCATCGGTAAATCCCTCAATCCTTAGATGACCGGAATTTTTATACAAAATTCTTTTTCTTGGAGCCGACTTTAGATAAGCTAAAATCCGCAAAGCAGCTGCCATATGATCCACACTCAGTGAGTGCATAAACTGACTCACTACACTTACTGCATAGGCTATATCTGGACGGGTATGAGCTAAATAAATTAGTCTTCCTACCAACCCTTGATATCTGCCTTTATCTACTGGTTCTTGATCCGGATAAATTCCCAAGTAATGTTTCTCCACAATGGGAGTATCCACGGGTTGACACCCAAGCATACATGTTTCCTTCAATAAATCCATAACATATTTTTGTTGAGACAAGAAAATACCTTTGGATGAATGAGCAACTTCAACTCCAAGAAAAAAAATTTAAGTCACCTAAACTCTTCATCTCAAACTCGGTAGAAAGATTTTTCTTCAGTTTGACAATCTCATCTGAATCATCACCTGTTATTATCATATCATCTACATAAATAATCAAGGCTGTTACTTTATCATTTCTACGCTTCATAAATAAAGTATGATCAAAATGACTCTGATAATACCCATTCTTTCTCATGGCCTGAGTGAACATCCCAAACCATGCATGAGGTGACTGCTTAAGCCCATAAAGTGACTTTCGCAATCGGCGCACTCCCGATTTTTCTCTGTTACTATACCCTAGAGGGAAATCCATATACACTTCTTCCTCTAGATGTCTATGAAGAAACGCATTTTTTACATCAAACTATTTCAGTGGCCAATTCAAATTTGCAACTAATGAGATAAGGACTCGTACCATATTCATCTCAACCATGAGAGAGAAAGTTTCCTGATAATCAACTCCGTATGCTTGAGTATACCCTTTTGCCACCAACCTTACTTTATACCCATCGAGTGATCCATCAGCCTTGTATTTAACTGTAAAAACCCATCGGCACCCAACTAGCTTTTTTCCTTTCGGCAACTCAACTACTTCCCATATATTATTTTTCTACAATGCCTTTATTTCTTCATCCATTGCTCGGTCCATTTTCGACTCTTCAAAGCGTCTTCTACTCGAGTTGGTACTTGAATTGAATCCACATTATTCACCCAAGCTTGACGTTCGGATGAAAGGTTTTTACTGGACATATAATTGGCTATGGGATACTTCATTTTTCCCTCCGGAGAGAACCTGTCAGGAGGTATACCACGATTTTACCTTGGTGGCCATTTATATGTACTTATAACATCATTAGTTACATAAGTATCACTAGTGCTTACCTCTGGGATATCTAGAGAAGATGTATTGGACAATAGCACTGTTGAGCTAGAGAGAGGAGAGAACGTTTCGGCAACAGCTGGCTGACCATCAATGCACTCATCTTCGACAGCACCAACACACGGACTGGCTGCCTCTTCTTCGGTGAGAAGCTGCTGACCACTTGCAGTAGGTTTGGTGAAAGTTGATGACCACTCACAACAAGCTCAGCAAGAGGAGACCGAGCATCAACTGCATCACTCGACACAGCACCGTACATTCCCCCTAAAACCGTCACCTCTTGTACATCCAACCATTCAAAATCACCATCAAGATCACAACTAGAACTCTCCCCATTGTGATTGAAGGGTGGTGATACGAGAGCATAAAAATATTCCAACTCAGAGAAAGTCACATCCATGGTTATATATATGTAACGCGTTATAGGGTGGTAACACTTGTAACCTTTCTTGTGGGATGCAAAACCCACAAAGACACACCTAAGAGCACAAGGATCCAATTTATTATGATGAATCTTGTGAATATGAACATACGCAATGCATCCAAACACTTGAGGAGTGAGAGTATTGGTAGAAACAACCGGAACGTGTTCCATCAACACTTAGAGTGGAGTACGGAATTCTACAACCCGGGATGGCATGTGATTTATAACATACATGGCATAGGTGATGGCGTCTAGCCAAAAACTCTTAGGCAAGGACCCACCAATAAGCAATGCACAAGCAGTTTCCAAAATATGACGGTTTTTCCTTTCAGCTACCCTATTTTGTTGTGGGGTATACGAACACGTTGTCTCATGAAGAATTCCTTGATCACGGAAAAAAGTAGATAGCTCAGAGTTAACATATTCTCCCTCATTATCAGTACGAAGAACCTTAATAACGGAGGTATATTGTGTAGCCACCATCTAAGAGAAAAACCGAATAATCATACTAACATCACTTTTATGTTTCAACAGATAAACCTATGTCATATGAGTGCAATCATCAACAAACGTAATAAACCATTTAATTCCCGAAGTAGTACTAATAGGGGAAGGCCTACACACATCAGAGTGTACTAGCGCAAATGGAGAATATGTTTTATTCATACTTGGAGGGAATGAAGCACAATGACTTTTGGCTAAAATACATACTTCACATTTCAATTCTGAGTCTTCAATACCACTGAACAAAGTAGGTAATATATGTTTCATATAACCAAACGATGCATGCCCCAAACGACGATGCAATAACAATACCTGCTGTAGATTACTATTACGTGACGCATGAACCAAATTAACTCTTCCAGGAACCACGTCATCCACATAATATAGCCCCTCTCTCTTAGTACCACGCCCAATGATCTCTTTTGTCTAAATATCATGAAGCAAGCAAAATGAATGATGCACTAATACAACACAATCTAAATGTTCAGCGACTTAAGGTACATACAATAAGTGATAGGACAATGACGAAACCAATAAAAAATTATGTAAGGGAAGAGAGGGTGTAAGAGACACTATTCTCGCTCCAACAACAGCAGCAGTAAAACCATTGGCAATTGCCACACACTTTCTATGAGGACGTGTCATAGATTGAAATAAGGTTTTATCATATGTCATATGATCTGTTGCATCGGAATCCAAAATCCAACCTGCATTCGTCATTGTAATAACTCATGAGACAGTAATACACGACAATCACAACATCACGCCAATTACGGAACCACATGCTGCAAGGAACACAAGTAGCAGCAACGTGTCACGCTGCTATTTAGATTGTTAGATTGACACAAAAACGGTGGACTGCAGACTTTTTTTTCATGGACTGCAGTAGCTAAGTATGTATGGCACAAAAAATGATTGTTGAAGTCAATCAATTACTCTAACAATTGTTGCAATTGCACAACCAAACTTTCCACGTAACAACAAATTTTATTGGAGAACACACCACCAATACCGTAGCAACCCCAAGTCTTCGTATGGTAGCAGACAAGCAGTAGACAAGTACACATTGCATGCCAATACACGGTACAATTGCAAAAAACACAGCAATTGTACACAATTTAATGTTTAGAATTCGAATCGAAACCAAGTTGTGCAACACAACCCTTACGGCATCAACAAGTTATTGCGCTGCACTAAAGAAATTCACGGCAGCAGTTAGACAACGTGCTGCAATCCCAGGATACACGGCCTGACCAATTTCTGCAACAACAGAGCAAGAAACCAGTCGACGGAACGCAGCATTGGAAGAAAAAATATTGTTTTACAATTTCTAGGGTTACGACAGCTTGGCTCTGATACCAAATAGAATTTTACGGCTTAATTTTCATTGTATTGCATAACTAAATATATATACAAGATACAATCCTTGTTCTATAAGGAACCAATAAACAATAAAGGACACACACATATATCCTTCCTAATAAAGGATTCCTAATATTTACAACATATTTATATACCCTTTAATTACTACTCACGGCAACAAATCCTCCTCCAAATTCCAGAAAGAATCAACGAATGAATGAAATTAACGAGGAAGAAATGGATTAGGAAAAAAGAAGGAAAATAACCTGGAAGAGATGGGGTTTGAGATTGGCGTTCAAGAGGCGGTGAAGTGAGTCATATCCACAAACGGAACCGTCACCGCCAAAACCCTCGCTGCCACTAAGGGCGTATGTTTTCTCCATTCTTCTTCTTCCTCCTTTTTTAGACTTTGGAGTTTAAACAGCAAATTGCTTACAAGTAATAGTTGGTACATTTCTTCAGGTGCTGCTGCTGCAGGAGATCAAATTATTGAAATTATAATTATATCAGACTTGAAACTAACAAAAAACTGATTCTATTTTTATAAATATTGTAACCTTTTAGACCATCTTCAAAGGAGATGTCAAATTGTGAACCTAAAATTTAAATTTGACAGCTTATGTGGCATTTTGACATATTTTTATATGTTGGTCTCCACCCGTCAAATTAAACTATTATTTTATTACATTTTTTTTCTTAATTTCTGTCTTATTTTATTACATTATGTTTTGCTCTCCTCCGCCGACTCGCCTTCTGATCCCCTTATGCGCAAGCTTGAGGACGTCATCCACTAGATCATCATCTGCCAATTCGAGCCCGATTGGCTCCCCGTTTTGCCCAGCGCTTCCTACTGGGTCCCTCCTCCACTGTTGAGATAGCACGGCCTGGCTCAACTGGTCGATAAGTTGGCCAAACCTTTGAGTGAGGAGGAGACCATGTCTATGAGCACCATTAGAGGGTGGCCTTCTTCTGCTTATTTTATCGAAGGTTTGCTACCCTTTTTTCGATTTTATTAATTGGGTTCTATTCAAAATTGGGTTTTTATCCTTCAAGCAATTGAGATTGGATTGAATTGTTTGTTGTGGTTACTTTAATTGGATCATCTAATTCATTTCTACATCTGGGTTTGTTTCTGAATTGTGTAATTTTCTCTCTTTAGGTGAGAATTGGAATATCGAAAATCGAAAACGTTTACGGATCGATCGTATTTTGAGGCATTGATCTTGTGTTGTTCTATGATGAAAGGTTGTTGGAATGATTAAGATAAAGGAATTTGTCTGGCCTTTTTTTTTTAATAAATGACATTAAAATATTAATAAAAGACATTTAATAATTAGTAAAAAAAATTTGAATCTGCTGTCAAATTTGATAGCAAGCCCCTTTGCTGCCATTCCATGTCATGCCACATAGGATTTGGTATTTTGGTACAATTAGTGGCTGTCTTTTTTTAATGTTATAGCTTATGTGGACAATTTGACATCTCCTTTGGAGATGCTCTTACACGCAGATGCATTATTGGATATATATTTTTTTATTCCTTATTTTCTATGAATAGAGTTGAGTAAATCAAATTAAAATAATAGGCATGATTTTAGAGGAAAAGAAATGTGTGTGTCTATTATTTTCCTCTTCTATAACAAAGATGTCAAACTCAATTGATAATGTTTTTCATTTGTTTATCTTAACAAATAAACTTTTTTTTTTTAAATACATGAGGTATCCCACCACATATTGATGATAGAGTAATCACCATCTCATGCAGCCTCAATATGGTGGGTGTAACGTTTTGTCCAAGCAAATTAAGAAGAAAATATACTAAAGAGACGACATTGTAAGACCAAGTGACTAATATCGGTGTGGTGTTAGACTTAGACCAAGACTCCGAAAAGCCTACATTGCATGCATGTGATCCTCAAGGGAGAGATGTGTTGGCGTTGTCAGTCCATCTCTAAAGGAAATGTTAAATTATAAGAGTCAAATTACAATTGATGGCTGATGTGACAATCTAAAGTCTTATGTCAAATTTTATACTTTTCCAATAGAATTGTCAAATGTTTTTTTAAATTTAAATAGAGCTTTAAATTATTGTAATTATAATACATGCTAAAACAAAATTTTTATTGGTTGAAACGTTAATGAAATAAGAGACCCACCATTAAAATGAATTAAAAATAAATTGACATTAATATCAAATTTAACTTCTAATCACAAAACCTTCAAATTCAATCAACAAATAACACTTCAATTAAATAAGCTTTTGATGTCAAATATGCACAGTGACATTTCACATGAGATTTTGACATCTCATTTTCAGATGCTCTCAACCACTCGTCTCTCGAAAGAGAGATGACAACTGCTTGTGACCCAAGTAGTCTGTTAGAGCAATTCCACCCCTGTGGACTTTGCGCCAGCACCCAGCGCATTTATCCACTCAAATGAACAGTAATAGACTGGAGTGAACAGTAATAGGCCAAGGCATCTCCACCCCTAAAAAAATGCGCTGGCACCCAGCGCATTTATTTGGTGTGTTTTTTTTTTAAGTTTATTTCGGATAAGATTTTTAACCCATTTAAAATAAAGAATAAAAAAATAAAATAGTTTTAATTTCGGATAGGATTTTTTTAAAATATTGGAATGTGGTGTAAAGGTAGAAGATGAGGGTTAGGTATTTATAGGAAAAAAAATTAACATTTTTCAAAATTTTCTGTAATTTTTTTAAAATTTTCTGTATTTTTTAATAATTTTTCTGTATTTTTTAATAATTTTTAATATAGTTAATTAATCTGGACCGTTGGATTTGAAAAATATTCAAATCCAAGAGCTAGGGAGTTGCCACGTGGCCAACGGTCATATTTCTGACCGTTGGGCCCTTTTTTTTTTTTTAATTTACTTTTTGTGAAAAAAACGTGGACCGTTGATCTTTGATCCGACGGTCTAGTTTAAAAGTAAAATTTAAAATTTTTTTACCGTTGGAAATCCAACGGTCTAGAAAACTAGCCGTTGGAAATCCAACGGCAGAGAGGTAGCCACGTCGCAACTCGGGGGGGGACTGACAGCGCCTGCACGCGGGCCCCGGCGTCTGAAAGCTTGTCGGGCACTCGCCAAACGGCTGCGTGAAGTGCACGCGCCAGGCTTCTTCCCCGGCTTCTGTCTCAGTCTCTTTTGGGCTGGGCTCTTGCCCAGCTCGGGCTAGGTACCAGTCAGTTTGTTGGGGTGGACTTGATTGACAGAGGCCTGGCTTGGTTTTTGGACTGGAGGCTGGGACATTTGGTCCCCGGTGGAATTGCTCTTAGAGAGCTTGGCAAGTGATTTCCGGCTGGGGCTTAGGACATGATACTTATGGGCTTTCACGATTCTTTAACATGCTGGTTTAGTTGGCCCATTTAAGAAATGTGGTATGCTCACACCATCAAGGGTATTTGTGCCATATTGAGCTATGATATGGTCTAGTCCAAGGTCTAAAATATCGATGATATCGGAAATATCGGTAGTCTAAAAACACGAAAATTTCGATGAAAATATCGGAATATTATCGAAATCGATAAAAATTGAATAAAAACCACGGAAATTGTAAGAAAAACTTGAAAAATTTTTATGAAACTTTACAGGATGTTTATTTAGTCAATTATCTATTAGTTTATCATAAAAAAATTGGAAGGAAATGCATTGCATGATGGATTTAACTGATTTAAGTTGATTATATAGCAAACTGGCAAACATTGTGAGTGTAGAAAATATGTAGTAATTAATAAAAGAAATTTAAACACACCATAATCATTTATATATAATGAATTAGTACAATATTTTACACTTTATACATTGCATGGTAAGATACATGAGTGACTTAGTACCACATAGAGTTCCTATCAAGGTCTAAAATATCGATGATATCGGAAATATCGGTAGTCCAAAAACACGAAAATTTCGATGGAAATATCGGTATAATATCGATATTTTAGACCTTGATCTAGTCTAAATGGTGGTTGTTAATTTATGTCTCGACAAATGCCCCCACATTTCCTTCTATTTGAGTAGAGATGTTATAAGGAGATAAAATAACTTCCTTTATATTGTATAACATCAAGTCACTTTATTTAGCTGCGCCTCTCTCTTATTAAGTAACCCCAGACGGAAACTTCGTCGAGAATCAACTACAAAGCCACTTGTTCATGATTTAATACAAGAGCCCAACTTTCCCTTCAGCATGAAAAAACCTTCCACCGTTGACGTACTTTACTACAACTTATAAGCAGAGGTGCCTTGCATAAGCAAACAGAACACAAGGAAAAGTGTAGTTGTATAGGAACAAATGAATCGATCAAATTATCACATTTATCTTTACAATGCCAACATTTCACTTCTCTTCTCATCAGTTAAGCATGTAATGGATAATGTAAAGAGAGAGCATGTCAAATGTCCGGTCCAAAACAATAAAATCCGGCTAAAGTACAGGAATAAAGTCCCAAAAACAAGCAAGGAGAAGATGAAGCATGACTCAAAGGTGGTACATTCGTATGGAAACCCTGAAAATGTTCATCTGGTGCAATGACAAATGTTGATTTCATGAGAGAGCACCAAATAACAGATGAACTACTCAATTAATCATTGCGGCAAATCCAAGTATATTAGAGAAAAGCAGGGTAGAAGTTTCACATTTTGAAACGGTGCAAGTATCCAAGTACAGGTAATGGCTCAGAAACACTAACAGAATAAAACCGTGGATTCCTAACGAGAAATCTTCTCTACAACATTGAATATTACAGAGAATAAAAAGAAGAAGCTCAGTAAACTTCTATAAAGCATAATCTGCGATTGTGAAGATCGGAAACTTGAATGCCTTTTCAAGTTAAGAGTCTTATTCTACTTCACACACCCACTGCACAATGTACATTTGGCATATACAATCGAAATGAACATTAAAAAAAAGGTAACAGTAGTTAACATTAACTTATGAATGAATGGACAACATCCGCACTAACAGCTAGAACACTCACATCATCAAACTTAAGTGTAAACGCATAGCAAAGTTCATACAACCAAGTGACCAACACCGAAAATTTACCCATAACAATAGTATTTTTTTTTGAGAAGATCCATAACAATAGTATTACTAGTTAATGAATGTACATTTATAATTTAACCAGTATAAAAACTTTAAAAACTGCATAATTGTTCCATAGATAAGCAGACAACATATTAAATTATCCTCTGTACAAAGGCTTTCGATACATCTCACCTGCAATAATCATTGCATGCTATTTGTGTCTGGGAACTCATCGAATGATCTTAGCTTCTCAAGGATCAGCCTTTCTTGCTTGGCATCTATTCGATGTGTCAAGAGATGAACATTATCTTTGGGTAAATGCATAATAAAACTCTTAAATGCGCAAATAACTAATAGAGAATTTGATTTTTCATTCTTCTGAATGCACTTATAGAACACATAAATCCAACAATATGATGACCTTAGGAAAAATTTACTGTATAATGCATACATAAGAATCTTAGGAAAAAATTAGTCGCACAAACTCTAATCACGTCCATGTTGACCGCCAACTTTCCAGCTATTTTTAATTACTCTATACACCAAACCAGTAACAAATTCTATAATACAGCTTTCATACATTTGACTTTCATCCTACAGTTCAAAAACATTAAGAATCTATAAAATTGACTTCAAATATTACTTTTACGAAATAGATCTCTGTTCAGATGAAGCACCAGGAGGAAACGAACACTGACTAATGCCCAAACACACTAGTAGACAGATAATTAATGGTGAAGATAGTGAAAGTGATCTCCACAAAAAACAGGACTACATATATAATATTTTGAGTCATACACGCCACACTCTACTCAGTTCGATTTTTCAGGGCATACCAAATATTACTTATCTGCTTCACAACAGTTTAACATGCATGTATAAGTAAATATGCAAGGGCATAACTTAAGAAAAGATAAATACATGCAGAAATGACTGGCAAGGATACATTCTTGATCAGGGTTTTCAGTGAAATTTGAATGCAGAGCATTTCCAACACTGTCTACTATGGCCGAGGTAGTCATGGATGATTCAATGCATAAAATGGCTGTTATGGCATCTAACCGTGTAACCTCATTTCTGAACATCAGTCTTGCGTGTGCTGCAATATAGGCCAAGTCAATATCTTGGGGAATGAAACAGGAGATTCACTTAAGAGAATAGTTCCATAAAGAAAACAATGTACCTTGAGCTAGGCGTATCAAACTTTCAAGCATGCGCACAGTTGTCCTAGCTGAATCACAAAAGACATTGCAATTAATTAGATAGAAGTATAGAATAATAAAAGACAGATTTAATAAAGGAAATTTACTTCAGGTGGAACCTGCATTGCCGGTTGCAGACCTTCTTTGCAGTTGATAATAGTTTGAGATGACCATCTCAGCCTCTTTTGTGAGGACTGGTCTGAAGTACCCTTTTACAAAGTGAATATATCTGCAAGATTTCCTCCAAAACTTGAAACTCTCTCTCAAAAAAATATGTATATAAAATTTGATCCAAGGGTTTCACAAAAATTTACTTCAAACGAAAGCGTAACACAAGAGATTACATTTTCAGTTACTGCACACAATAAGGTCAATTTCGTCTAGCAAGTCGTAACCCACTTGTTTTCAAATTTCAACACAGCCTGTTGTACGTGATTACTTATTTAGAATGCATACTTGAAATTAGTATTTTAAAGAGTGGTAGCCAACTGAGCGTAAGTAGTTGAATTGGTCACACTTCCAATTCTTCTTCAAGCTATTGCCATTCTTTTCCCTTTAATTAATTCTCATGCAAGTGTGGACTCCTCACAGCTCACCACTGCGAGAAGTTTCTACATTTTTTTTCGTTGGTTTTTTAATACTAACTAGTAAAATCCCAAATCTGCTTTGCATACTCAGATTTGAAACTTGTCCCCCCCACCAAACCCGACAATCTTTGGAGGTAGGTGGGGCACCTTGACGAATTGAGCCCATGACATGGGAGTAAACTACAGGCCTGACGAATCGATTAACGCCTCAATGGTAGTTTCTACTAGTTACTTGTACAAATAACAAACATAATAAACCAGAAAAATTGATTTTTTGAAACATTGGCCAAGCCTAATCCAACCTCATTCCCCACCCTTGCCCACCACTTGGGCTAAACCCAAGGGCTTACCCAGAAAAAGGAATTTATACATAGACAACTATTTGGGTAGAAGAAAAATCAGGATTTTAGGTAACTTTTCTTCAACTAAAGAAAACATTTTACCTACGCAGCATCGAAAATGGCCAGATGTTTGCTAAATCTTCCTCATGGTTGCCTTTGTCTGGTTCTCCCTGCAGTTGGTAAATCAAGAAAGGGGGACAAGGTCATCATTAGATTCATCCAATTATCCGCATGACAACAGGTGCAACTTACATGAGTTTACGAGCTGAGTACCTCAGAAAGAATGTGAGATGACACAACCCCATCCCATTCAGGATTCTTTGTATCCAAGAGTACAAGGACTATATCAAATCTGCTCAATAAGGGACCAGACAGTGCCGTATTGATTGACAGCGCTGACAAACGAAAAATAAAATTAAGGATCAGCTAAGTGACTAGTATTTTCGACCAAAAAATGTTACAGGCTAAAATTTAAGAATATCAATAATGATTACTGTCAAATATTCCCTAAGTGATTCAAGAAATAAGATGTTTCTAGCCTCCCCCCCAAACTTGGGCAATCAAGAAATAGAATCTCGAAAAATATATCTCTAACTAACAATATTTCTTGCACCTGATGTCTCGAGATCAATTTCCCTCTCCCACAATATTGATTGTATAAAAAAATAAAAATAAATAAAGTTAAAAAAAAAAACAATATCTTCTGAATGTAAGCAATACATTGATCAGGATCATACTGTCCCTTGGGATTTGTTGCACCAAAAACGATTGTTTTAGTACTGAGAGTTGTCACAAGACCCGCCTAGAGAGAGGTACATCAATAGTCAGTTTTGAGAGGACACACAATAAAAAGTTAAATAAAATACAAATTAAAAAAAAAAATCAATAATAGTAAAGGGAATTTTGGAACATGTACTTTACAGGGAAGAGGGGTAAGAATATAGAAATAGAACACATGAAAACAGCTGAGGCAATCCAATATCTGAGATCATAATAGCATCTATACTAAACGGCAACCCCAAGCGCCGCGCCCCGCGGGCGGGCGGGGCGGGGGGGGCGCGGGGGGCGCGGGGGGGGAGGGAGGGGTGGTGTTTGGTTTTGGTTGTGGATGTCTATCGTACACAGCCTTACCCTAGCTTTGCAAAGAGGCTGTTTCCAAGACTCGAACCCGTGACCTTTCGGTCACAAAGGAATAACCTTTCCGTTGCACCAAGGCTCGCCCTCAATCGCATCTATACTAGCAAATTTAAATAAAGTGTACCCTAAATACTTCTCAGAAATGCATTACAAGCGGATAATTCATCAGACAAACAGATTTCCTCTTTTTAATATTTGAAAAAACACAGAAGATTCAAGAGAAACAGTGAAAAGGACCAGGATAATGATAGAGAGGAACAGGCTCAGTGATGTCCTAAGAGTAAATGAAATTTGTACTTCATTGCCCTACGTGGGAGCCAAATGTACAAGGCCAACCTCATGCTTAACCAAGTCTGCACCAATAGTGGGACCATCAGAAACTCTAAGTCTACCGAGGCCTCACCTATATAAGTTAAAGTGACCTTAAAGATGGCTTGAAAGTAAACTTATGCTTAACCCAAGTGTGTATGTCCATGTTGCTAATCTTAACAAAAAGTATGTTGAGAACACTCTTAAATCTTGCCCAATTTTGACTTAATTAACAAACCAAATACATCTTACACAGTTTCGAATTCCCCATAAGGACCACATACATTCCAACTATTTATAGAACATAATCTAGGATGTTTACCTTCGCAACACTTATAGTCTGCTGCTCCATTGCTTCATGTATGGTTGCCCTATCATGTTCTCTCATGCTGCCAAAGCAGAATTAACTTGATATCATATGCCCAGAAGCAAGGAAATAACATCTTCAAGATCAACCATTAAAGTTTGAGTTTGTATTAAGCAAATGTCTAGACTTCGTCATCTAGACAGATAAAAACTAAAAATACTTGAAAAGAGAGATCATAATCCCCTTTCCTATTAATTTTTTTTTTTAAACCTGCATCCCGAGTACATACAGAGTGTAGTACAAATGCATATGTCAATTCCCACTGAATTATCATCGAAGGGAATCCAGGAGAAGGAACTAGGACATCTAAGATTAGAAATTTTCTATTTATCCATTGTGAAGTGACAGAGTTGCTTCCCTAACTAGGTTTTGTATTTAAATTATTTTATGGAGATAAATTAAAATATAAAAGAGAACTTCTCAGCAAAAGCATTATAAATATTTTTTTTATAAGAAATGAAATTTTAAGGCAAACGATAATAGAATTTCAAAAAGTGGACAAGATGTTCACTAGTAAAACAGAAAGCACAAGCCAAGTTCCATCTCCAGGATTTAAATTATGACAATATGCATCTTGGTTTGAAGAAAACCAAATACCCTCACCTTGAATTAGCATTAATTTCAACTGTTTCGCTCAATGAATCCTTATCAGTTCTACCGTTTCCATTATTGGCCTAGACAGAATTTTTCTCCTTTTTTTGGACAAGATATTGACACCGCTTCCTCAACAACGCCCAAGTGTATGATAATAAATCCAACAAAATGAATGGCTCAAATAGATAGAATTCACGTCTATCTAAGAATACGTACAGTTGAATATTAAAGTGTAGACACCTTATTCTATATGAATTATCATACATATTTGTCTGTCAAGCACACATAGCAATTATGATGGCTGGCGACTCAACATAGTGATATTATTATCAGCAATGAATTATTCATGACAAACAATCATGGCATGGTAACTTCATAACAGATAAGTTCATAATAAGGGCATAGTCAAAACAACTAGAAAGAAATGTTCCACAAAGCCATCAAAGAACATGCCTGTCAAATTCGTCTATACAACAAAGCCCTCCATCTGCTAAAACAAGGGCTCCAGCTTCCAGCATCCATTCCCCTAGATATTCCATAAATATTATTAATCCTTTTACTCTAATCTTGGACCAAACAAAGAAAGCAAAGCAAAATAGTGCTTCTCAACATAATGATGTAAGTTAGAATATTCTTGTCTCTTCTCAAAAATAAAAGTAAAAGTAAGTTCATGCTTAGAAGAGATCTAGAGGAGTCCATAACAGATCTTTCTATTTTTATTTTATAAGAAAGATAATTTATCAAAAAAGAATTAAACAGTATAGTAGTATACCTAGTCATTTCAAATGAGGCAGCAAAACCAAGCTAAGCAACAACGGAGATGGACAAACAAAAACTAGCCCCGAAATGACCTGAACCATTTAGAGGCCCTTAGTAATTTTTTTTTCTTGTTCACTATACCTTTAACCTATGTGAGCCACATGAACTTTTCTCTTTAGGAGAAACAGCTTTACGATTCAACTAGAGATATGCATACCTCCATCCTTGACTGCAGTGACTGTTAATCCAGCACTAGTGCTTCCTAATCCGGTTGTAATAACCGATCGGTTGCTCAACTTTGCAGCAAACTTCAAGAACTGAGATTTTCCTGTACCTGAGAGTTTTAACTATTAATGGTTACATATGGTCCATGATCTAATTCAAAGTCTAAAGGTTGGTCATGATCCAAAGTATTCTGTAAATAGAACAGACTTCGGTAGGAAGTGTCTGCATGTTCAACATGCTTGCATGTGCTCTTGTGTGTGTATTATCGTCTATGTTGGCTGAGATTTTCTGAATTTGGGGATAGTATCTTAACTATTTTCAAAAGTCTACTTTAAAATATCAATCAACTAAAAGTTTGCAACAGAGAGTCCCGTTCTCCTGGTCACCTGCCTTTGGACTTGATATCAGCCGGGAGAATAAATGGATGGGCTTTTATGTTTTAATCTCAATCCTTGATATCAAATCCAAAGGTAAGTGACAAGGCATTTAGTGGTCATCTAGTGACCAAGAGAACATTTCTGTTGCAATATATAGCTCGACTTTAGAATACACTAATTGAAAAAGTACATGCTTGATATGTGTTGAACCAAAAATGTATTAAACAAATGGCTAGATGTAGGTGACAGTGTAATATTCAGGTCTGAAACCCGCTAAAATGATAAAGAAATATTAGAAAAATAACCTGGATCACCAACCAAAAGAAAATGAGACTCTCCTCGAACCTTTGTCCCAGAAACATCCACATGTTGCACACCTCCAATAAGTGTTAATGCCACTAGTTTGAACAAAGAAAATGTGAATAAAATTAGGCAAATAGAAAGAAATGGATCATACACTTAAAGGTAGAATAAAGGAAAAGGACAACCAGCCAGATCAGTTTACTTTCTTTGACACACCTACACCTCCAAATCAGTACTTCTGAATGCTATTAGTAAATAGATTGAACAAGATGTGGATGTCCACATACCTGCAAGCTTTACAGTAAAGAGTCCAAATACTTGTGGGCAAATACCTCGTAGAATGGCATTCCTCCCTGTTTAATTTCAAAAGAAAAAAAAATGAAAAGTTATACTGGAAAACTCACGTTCACATCATAATATTATATGACTCTCAATGCTAGAGCCACAACAAAGAGAAGTTCATAAAATGCACCCTCTCATAAAAATTAAATTAGATATTTGTGAATCAATGACTTTTTACCTTTCAAAGGGCTATCTTTGAAGTCTGACCAGAACTGCTTAAATTTCACTATAGCATCATCAGGTATATCAATTTCCGACTTTAGCGCATTAGTTCTCCTAAATAATTAACAAATAGATATAAGGAAGAAAAACCAATACTAAGTGTTTTTGTATCCACCAGATTATACTTTTAAACAGTGAAGCTGCCAAGGCAGTTAATTATCCGTAAATTTGAAAATCCAAAATGTGAGCCATATGATTGTGTCATCTCTTTTTTGGAAGGATGGGACCGTAATCAATAGAAGCAGTCGTGAGCATTTTTCAGTAACTGATATCCATTTCAATTACAAAAACACACAAAGGTTTCCAAATATTACATATAGCACTATCAGATCAACTGATAATATAAATTCAACAAAATTATCAAATTTACCTAATATAATTAGCAATTAATATAGGATCGAGGTCACAGCGCACATCTTTTAAGTCTGGAGACCACTTTGCAGTTAATATCCCAGTAACAATAACACCATCTGTGTCAACAATTAATTAGTCATTTTCACCGCTGCACAAAATAATTAGGTAAAACAAACATGTATTACACATATTCTACAGCAAGAAAAGAAAAATATGCATTTATGCATCGAAAGCAAGAGAACTAAGAATGATAATTGAGAAATAGATGCTATATAACAATGCACAAAAGAAAATTATGCAGGCACAATTAACATACAAACCACCATATATTCCAAGAGGTGGTCCAAATCGCCATAAAAAGCAACTTTACTAATAGAAATGGTTATTAAGGTCAAGAATGAAGTTTGTGCCATCTTTGATGAAGTTGACACAAAAACATACTGCTGCCCAATTTTTATCTTCGAAGAATCGAAGAAAAGGACTATAAATTATACAAAGTTTTGTTTGGTCTGACTGAATCAGTTTGGTAGGACTCAAGTGACAAGCAAAATAGGTTATTTATAAGCCATCTTTCAGTCCAAGATTTTTTTTCTTCACAAACAAATAAAACAAACATTTATGTGAAAAGAAATAACGGAGTAAGGAGAAATACGCATAAGAAGCGTGAAAATTATTCCATAGGAAATATGTAAAGGTTTCATGTTCTATAAACCAAACTTATTTTCTTCTGGTTTTTCGAGTACAAAGTTAAGAATCCCCTTCACCCAACACACATATTTGAACTTGGTTTCATTACTCTAAAAGGCAGAGCAATAGCTTAAATCGATTACCCCGGAATTATGCAAACAGGCCAAGTGAAATGGGTAATTCCTGAAGGGTGCCACTCATTCCTATATGAAAGCCTTGGTGCTTTTGGTAGAGATAAGGAGGCAAGAGTGTTGCAGGGTTGCTGCAGGATGGCTGCTTTGGGGGCATTATAGATAAGGGGGTGGGGGTAGAAAATCTTTTGAGAAGGTGATATTTTCGTCCTTCCATGGGCTTCAGTTCATCTGAGCCCAGAGATTTAATATTCTCTTCTATTTTTCAAAATTGGAATGCTGGTTAACTTGGTCGTAGTAGCTTTTGGTTGTAACTCTTGTAGTTGTAATCAGTTTTCAGTTGTTCTTTGTATACGGATGGACTTCTTGTTCACTCTCTTAAATGTATTTTTGGTTACCTTATGAAATTTGCTATGTCAAAACAAAATGTCGGCCAAAAGATACATTAATCCTTGTAGTTTGCATTTAGGATGTAATGAAGCACTAAAAATGATCATTTTTTCATGTTTTTTCTAAGGGATCACCGGAAGAATTTGACACTGTTGTACATTAAGGTGGTCACTATTGCATTAAAAACAGAAAATCAAACATGAAAAGGTGAATATAGGTTTCGATTTGGATTGTCCTAAATGCAAAATACAAGGGTATAATAGAATATTTTTACACTAGGGGTCAAAATAAAAAATCCTAGCAAACACAAAGACCAAAGTGATACTTCTTTTCAATAATAAAACAGGAACAATTTTTAAGCTGAAATGAAGTTTCCAGTTCAAAATAAATTTGGAAACAGTGACACCGGAAGGTAAATTATTAAAAAACAGAAATGGAAAAATGAAAAACAAAAAAAGCAGATCGCAGGATATGGTACCTCCGGCTTTAATGATATCAACAAGATCGTCCTTTAAAATGACAGGGATTGAACGAGGAATTGCCCCAACACCCAATACATGTGTACTCTCCTGGATTTTGATTTCCTGATAATCATGGCATGTAATAGAACCTTCCAAATGCGTGAACTTTTTTCCTTCACAGGGGTTAGACCTCTGTCATCAGAAAAACAGATCAGATGTCAAACTCTAAAAGCATACTTATATCAAAGAGTCTGACTCTTAAAATATTTCCAATCAATTCAGTGAGATAAAATACAAAGTTTCCTCCTTCAGCAAATGCTAATCCAAACAGTGTTAAAGCCCACACTATACCACTTGAGCTAAAGCACAAGAATAAATACAGCAAGCTACAAGAATTCTATATCACCAAAATCAATTATCTAGATGACTGTTAATCTATTAAAAGTAAAATCTAGTACCCTTCATATGTATTCACATGACCTCATTTGATAGTTTCTAGTGCTAACTACTTCTTCAAAGTAGTCTCTGGACTTTCTTGATAATAAATATCAAATGACATTGTTAGACAATCTGAATTGGATTACCTGAGAAGGGCAATATGATGGTAGTTTTATGGAGTTTCTCGATTCCAGTTCGGGATAAACCAGGAATCTGCAGACAAACATAGTAATTCAACATAAAAAGGATTTTATACCAACATAAGTAGGCAGAATATGAAGAAGTGTATGTGTTCTCATATATTTTCCCAGTAAATCAAGTAATAAAGAATTTCTTCTCGACATAAAAGAACCAATATACCACATGAATTCACAAAACAAGATTATGGTTATTACTCTATTTTATTCTGATATCATTTGGAAACAAAAAATGGTGAACAGATGCAAAATTTATATTTAGACAATTCGTAGTGTAACTTTAAAAAGTTATAGTACAATAGCAATGCCTTATTAAGGCCCGAATTCTTTGTGCTAGTCAAGAATTCTTAAGCACAAAATCTCAAATATCATCCACAAGCACAGATGGGGAGTAAAAGTTTGGGTGAAAAAAAAAAAAACTCACTCGTGCTTGCATTTCTGACACACATACTTCCTCTCTCCTTCATACATCTTGATTGCTCCAGACCGAATCACCGTCCCTTTAAGGGTGAGCAGAATCCCTCTATGCTTAACTCTCACACGGCCAATGCTCGGAAAGGTCTCTACTTTTACACACCCAAATATAGACATCAACCAACGCTTTATGACAAAACTACGAATAACCAGTTGAAAGAAATGGCTAAAAATAATTATAGTGATCTTAAATAGAAACAAACCAGGGCATTCGAGCGGCGAACCACTGATATCAATCCGGACATGAATGAATTCCTTCTTTATCCCTTTATCAAAACCATCCAAATCCCTCAATGTGACTTTCTACACACAATGCCACATAACCCACATCAAATTCCACCATCCCAACAAGTTTTGTTCAATAAATTAAGCTTTCAAACACAAAATTTACACGCATACATGAGCCCAAAGAGCGGCCTCATCGAAAAAGCGCAAGTACTCAATGGGTTGAGAGAAAACGAGATGCGAAAGCGGAGGATCGGCATCCATAAGCTCTGCGAAACTAAGAAAGAAAACACAGAGAATATAGAAGTTCAAAAATAATGGAAGTAAAATGGGTTTAATGGGGGAATGCGGTACCTGACGTAGAGAGGGTAATGAAGCTTGGGGTCTCGGGAAAGAGCGATGGCGCGAAGCTGGTCTGAGTGGTGGCGTATGAGAAAGGCCGCCAAGTCTTTGACGTGAGCGGGCTGTTCATCCATTGCCGCCGAGTCCATGAGTAACACTGCAACTAGACTAGTGTTTAAACTATCGGCCACGAAATTGTACTGCGAACCAGAAAATTACAGGGAAGATATGAAAGAAATTGCCGGATTTCAGACTCCCTCCAACTGCAAGCAGCTAGCGAAGAAGAAGAAGAAGATGAAGAAAAGGAGGTGCTGTGCCTATTTTTCCTTTTGAATCTCTCGCCTGAAACGGTGCCCGCCAAACACTCTCCCACCCACCCGAGAGAACCCAATAGCCCCCAACCGAAATTGGTCGGTTCAAGTTTTTTTAAGAAACGGTACAATCTCTATTAATCTCTACTAATTAATAAAATACTTTTAGTCAACTAAAATCCTATGAGATTACCAGTTTAACGTTCTAATTAAAACAAAACATAAAAAAGAAATATGAGACAAAAATATAATTTCACACAACTAAATTTTGTTGTATTTTTTTCAAAGTCTCATCTACATCATAACATATCTCTAATTAAAAAAAATAAAAAATTATCACCCCCACGTTCTCTATCCCTCACTTCCTCACTCCTTCTATTTCAAAAACAAAAATAAAAAAAATTCTCACACACTTTGTGTGTGCCTATATGCTAGTATTCATTAAAGTAAATTGAAATATGTAGATAGTTGAGAACAAGATGCATAAATAGGCCTCGATAAAAACTTTACTAGGAATTTTGACCATGTCGAATATATGGATTAAAATTTGACCACCCGTTCACTATGTGAGTTAAAATTCAACCACCTATTCAATTTGTAGATTTGTTATTACTCTGATTGAAACACTCGACTTGAATATCAATAATTCTTAGACATACATGTAAGTAAAATCCAATGATTATTAAATTGTTGTAAGTATTGTTAATTATTTGTTGTTTACAAATATGTATTTGGGCCAATATGTAATATATCTTAATAATATGAATAGATATTGTGGTTTCTTCTCTTACTCTCTCTCTTTATTCCCTCTTTTTAATATTCAGTTTCTAACACATTCTTGACTTGGTGTAATATTCTATTTGTAAATTACCAAGTGTGTGGTGCAGATTTTTTGCTCAAGCTATTATTCGTTTTCTTTTATGCACGAAAACCTACACATTTTTCTTTCTACACAACTGCAATATGATACATTTGTACATGAATTTAAAACATAAATTGATGAATCATGATATGATAATGATACGTACGATTCCTAGCATAAAACATTAAAATGATTTTTCTCTTTCATATATACTTTACTAGTATATGTCCCACACACTTGTGCGTGAAAATAATTTTTATTTTTATTTTAAAATGGGAAGGAGAAAGAGAGAAAAAAGAATGTGGATTAAAGAGAGAAGTTTTCTTTTGGCCTTTTCTTTTTTATATTTTATTTTTCAAAATTAGAGGATGTTAGAATCATTGTGACATCCTATCCCAAATTTTACGTTTTATAATTTTAAAAGCGTGAATTTATAAAAATGCCCTAGAGGTAAGGACTTTCACTTTCGTTGACCATTGCCTAAAGAGACGTATGACTTATTCCTTTAGCATATCCTCGTAGTACTTGTTGGTACAAATGCATAAGTGAAAGTCGTTTGCGAGTCCGGATTATAACGGTATAGTTACGCACGTTTGAAATTGGTTATTCAAAGTTTAGTTTTAATTAAATTGAATTCCCATCTTGTGGGAAAGAAGCCCAATCAACTTTTAGCAAGGAAATAAGGAACCAATCATATTATTTCTTTTAAGGACCAATTAGACAAGGGGAGAAAGAAAAAGGACCAATGGGAAGAGGGGAGAGAAGCATCCCTCCCCATTTCATCAGCATGTGCACACCACACAACCCAGTTCAACCTCTCATTTTCCAAGGTCGATTTCGGCCAACTCCGATGGAGTTTTTCGACGCCACCATCGCCATCTTGAAGCTCTCATTCTCCTCTACCAAACCCACCCAAGAACCATCTTGATTAACCACGGTATATGGCGGTTTGAGGCCACGAAAGTCAACGAAAATCAACGGTGCTCTGGCCACTATTTTCAATATTCTAGCGAATCGGCAAAGCGATGGCTGATGCCACCACTTGGGCTTTGTAGCCCATCATCCCAGGAGAAAATCTCAACCAACCTTGACCCCGTTTGATCACTGTAGACGACGAATCGACGCCGAGAAGCTTTAGGCACCCGCCGGCTTTGTGGACAAAATTGACCACCTTCCGTCCACTTTTGACTTCGTGGCAAGTATGAAAGTTGTTCCTCTCTTCGAGATCTTCATTTTTGTGAAGTTTGAGAATTTTTAGAAATAGTTGGATTTTCTGGCGAGTTAGGGCGGCCAACCACCGTGTGCGGTGGCACGTGAGCCGAGTCACCCCCTGACCTTTCTAAACTAAGTTTGACACCCCAATTCCATAGATGAAGTCAAATTGATGAAATATCATCGTTTGAACATAGTTTTGATAAATACCGCTACTTGAACATTGTGTGAATTGACGATCCAACCATTGGATCGTCACCAAACTTTAATATATTATAGTATGTAATATTTAAGGATATTAGAAACTTACGGATTATGAATATGACGTACGGATCTTCCCAAATTGGATTTGTAAGTTCATAAAATAAAACGTTGACCGCCACTTGAATTGGCAATTGACAGAGATCCAACCGTTGGATTGTAATGAAACTTTAGTATAATATTTTAGAAATATAATGTGAATCTGTGGAAGTTACGTATTGGAAATCTAAGGTGTTGATCCCCCATATCGAGTTATGTAGAGTTATGGACCCTACCGTTGACCTTTGATCGACATATGACTTTTGGTCAATGAGTTACAAATCATTCTAGAACGTCCTTGAGGATATGTTTTATGTAAGTTACGTGTTCTATCGATAAAAACTCTGAGACGTGATTTGATAATTGTTATAGGTGAAGATCGTTCGTGACATCTCGATGTTCGTGCTAGAGAGTTGTAGCGGGGACCTCAGGTGAGTGGGTCTTTTCCTTTTATCGTATATATATATATATATATATTATATATATGTGTGTGTGTGTGTGTGTGTGTGTGTGTGTGTGTGTGATTGCTAATTCCACAAATTCTTTTAAATTGATTTATGCATTTTATGCCCTGTCATATATATTTATATATTCTAAAATTCTATGTTATGACTAAATTTTAGATTACATTATAGCATATCTATATGCATATTATCTACACATAATTACAGTGAATGCTTTGAAGTACTAAGTTGAACTACAAATGGCTTGATCCCGTTTGGGGGTACATAGGCAGTCTAACAAGACAGTTAGATGCAGCAATAAAACAATCCGAATTTAAAATGGTACTTGATTTCTTTAAAGAAAGAAGTTATGAGGGTTAACAGCGTAGATATTAACCTTGATTTTATTCTGGCCTATCACTGGGTATAGTTTCAATTAAGAATGTTGGGACGTTAAAGTGGTTATGCCAAATGACGTTGCGGACGCCAGGTAAGCTTCAGGTGAGTACATATTGATGATACTGATTGCAGTGTGTATGTTTATATTTATATGCATTTAATGCTCATTATCCTGCACCTCGGTGTTAATGCTCCGCCCGAGGACAGGGCTTAGCCTTCACGTGATCGTTCACCTCCCGCCCCACACACTCACCTTGGATCCAAGGTAGGTGCTAGCCTGTCGTACATATCACATTAAGTGGTTCCGACTCATAGGTGACTTGCGACACTTCACACAGCCTTCACGTGATCATAGCACTTGAGCATATTTATTTACACATATCATGTCGTACAAACCACTTTAGGTGGTTCCGACTCGCAGGAATTGATTGATGAGATATGGGTAAGTCGTACAGGTCACTATAAATGACTCTGACTTACGTGCTAGCATTGATTAATGAGATATGGGTAAGTCGTATATAGGTGACTTTGACTTACGTGCTAGAATTGATAGATGAGGTATGAGTAAGTCGTACAGGTCATTATAGATGACTCCGACTTACGTGCTAGCATTGATTGATGAGATATGGGTAAGTCGTACAGGTCACTATAGGTGACTCCGACTTACGTGCTAACATTGATTGATGAGATATGGGTAAGTCGTACATGTCACTATAAGTGACTTCGACTTACGTGCTAGCATTGATTGATGAGATATGGGTAAGTCGTACAGGTCACTATAGGTTCAACTTACGTGCTAGCATTGATTGATGAGATATGGGTAAGTCGTACAGGTCAATATAGGTGACTCTGACTTACGTGCTAGCATTGATTGATGAGATATAGGTAAATCGTACAAGTCACTATAGGTGACTTCGACTTATGTGCTAGCATTGATTGATGAGTGCAGTTGTACAGGTCACATTAGGTGACTCCGACTTACGTGCTAATATAGATTATTGAGTACATGATTATTTATATTGCTGATGAGATGTTGTGTCGTGGTATATTTATGGAATTACTGTTGATATACTTTTGATTTTACATGGATACGTGGTATGATTTTCTAGAAACTATACAGGTGTTGCAGCGAGGGGTAATATAGTTTAGAAGGTTTCTATTAAAATTTTTATTTCCAGGGCCACTCACCCTTGTTTTGTTTTCACCCTCCAGGTTTATTAGCTAAGTTTTCTTATCGACGAGGATTCGTGGCAAATCTTAGTATTGGAGATTTGTTTTGATAATATGATTCTCAACCCACCCTACGGTACTTACTATGATCTAACGTCACATGTGAGGTGGGTTCATTTCCTCTCACCAGCGCACTCTGGTTCTTAGGCACTCTTAGTTTTAAATTTATTCACATTTTCCATATCATCACTTTATGGCTTCGTCACCTTCCAGGTGTCGTCCATCATAGCTCGATTTGGAGTCTTAGTGGACATCCCGGGTTGGAGTGTGTCAATCATCCTTAGGTGAAGCTTTGAAAAAAAAATTATAAAATTTAGTTTGTGTGAATTGACTTTATTGCCCATGATTTTGTTTTGTTGTAGAAGACAAAATTATCTTTTTACCCTATTTTGATTGACAATGAGAGTTTTATTAATAAAGTTTTAGATTCGGATTTACACCAAATCATTTTTGCACTTCCTAGATACCAATTTAAGTAGGGCCGGATTTGTGGCACCACTTTTTCTTCACAACTTTTGGCACAATTTTTGTGGCGCCCACTCCGTAATGTATTTCAACAATCTAAACCGTCTATCTTATAGATCTTCCCTCAAAGATCATGTTTACAAAAAAAACACCCAAATCTGAAACCATATGACCTTTAGATTATGGGTTTAGTTTCTTTGTAGAACCATATTAAGCTATTTTATTCTATACAAATGAGTGTCTTGATGATTTTAGATTCATGTTTTTCCCCATCTTTCCCCCATCTTTCCAATCTTTTTCTAGCCCTCCTTCCCTCTTTCCCATCCATATCCACTCTTTGCATCTTCCCTCTTCCCCCTTATTTCCTTCATCCTTCCCCCATCCTTCCGCTCATTTTTTTTTTTAATATCAAAACTTTTTCTATTTAGGTCTTTCTTTTGGCTTTCCTTGAGCTTTGTTCTTTGAACTTTGTCAATTCCTATGAGTTGATCTCAAATCTGGACCTTCATGGCCTTTTCGTGCTCCGATGCTACTTTACATTGCGCGTCCTCAACCACCGACCTCTGCTAGTCGGCCCGTGTGCTTCTCCTCGGGTGTTAGGTGGCTGTTAAAGTGTTTTTAGCACTATTTGGTAGGATTATGGGGGTGCTCACTGCGTGGGTGGCTCGCTCATCCTCATTTTCCGTTGATCCAGTTATTCTGGTTCGTTTTCTTGGTGGTGGTGGTGGCCTTGCATGGAGGCGCATCTGGTGGCTGCTGGTTTTCATTCCAATACTAGGGGTTTTTTGTTATTGCTCAGCTGGCCACGTTTGGGCCTATTTACTGTATTTTTTTATTTGCTGTTAGACTTGTATTTAGATGTGGGTTGCATTTTCCTTATACTTGGTTTTTTTAAGGAAATTGTTATAAGCACTCCAAAAATCTCATTCTACACTTCAAACTTTATATATTAGCAAAGAAAAATACACTTATGAGGAGAGTAAAATGAGATTTTTGGAATACCTATAACACTTACCTTTTTTAATTAAGGAAAGTAATTTAGTTTGCCAGAAAAAATAAAATATCAAACTTGTACTTAAAAAAAAACTTGTAGACCCTACCACGTTGCGGTTGGATAGAGTTCTTTCCTTCGCTGTCAGGTCAAAGAAAAGAAAAGATCCCCCGCACACAGAGAGGGAGAGAGAAAGGTATAGCCCATTGCCAATAGCCATGGGACAAACCGAAACAGAAACAATGCATTCACATACGCAGATATAAGCTTCTACTAGTTCTCGGATCTCAGAAAGCGCGATAAAATGTCCACAAACGATGTAGTCGACGGAGAAAGCAGCCTACGACGGAGAACATCTCCAGTTCCGAGTACAACTAGACTGAGAGTGAGACCCGACCCTTTCTTGATCTGCTGCAGATGCTTCAGCGTCCTCACAGCTCTCACCGCCATTCTCTGCATCGTCGTCAACGTCTTCTCAGCCATTCAATCTTTCACAGATGGATCTGATGTACTTTCTTTCTGTTTTCTCTCTTTCTCTCTTTCTCTCTCTCTCTCTCTCTCTATATATATGTATATACACACACACACATATGAATTATGCATTAGTATGGAGTTAGTTATAAATTGGGTTGTGTGTGTGTGGTGGTGAATTGCAGATTTTCGATGGGATATTTCGGTGTTACGCCGTCGTGATTGGCATTATTGTGGTGGTGGCCGAGACGGAATGGGGATTCGTTATGAAGTTCTGGAAGGTTCGTTTTCACTTTGAAGCCCTAACTCTTTTTATGAAAATTAAATTTCAATTATTCAAAACCTAAACTGTTTAAGGCTTTGTTTGGTTACATTAAATTGTGGGGTTTAATTTTATTGAAATGCCGTATCCTTTCATTGTCTGAGTTTCTTTCTTGTAATTCTGGAAATCTTGGAATCTGGTATTTATCAGTAACATTGATGATGGCACTCTATCTGTAACCATAACTTGTTTCAAGGAAAAAGTGAGAGAAATTCTGAGTTTCCTGCTTGTGTGTGAGGAACAGCAACCTTGGAGTGATTCCAAGGCACCTACGGTGTGAGGCTGAAGGCTGGTGTGATGCCAGAATTTTTCTAATTTCACTATTGGAACCCTTTGGTGTGATGCCAAAGGCCGGAGTGAGTCTGGATCTATCCTGTACATCTATCTATTTTGACTGTCCTACATCAGGGGTGTTGTAAGATGCTATTATGATCCCCACACCAAAAATATCAAAACAATAAAAATGGAAAGATCTAACAGCGTAAGTGCGTAACAAACTATCTTTTTGAAACTTTATGTTTTTCTAGCTATGCTTATCTGCCGTCAACACAGGCACCTTATAATCTTTGCTGCTAACTGCTGTCATGATGAATTTTGTCTCCATTTCTCGTATTCTTACTCTGTTCAGGCTAAATCAGCAATTCACTATTGAATTGTAAATCAAAGTTTATGGAAATATTGGTGCTAGCGTGCCGAATTTTGCTTCCATGATCTAATTTTACTATTTGTATTAACTGTTTGCAGATATTGGAATATTGTGCTGGTAGGGGTATGCTGCAAATCTTGTAAGTTTGCCGATGTAGTAAAAAATATCATGTTTCACTCTCATAAGAGTATTTTCTCTGCACCGTCAGATTTTGGAGCACGACTGAATTCGTCCCAATCTGAATATTGCCTAGCTTTGTAACAGTATAATATTTGTAGTTATGACGGCAGAGAATAATGATGGATCAACATTAAAGTTAAGCTTGCTTTAGTTTCAGAATTTGGATAGCATGTGCCTGTATTCCTGTGAAGAAATTTTTTAATTTTTTTTTAATTTTTTAATTTTTTATGGTTGTTGCATACTAACATAAATTTTACATGGTTTCTGATGTCGTGATTCTTTGTAACAGCGTCGCGGTCATGACAAGAGCTTTTCCTAACGAATCTAGTACAAAAAAGGGGCTAGTTATTCTACAGAACATAGCAAGCTATATGCTCCTTGCTTGTGGTGGGATCTATTTTATTTCGGTAGGTTTAAGTAGCAGAATCCTGTAATAATTTTGGAAATTTGTGACTGTGCATGTCGTTTTGTCTTTTTTCTTCTTTTAATTGGAAGAATCCAATGTTTATTTGGTTTGATGAAGCTGATTTTAACCAAAACTCTGATTCTTCTTTAACTAGGATTCAGCATGGCTCCTATTGCTAGCTGAGGCTAACGTTTGCTCTTTTAGGAACACAATTAATTCCCTGCGTGATTGGGTAATTGTTGCTAAGCAACTAACCCATTCATGACATTACTTACTTCAGGGAATTTATTTTGAGTTGGGGATTGTAAAATTCTCGGAGGGGCTATGGCTCCATTTAGGCTAGCTATAGCGCCGCCCTTGTTCTCTGGTTCATGAATTATGATAAAATAGCAGTGGTGCTGCATGGGTGTTCCCTAAACTTTTATATTTTCTTTTTGGTCTGAATATATTACATCCATATGTTGAGAGTAATTCATGCAAGGGTAGTATTACAGGGGGAAAAAGCACGAAAAGCTTGAAGGACCAGAGCCATTTGGCCTGCCTTTGCCGTTTTAATTATAACTTAGGAGTCTATTGTACCCTTTTCCTTCCTCATTTTCAGTATTTGAATTTTAAAGGGAATCCTATGCATTGGCTTTCTCAAACGGGCTCGGCAGAAGACAGAAATTTCAAGGGAGCAAGCAGTAAAGGATCTTGAGGTAAGTTCTCATCATTTGTTAATCATGCTTGCTTTTCTATATGGTTCTTACGTTGTTCTTGTCAACGTTATGTATGTTTATCCTATCACAGAAGCTTGCTTACATTCATTTACCTATTTGCAACAATCACAGGACTTGGAGCGGCGAAGGGAAGAACTTGAACAATTGCTTATTGAGGAAAGAGATTAAGAAATAGATTGTACCGTACGTAGGCAGAAAGTGACACGGGTCAACCTTGCTCATGTTTACATCTCTGATTCTGTTAGTGAGTTGCATTTGAATTAGTATTCTTTGTTTGTGTAGTTTTTGTGAAAAGGCATGTTGGGTGCCTCTTGATTGTGTCCAGCAAGTATTTGCCAATGTAATGTACCCAAGAAAAGAAATGGTGGTCATTTGTGAAGACAGGACTCCGTCCATACGCAATCCATGAAATTTTATTTTTTCTGTCACTGTAAAACGTCAAATGTTAATTATTTTGTTAATGACGAAATAAAGTCCACAACAACAACAACAAAGCCTTATCCCACTAAGTGGGGTTAACTATATAAATCCTAGAACGTCATTGCGCTCGATTTTTTTGCCATGTCTTCTATTAAATCCAAGTAGTCTAAGTCTTTTCTTAAAGTCTCTTTCTAAGTTTTCCTAAGTTTCCCCTACTCCTTTGGCCCTGAGTCTCTGTCTTGTAATTACATCTTCTAACTGAAGTGATTGTAAGTCTTCGTTTCACAAGTTCAAACCATCTTAGCTGGAGCATTTGAAGAAATAAATTCCAATGAAAAAAAAAGGCTAAATTACTAAAAAAAACTACCTCAACTATCGGGTAGTTAACAGTTTCATACCTCATCTTTAAAAAGTTTCAATGTCATACCTTATGTATGAATTTGTTGCAATGTTCTACCTCTGTTATGTTGTTTGTCAATTCCTCCGTTATATGATGACGTATCCTCTCCACCTATGAACTTCCATGTTGGTTTCTGATACACATGGATCATCTAAAAGGATGACACGTGTATATTACAAAAAAAAATTAAAATTAATTTTTTTTGAATACCAAAAAAAATTATATTTTTTATATTTTTTAAATTTCCCTCGTGAAGAGTGCAATTCCATTCCATTTCATCATTCCAGTTCCCAAATCAAAGAACCTTAACCCTTATTTCAAATCGCCGGCCAAATCGCGATCAATAGTTCATTCAACGAAAACCCTTTGTTTAGGGCTTGTCGTCGCATACCTTTCTTTTGTTCGTTTTTGTTGAAAACCCTAAGTTCTTCTAGTTTCGAAAGATTTGACAGTATTTCGAAGGAATCAAAATGGAGTGGAATGTGCGTAAGGATCCTAAGCAAACGACGCCTACCTACTGTAAGTACAAATTTCAATTCGTTTTGTGCTTCGTTGGTTTCCTTTTTTTATTCCTGTTATTCTGGGTTTGTTGATTCCAAAATCTTTGTTGGCGATCAGTGGGTTTCATTGATTGTTTATTCGAAATGCTTACTAATATGTTATAGAATAGGGGTCGTGTGGGTGCTTTGTTTATTGTTGTAGAGAAAAAGGTTGTTTGGGTACTGGTGGTACATGGGGTTCGGTGGGTGCTTTGTATTTTGTTGTCGGGGAAAAGGTATTTTAGGTGCTGGTGGTCCTGGGGGTCTTTTGGATAATTGTTTAACAAAAGTTCAAATTTGGGTGCTTTTGTTTTGTTTGTTTATTCTAATGTTAGATAATGAAGGGTCCTTTTGTGTTTTGTTTGTTAGAGATAGGTGGGTTGTTTTCAAATTTATTCAAAATGCTTATGGATTTGTTGGATAATGGGGTCTTTTTAGGTCATCTTGTGCTTTTGTCTGTGATGTGCTTTGTGCTTTGCTTTGTTGTTGGCTGTTAAATATGTTGAATTGCAATTGTTTACATTTGGGGTGGGTGTGGTCCTAAGGTTTATTGGCTGCACTAACTAGGGTCCTTTTGTGTTTTGTTTTGTTGGTGAAGAAGATGTAATGTTTTCTTTGTTTAGGGCTTAAGGGTTAAGGGTTAAGGCTTAGGGCTTATGAGAGCTTAAGGCTTAGGGCTTTTCTCTGTGATGTGCTTTGTGCTTTACTTTGTTTACATTTGGGGTGGTTGTGGTCCTAGGTATGGGTGGGCGAACGAGTATAGGAACCACGGGGCAAGGCGGAGCTGGGCGATGAAATTTTAAGGGCGGGTCGGTTCCCGAAGTACAGAAAAACGGGTACCCGGACCGGCCCGTTTGTAACATAACAAGGCCTATGTATTGGGCTATTTTATTACAAATAAGGCCTATTTTATTACAAAACAAGGCCTAAGCATCAGACCCACGCACACAACCCACACCTCCCAACGCCTAATACCTCAAGACCTGGAACCTTTCATCATCTCCTAGAATTTGATAACAAGCATTCCCCCTCATCCCTAAACCCTCACATTGCAAACCCAGTAGCTTCAGTGTTCTCAAAGACCCAAATGGCAAGGTTATCCCAACTTTCAACCACGTCCTGATCGAGAAAATCATCCCACCCTCCAAAACCACCGTTGACATTTTTTTCCCCGAGTCCTCTACCAAGGTAAATTATATGACATCATATTCTTCTTTGCATAAATGTATTTAGGGTTTAGGTTTTATCTTGATTTGAATTTTAACGGTTGCGATTGGTCCAATCGGTGCAGCTAAACTCAGGAAAGGTGGTTGTTGTGGGACCAGGAGCCAAAGACAAGGTCGGGAAGTTGATGTCGTTGCAGACATAGCCATCGCTGGTGTTGTAGTGGTTGTAGCAGTCGAGCTGCTTGTTATCAACCAACAGCGTCGTCGAGTTATTGGGGGTCAGTCGGTCTCCATGAGCAGCCTCTTTGTTCTTTTCTGTTTACCTTCGCTATTGTAGGACCTGTGGGTACCCATAGGAATCGGCCTGTTTCAAAAGGGCAGGGTTAGGTCCGGATATAATTTTGCAAAATCCAAAACTCGCCCCGCCCCGTCCCATGTTATTTACAAACAGGTTTGGTCTGATTCCTTCAATTTTGGGTTTGGCCCGGCCCGTGTCCACCCCTAGTCCTAAGGTTTTAACTTTTTTTTTTGTTTTTGTTTTTTTGTTTTTTGTTTTTTTGTGAATATTAGGTTATCCAGAACTATTTTCCATTTGTTTGCATCATGGTGGGGAGCTCGGTCAAGAATACTACTATGGGGGAAAGTTGCATATATAGATTATTGCGACAATGACTTGATGTCACTCCTTGTGATAGATGATATGGTGGAAGCTGTAGGATATAGTGAGATGTTTATGAACTACTACGACAAGATTCCTAACATGGACATTAGTAATGGTTTGAAGCTCATTCAGAGTGATGCCGATGTAAAGAAGATGTGCAACTTTGTTTCAAAGGCTCAACTATTAGACATGCACATTGAAGAATTGTTTGCAAAAGAAGCCCTTACCAAGGAACAACATTTTATGGAGTCTATAGAGTGCACCGGTCCAACCATAGTGGTTATTGAGGAATTAAGTGATGAGGAAGGGGATTTTATGGCAATAACTTGTAAACCAAGAAAAATAAAGGGGTTGCTAGCTATTAAAGGACCTTGAGATAATAAGGGGGTGTTTGTTGAAGAATAGGTGATTGTTATGTGCTCTAATGATGGTTTTCACCAAGAAGAGGTGGCTGGTACAAGTGTGGCTGAGGTTGAAGATGTACAAGTTGGTGAAAAAGGTGAAGGGGAACACGGTGATACCTTTTTTGATGTACCTGTTGATTTTGAAAGAGACCAAGAAGGAAGTGATGAAGAAGACAGTGACTTTGTAGAGAGTGAATATCGGAGTGATGAAGATAACCTAAATTTTGCTAAGTATGATGTGATTCAGGAAGCATATGAGGTGCAATATGAACAAAGAACACGAAGGCAATCTCAAAAAAGGAAAAAAAGGCAAACTGAGGAGATCAATGAAGGAGAAGAAGAGCAAGTCAATGAAGGAAAAGGGAAAAGACAAGAAGAGGAAGGACAACAAGAGATTGAAGAAGCTGGAGATGGGGAGGTGAATCTGGTTCATGATTCAGATAATAATTTTGATGCTCTAGAAAGTGTACACTCTGAAGATGAGGAAAGAGGCAAAAAAAAGAGCATTATCCATAGTTTAATGAGAAAACAGACATAAAGAATCCAAAATTTACTCTAAGGCTTATTTTCAGGGACAATGTGCAATTCAAGATAGCCGTCATAATGTATTCCTTAGTGAATGGATATGGGAAAATTCATTTTCATAAGAATGAGAAGTTGAAGATTACTGCTAAGTGTCCAAAGGACTGCCCTTGGATGTGTGATGCTGGCAAGATGTATGGATCAAACATCATCCAAATTAAGACAGTCCTTGATGACCACACCTGTGGGAGGACTTGGGCAAATAAGAACATGACTGCTTTTTTTCTCACAGATTTATACTTGGATCGGATAAAGCTCAATCCCACATGGCCTGTCGAATCCTTTTTATTCATTGTGGAATCCGAGTGGAATCATGGGTGTACAAAGATGAAGGCTTATAGGGCATTGAATAAAGCTTTCAGGATTATTGAAAGGAAACATACATAGCAATATACAAAAATGTGGGATTTTGTTGAGTAAGTAAGAAGGACTAACCCTGGAAGCACTATGAAGTTGAAGTTTGATGGGGAAAGGTTTTAGAGGATATATGTTTTGCTTGGGGGTATGCAAAGAAGGCTTTAAGGCAGGATGTAGACCTTTGATAGGTTTAGATGGGTGCCACTTAAAGGTTTTACATGGAGGGCAGTTGTTATATGCTGTTGGCATTGATCCAAACGATGAAACATGGGTTATTGTTTATGCAATTGTGGAAATGAAAAATAAGGCAACTTAGATTTGGTTTTTACAACTGTTAGCTGATGATGTAGGTATAGAAAACCAAAATGGGTGGACATTTATCAGTGACAGGCAAAATAGGCTAATTCCAGCATTTTAAAAGGTTCTCCCCAGATGCCACCACATATTCTGTGTGAGGCATTTGTACACAAACTATAGGAATTTGTTCAAGGGGAAAACTTTGAAGGATGCTCTATGGGCAGTTGCCAAAACAAAAACGGTTCCACACTTCAAAAAGGCAATGGAGAAGGTTAAGAAACTAGATAAGGAGGCCTACAAATGGCTAGTGAAGAAGCTTGCAACTCAATGGAGTAAGTCCCACTTTGAAGCCTATCCAAAGTGTGACTTGTTGAATAATTTGTCTGAATCATTTAATGCGGTCATACTAGTGCCAAGGCAAAAGCATATTATAGCTATAACGATCCAAATTTTTTTATTTGTAAGCTAAATTCAATGATAGGCCAAACTAAAGTCATGGTTAATCTTTACACTATTAGCCATAATAAATTTCTTTCCTTAAAGAAATCAAGTACAATAATAAATTTGGGTTATTTTATGGCTGCATCTAACATTCGCGTTAGACTGCCTACGTAACCTACGAAGGGATCAAGTTATTCGTAGTTTACAAATTCAATTTCTAACTCATTTCCAAAATCATTCAAGTGACTAACAATCACTAACTAAGTTCAAACAAGCGATTCACACCAATTGCATATCAAGTATAGATTCAGAATATCAAAATTAGCTTAGAAAGACAACGTCAGCTCACTGTCCAAGCGCAGCCACAAGTGGCGGTTTCCGGCAAATAAAAACTTCAAATTTCGACGAACTCTAAATATTACCAAATTTTATAATGTTGTAGAGTTCAATGAGAGGAACAACTTTCATACCTAGGCCAAAGTCTAATTCGACTGGGAAGTGGGCATAAAAAAACCGCTGGAACCCTCAATTTGGGTAGTTGTCGATTTGCCACCAAAACGAACTCTGACGCCTCATCCAAGGCTTGGGCATTGTCCCTGGGGTTGAGGGGAGTCTTTTGGTGGTGGTCATCGACGACAATCGTTGTCGGATTCACTGGAAAAAATATAAAACCACTAGGACACCCGTGGGTTTGTGGCTTCGATTTGTGAATTTGGGTTAGAAATCTAGAAATCTAATATCACAGAGACGTTGGGCTTGATGAGAGCTTTCCATAGACACTGGAACCACCTTGAACGGATGTCGGACAAAGAAGATAGGAACGGGTCGGGTCAGTTGCATGGCTCCAAAAGGATCAAGTGCTCATTCACCTCCCTCATTTCTCTCCCTTCTTTCTCTACCCATTGGTCTTCTCCCCTCCTCATTTTCTCTCCCGCATCCCTCATTTCCCCTCTCTGTTGCTGCCACCCCATTTCTTTTATTTATTTATTTATTTCCAATAACGAAAACATCTCTAATTTCTTCGTTATAACACCGTTTCACGAACTGTTTTCGCCTACACGCACATAGGATCGAACTCCATCCATATATGTCAAGAAATAAAATAAAATATATAAGGATAAAATACGTTGTCGTAAAATTACGTTTAATCAACGAGGGGCATTTTCCACTTATCTATAAATTTTCTACATTTTCATATGTTTTAAATTTTCTAGGGTATTACAATAACTATGCTGTAAATGATTCACACTATGTTGCTGAAGAGAATTCAAATGAGGTGAGGTATAATGATGAAGCAAGTAGGAGATCTTTGCCCTAAGATTAAGAAGTTAGAGGAAGCCAAACTCTTAAGTGGCAGGTGCATTGCACAATGGTCAGGAGGGACCAAATTTCAAATGGATGCTGGAGGTGGGGAACAATATGTGGTGGACTTGGTTGAGAAGACATGCTCTTGTAGAAAGTATGACTTGACGAGAATACCTTGCAACTATGCAATATCTGCAATCCATTTCAAGAGAGAAAAACCTGAGGATTATGTGGATGCTTACTATTTAAGGGCACGGTACTCGGAAGTTTATTCTCACTTAATAATGCCAATGAATGGTATGTCATTGTGGGAGGATACTGAAAACCCACCAATCTTGCCTCTATTATATACAAGGCAACCTGGAAGACCAAGGAAGAAGAGAAACAAAGAAGCTGCTGAATTGGAGAAAGATGGTGAACAAACTCCCACCCACCCACCAAATAATCCTGAAGGTCCTTCTAAGCCACTTAAGCTAGGAAGAAAAGGGCAAGGTGCTTTAAAGTGTACTATATGCAAGCAAGAAAGACATAATTCAAGGACCCATCATCGACATCTTCCTCCAAGGGACAAACAGGTAGCATTTTGTACTTTCTTTAATCCTTTAATGAATGATTTGATACTTTGTTATATGCATCCACATCAGCACAAGGGAGAGCATCATCATCAGCCGAAGCTGCACCTAGAAAGAGGACAAGGAAATCTAAGGTAAAAACTTAATCCTCTCCTTTGTAGTTTACAACAACAAGTTTAGTTTAGAACCTTACTTTGCATCTGACCTTTTGTAATGAACATTGAAATTAGGCATCACAAATAGGGGATGGTTCATCTGCAAATCCTGAAGCTCATTCACCGAGACCCACCAAGTAGAGAAAGACAAGGCAAACCAAGACCTAAAGATGCCAGACATTGTAACAAATTACTATTTTTTAGTTCATGTTTTATGTGCAACAGGAACTGAAATTATGCTACATGGGTTCTGGAATTAGACATCACAAATATTGAATTTCTTTCGATTTTTTGAACTGATTTGGAATCCTGAAAATGCACTGTTTTGCTAGATGGATTTCAGTAGGTTTTAGGAATCAGTGCACTGTGCATTTTGGGATATTTAAGGATGTCTAATGGATATCTTTGTAAATGTTGGATGGATTAACGATGCCATATGAATTATGTTTTGTTTGAAGTGGACTTTGTGTTCATCTTTTGATTATATCATGTGTTTATGTAGGATTTGTGTTCATCTCTATCTTACATCATGTGTTGATGTGGGATCACGTGTTTATGTAGAATTTCCATTTGGTTTTTTTAGGTTGTATTATCTTCCAAAATTGGACCCTTTAAAAAATTAATTTTTTTTTGCTGATGTGGACTAGTTTTGGTGGGAAAAAATTATGCTGAATTTTGTTTATTTATAAAAATGACGTGGAAATTAATTTTGGCCGGAAATCTACGTAGCAGACCGTGTGGAAGTTCATATGTGGAGATGGTGGAACCTAGCTTTAGCTACGTCAGCATATAACGGACGAATTGACAGACAATGTAACAGAGGTAGAACATTGCAACAATTTCGTACATAAGGTATGCCATTGAAACTTTTTAAAGATGAGGTATGAAACTGTTAATGACCCAATAGTTGAGATAATTATGTGTAATTTATTCAAAATAAAATTACTTTTCGAATATAATATATAAAGATGGAAAACAGGAAAGTAAGGGAAAATTCTGAACGCTGTGTGCGAAAAGAAATAAAAAGCGAAATTTCCGATTTTGGCCCTCAAATCAAATTTTGCTTCCCGCTCAACTCAAAGATTTAAATCCCACAGGCACTGTACCACACATACAATTCCAGATTCGAAACAGAAACCCAACCTCCTCATTCCTTCCAGTTCCAGGTATTTCTCTTTTTTTTTTCTTTTAATTTCTTGCTTATCTTTTTAATAAATCCACTTCCAAGGTCATACTTTTGCTGTTCTAGGGTTTCTTCTTGCCCAAATCTTTCCAAAACCAAATTTGAATCTACAAAATCTCGAGTTTTGACAATCCTTTAGTTCTAGATTCGTTACCCGGTTCTACGATTCGGTGAAAATGTGGTACTCTGACAAGTGTATTGATAAGAAACCCTAATTTGGGTTTGCTCTATTGCCCTATTTCTTGATTAGTGTTTCCAGAATCAGGTTCGTGTTTGTGTTCTTCATCTGGTTTGTCTATTTCCAGTAGATACTTGCAAGTTTTTCGATCAATTACATTCGGCAAATCTGATTGAATTTATGGCTGAATATGCCTGTTTCAAAACTGACTAAGGAGCCCCATTGCATTCACTGTTAGCAGTAGGCAGCAATGAAGTCATAACCATACTATGCCCAATTTTGTACACCTACTAGTGTATGTGCCGGTATCAAAGGATGTCAACTAATCCCATATGCGGGGATGTGGGATTACGAAAGGCACATAATACTCATGGAATTCTTAGTCTTAAATACTTCAAAACCCCTTTTTTTCTTCTCATGGATCTTTCTATGTGGTTGGTTCTTTACAGTTTTCTATATGAAAATGCTCACGTTAACATGTTTCTTCGTGCTCCAGATCTTTACTGCATTAGAGCCGTGCACAAGTTGAGGATCAAGGGAAATGGAGGATGTATATAAAGAACTAGATGACGTTAAAGCAGAGGTCGAGAGGCTTAAGGCTGAAGTCCGGGTTAAGACGGAACTTTCCGATGTTCTGAAGAAAGCCAACACAGAGCAGTCGATCAAGTTTCAAGAAGCTAAGCGGGAGAATGAGAAACAAGCTCAAGAACTAAATGTCAAGCTTGACGAAATTTCTCAATTAAGGCAGGCTTCTAAAACCCTTCAGTCTTGTTTGCTTGAAAAAGAGTCGTCGCTTAGGCATTTGACTTGTTTGCATGAAAAACTTCGAGCTGATAATGAGAAGAAATTGCAGAAAATGGAAGAGGAAAATAGAGAGTTAGTATCCGCCTTAGATGAAGCTACTGAGAGAAAAAAAGAGTTGGAGCAGAATTTTGGTGCCAGTACTAAAGAGATTGAGGGCCTTAAAAGCCTCTTATCGACTACAGAAAGGAAGTGTTTCGAGGCAGATCAGAAGGCTCGAGAAGCCAAAGAACTGAGACAGAGAGATGACATCATAATGGGGTTAGAGGAGGAAAATAGAAATGCTCAAGATCAGTTGAAATGGAAGAACGAACAGTTTATACATCTTGAAGAAGCACATAGACGGCTCCAAGCTGAGTTCCAGTCGGGTAAAGAGGAGTGGGAGAGGGACAAATCAGCACTGTTTGAAGAGATCTCTTTGTTGCAGACAAGCTTGGATTCCCAAACGAGAATTCTTGAAGGTGTTCAAAAACTTTTGGAGATGTGCAACCAATCTTTAGCTCATGAAGAAAGCAGGAGGAAGTTTTTGGAGGTTGAAGTGTCCGAATTCAAATCACGTTATGAGAATGTGTTTGCCCGGTGTGAAGAAGAAAGGTCAAAGTTTGATAGCTTGGCTGTTCAAAGGGATGAAGAGATTGCTAAGCTAAGAAACTCACTGTCAACAAAAGAAGCACTCTCCAAAGAAACGGAATTTAGAATTGTTCACCTTGAGCAAGAGAATCGGGAATTGAGAGAATCTGTAAGGGAACTGCAGGAAGCTCAAATCAGAAATTGTGCCCCAGCTGCTCTAACAAAGCTACGCAACAAGCTTAGGGGCTTGGAGCAGGTACATAGCAACTGTTCAACAAATCTGAAAGCAAAAGAATCTGAATTGAGCCTCCAAATAGAGAAGATGAAAGGAGATGTAAATAGGCACAACTCTGAATTGAAGGGTAGAGAGAAGCAAATACAGGAGCTTCAGATGGAGCTAGAAAGCTGCCATTCAGTGATTGACGTTTCAAATGAAGAGATTTCAGTAGTACTTGCGATCTTTAAATCAGAACTCTCAGAGGCTTACTCCAACAAATCTGATGCAAAAACTGAAATAGAGCTGTGTGACAGAATGGATGACAAGATCTCTCTACTTCAAACACAGTTGGAGATGAAGAGCAGTGATTTACAAAATGCTCATCTTAAGCTAGAACAAGAACATGAGAAAGCAGAAATATTAATGAAGAGGATAAGGTCCTTGGAACTAGCTGAACAGCATCAGGTTATCATGGAGGAAGAGATTCAACAACATAAAAAGATGCTTGAGGAATCATCTGTGCATCAACTTTACATGAAAGAACAATTTGTGCAGATGGAAGCGGAGAAACAAGAATTTTCTTTGGCTTTAGAAAAGGCAAACCTTGAATTGGCTGAGAAAATTCGTGAAGCAAATCAGTTAGAATTCGAATTACAGAATTGGAAGTCTAGTGCCGAAAGCTTGAAACTGTGCTGTCAAGAAAATCAAGAAAAATGTAGACAAATGGAGAATTCACTTCTTGCACAAGCTGAGAATGAAGAAACCCTTAAGCATGAGAAAGACATGCTTATCACCATTACCAAAGAGAAAATTAATAAAACTGAAGTTCTGGAGCGGAAGATTGTCCTTCTAGAAGCTACAGTTGCATCAAAGAACGAGGAAGTGGAATTTTTCACACAAAACACTGAGTACCTTATAAGCAATGCCAAGGAGAAGGATAGCTGCATAGAAAATCTCCAAAATGATATCACGCGGATGGAGCAGGAGGCCATGAGAAGAGAGGTGGAAGCAGCAATTCTTGCAAGCATAGACACAGAGAAATATGTTGGACTAGAGAAAGACAGGCTTTTCAAGGTTATGAATGAGAAAGATGAGAATATAAAAGTTCTCCAAGAATTGGCGTCGTCATTAGAGCAAGACTTGACAAGTGCATTTATATCGTCCTTCTCAGAAGTTGTAGAAAATCTGGTAACAGTTGAAAAGCTTACTGAAGATTTGAAGAAGGCCAAACATATGACAGAGCTAGAGATTGAAGAGAAGAACATGAGAATTGTTGATTTGGAGAAGGAAGTATCTGGTTTGCGGAAAAGTTTGACAAATCAGGAGGAAGCCTTGTTTACTGAAAAGCAACAAGCAGATGAACTTCAAGCATTATTGGAAGTCAACAAACTGGAAAATGGTAAACTGATGGGTGAACAGAGGAGGCTGGAAGGCATAGTCAAGCAGCTTGAGTTTGAAAAACACGTTCTTTTTCAAGACACCACAAGTCTATCAAAAGATAGGGAGGAAGTTTTTGTTCACTTTGAAGAAATATGTGATCGTATGGGTGACTTCACTTGTGAGGATGTGGAGATGATGAATCTTTTGGATACAATGTTACAAAGGTGCAAGGAAGAGGTGAAACCAGCAACTAATTTGAAAGTGGATAATGAGCTCTATGATTCTACCTATGAGAATGCAAACAATTCTATTTCGGTGTCAGCAAGAAAACTTGAAGCGTATAGTACTGGAAGATCACCACTGAAAGAAGTGAATCAGCGGCAGTTGTAACTAATACAAGAGATACAAGTTTTCACCGAAGAATATGACACAAGGTAATTCAAAACCCATGCCTTTGTTTTTAGATGTCATCATCTACTTCTTAATTTTCAGAGTTATCGAAAAAGTTATTAGCTTATTTATACTGGAAAATTTAATGCATATGTGAATCGTTCTTTTACACAACCTCCCACTTATTGAGATATTAACCATATTATGCACATTCTGTAATCGGCTAATGGGTCAAGGGCAGGATGAAAAATTCTGCGCTTTAAGGGTTATGCTTTGGAGTTAAGAGAGCTGTTTCAGAACTTGTTAAATGCTCCAATGTTGTGAAACACTTTGCAAATTTGCTGAACATGAAACTTCTGTGTGCAATGGCGAATTGCTAGATGTAGGATGCATATTGTATAAAGGTATTATCCTCATCCTCATCCTACATCTAGCAATTTGCTGAACACAAAACTTCTGATTCTGCTGAGCGCGTAAGAAGGTCGAATGCAATCAATTGTTGAGGGCATTGATAATTGTTATAGTCTATAGAAATAGATTCTCGTGCATTCAATATCTGTGGGAAAAATTTGACTGTAATGTTTTCCGTTTGTGTAGAGTAGCCAGAATCGAAGGAATGTACTCCAAATGGGAATGGGCTTGAGACATCGTCGAGCTATCGAGCTTGAACCAGTTAGCAAATGGCAAGGCCAAACAAATATTTTGTAGTTTCTGCTGTGTGTTGTTGTATGAGTTACCACAAACCTCGTTTCTAGTCTTTTACTTTTCTTTTCTCCTTTCCAATTATTCTGTACTCTCCTTTTCCCTTCCACATTACGGATGTGACTTGAAGTTTAGTTCCCAAATGGAATCAGTCCCATTAAAATCCTTGTGCTGATGTTGAAAATTTTAAATTTCATTTCGTTAAAAAAATAATAAAAAATGTTGAAAGTAGTAGTTTTAGCAGCCAAATGTGAAAAAGTTGAGCACCTGTCATTTGATAATGAGAAAATTGTAGAAATGGTCCCTTAATTTGAATTCAATTGGAGCGACGGTCCCTTAACTAAAAATCCATGACTATTGGTCCCTTATCTTATCAAAATGTGCAGCTATGGTCTATTTTATCAATTCCGTCAGAATTCTGTCAAAATGAGTCAATGTTGGAAGGATCATTACTTAAATTGGATTTAAATTGAGGGATTATTGCTCCAATTAGGTTAAAGTTGATAGACCATTTCTTCAATTGAGTTAAAATTGAGGAACCATTGCTACAATTTTTCTTATTTAGTTTTTCATATTTGCCCATTGATTCAACCTCACGTGCGTGTCATGTGACTCATTTTAAAGGATAATTAATTGTGTCCGAAAATTATATTTCATCGGAATATACCCAAAAACCTTGAAGCTGCTACTACAGAAAATTACCTGAGTACTCAAAACTCATATTTGGGAAAGAAAATTACTATTTGGTTGACTGATACTGCTTCCTGAACATTTATCTTGCAATAGATGGGAGGAATGTAGCCGTCTATGGCGTTTCTTGGTAATTGATACAACAAATTATCACCGTAACCGGCATGAGGTTGTCACACAATAATCTCTGATAACGCAGGGAACCACATCACTGAGTTTCAAGTCGTACATAATTCAACATCTATGAATTCTCCTCGTTCTTTTCAGATGAACTTGAACCTTTGGAGAATTTCGTGCGCCATTTCTGCTTGTTCTTCTCAGATGTATTCACATTTTCGGTGTATTTAGTAAGACCCTGCCTCAACGCTCCAATGTTTACCCCATTATCCACCAAAATGCTTGTTACGCCCATCTTTGAAACCTGCAAATACCATCACAAAGTTTTGATAAATGGGTGAGAGATTACGGTCTCGTATAAATCGAAAATATACGAACAATTCTGGGGATAGTATAACAATAAAATCTCTTGGCACGGAGACTTGACGCGAAGCAACACTTGTGTGACACATTGTATGGATAACCAGTGGTTTCTGATAAGGAGAGGGAAGCAAAATTGGAAGGGGAAAAAGGGTGGGGCTATTTCCGCACCCAAAAAAAAGATGAGTTGGTTCAAACCAGCTTTTCTGCGTTGCAAAAGTTGCCTACTATTAGAGCTGTAAACTCTTCTTTTTCAGCTTTGGCCAAGCGTGCTGGAGAAAGTCATGTCACGCGTAATGTTGACACTTAAAACTCACGTCGTCAATCGTAATCATTCTCTTGAATTTTAGTCCACTTTAGCCAATACCAGGATTTCTTTTTCCACACATTTTGATACCAATATCCTCCGTCAGTATCAAAATTTAAAGCCGTCGTTAGTTGTTGACACTAGCAAATAATTCACACATATTTTCTTCATTATCTTTCAATCAAAATATTTTGGGCAAAAGTCATGGATTTGGAAACGATCAAGGGTCAATAGATGATTGATTCACATTTATTTCATAAAATTAAGAGGCGATGGAGACGGTGAGAATTATAATAATTCAAAAGATGACTTGTTATTATGATTAAGAACAATTGCCACAGAAGAAATGGAAGGGATAATCTTACCGCTTGGATGTTCCTATTTTCGTCATCAAAGAAAAGCATTGAGTTGAAGGGGACCCCGGTCCTTGTATGAATTCGCTGAAAATGGTCCGTCTTGTGTGTCCAACTCGAAAAAATCTCCTGTACAAACAGCAAGCCAGATTTACAAATCAAACTCAACTGACAGAGTTACAGTCAGCACACCTTTGGCAGCTCTCTTAATCCTAATTGAAACTGAAAAGATGAAAGGGCATTGTGCTCTGATGCGTCACCTGGGCGGCGAACATCGACTTGATACTCAATTTTTCAATAAAAGTCTTTGCTATATCCGCAGTTGGTGACCTAGAAGCAATGGCAAGACCAATTCCTTTTTCTTTCAGTGCATACAATACTCCTCTGGCATGGGGATACATCGATGGCATTTCACGTTTGGAGCGACATTCACTGAAAAAAGAACACAAATGTAAGTTGAGGCTCAAAAACATAAAATTGTCAAGAACATGTTAAACTGTGGCGTTACGTTAGAAGTAACTCAGTTCATTCACGGATTCGTTTCCCTTTTCGTTGTGTCCGTCCATGGCTAGCTTAGGCTACAAATGTGAACCGAGTGTTCGTACGTCACCACGAAAGATAACACTAGATCGATACAAGACATGAAGCCGTGAATAGGGTAGCGCTATTCACACACCCTTGTTAGTTTTTGTCCATCGATCTTTTTCAATTCATTCAATCCGATGGCCAAAAATTGAGACGTTGCATTAGAAGTAAAAATGGGTGCGTGGATAGCACCGTCCTAACTAATATTTTTCTCCTCGGTTTTATTTTGAAAACTGATGATCTATGTTGTTCAGCAAAGATCCACTTTCAAGAAAAATTAAAACTATATAATACAAATATGCGCAGTAATATTGATAACATCCCAAACCTCAAACCATCGTTTTGTTTCCAGTTCACAGGGAAAGTAGGATTACATATATTCATTAGTCGTCTGGGTTATCACAATTAATAGAAAATTTTCGCCGCTTCCTGGGAAAAGGAGAGAAAACCAAGATTTTCTCGGCAACCAAACAAGTTATAGTCGGAAAGAAAGAGAGAGAGATAAAGAAATGGCGTACCAATAGAAAGGCCAGAGAGTGTAATCAAGATCAAAGACAACCAATCGCGGAAGCACTTGGAACATTCCCAATATCTCTAAAGCATCTGCCTTCACCTTATCGTCACCCATTCTCTCTCTGATGTAAAGTTTCCAATTTGCCTGCGTTCTTGGATGAATGAATTAGGCAATATAAATAAACAGAAATTATATAGAAGGTCAATTATGGGTAATAATGTAATTTCATAGGTTTAAATTTTACTGTTTTTTATTATTAAAATCTCATATTTTTAATATTTAAAATTAATATAAAAAAAACAAAAAAAACCTCTCACTCCCCATGTTCTCTCTCTCTTCCTCCCTCTTATTTTCTAAAAAACAAATGTGTTCATACACACAAAGTGTGTAGGAAAATGCTAATTATTAATGGCCAACATGTTTTTATTTTAATTCATACAATATTTTGATCTCATTTCACATAGAGACAAAACTTATATACATGGGTAGATGATGCGATAGACGATACTTTCGTTGGAGCCAAAGTTATGAAACCCCTTCTTTATATTTTTTCTGAAATGTAAATTTCATTAATATGAAAGAAGGTTGTAGGCCAACACATAGGAAGACTAAATAACCCAAATACATTAAGGGGAACCGATACATAAAAGCCTAACCTAATTAAACAAGCAAAAACTAAAACCCACATTCCTAATCTCTGACTGCAGAAAGTCGTATTTGCCGCTGCCAGCGCCATGAAAGTCTTGCTAGCATCTACCAAAGCAACAACACTAGAGAAAACGACTAAGTGGTGAAATCGACCAAGACATCATAGCACAAAAGTACCAAATTCATAACCAAAAGCACACCACATCTACATTTCTTCACCAAAGATGCAGAACTAAGAGATAGTCACTAGATCCAAATCCCATCTACCAATCCCTGCAAATATATACAAACACAATAATACATGGATAGAAGGTGAAGCTAAGGGGTATGGAAAATGCCCTTACTTTGGCCGAAGCTACATAACACTTGGCCTCGAGGGAAATACGACATGCCGGTTGGGGTAGGGAAAGTGAGGGAGGGAAATAAATCTGGTAACCATATCCGGCCTGGAGTTCGTAAATTAGAGCAAAGGACAGGGTGGGGATGGATTATGAGGAAGAAAGATGGGGAAAAGTGGGGGGGGGGGATGGAGTTTTGTGTTTGGAAATGAACGGCCACAGGAGAGGGAGGGGAGAAGTGAAGGGATATGAAGCCCAAAAGTGAGAAACTAATGAGAAAATTTGAGACAAAGCTCAAGAAAACTGAGAAGTTGAAAAAGAAAGAAGGGGAACATGAAGAGGAGGGAAAAAAAATGAGACAAAGAGATTGGACAAGGGCAGCCACCGATACCCAAGCGAAAGGCTAGGGTTGGTGACAAGAGTGTTTACAGAGTGGGAAACCAGAGAGAGAAAACACGTTTTATTTATTTATTTATATTTTAATTAATGAATCCCCTTCTTTTAAACTACGATTTCGACAATGGTTGACTACTAACACGATGGCATCAGCGAAGTGAAATAAGGGTGGCATTCTGCCATGTGTATTATTTGAAGAATACCAAATTTAAAAAGTCATTTGTTTTTTGTAAGAAAGATCCGCATTCGCAATGGCATTAACTATTTGCAACCTTACAAATTTAAGTCCACTAGACCAAAATGTGGTATGACCCGTCCCTAATTTTCCGGTAATTTTGCCCTCACCAATGTGAAATTACCAAAATTCCCTAGAAGGACACACCTTGCCTTCTGTTGACTTCGTTTTCAAAGGCATCTTCGTAATTTTATTCATTTCCGGAGAATTCTAATTGGTTTGTTTGGTGTGTTGTGGAACCCAAGGGGGGATCTTTACACCTCCTTTTTCATCCCCCGACTTCTCTAGAGAACTCTTTCTCACTCCATATTTCTTTCGGTTTTCTTCCTTGAGGACATCGACACCACCACCACAACTTCCTCCGGCGAATCGACCTCCCAAAAACCACTATCATCATCATCATCATCTCATAAACTCGTTTTCGACCTTAGTTTCTAGAAAATCGAACTCGAGATGACGTTTCTTCGAGCTCCAAAACGAACGTGACTTTCATGGTGAGATTCCTTGAAATATGGTCGAGGTAAAGCGTAAACCACTTTCTTTGTATTAGTATCATCGAGTAGATAAATTTGCATATATGGATTGCATGATTTGGTTGAGAAATGACAAAGATATGGCGAATACAAAATTTCCAAAAAACTACCCAATTTTTCCAGAATCCGGCTAGATTTTTGGTGGCTTGGCTTGGCTTGGGTCAGCAGTTGACTTTCATTCGATCATTGTTGACTGTTGATTAGTTTCTCGGGTTTCAGCCCAGGACCATTCCTAGGATATTTTGTAACATTCTACATCGACCAACGGAGATGGGTGATGTGCCTTATATGTACATGCCCACCTCATACAGCACGAGGTCTTTTGGGAGCTCACTGGCTTCGGGTTCCGTAGGAACTCCAAAGTTAAGTGAGTTCGCACGAGAGCAATCCCAGGATGGGTAACCCAATGGGAAGTTTTCGTGTGAGTTCCCAGAAACAAAATCGTGAGGGTGTGGCGGGGCCTAAAGTGGATAATATTATGCTATGGTGGAGTCGAGCCTGGGATGTGGTAGAGGCCCAGGCCGGGATATGTCAATTTGGTATCAGAATCAATCCTTGGCCGGAAGTGTGCCAACGAGGACATTGGGCTCCTAAGTGGGGTGGATTGTAAGATCCCACATCGCCTAGGGGTGAGGATCTTGTAAGTCTTATATGTATATTCCCATCTCTACCTAACACGAAGCCTTTTGGGAGCTCACTAGCTTCGGGTTCCATAAGAACTTTGAAGTTAAGCGAGAAAGGGGTCAGAGCATTCCTAGGATGGGTAATCCATTGGGAAGTTCTCGTGTGAGTTCCTAGAAACAAAACCGAGAGGGCGTGGCCAGGGCCCAAAGCGGACCCTGTAAGCCTTATATGTATATTCCCATCTCTACCTAGCACGAGGCTTTTGGGAGCTCACTGGCTTCGGGTTCCATAGGAACTCCGAAGTTAAGCGAGAAAATGGTCAGAACATTCCTAGGATGGGTAACCCACTGGGACGTTCTCATGTGAGTTCCCAAAAACAATACCGTGAGGGCGTGGCTGGGGCCCAACGTGGACAATATCATGCAACGGTGGAGTCGAGCTCCTGATGTGGTGGGGTTCAGGCTGGGATGTGACAATTTGGTATCAGAACCAATCCTTGGTCGGAAGTGTGCCGACGATGACGTCGGGCCCTTAAGGGGGGTGGATTGTAAGATCCCACATCGCCCAGGGGTAAGGATCTTATAAGCCTTATATGTATATTCTCATCTCTACCTAGCATGAGGCTTTTTGGGAGCTCACTGGCTTCGGGTTCCAAAGGAACTCTGAAGTTAAGCAAGAAAGGGGTAAGAGCATTCCCATGATGGGTCACCCATTGAGAAGTTCTCGTGTTAGTTCCCAGAAATAAAACCATGAGGGCGTGGCTTGGGTCCAAAGTGGACATATCGTGCTACGGTGGAGTCAAGCCCAGGATGTGGTGAGGGCTCGGGCCAGGTTGTGACATATTTCAACGTGCTGATTCTGAATCGGCATACATTTTTTCAAATTCAATTGTTTTAATAGAGTTGTGATAATGCGTTTGTTTATAAACTAAAGTGCGAGCAGTTCTAGGGACCCTAAAGGACAGACCTATCTTGAAGAAGACTTCATATACGATCAGTGGGTGGACTTTTATTTCAGAATGTTTTATTTATCTAAATTCTAAGTATATGTCTGGATAAAAATGAATTTCGGTTAAATTTTACGAATTATATTGATTTCATGGTATATCATCAGAGTTATGATTTATGATTTGCAAGTTAAACAGGTTTCGAGATTTTACTACCAGATTTATGATTTATGATTTATGACTTATGATTATGACGATGATGATCTTATGAACGTTGGATTCTTTATTATTTATCTTGTGGCATGCATACACCCATACAGATTTAGAGTATTGTACTACATCCATGGCTGTAGGACACATCTTGTTGGGGTACCACAATTGGACTTTTAGCTTGTCATTACCTTGAGCTTACTTGGTAATGACATGTTTACACAGTTATATTCTCAGCTAGTCATTGCCTCGAGATTACTCAGCAATGTCATGATTATATTTCTAGCTTTCACTAGCTACGCCTAGTGGATGATTATATTTCCAGCTGTCACTGGTTACGGCTAGTGGATAATATTGTATAACGTCCCACCAGTAAGTATCAACTCAATATATATGTACCTATCTGCTCTTAGTGTATACATGTATACCGGTTTTTAGTTTTATGACATGCTTAACTTTTCAGAAATTATTTGTAGTTTTATATGTGTTAGTATATTCAGAGAATGGAATTGTTTTAGAAACTTTTATTCAAAAAGTGTTTCTGACCCACATGTCGACAACTAAGTCTCCAAAGAATTTTTGTTTAAACTTCACTAGAGATGGACAGGAGATCTAGTTTAGGGAAGAAATCCCTCCCTAGTCCTACATCGCAAATATTGAAATCCTTGATCTAAGAACTGGGGCAAGGTAAAAAATTGTCATTGATTTGTTTCTTGTAGGTTGTTTTAAACATGGTTCAAAATTCTTAAGTCCAATAAATATATTGTTAAGCACGAAGCCAAATATTCAACATAAGTTTAATATTTAATTCCTGGTACCAGAGTAAGGTGGTACTTCGGATATCGCGATGAGAATACTTTATGGATGCTAAGTTTGAGAGGTAATGTTTCTTCGAATCAACATTATCGTGAGGGCTTTTAAGCTCTGTCTTGGGCCCACAAACTTACTCGTATTCTGCTCTGTTGCTTATAATTGAAAGCTTATGAGATAAAGAGTTTTCTTATATTCTTCTGTAGGCCATATCTGAGAGAGATAGAAGCCAAGACAACTATGTCCCTTTACATGCGTACGGTGCTCGTAATGATGATTATGGTGCTTAGAGAAGCGCTCAGATTGCTCCATCATGAAAATAAAAGTTGCCTTTTTCACTCATTTTCTTCCACGTTTGCACAAAGAGGGCAACATACCCTTCTTCATCTTTTCTAGTATTTTTTTTCTCGCAAATTCATTCTTTTTGTTGTTTGCTTTCTGGATTAAACAAACATAAAAGGAATAAAACTACCTTCTTTTCCTTTAATCTTCTACACATCATAATATTTGAGGGAGTGTGTATGATAGATCGGCACGAAGTGCCTAACTAGGTTGAAAACACAGCCAAATAATCCGCATTTCCCAAATAGTGCCAAATTGTTAACACTCAAAATTGGGAGGTTAACTTAGATGATGTAATCATTATTAGTTGTAGAATAGACACAAGGATATATAGTGGTTCACCCATAAAAGAGGCTACATCTATTGTAGTGTATATCAAATGTTACATGAAAATGGCTCCAAGCTTTTAGTTGGCATGGAGAAAACTAAAGAACAGTAGGCTTTTCCCCTCAAATAAGCCATCATTTCTCCTTTGTCATATTTTCCTTTATATAGAAAAATCACCTTCCTAAGGAAGAATAAGTGTCTGGTCTCAAAGAAGAGGTGATGTGACCTCTTTATATCCACTTAATGAATATCTAGACGGTCAATGGGTCTTCATCCAATGGTAGTCTATATGTAGAGCATTCTGGAGATGCGGTCTGTTGGTCTCAGTATAACACCCTAGTCTGGTGGTCTTAGTAGAGAAGCCTGGTCTGGTGGTCTCAGTAGAGCACCTTGGTCTGGTGGTCTCAATAGATCACCCTTGTTTGGTGGTCTCAGTAGGTCACAATGGTCTAGTGGTGTTAGTATAAAATCCTAGTTTGGTGGTCTCAATATAGCACCCTTGTCTGATGGTGTTTGTGAAATCCTGTTCTCGGAGTTTCACTATTCATTATATATCTCATCATTAAAATTCGTATTTCACGTTTACATTATTTTTATTAGTTAATTTTAATTTTGTTAATTTTAGGAATTGAATCGTTTAGTTATTGGGTTTGAATTTTCGTAATTAATCTTTAAAATTTGTTGACCTTTTGAGGTCACAATTAATGTTTTCGAATAGATTTGGAAACCTTGAGTGAATAGGTGAGAGCAGTGTGCGAATCGGGATTATAACAAAAAATTTACAAATGTTCGAAGTTGTTTTTTTTTATTTAAAAAAAACCTTAATTTTTTAGTTAAATGAATTCCCACCAGGTAGGAATTTAGCCCAATCGCATAAAGGAGAACTAAGGGAACCAATTAGAAGGGGGAACTAATGACCAATCAAATTAAAAGGAAACTAAGGACCAATAAGGAGGGGAAGAGGAGAGAGGAAGAAGGCTGCCCAATGGGAAAAGAAGGAAATGAGGGAAAAGAGGGAGATGAGAAGGAGGGGAACCAACCCGGACCCCCTTCAACTTGTGCTAACCCGTCTTTAACTGGGTTGGAATTTGACGGTTCTCAGGCATTTTTCAGGCGACATTCACCCAACCATCACCTATAATCACCCAAAATTTGACGGAAATTGGGCCAATTTGGTGGCGTTTGGCGACGGTGGCATCGACGGTTTCTTGGCGGCAATTCGCCGATCCGGTGAGTTACACCACCAACCACCACCCTTAATTGACTTCCCTTGAGCCCAAGAACAAACCCCAAACAAGTTTGGGGGCGGTGGATCACTGGAGTGGACATATCGAAGTTCACCCATTTCGGGGTTTCCGAAGCTTCGAGGGATTTTTCGGCCACTTCCCGACCGAACTAGGCTTCGGCCCAGGTATGAAAAATGTTTCACTCTTTGAGTTAAATATTTCTACAAAATTTGGTGAATTTTAGAGTTGGTTGGAATTTGTGGTTTCCGTTCGCTGGAAACTGCCACCCGCGACGGCGCGTGGGCTGATACCCCACCTAACCTATTAGGCTAAATTTTGATGCCCCAATTCTGTATTTGACATCCATTTAGTGAAATTTTGATGTTTTAGTATAGTTTCGTAGTTGACCGCCTATTCAGCCACCATTTGGTTATTATATAAATTAACGATTTGACCGTTGGATCGATACCAAACTTTAGTACGAAATAGTATGTAATATTTGATGACATTAGGAACTAATGGATCGGGAATTCGACGTATGGATCTTCTCGAATTGGATTTCTAAGTTGTAAAATCAAAAGTTGTCCGCCACTTGAATTTGCAATTGACGGAGATCCAACCGTTGGATCGTAATGAAGTTTTAATATGTTGTTTTAAAAGCATAATGTGGACTTTGGGAAGTTACAGATAAGAAATTTGATAGGTGGATCTTCCGGTTTAGATTTCTTGGGTTGTGAACCCTACTCTCGATCTTGATTGACGATTGGCTTTTTAGTCATCTAGCCCGAGTTCTTCTAGTGTGTTGCTGATCTTAGAGTGTTGTTGAGATTCTATGGAGCTTATTGGGCACATCATGATGATGTGTCTTCCTTGATTGACGTGCACCTCAATTTACGTATTGATGGCATCCAATGGTGTTATGCTTATTTATTTTATGTGATTTGACTTGTGTATTGAACTTGTTGTGAAGTGTGGTTAATTTGTATGTTTGGCTTGATGTGATGAAATGTGAGGGCTAGGAGTGGACCATGAACCCATTGTCATGGGATTTGTTGCTTCGAGACTTGTTCACATATTGTATCATTATTCCATTTCTTGTTTCGCTGAGTTTTTGTATTTTGAGTATTTGTTTCATGTCTTCTTCTTCGAGCGTTGCTATATTTCTTGGACTTCCGCTCGGTCTCGTTGAGTGGTCTGGAATTGGGTTTCCGCTGGGGTTCCGTTGAGTGGTCCGGTTCCATGTTCTGTCTGGATTCCGTTGAGTGGTTCGGAATCCCTCGTGCTATGTGATTCCGTTGAGTGGTCCGAAATCCCTTCTATTATGCGATTCCGTTGAGTGGTCCAGAATCATATCCTAGTTTTGATTCCGTTAAGTGGTCCAGAATCGTATCCGCTCGGATTCCTTTGAAAGGTCCGGAATCCCTTCTACTCTGCAATTCCGTTGAGTGGTCCAGAATCGTATCCTAGTTTTGATTCCGTTGAGTGGTCCGGAATCCCCTTTGGTGTCTTGGTTCCGTTGAGTGGTTCGGAACCCGATGTTGATGGATTTCGTTGAGTGGTCCGAAATCGCATCATTTGACTTGTTGATTCCTTGGATTCGATTTCAACTTCAGAGATGTAGGCTTCGGCCAAACTGTGTCGCTCTAGCCCTGCATTTTGGTATATGGTATGTGTTATTGATTGATGTGATTGTGGAATGATATTGGTTGTGATTGTTGTCATTATGATTATACTCGTTGACCAATATGGCTAGAGATTTATGTTGTGCTTCGTCGAATGTTTCTCATGATGTTGCATGCCTGTTATGTGGTATTATGTTGAGACATAGTGATTTTTGTGATGATTGTTCAAGTGTAGTGAAAGACGAACTACGAATGGCTTGATCCCTAATTATGGTATGTGTTAGGAGAATATTTATGCGACTTAGTTAGTTTGTTTTCTTGCATTTACGTTGTTAGTTCTTATTTATTATAGTGTTTTAAGCTATTTTCGTGTGTTTGTAGGTCTAATTAGCAAAGTTGGCAAGAAAGTGCATTTTGAAGCATTTTGAAGCAATTTTGGGCACCAAATGGATAGCTTATGAATGGAGCAAGATGGATGGACAAATTTGAAGTTCAAGAGGCTAGGAATGTGCTGAAAAGATGAAGAAAATAAATCCAAGAAAAAGAAGATAAGGAATCAGCTTAAAAGAGGAAACATTATCCAAAACCTTATCCAACCTTATCTTATCCAAACTAACCTTATCTTATCTTATCTTATCCTTGCCTAATCTAGCTTTATCCTATCTTATCTTATCCAAATCAGTTTGTGACTTAAATCCAGTTGCAAGGGGACCTAAAAACCTGATTTCTAGAAGGCTTATCCTTTCCCTACATTAATGCCGCACCCTTATCCTTCTAGAACCCCAAATTGGTGCCGTGACCACCCTTTCTAGAAGACCCTAAATATCTGGCGCCTAAATCCTTCTAGAAATCTTTGCCTTGCCTTGCAAGCCACTCCTATTCCCTCATAATTTCTGCCACACCTTTCCTCACCCAATTCCTTTTGGATTCTGATTTAATTATTCTTTTCCTTATGGATTTGAGTTATGCAAATCCTTTTCAGAAATTAATTGGGCCAAACCCCTTTTTCCTGGTGGATTTAGACCTTTGTGCCGTAAACCCTAGGTCCTAATCCTTGATTTATGCTAAGTTCTAACCTTAACCTGATTACTTTAGGGTTTTGCTGTGCCTATATATATGTGTTTTTGTTTTTATTTTTGTTTTTGTTTTGTTTTCTGATTTCGTTTTATTTTGGTTGCTGTGTTTTAGGTACTAGTTTATGACTCGAAATTCACAACATATTAGTGCAAATATCTTGGAGTTTGACGACGATTTTGAAAGAACTTCGAGATGAAAGAAGAGGTATCCAAAACCTAGTCCACCTAGTTCTGAATCCGAATTTGAAGAAGAGGAGGAGGAAGAACAAGACATGGCTACGGACAATCGAACAATCAAGGAACTTTCAACCTTGGGATTGGACAATGCCGCACTCCTATGCATTCAATATCCTAGGGCAATTGAAGGCAAGACCGATGAGTTTGAATTGAAGTTTAGCTTGCTGCATCATATTCCCAAATACCATGGGTTGTCCATGGAGGATCCAAACAAGCACTTGAAGGAATTCGAAGTTGTTTGTTCGTGCATGACACCAATCAATGTTGATGGGAGCATATTGAAGATGAAGGCCTTTCCATTCTCTCCTATGGACAAGGCTAAAGATTGCTCTACGAATTAGCACCTGGAACTGTCACTTCTTGGGAAAGCATGAAGAGAGCATTCTTGGAGAAATTCTTCCCAACTTCAAGGGTCATTCTTTTGAGGAAGAAAATCAGTGGCATTCAACAAAACCAGGGAGAATTGTTTCCAGCATATTATGAGCATTTCAATATATTAGTGGCATCCTGCCTGCAATGAAGGAAGAACTATTGATTCAATATTTCTACGAGGGACTCCTCCCAATTGAAAGACAAATATTAGATGCCTCAGTGGGTGATGCTTTGGTTGACAAGACTCCAGTTGCTACAAAGATCTTAATTACAAATCGAGCTTTGAATGCACAACAATATGAAGGAGTTGGAAGAAGAGAACCCCCACGGCAGCAACATGTCGATGAGGTAAGTGAAATATCTAAAATTAAATCTTAATTAGATAATCTCACTCTTCTTGTGTCACAGGTTGTTGATAAACCCAAAGTGCAAGAAAATACAATATGTGGCGTGTGTTCCATGAATGACATCTCAATGACCAATGCCCTCAATTGATTGAGAATGGAAGGTGGGAAATAGCCCATGCCGTGGGCTATCAACTCCAAAACCAGCTACGGAGTGATCCATTCTCTAATACCTACAATCCGGGGTGGAAAGATCATCCAAATTTCAAGTGGAGGGAGCCTCAACAATCCTAACAACAAGGATGATATAGACAACCACTTCCTGGGCTCTATCAAAGGCCATTCGTACCACCACAAGTCCCACCACAATTTGCCCAACAAAACCCAGGTTTGAAATTAGATAATGATACACTTCTTCAATTACTAACTTCACTAACACAGGGCCAACAAAACCAAGCCAAGGAGATGAGTGAAGTGAAGAAATAAATAGGGTAGATTTATGAGTTTATGGAGCAGTTTCGAGAAAAAGGAAAACTCCCTAGTTCAACCATTGTGAATTCGATGGGAGGTTTTAAATCTGCCAAAGCTAGCACGTTGAGAAACGGAAAAGAGGTGGGAATCAAGCCAAACACGTCCAAACCAAGTAAAAAAGAGGACGAAAAGTTACTGATTGAAGAAGAGGAATTGGACAAAGCCACAAGACTGAAACATCATTGCCGCAGCCACCTAATGCACCTAAGCCATCCAATTCAGGTAAGGGTGATTCAATTTTGATCCATTCTAACCCTATTCCACCCAATGCACATTTCCTTCGCAGATTCATGCAATCAAAGAAGGAAGAGAATGAGAAGGACATTCTTGAGACGTTTAGGAATGTGCAAGTGAATATTCCCCTTCTTGATGCAATCAAACAAGTTCCAAGGTATGCTAAGTTTTTAAAAGAACTTTGCACAACAAGGAAGAGGATCTTAAACAAAGAAGTTGTATGGTAAGTGAGAATGTTTCAGCCGTTTTGCAAAGAAAACTACCACCAAAATGCAGAGATCTAGGTAGTTTTACAATTCCTTGTGTTATTGGAAATACCAAGTTTGAGCATGCCATGTTAGATCTAGGTGCATCCATTAACGTTATGCCATACTCTATTTATGCATCTATGAACCTAGGAGAGCTTAAAAACGATGGTGTTATCATTCAATTAGCCGATCGTTCTAATGCATATCCAAAAGGGGTTTTGGAAGATGTTTTGGTGCAGGTTAATGACTTAGTATTTCCAGCGGACTTCTATATGCTTGAGATGGAAGATTCGGCCCATTCTACACCCTTGCTGATCCTCCTTGGAAGACCCTTCATGAAAATAGCCCACACCAAGATAGATGTGTTTAAAAGGACATTAACAATGGAATTTGATAGGGATGTTATTGATTTCAATAATTCTGAAACTATTAGGTATCCTAAAGATGATCATTCTTGTTTCTCTATTGATGTATTTGATGATTTGGCACATGATTATCTTGATTCCTTGAATAAGGATGCCCTTGAAACAACAATTACACAAGGAATGAGGCTTAAACCCAATCTTGCCGTGCCCCCTAGTGCAGAAATAAGAGAGATGGTTGTTGCCCTTGAATCATTGCCACAACATTTTGGTAAGCCTCAAATCCCAATTCTAATTCCCGTTTCTACTAACAAGTTATTATCTTAAGTGATTCAGGCGCCCGTCCTTGAGCTTAAACCATTGCCGGATCATTTAAAGTATGTATTTTTTAAGATAACGAGACATTGCCTGTCATTGTTTCCTCATCACTCACGGCAATAGAGGAGGATAAATTGATTCTGGTGTTGAAAGAGCACAAAACAGCAATTGGATGGACTTTGGCCAACATTAAGGGAATTAGCCCTACAACTTGCATGCATCACATACTTCTAGAGAAGGGGGCTAAACCAACACGAGAGGCTCAACGTCGACTCAGCCCTCCAATGATGGAAGTTGTGAACAAGGAAATTATTAAGCTTTTTGATTGTGGAGTCATTTACCCTATCTCGGATAGTCGTTGGGTTTCACCGTTTCAAGTTGTACCAAAGAAATCAGGAGTCACTGTGGTGAAGAATGTAGAGAATGAGCTTGTGCCTACACGTATCCAAATAGGTTGGAGAGCTTGCATTGATTATAGGAAGCTCAACGCCACCACAAGGAAGGACCACTTCCCTTTGCCGTTCATTGATCAATTGCTTGAAAGGTTAGCATGTCATTCTTTTTATTGTTTTCTTGATGGTTATTCGGGATATAATCAGATTGTCATAGCTCCGGATGGCCAAGAAAAGACCACTTTCACATGCCCCTTTGGTACCTTTGCCTATCGTCGCATGCCATTCGGTTTATGCAATGCACCTGCCACATTCCAAAGATGCATGGTAAGTATCTTTTTCAGATTTTGTTGAGAAGATTATTGAGGTATTTATGGATGATTTTAGTGTTTTTGGTGATTTGTTTGATGGTTGTTTAGATAATCTCACATTGATCTTAAAACAATGCATTGAAACTAACCTTGTTTTAAATTGGGAAAAGTGTCACTTTATGGTTAAACAAGGCATAGTTTTAGGTCATATTGTCTCAGAAAAAGGAATTGAGGTTGATAAGTCGAAAATAGATCTTGTACGCTACTTACCCTCCCCTACTTCGGTGAGAGAGGTTCGTTCTTTCCTTGGACATGCAGGTTTCTATAGGCGATTCATCAAGGATTTTTCCAAGATTTCCCAACCCCTTTGCCGACTTCTGCAAAAGGATGTGACGTTCAAGTTCGATGATGAATGTGAAAAGGCCTTCAATCACCTTAGGAGATGCTAACTTCGGCCCTCATCATAGTCCCACCAGATTGGAGCATTCCCTTTGAGCTTATGTGCGATGCCTCATATTATGCATTAGGGGCTGTTTTGGGGCAAATGAGGGACAAGAAGCCACATGTCATCTATTATGCATCCCGAACCTTGAATGATGCACAATTGAATTATTCCACCATTGACAAAGAACTTCTTGCTATTGTATTTGCTTTAGATAAGTTTCGTTCTTATTTACTTGGAACTAAAGTTATCATTTACACTGATCATGCAACTTTAAAGTATTTGCTCACAAAGAAGGAAGCCAAGCCAAGGCTTATTCGTTGGATGTTACTTCTCCAAGAGTTTGATGTGGAAATCCGGGACAAGAAAGGAAGTGAAAATGTGGTGGTTGACCATTTGAGTCGTTTGGTGCATGATAAGGATGTCGTGCCTATCGCAGAGACATTCCCAGATGAGCAACTGTTGTCCTTTAAGGTAAGTGAGCCATGGTATGGCGATTTAGTTAACTATTTGGTCACTAAGCATATTCTAAGCACCCTCAATAAGCATCAACGTGACAAACTCAAGAAAGATGCACGATTGTATGTTTAAGATGACCTTTATTTGTGGAAACATTGCCCTGATCAGATTCTACGTAGGTGTGTGCATGATTCTGAGTTTCATTCGATTTTAACTTTCTGTCACACTTATGCATGTGAGGGTCATTTTGGCACACAACGCATATCACATAAGGTTTTAGAATGTGGATTTTATTGGCCTACTATCTTTAGGGATGCTAGAACCTTTTGTATAACTTGTGATCGGTGTCAAAGAACGGGTAATATAAATGCAAAAGACCAAATGCCGCAACATCCTATTTATTCTGTCGAAATCTTTGATGTATGAGGTATTGATTTCATGGGTCATTTTCCTTCCTCACATGGTTTTCTTTATATATTACTTGCTGTGGATTATGTGTCGAAATGGGTGGAAGCAAAAGCCACCCGTATTAATGATTCTAAAGTGGTTGCAGATTTTATTAAAACTAATATATTTGCAAGGTTTGGAATGCCACGAGTACTCATTAGCGATGGAGGTTCCCATTTTTGCAATCGAACCATTGAGGCGCTGCTTAAGAAGTACAACGTTACGCATAAGGTTTTAACACTTTATCATCCTTAAACAAGTGGGCAAGCCAAAGTTTTGAATAGGGAAATCAAGTAGATTTTGGAGAAAACGGTTGGACCAATTAGGAAAGATTGGAGCTTGCGTGTGGATGATGCATTGTGGGCATATCGTACGGCCTACAAAACACCAATTGAAATGTCCCAATTTCGGCTCATCTATGGGAAACCATGTCATCTTCCGGTTAAGCTAGACCATTGTGCACATTGGGCTGTCAAAACATTCAATATGGACATTGATGCCGCTGGAATCCATAGGAAATTGCAATTGAATGAGCTTGAGGAGATTAGGAATGAAGCTTATAAGAACATTCTCATTTACAAGAAGAAAACGAAGGCTGCCCATGACAAGATGATTCGTGGCAAGACATTCTCTATAGGGCAGAAAGTGTTACTTTTCAATTCTCGCCTTCGGTTGTTTCTGGGTAAGTTGCGTTCTAAATGGATTGGACCTTTTGTTATTACTAATGTTTTTCCTAATGGTGCAGTCCAAATTCAAAGTTTGAAGACGGGACATGAATTCAAGGTCAATAAACACCGTTTGAAGCCCTACTACTAGACTTTTGAGGAGCATGCCGTGGAGGATATACCCATCCATGACGTTGGCCCTATTGAAGCATAAAAGGAGGTATCGTCCGGCTGGAAGACGTTAAAGCAATCACTTCTTCGGAGGCAACCCATGTGTTCAAACGAGGGCTTGATGGAATTCTAACTTCATAACCAGATTTGCGTTCCTAAACTCTACTTTTTCTTGCTTTTACTTTGCCATGATTGTCATGTTTGTTAGTTGTGTTGTTTGCTTGTTTTTGTGTGAGTTTATGTTTGAAACATTGAGGACAATGTTTGGTTTAAGTGTTGGGGGGGGTAAACAAGTGTTTTTATTGAAAATTCGTGGGTTTTTATCACCTAGCACCACTAGAGTTGTTTCTCACTGTTTTTAAGTGTTTTTAGTGTGTTTTGAAGTGTTTTAATGTGTCTTGACAGAAAAATACAAAAATTTGAAAGAAAAAAAAAGTAGAAAAAGTTTTGAAAAACCCAAAAAGAGTCGTTTTTGTGTGTTTGTGTTTTAGGGTACCTTCCAACACAATGATGAGGATTTGGTTTTTAATTACATGACTGTTAAGGAAAATTACAAACATGAATGGCAGTTTGATATGCTCTTTGGTTCATGTTTGGTTATAGTTGTTGTTTGTACTATACTTGACCAAACCCGAAACTACTGAGCACCGGTCAACGTTATACCGTCAAGGACCCAGAATAGTTTCCCTCTAACCAGGAGGCCAATCACAGCACGACACGTGTCGACATCAGAAGCCAATCATAGCGCGACACGTGTCAACATCAGAAGCCAATCACAACACGATACGTGTCAATGTCAGAATGAAACTAGAAACTCTCTTCTATAAATATAGATCATTCTCTCACAATATTTCCTAATGTCATTTGTACTAAATCATTCATTAGTACTCACTAAATGAGAGCTTGAACCTATGTACTTATGTAAACCCTTCACAATTAATGAGAACTCATCTACTTCGTAGACGTAGCCAATTTAGGTGAACCACGTACATCTTGTGTTTGCTTCCCTGTCCCTATCCATTTACATACTTATCCACACTAGTGACTGGAGCAATCTAGCGAAGGTTACAAACTTAACACTTTCTGTTGTACCAAACTCCTCACTGATTTTGTGCATCAACATTTGGGGCCGTCTGTGGGAACGACACTTATTCCCACTATCTTCAGCTTTACCAAGCTGGTTTCCACCATTCGTACACTTTCATTTGACCAAGCATCCCTCTCCAACATGGGGAGCGAAGGAAGCCACAACACACAAAATGATACCCCTCTTGCACCTAGTGCGAAGTAACGAAAGAAGGAAGAAAAGTTGAGCATTTTTTTTTATTTGCAGGTCTGCCTGGCTGTGGATGATGGAGGTCGACATATATAGGAGTCTCCCTAATAACAAGTAGTAGTGCTAAGCCGAAGTCGAACCTCCGATCCAGGTTGCTTGCTTGGAAGTCTGATTGCTTACCTTGTCTGTTACTTTCTTCGGCAAATCTCCTAGCTCAGCGACTTGGGGGACTCCTACTATAGGGTTTGTATCGCACTTGACCAAGCCCGAAACTACAAGTAAGCTTCAAGTGAAATTGATACATTACTTTGTGCATCTTCATCGGTTAAAGATACCACCCTTGGATTGAGGAAAAGTACTTCCAGAGAAGATGCCACATCTACATATGAGATAGATAAGGCAAGTGAAAATGATACCACACTTCGGTACTTAGAAGTTTCGTGATTACTCAATGGCTTGGATCTTGCAAGTCCCCAACCGGTGAACTTCCTTCACTCGGGAACTTAAGGGATAATTATTTGTACCATACTTGACCAATCCCGAAATTATTGAGCACCGGTCAACGTTATATCATTAAGGACCCAGAAAAGTTTCCCACCAACCAAAAGGCCAATCACAGCGCGACACGTGTCGACATCAGAAGCCAATCATAGCGTGACGTGTGTCAACATTAGAAGCCAATCACAACATGACATGTGTCAATGTCAGAATGAAACTGGAAACTCTCTTCTATAAATAGAGATCACTCTCTCACAATATTTCCTAATGTCATTTGTATTAAATCATTCATTAGTACTCACTAAAGGAGAGCTTGAACCTATGTACTTGTGTAAACCCTTCACAATTAATGAGAACTCCTCTATTCCGTGGACGTAGCCAATCTGGGTGAACCACGTACATCTTGTGTTTGCTTCCCTGTCCCTATCCATTTACATACTTATCCACACTAGTGACCGAAGCAATCTAGCGAAGGTCACAAACTTAACACTTTCTGTTGTACCAAAGTCCTCACTGATTTTGTGCATCAACAATTGTCGTTTACGAATTCACATGTAAATCACAAAGGAAAAAAATCAGTTTTGTGTAACATGCTTGAAGGAAGGAACTCAAACTAACGCTACAACCTTGAGAGACTTGGGCCTAAAACTTTATTTGGAGAGCTATTAATCTGTGATTTCTTGTTTTCTAAAGTCGTTGCAGGATCTTATTATTCTTTGCTTGGTTGCTACTTAGAATGCGTTTCCTCACTTTAGTTCCAAATACTAGAACTCATGCCCGTTTCATTCAAAGCTTAAAATTGAGTGCATAACATATAACAAGATGAAGTTGTTTAGTAGTTACCACCAGAGCCAAAAAGCCTTCATCCCATGCATTTATTTTTGTAGGTTTAACCCCTTTGAACCTTATTTAGCCTATTTTTGTTGTTAGCCACATTATTCTCACCTAGCCTAGAATAGGACTATCCATACCCTTGTTCTTAAAGTATAGTGGAGCATGACTTAGAGGGAATTCCTTTTGATCAAACATATTGCAGAAATCAAGTGTCGGGGAATGATTTGTACAATGGTAGAAAGAAAAAGAGAAAAGAAAAAAAAAACAGAACGTGAAAAAGAAGAAAAAGAAAGAAAAAAGTTGTGAAAAAGTGAGAATGAACTCACAAGTATTGGTTGTTGAAGAAACGGTCCAAAAAGTTTGAATATGACCCTAAGTTGTATGAAATCCCCTTAGTGTTTCAAGTTATTTGCTGCATTCAAGAGTGAATTCTAAGTTGATTTCATTGCTTTGCTTACTATTGCATTAAGAACGTTTGTTTTTCCTTACCTTTCTTTGTTAGCCAATACCCTTAGCCCCGTTACAACCCTTAGACTTCTATCTTGGGTGTTATGTGTTTCAATATGTGGAGTTTGGGATTGGTATGAGCATATGGTATCCCTGGTTCTCGCATCTAAGTAGTAGCATTCTGTTCATGAGATCATATATATATATATATACATGCATTAATAATTCTAGAAAGTGCTTTCGTTGCTGAAAACATATGTGAGTGGCTAGTCTACATGGTTACATCAATCTTCTTACATATACCTAATATATGGAGTGTAGTCAGAAAGTTTGTGTGAAAATAGAGTGTCTATCCGGTGAGGAATTAAGGGAATTCTCTAAGGCATGTTACTATCCTTAAAATGTTGTTTTAATTGATTAAATGTGAGCTAGTGAGTGGTGACTGTGACTAAGTATGCGCTTGAGGGTAAGGATAACTAAAATCTATGTGAGTAGTGATTTTTAATATGTCATGTTTCATTGGAAATCCCTGAGGCAAACGTTGGAAGGTTTATGTTATGTTTTGTTTGTTTTGTTTATCTTGTTTTGCTCGAGGACTAGCAAAAGTTAAGTGTGGGGGAATTTGATAGGAGCATATTTATGCGACTTAGTTAGCTTGTTTTCTTGCATTTATGTTGTTAGTTCTTACTTATTATACTGTTTTAAGCTATTTTCGTGTGTTTGTAGGTCTAATTAGCAAAGTTGGCAAGAAAGTGCATTTTGAAGCATTTTTGGGCACCAAATGGATAGCTTATGAATGGAGCAAGATGGATGGACGGATTTGAAGTTCAAGAGGTTAGGAATGTGCTGAAAAGATGAAGAAAATAAATCCAAGATAAAGAAGATAAGGAATCATCTAAAAAAAGGAAACATTATCCAAAACCTTATCCAACCTTATCTTATCCAAACTAACCTTATCTTATCATATCCTTGCCTAATCTAGCTTTATCCTATCTTATCTTATCCAAATCAGTTTGTGACTTAAATCCAGCTGCAAGGGGACCTAAAAACCTGATTTCTAGAAGGCCTATCCTTTCCCTACATTAATGCCGCACCCTTATCCTTCTAGAGCCCTAAATTGGTGCCGTGACCACCCTTTATAGAAGACCCTAAATATTTGGCGCCTAAACTGTTATAGGAATCTTTGCCTTGCCTTGCAAGCCACTCCCATTCCCTCCTAATTTCTGCCGCACCTTTCCTCACCCAATTCCCTTGGGATTATGATTTAATTATCCTTTTCCTGATGGATTTAGGTTATGCAAATCCTTTTTCAGAAATTAATTGGGCCAAACCCCTTTTACCTGGTGGATTTAGACCTTTGTGCCGCAAACCATAGGCCATAATCCTTGATTTCTGCTAAGTTCTAACACCTGATTACTCTAGGGTTTTGTCGTGTCTATATATATGTGTTTTAAGCCAAAATTCATACACCACCCCCATACCATTCAGAAACACATCATGCCGCAACACATACACCATTCTACACCCTTTGCTGCACCATTGGAAGGAAGAGAGTCTTGTCGTGCCTTCCATTGATGAATGAGGTCCTTGTGCACAAGCCACCTGCAACCATTAGAGTTCTAAGAGTTATTTCTTCCCTTGTTTTAGTTTCAATGTTTATTTCAGTTTGCTTTTCAATTGCTATGAACATGTGTAACTAAGTTTTTCTTAGTTAGAGGTTAATTCAAAGCCATGTACATATGTTTAATATGAATTGATTCCTTTCAGTTTTTGTTTCGTAAAACATGGATGTGATTTACTTATCTATTTGATTGATAACTTATTCTTGTGTGTTGATTAAGGATGCATACTTAGTTTGCATACATGAATCTGATGCTAAATTATAAGGGACTTTCACCTAATTGTTAGGAACTTATAATTAAAAGTAGTGAAGATTGCTAGTCACAATCGTGTTAAGTAGATTCTTGGCTAGAGTATCATGCAATTCATAGTTATGATAGCCTTGTCAATGCTTATGATTTCCATGGAACTTAATGATCTTTGAATGTATCTCTATCATGTTGTTCATATAGGGAACTTGAGGAGAATAATTTGATTGCGATGCGTTGTTCATTCAATTCAATGAATTTAGGGAAATCTGAGAGTTAATTTGTGCATTCATGGTTAATTTGGAGCATTGTCATTCATAGTTTAAAGAAATAATACTGGAAATCGATTTCTGTTGCATATGTTCATGTGTGGAGAAGGATTTCTAACTAGCTTTTCACCCTTGAATTCATCTTAATTTCGTTTTAACTTACTTTGTTTGCTGCAAGTCACTTAGTTTTGTCAAATTTGTCCAAAAACCCCCTTAGTTCTTATTTGGTGTTTTAGTTTAGTTAATTGAGTTCAAATCTGTCTAATTTAGTGTTTTGAGTCTTCATAATCTTAAATTCGTCCAAATCACTCCCTAGTGTCTGTTTTGAGTCATAAGAGTCTAGTTTGCTGTTTTTGAGTTTAGTTTAGTGTTTTAAAGTTTAAATTGAGTAGATTAGCATCCCTTCTAATCCCCAGCCTAAAAAGATCCCTACTTACTTTTACTACAATCATAGGGTTTTAATTTGTGTGTCAAGTAATTTTCACATCAGTATGTAGGCAGTCTAACAACGAGATTAGATGCATCCATAAAGTGTACAAAAAATTACTACGTAGTTGGATCTTGAGTTGTGCTTTGCACATATCCCGAAGGCGGGGTATGTTAGATATACATGTAATTGGTGATGTCAAGTGTCGATCCTGGACGTATGTCGGAATCGGGGCGTAACAGTCTTGGTAGAGCACTTTGGTCTGGTGGTCTCAGTAGAGCACCCTTGTTTGGTAGTCTCAATAGAGCATCAACCACTAGAGAATATGCCATTAGAGAACTGATCACTTGAAATAGGTGGTCAATCACATGCCAAAGGGTCTCCTCCATCCAATAGTGATCTAGTCTCCAATCAAAGAGTATTCCCTCACAAGGATATTATGGAAAAAGTGGGACCATGTCATTCTAGATAACCACATTATCAAGTGTAATGTTCAGTTATGTCAATTTCAAAAAGAGGATGAGCTCATTCTCAAAAGAGAGAACGCAAGTATTATATGAAATCAACATCATTTCTACGTCAATTCTAGACACCCTCAAAACAACTCTGGTGAAAATCGGGACTTCCAAGGGGCGTGCCGGTGTTCCATGACCCGACCACATATAAGTCATCACAGACTAATTACACTGCGGACGAAGTAGTAGTCAAAAGTCACACAAGTAGCAGTGCGTTGGTAAAATTAACCGAGTTCAAGTGCGCTCAAAACCCTCATCAACGTGTGACGTGTCACTCTCACTGCGTATTCAGATAAAACGCCACCCAGATTTATCAGATTAAACTTTTACCTCGATCCCAAAATACCCCTACTGCAGCTCCCATTCTCCCACCCCAACCACCAACCAGTCCCCGTCATTTGAGTCAAAACCCAGGTCCTCTTTCGTCCACCCAAAAAACCCGCACCCTTCATCTCTGTCCGAACTCCACCCAAAACCACCAAAAGACAAAGAAGGGGGGAGTGAGACAGAGGGAGGAGAGTGAGAAATGGATTTCAATTTCAACTCCAACAGAGCGGAGGCGGAGCGGTGGCTGAGCACCGCCGTGAAGCTACTGTCGGCACATGACCTACAGGGGACCAAGACCTTCGCGATCCGAGCCCGAGAGACCGACCCCAGGCTCGAGGCCACCGACCAGATAATCGCCGTCGCTGACACCCTCCTCGCCGCCGAATCCCAGATCAACAGCCAAAACCAGCAGCCCGACTGGTACGCTATTCTACAACTCGCCCAGTACACTCAGAACCTCGAAATCGTCGCGACTCAGTACCGCCGACTCGCTCTCCTGCTGAACCCGCATCGGAATCGCTTCCCTTACGCCGATCACGCCTTCCGGCTGGTCTCCGAGGCCTGGAACGTCCTCTCTAACCCCAACAAGAAGGCCATCTACGACCACGAGTTGAGCATGTTCAACCGGTTCGACTCGCCCTCATCCGGGTCGACTCAGCTGTTCGAGAGGCAATTCTTGCAAATGCATCATGTTCAGCAACAGCCGCCGCAGCCGCCGCCCCCGCAGCCACTTCTATTTCATCCCCAACCGTCGCAGCTACTACAATTCCAGCCACAACCACAACCAGAAGTGCAGAGACCACAACCGCAATGGCATTTTCAACAAAAGCGACAACCACCACCACCACCAGAACACCAACATCAGCAGCAGCAGCAGCAGCAGCAGAACCAGCAGTATCACCACGAATCTTCTCAGCAGCACCGGCAACAATATCAGGAACTTCCACATCTTCTGCTGCAGCAGCAGCAAGAAGTGAGAAAAAACCCTAAAAGTAAGGACGGAAGACCGTCGATGGAGGAGGAAAGGCCGAATCCGATTCCCATCAATGTGACCGAGCCAGCACCTCCGCCCTCTGAATCAACTCCTCCGCCTTCCAAGTCCACTCATGCGCCCTCCGAATCAACTGGCCCCGTTGAGTCAACTCCCCCTTCTGAGTCAGCTCCCCCTTCTGAGTTGACTCGGCCTCAAACAGTGTCCAAATCGGGGAGCTTCTGGACTTCATGTCCTTACTGTTATAACCTCTTCGAGTATCCAAGCGTTTACGAGGATTGCATGCTTCGGTGTCAGAATTGTAAGAGGGCATTCAATGCAATGGCGATAGCGTCACCGCCTCTGGCGGGGAAAGGCGGTGATGTGAACTTTTGCTGTTGGGGGTATTTCCCATTGGGGTTATTGGAGAATGATAAAAATACAGGCGGCTCATCTGGGGAGTGGACGCCATTTTCGACAATGTTTGCCTGCCCAATACAAGGGAAGAAGAATACCGGACGAGCCAAGATTGCTAATTCGGGGCCGAGGGTCTATTACGATGACGAAGAGGCGTTGCTTGATGTTTCGGATCCAAGTGAGGACTCTGATGATGATGAGTGGCAGAGGGTCAGGAGGAAGAAGAAGGCTGTAAAGGCAAGAGCTAAGGCTTCCGCTGCTAAGACTCCGGTGAGAGCTTCAGATAGAATAAGGAAGGGAAGTCAAAATTCCGGTGGGCAGGGTAAGGTTGGCACTGGTGGGGGTGTGGGTGGTGGGTCTGTGTCGAAGGCAGAGTCAAGTAAGAAGTCAACTTCTGGTGCAAGAAAAAGAAGTGCTGCTGCATTGGGGAAGTTGGATTTGAATGTGGAGTTCAGTAATAATGAGGTGGAAGAGCCTGCAGCTCAGACAATGAGTGAAGGGAATGGGACAGCAAATGGGGAGGAGGATAATATTGAAGGAATCGGGTTTTTTGAAGGTCTTGACGAGTTTTTGAGTAGTCTGCCCATACTTAATGTTGTGGGAGATGACAAGGTTAAGGCTAATTAGGGAAGTAAGGGTAAGACTTTTGCTTTTTGTCATTGCTGCTTTAGCTGTTGTAATTGCTTTATGGATGCTCGTTGTATTGAATGATGTAGAGCTTCTATGCCTTTTGTTTCATGGCTCTCACTGTTTGAATCTGCTATATAATCTGCAGCAATGTGAACTTAATTCAGGTTTTAGTTTTAGAAAATGTTAGAGTGATTTATGTAGATAAATCTTGTGGTGGAAAGATTAATCTTCAAAGGTATGGTGATAATCTGATTTTTCGGCTGTGCTGAGATTATGAAATCTTGGCATTCTATAACATAAACCTTATTTTTTCGTTAATCAGGGTTGAAGCTTGTTTATCTGTTATCTTATTGCTGATCCTATGACTAGGATTTTGTTAGGAAACCATTAACATTTCTTTATGTTGGTGTGCTTTAAGCAATTTCCCATTCTTTTGGGATTAGAAAGGGAATGGAACATGTGCGCGTCCCTTGTGTCGTTCACAGGGAACCCAAAACCTTTTTTTCCCAAATGGTTTGGCATTGACTATAGATAGTATAAAACGTAGCAGTTGTGAATGTAAGAAAGCAACACAAGTGGCAAGAACTGATGAAAAGGAAAATTTTCACAGATGCTATTTTGAGTTGGGCAATGAACTGATGAAAAGAAGATAATTTTTGTATATGGTGGGAGAATTGTCAGGTTGATGGGTTTAATATCCCAGACCATGATGGAGGTTGCCGTGTTTTTGGGGTCATTCAAAGAGGTCATGTTTATTGAGGTATCTGGCTAAACTGTTGGAGAAGAATAGTTGCAAGCATACAACATGGTAAAGATTATTTGGCTCAAGAAGTTGATGGCTTTGTTGCTCTTCCTGGAGCATATGGAATATCTGTTGGAAATCATAGCCCTGGCCCAACTTGGGCTCATAAAAAGCCAGTTGGTGCCAAATTTAGATGGGTACAAAAATTGCATTCTTTCACTAATGACAATGGTATTAGTCATTGAAGAAGGATTTATGAAGCCAGGTGCTCTGCATATAGTTGTCTCTGCTACAACGGCCAAAGAGCTTCTGGTGAAGATGGAGCAACACTCTCCTCATGAAAGATGGCAAATGGAGCAACATGGTAATCACCAAGCCTTGAAAATATAAGGAGAAACTGTATTGATGGTAGGTCTTATTGAGAGAACTAAACCAGTCACAAGTTAGTTACAACAGTAAATAGTTAGTTGTGGTATTTATGTAATTAGTTGTAGAAGATACGGTCACTTGTGTAAGAGTCTTTGTGACTATATATATCCCTGTGTACTGACAATTCAGAGTACAATGAAAATATCTTCGTCAATACTTTCTACATGGTTTCATCGCCAATCGCCTTCCGGCATTCGATCCTCCATTTCTTCCGCTCCACTTCTCTGATTTCTGTTCAAATTGATCAGATTTCTTCGTTGATTTTGTATTCTGATCACTGTTCTTGATCTGTCTTGGTAGTTTTACTCAGCAATTTCTTTCAATTTGAGTCGGTGATTTCTCGATCGTTTTCTCGATTTCTTGATTGATTTCGTGATTGATTTCGTGATCGATCTTGTGCTTTCTGTCTTTGATTCTTCCTCCTCTCTCGCATTTTGCGCTTGTCTATCATGGCCTCCCCATCTGGCTCTTCGTCTCCGCCGATCTCATCGTCACTACCAAACCCTAATCCCTCTGAAAATCCTCAACCTCAGAACTCATATATGTCTCTTACGATCCAAAACATTGGTAGCATGGTGCCAATCAAACTCAAACGCACCAATTACCTTCCATGGCGAGCATTGTTTGCTCCGATTTTGCGCCGGTACAAACTTCTTGGTCTTGTTGACGGTACTGAGCCATGTCCGGCTCCTCTTCTCCCTGATCGCTCACTGAATCCGGCATTTGAGCAGTGGTTTGAAAAAGATCAAAACCTCTTGATTTGGCTCAACTCGACTCTATCTGAAGATCTCATTCCATTCACGGTAGGGGTGTCCACGTCTCGAGAGCTTTGGCAGAAGCTTGAACAACGTTTTGGTGGAGTCTCTGAAGCTCATATTCACCAGCTTCGTTCTCGTCTTCAATCAATTCAAAAAGGCTCTCAATCGATCTCGGAATATCTACAGCAACTCAAGGAAATTTCAGATTCTCTCAGTGCTGCTGGTGCAACTGTTTCTGATCGTGATCTCATTGCTGCAACACTTCACGGTCTTCCTGATGAATTCGAGTCCTTTATTGACTCTATCATGTTGCGGTTGTCGTCAACTTCTCTTGATGAATTGCATGGTCTGTTGCTGACCAAAGAGCTTTCCATGGCTCGTCGTAAGAACACTCTGTCCACTCCTACTACTGAGCCTTTTCAAGCATTCTCTGTTCAGTCTCAAGCACCTTTGCTCCTAACGCCTTATTCACAGGCCTTCGCTGCATATAATCAGCCTCTTCAATCTGCCTCTCGTTACAATTCTAATAGAGGCCGGAACAATCGCAATTTCAGAGGAAATCGCAATTTTAGTAATTCACGTGGCAACTCCACTGGTCCTTATCGTCCAAATCAGCCTCGTGCCTTTCATTCAGGCTCCCGATCTCACAACCAAGGTTCTTCATCCAGTCACAAGACCACCTGTCAAATATGTGGTTCAACTAGCCATGAAGCAATTGATTGCTTTGACATGATGAATCCTGAGATCTTTGGACGAGTGCCACCAGCCAAGCTTGCAGCTCTTTGTGCTCACTACTCATCCAAACCATCCCCATCTTGGCTATTGGATTCTGGAGCCACCTCACATATCACAAATGACATTGCAAATCTCTCTGTTGCCTCTCCTTACACTGGTGAAGACAAGGTCTATATAGGAGATGGTAAAGGTCTGCCTATTCACAATATTGGTACCTCTACTTTAGATACATCTCATACTTCTTTTAAGTTGAGTAATGTCTTACATGTACCTGCTATGAAACACAACTTATTATCTGCATATCAATTTTTAAAAGATAATAATTGTGCCTTGACTCTTGACCCTGATGGATCCACTGTAAAGGATCGAGTTTCGGGGAAGACGCTTTTGCAGGGACCAGTTAAAGATGGCTTCTATCCTCTTCAAGGCTTTGGTCATCCCACCTCTTCATCACCCTCGGCTTTAATAAGTGTCAAAGCTCCTGTACAGATTTGGCATCGAAGATTGGGTCATCCATCTTCTTCTATTTTTCGAAAGGTTCTTTCAGGAAATAAGCTTGTTGTGCAAGGCAAACCTACTGGTGATATTTTCTGCTCAGATTGTGCTTTAGCTAAAAGTCACAAGCTTCCTTTTGCATCTGCCAGTTCTACAAGTACTCACAGTCTTCAACTACTACACTGTGATATTTGGGGTCCTGCCTCCATCACTTCTCCTAGTGGCTTTAAGTACTACTTGTTGCTTGTAGATGATTACAGTAGATATGGTTGGTTCTTTCCATTAAAGGCAAAATCTGATGCCTATTCTACTTTTGTTGTATTCAAACACTATGTAGAAAATCTACTTGGCAATAAAATCAAGGTTGTGCATTCCGATTCAGGGGGTGAATTCATTGGTGCTAAGTTTGAGTCTTTTCTTCGCACTTATGGTATTCTTCATCGATTAACATGTCCTCACACTCCTGAACAAAATGGCTGTGCTGAGAGAAAGCACCGCCATATTGTGGAAACTGCTCGTACATTACTTGTTGCTTCTAATATTCCCCATCTCTATTGGGTGGAAGCCTTTTCTACGGCTGTGTATCTTATTAACAGGTTGCCAATCTCTGGCCTCTCTACCTCTCCTTGGGAATTACTCTTCTTCAAGCCACCAGATTACTCAAGACTGAAAGTATTTGGCTGTCGATGTTTCCCGTGGCTCAAACCTTATACTCATTCCAAGTTAGAAGCAAAAAGCAAAAGCTGTGTTTTTCTGGGGTACAGTTTACAGCACAAGGGTTATCGATGCCTTGATCCAGTCACTAATCGTCTCTACATTTCCAGACATGTGCAGTTTGATGAAGCAACCTATCCTTTTCAGTCTTCTCCTACCATTCCTGTTATGTCTTCAGTCTCTGTCTCCGCCCCCATGGATCTACAGTTCTCGGTTCCTCAACGTCCTGGTGCCTCTCCTGGATCTTTGGTTCCAGAATTGCACTCTACCTCTGAGTGTTTTCCTTCAAGTCCGCACAATGTCAATCCTCAAGAGTCCATTCCTCCTACTGCTGCTCCAAGTACAGATTCTTTGTCTACTGCATCTGTCTCTTCCCCTGCACCAACTACATCACTGCCCCCTCCCAATACTCACCCTATGATCACTCGCTCCAAAGCTGGTATCTTCAAGCCCAAGGTATATGCAGCTACCAAACATCCTCTTCCATCTGATATTGACTATATTCCGACTACATATCTGCAAGCCTTTAAGCATGCTCATTGGAGATCTGCCATGCAAGATGAGTTTAATGCATTACAATCCACAGGCACCTGGACCCTTGTTCCTCCCTCATCCTCCTACAATGTTGTTGGCTGCAAGTGGGTGTTCAGAATCAAGAAGCATCCTGATGGTACTGTTGAGCGTTTTAAAGCTCGTTTGGTTGCAAAAGGGTATCATCAGCAGGAAGGTATCGATTTTCAAGAGACCTTCAGTCCTGTGGCTAAACCAGTCACGATTAGAATCATTTTGTCCCTTGCTGTGCAGTTTAATTGGTTTTTAAATCAGTTAGACATCAGTAATGCCTTTCTTCATGGAGATTTGAAGGAAGATGTGTACATGCAGCAGCCTCCGGGTTTCTCTGATCCCAATCTGCCACATCATGTCTGCAAATTAAGGAAATCTTTTTATGGTCTTAAGCAAGCCCCTCGGGCTTGGTTTGACAAACTGTTTCAAGCTCTTCTTCGACTTGGTTTTCAGCAATCTTCTTCTGATGCTTCCTTATTTGTTCTCCCTAGTCCTACTCCTGTCATGGTGCTTGTGTATGTAGATGATATATTAGTCACTGGACCTGACTCTTCCATATGCAATCTGTTCATTCAAAACCTCAGTGCTATCTTTCCAGTCAAAGATTTGGGTCCACTGCACTACTTTCTGGGTTTAGAGATTCAACGATCTTCCACAGGTCTCTTCCTCCATCAAACAAAGTATTTACTGGATCTTCTTGGGAAAACTAATATGGCTGGTGCAAAGCCTTGCTGCACTCCCCTTGGCTCTAACAAATTGGATCACAGTGGTCCTTTTTTATCCAATCCCACTGAGTATCGATCCATTGTTGGTGGTTTACAGTATTTGACATGGACACGTCCAGATATTTCATTTGCTGTGAATCAAATCTGTCAGTTCATGCATGCTCCTCGAGACCAACATATGCAAGCTGCCAAACGCATTCTTCGTTATCTCAAGGGTACAATCTCTGAGGGTCTATGGTTCAGAAAGGGTGCACCTAATCTCACAGCCTTCTCCGATGCGGACTGGGCTGGCTGTCTCTTTGATCGCCGTTCTACTAGTGGTTATAATATCTTTCTGGGATCCAATCTTATCAGTTGGAGTGCCAAGAAACAAGCTACTGTGGCACGGTCATCCACATAAGCCGAATACAGATCTCTAGCACACACTGCAGCTGAACTGACTTGGATTTGTAAAATTTTTCGTGACCTTGGTTTTCCTCTTTCTCAGACTCCCACTCTCTGGTGTGATAACATTTCCGCCATCTCTCTTGCTTCTAATCCGGTCTTTCATGCCCGCACCAAACATGTGGAGATTGACTATCATTATATTCGTGAGTTGGTCTTAGCTAATCTCATCAAGGTTCACTTTGTTTGTAGTCAGGATCAGCTTGCTGACATCCACACCAAGTCTCTGTCCAAGAGTCGATTTACTGCTCTCAAATCCAAGCTTCCTCTTGGTTCTTCAACTGCTCCCAAGCTCAGCTTGAGGGGGTGTATTGAGAGAACTAAACCAGTCACAAGTTAGTTACAACAGTAAATAGTTAGTTGTGGTATTTATGTAATTAGTTGTAGAAGATACGGTCACTTGTGTAAGAGTCTTTGTGACTATATATATCCCTATGTACTGACAATTCAGAGTACAATGAAAATATCTTCGTCAATACTTTCTACAGGTCTTTCATTTCTAAATTGATTCCTGATTGATTCATCACTGTTTGAGTTATGTGGAAGAATCTATTTATACAAGGCCTTATATCATTTATTTCCCTGTACCTTCTTGTTCATTAAGTTTGGTGCAATATGCCGATCTATACTTGCTAGAGGACTCAAAAGATTGCATAAGGGTACAGTTGGGTTTGGTAGATAAAAGGAGGCTAGGGTTTTGTGGGCCTGCTATGTTTTCTTGTGGATTATTTGGATGTAGAGGAATTTGGAGGATTTTTGACATTTACAAGGAGGTAGTGGGTGGAGGAGCTTTGGAAGAGCAAGAGATTCCTATCTTCGGTTTCAACAGAATGTAGGGCTCTTTACGACCTACCATTATCCTAGATTGGAAGGCAACCTTATGTTAATTTCTTAGAGTCTTTGGTGATGCTTTTTGTAGTCTCTGATATTGCGGATGGTTTTTTCCTTTTGTACCGTGGACCCTTGTTTACTGCTATTGTACCTTTTTAATGATCATTATTTTTGCTAATTAACAGTGAATTCACAGATGATGAAACAAAAGTATAGGGAATAGGGAGGATTCATCCTTTTATTATTTTCATTAATGATCATCTCTTTGTTATTCATTTTGGCTTTGGGGAAGAGAATGGGAGAGGGGTGAAAACTGGAAAGTAGGGGATCAGGAGGGATTCACATGAAATGGTGAGGTGCTTCTCCATCCTTTTTTTTTTTGGGAGTTTTAACGAAAAGTTCACGATACTGTTTACTTTAATAAAAAATCATATTTTTACACTAAAAAGTCAAATCTGGTACTATTCACTTTACATTTTATTTTGTCCTTATCATTAAAATTCAGAGTTTTGAAGCCCTTTTCATTAGTTTCTTTTTTTCTTTTTTTTCCCCTTAATTATTGTTTGGTTTTGTTTATGAGTTTCTGATTATGCAGATTGGGTGGTTTAACTTGTCATTTGCAATGCAGTAAGGGTAATGCACATATTACATAGCATAAGTTAAGGTTGGTTGTGAATGCTGGATTGCTTTAATATGAAGCAAATGCCTAGCGAACAAATCCAGATTCAAAGTACCATACGTATTGCGGTATTAGAGAGTATAGGATTTACTGTATTTTTCCAAGACTAGAATTGATTAACGATTCAAAATTTTTCGTGCCCCTCTGCTCTGAGGGAGGATATCTAAGTACCTGTTTTAAGTGGTTTATTGTTTCGTTTTTCATGACTCAAACAACAAAGCTGGATACCTGCCTTTTGATATTTGAAAGAAATATTCTTGGGTGTTTAGCAGCACTTTGAATCTGGATTCTTTTCGTGTCTTTTATTATTGTAAACGTGGAAAATTGATTTACTCTTTGGCAGCATGGTCCTGTCTTTGTTTGACAAGTGATGGCTGATAGAAATTTTACCACATGTAAAAGTAAGGATAAAAACATTAAAATACTTGCAAGAGTACAAGGTAATTGTAATATAGTTAGCTTCAGCAATGTCGTTCTTCACAAGGATTGAATGAATAATTTATGTTAAATCAAATCTTAATTATTTATTTAAAACAAAGTTTGAGAAAATGTTGATTTTGTTATTTAAAATAATAAAAACGAATTTAATAGAAAATAATTAAATAAAGTGATAAAATAAAATAAACCAAAAGAAAATAATTTTTGAAAATTAAATTGTAAAACTTTAGGGTTTCGCCATTACCTTAACAATCATAGGTAGTTCTTTCAATTAACCATGCATATGTTTGAAGGTTAGGTTTTCCTAATATATATTCTACTTGGAACCTCTAATATAGAACTTATATTTAACATGCAACCTGTTCGGACGTTCAGTTCAAATATGAACATGAAAGACTCATTATGCTTTATGAAAACCTTTTGAAAAACCATGCAATCTTTAAGACGTGGTGTTCATCCTAAAGTGAAATTACATTTATTAACCACAAGAAGTCAACGCTAATTTCAGGGAATCTTCCGACCAAAATTGCGTTAAATTACTTTTCTAAATATTCTAATGGTCGCAAATCACTAAGACACTTAGATAGTTTAAAACGGTGATTAATAAGTCAAAACATGCATGCATAATATCATAAGTAAATTGAAAAAAAAAACTACATATTCTTGCTAAGGCTCGTGGCCTCGCCCTAGCAAACAAGAACTAGTTACTAACAATCATAAACAAAATATTATTAAAAACAAGAATAGAAAACACTTTGAAAATAAACTTCAAAAACCCTCTAAAGTAGTGTGTGCGTTTCCTCCACTATTCTCCCCCTGTCTTCTCTACCCTTAATGGCTAAATATCTTATTTATACTAATACAAAATAAAACCATAAAAAGTGTTAAAGAGTAAAACTAGGAAACATAATTAAATAATAAAACAGAAAATAAAAAGGTTTTCTATTTGAACTAAAATCAGACTTTTGACCAACCAAATCAACTTTGATTTGGTCCCAAAGGTCTCTTTTGAAAGCTGAAGACGTCCCCACAATTCCTCAGAAGGATTCTTCCTTAAAATATGCCATCTTGACCTCCAAAATACCCAAAATGTCCAGAAACGTCAATCTGGGAAAGCTGCGCGCTAGGCCTTAATTTCATCACCATGGTCAAACGGCTTGGTAGAAAAATCTGGAATTTTGATACAATCATCTTGAAAGGCACACGAACATCCTCCAATTGGAATCACTCCAAAATTCATCCGTTTGATCACTTTTTGCTCAAGAAGGAGTCGAATATCCTACATTAAGAATATAAATTAAAGTATCAAAATTTTACCAAAATAACAAATAAATTAATACTAAAAATAGGGCAAAATATATAGTAAAATATCTACACATCAATAGCAATTGTTTCCTTTTGTGCAACAATCTGCGGAACATGTTGGCTCGAGAATTGTTTCTTGTTTTTCGTCACTGTGACGTTGGAAGTTGTGGTTTAATTTTCTTTCTCGCTTTTCTTCTCTGCATTGGTTTTGGTTCTGCACAAAAGGAGTATGTCATAAGGTATAGTAAGCTCGGAAACAATCCTGTTAATGGTCGGCAATATTTGACATGTTTTGGAATTGGTTTTTGTCTTTTCATGTCTAGTGGGGGGCATCTGATTAAATGATCTTCTTGAGAGCACAATTGATCTTTTTCGTTGTCCAGTTGATCATTCAGTCGTTTAATGGATGTGGACTGTGGAGGGAGTATTAAGAAAAGCACTAGGATCCTCCATGCTAAATGTGTTCCAGTGCATTTTTTTGTCGCTCTTGCAGTTGCAGGTGGGCAAAGATATGTCAAAATGTGATTTTCTTCTGTAACTATAATTCTACATGTTACATACTGCAAAGTCGGTGGACTTACGCCGGACTTGCTGTGACGGACTCAGTCCACCGGTGCCACACTCAGCAGTGTCGTCTACGTTTTTTAGTACACCGCGGCTTGAAAGCCTAGGGAGTAGGAAATAGGAATGGTGGTTCTTGTTATGCCTTGGGGATTTCAGGAGTTTAAACCAACTTAGCCAAGTGGAGAATGATGAAGGGTCCTATTTGTAGAGTTTCTTGGAGATGTTCTTACGCAATGGATCTTCAAATTTGAAAGCCGCCAAGAAACATAACTCACAACGCATCTTGCCAAATCCCGGAACATCGAGAGGAAAATAACCATGAACAAAGGGAGCTGTTATTGATACTTCAAACTAGTCATCATGAATTCTGTAAGAGAGGGAAAAAAAATTAACAAATGGTAAGTGCATGATGACATTTCAGGAGCATTACTGTGGAGTTAAACAGATTCTAACCCAATACAAAGGGCCAAAAAATGCACTAGATAATAGAGCACCAAAGTACCAATTGCCAATTGAGGTGTTAATTAGCCCGGGGGAAGGGATATAGGTGGTGACAAGGGTAACGGTGGAGGGAATGGTGATATTGAATAATGCATTATTTCTTTATTAATTAAAATGCTAATTGGCACAATTTGATTGAACAACAACTAAAAAAAATTGAGGAGTTGGTTACGTGGGAAAATGAAGAGTCTTTCTTCTTCTTTGGAATCAAGGTCCAGGAACAAAAGAGCTATGATGGTCTTCTTTGTGTTCCTTTTCGTCTAAAATTAGATCTTTCTTCTTGGTTCAAAAATTCTGTTGCACAACATCCACAATTATGATAGTCTTCTCTCTTTCACCACTTGCTCAGACATTTGGGTGACCCTAAGAGGTTCTCACAGACCCTTAGAGGCTCTCAGAGGCTTTCAAGCCGTGGTGTACTAAAAAACATAGACGATACGTTGAGTGTGGCACCGGTGGACTGAGTTCGTCACCGCAAGTCCGGCGTAAGTCCACCGACTTTGCAGTATGTAACATGTAGAATTATAGTTACAGGAGAATATCACATTTCGACATATCTTTGCCCACCTACAACTGCAAGAGTGACAAAAAAATGCACTAGAACACATTTAGCATGGAGGATCCTAGTGCTTTTCTTAATACTCCCTCCACAGTCCACATCCATTAAACGATTGAATGATCAACTGGACAGCGAAAAAGATCAAGTGTGCTCTCAAGAAGATCATTTAATCAGATGCCCCACACTAGACATGAAAACCAAGTTCAAGGCACTCCTATTACACTTTTTGAAATTTACTTTACTGTTTATAATTAAATTATCCTTCACCATCTTTTGATTGACAAAAATATTTTATAATAGACACTAGCATATGCCCCACATTCTGTGTGTAAATAAATTTATTTTAAAATGAGAAGGAGATGCCACTTAGTATTATAGTTTATTGGTATTCCTCTTCACTTGTAAGTGAGATGGTTCGATTCTCGCCATAGGAGAATTTGAACCACTTTATTGTTAGCCAATTGTGAGGTTTAACCCACTCATTCACCCCATAAGTAAAGAAAAAGAGGAATGTGAAATTGGATTGAGCACTGTTTTTTTTTTTTTATGGTGAAGAGATAGAGCAGTTTTCATTTTTAAATTAGAGGATGGTTAGGATTTTTTTATTTTTGTTAAATGATAGATTAGATGTTAGATTATGGAGTTGATCGGATTCAAACTCACCCCGTGGTGCAAGGGTAATACTTGTCTCTACCACTGTGGTATACCACTTGCATGTTAGGATTATCTTTTCACCAATTTTAATTGACAAAAGGAATTTTATTAATTGACAGTTTAAATTTGAGATAAAAATGTTACTATTTCCAGACACCTGTGTTATATTAAAAAAGGGCAAAAAGAAAAGAAAATTAAACTGTCCAGCATCTCATTTCCGAAAGAGAGTTGAGAGTTGAGAAGCGGGCTACGTAGTGTTTGTACGTGTGTGCAGAGCATAGCATGTAGCTGTACTTTAAACTTGGGTTTCTCCGTCTTTTTAGGAGGAGGACAAGTGTTTCTTGATCCGACCAGCCAACTCACCCGCACCTTTCCCTTCCCCACCATCTTTTAAACGCTCTCTTCTCTCAAAACTGAAACCCCATTTCCCATTTCCCATTTCCCATTTCCCATTTCAGCTCTCTCGCTCTCTTCCATGGCTGATCTTGCGCCAACCTCTGTTTTAAATGACTCAATTTCCAATTCCTCCTCCTCGGACACACGACAGGTAACCTTTTCTCTCTCCCCCCCTCTCTCTCTCTCTACCATTTCATTAATTTCTCTTGTTTCTTGATTGTCTTTAATTTTTGTCAATTTTCTGCAGATCTTTGGTTCTAATCTGAAATCAGGAAAAGTTCAGCCGACCCAATTGAGATTGTTAACTACTTCCGAGTAAGTTTCTGAAGGTGTCACCTTTCTGCTCATATTATTCTTCTGTTTGCTGCATATATGTCCCACTTTTCTTAGTTTTATTTTTTATTTTTTTTAGTGTTCTGCTTTGTATTCTCTTTCCAATTATGCCCATTTGAGCTCCAAAATTTTCTTAATTTGATTGATTTCTGAAAGGAAATGTTAATGCCGAAATAGGATTTAGTTTGAGTATTCTATATTTGTGTCAATATTACCTTTAAGGCACAAACGACATTGAAATTCTTTCGGTTCCCATGAAATTGTTGACTTTTGAAATTTATGTGAGAAAAAGAAATCCAGAATCCGGGCTAAATATACTGGTTCTAATGAGGGAGATTTGAATTTTGGTTTGGACGTTATTAACCATTGTTTTGGTTTAATCAGTTGTTCATACCCCGGCTGCAAATTCATGGACTGCTCCTTTGTTAGTGAGATCAATTTGATGGGTTTACTTAGATCTTTGCTTGCCATCACAATGATTCTAATTTTCTTTATTTGATGGTTTGTATATAGGAGATGTTTACAATATAAGATTACGACTACATGCAACCTTCGGATTGGTCCTAAGAGATAAGAATGTCTCTATTGTTTTTTAAATCGCCATCCGAGTAACCTGTTGAACTTTTCAAAATCCTGAAGATAATTGGTTGGTGCTGAAATGCTTTCCTTTTGGCATGTTTGCAGCAATTGTCCAGGTTTGACTGTAAAGGCTTCAAGAGAGTCCTTAGGGATCACTGAACAACATAAAAACAACAAACTGGAGAGAGTAGCTGAAACGGATGATCGGAGCGAATTGTTTGAGGATATGAAACAACGGTTTCTCGACTTCAAAAAGCATAAATACATGTAAGTGGCCAAGGCTCAGGCGTGAAGGTTGTTTAGTTTAAATTAATTCTATTTCCTAATTTGGCTTTCATTATGAATAGGGAAAACTTGGAACATTATCAAAATCTTGCAAAGTGTCAAGCGCCAAAGGTTGTATAGTATATGTGTAGTTTCCCTTTCATTTCCCTTTTCAAATTTAGTTATTAACACTCGATGTTCATAAGTATTCTTAATACTCGGACATGTCATTCAATTGCTGTTTGCCTCAATATGGTGTTGAGTGTCATGGAGAAGAATATGCATGTGTACTGATGTTTCTGGAACAGTTCATGGTCATCTCTTGTGCAGATTCTAGGGTATGCCCCTCGACCATTCTGGGATTTCAACCGGGAGAAGCATTTGTAGTGCGCAACATTGCGAATTTGGTGCCCCCCTTTGAGGTATACATTACAAATCACAGTTGAATTATTTTGCTGCATTTCTGATTGTGGAAGGTCACAAAAAAGTGAACACTCTCGAATCATATCAAATATTGTTATTCACTACCTTTGTTTTGTTATTTTTTTTTCTGTTTTTGCAGAGTGGACCCTCAGAAACAAATGCTGCATTGGAATTTTCTGTGAATTTTCTGAAAGTAAGTATTCTGGGAATAAATTCTAAAAGAAAATCCCATTTGTTTCCTTGCTAGTCTAATTCATTACAATCATATCCCTATTTAAGTAATGGCTTTAAAGCTATTGGTTACGCATCCTTGCTTATAGAGTGACAATTGGGAGGTACCAACTGTTGGTATTGTGAAAAATTGAATCTCCCAGATTGAGTGCGATTTTTAATAGAAAATGGAAGCAAGAACAGCTAGACAAAAATAAATCCTTAACCATAGTTGTATTGTAGATCGAAAACATATTGGTCGTTGGTCACAGCTGCTGTGGAGGCATTCGTGCTCTTATGGGCATGGATGATGAAGTTGATAAAAGGTTCAGTAAATTTCTTCTTCTGTACTTATCACATTGTTGCAAGTGGTCTTTGTTTGTGGTTGCCTTTTATTCGTTTGTCCAAGAACAGTCAAGCTATAGTTTTCACTTTACCAAAATTCTTTTATGCAGTAGCTTTATCCAAAATTGGGTTGTTGTTGGGAAGGATGCAAGGTCGTGGACAAAAGCTGCTGCCTCCAAACTCAGCTTTGACCAGCAGTGCAAACATTGTGAGAAGGTAACATTTTTCTTTACTTATTATTTCCTTTTTTTTTTTTTTAGGTAACGTAATTCTATCCCAAGGAAGTTCTTGGTCTATGCAATTATTCCCGTTTGTATTTTTCTTCATTTCATTGGACCAAGCTAAATGAAAGTCGATTTCGTATTGTTGAAACTTGGATCAGCATTCTGTTTTATTGGTATATTGAATCTCCTGATCCATTTGTTTTGGTCATTGTTGACCTCATATCTATCCGGGAATTTAACCAAATTCTTTTGAGGTCCATGATTAGATTCTCCTATTGTGGCATACATTTGGGTTGCAACTAATGTAGGCTGTGTTATATTATAAAAGGATGCTCCAGATTCATAAAAACTGTTTCCCATATTGAATGATATCATTGTGCAGGAATCAATCAACCGTTCATTGTTGAACCTGCTCACGTACCCATGGATAGAAGAAAAAGTGAAGAAAGGTGTTCTTTCTGTTCATGGTGGTTATTATGACTTTGTTGAATGTACATTTGAGAAATGGACGCTCGATTATAAGGAAGACAACTTGAAGGAGAAACATGGCAGAATTTCAGTTAAAAATCATTTGTTTTGGTCTTGATTTCATCTATGGCCTTGTATGATCTAATTCATCAAATAAATTATTTAAAAAATATGTTGTTTGTATGGTGATTAAATTAAAACGATTCGAAAAATAATGTAAAATGATTTGGTTTGTATTAAAATATAATAAATAAAATAATGTTTATAATTTGTTGTGTTTTCATCTGACAGAGTTGATGCTTTTGTTTTCAAGTTGATGCTCTCTTTTCTTTTCTTTTGGGACAAGAAACTGTCAAACTCTTTTGATCAGTAGTTTTATTAGAAGGTACCTGAGAAACACTGAATGAGGGGTGTTAAGCCTTTTATCATCCTGGTGTCGAGCTATTATATATTTAACAGGAAGTTAAGAACACCAAGAAGAATCATTTCAAGTTGGTCTAGGTGGCCAGGTCAATTTAACACTTGCTGTTCTTCAGTGCAGACTCCAGCATTTCTCGGATTCTTAAAGCTCAGGTAATTCTTGCACTTGAAAATTCTTCACCCTTTCTATTTTTCTTCATTCCATTTCTATAAGCTATATTCAAAGTAATTACTGTTTCCGTTGCTTTATGCGAGGAGAGAGAGAGAGAGAGAGAGATTAAATTGATCAAGGTTTTGGTTTGTAGATTGAGGAAAGCAAGAGAGAAAGAGAAAAACTTGTGCAAGCCCTAAAGTCTAAAGCTTTCATATGATATGAGAAATTGAGATCATGAATGGAGAGTCATTAGAGTTGGTTTAACAGTTGAGGATAGGGTTTCCAATCATGACCGTTGCAAAACTTGGAAGCCAAGTAGCTCTCCGTTGCCTTACTATTTCACGTAATCTCTGTTCATAAACTTCATATATGAAGCCCACTTAGTATCTTCAAGTCATTTTATGCACACACACAACGGAAAAAAAGAAGATAGGGACGGGCTCTTGTGGTTATAGTTGAGAAAAAGGGCACAAGAAAAGGACCTTTGTTTTCGATTCAGCAGACCTTTCGAGAATATTTACTTTCTAGTAAGTTTATGCCCACAGATTCGTTTTCTGTTTGCTTCTGATGTGTTGTCTTAAGTAATCTGTTTTGGAGTTTAATTTCGATGGCACATAATTCATGGTATGTATGCTTTCAGTTTGCTTTAGGTACAGTTTGACCTGCATTTTCATTCATAGCATCAGCATGCTAAAACGTGTAATAGGAGTGCCTTGAACTTGGTTTTGGTGACTCTTAGAGATCGTATTAACAGAGGTGACACCTTTGATAAAACGGTAATCCTGTACATTCCATTTAAAAATTTAAATGAAATATTGAGTTGACTTATTCCATATCAATTTACAAAATGAGGGAGAAAACGAATATCGCAGGTGACCGTTAGACAAAAAGTTACACTCACAGAAATACGAATAAGTTAAGAATAAAAATCCCAACAGAACTCACAAGCAGTAACAATAAATTCTATTTTATATAATAGTAATACTCAGATGTAGCAGTACGAGATCGAGAGAAACAAAGAACAGGAGATGAAGATTGCAACGATACATATGTATGCATAAAACCTGTGATACATGCAAAGTGAAACAAATTAGTTAAAAAATTAAAACCAATTTTTAGATTCAAGGAAGGGTGGTTTTGTGAGTCGGGGTTTGTGAAGGGAGGGGTGTGTCCTTGGGGAGGGTTGGGATGGAGGAAAATGTGGGCTCAGGTAGCTCGGCTGGGAGATGGAGAAGAGATGGAATTTCAGGAAACTTTGACAATTCCGGCTTTGGCAGTGTTGGGAAATTGGGTGCTGCTGGCAGCTCAGGCTTTGGTAAAGTAGGGAAACTGGGAAGTGGTGGCAATTTGGGCTTTTGAAGTGGAGGTTCCTTGGGCAAGGCTGGGATATGGGGTATTTCAGCCAACTTGAGCCCTTCTGGCTTTGGAAAAGTGGGGGCACGGGGTACTGGTGGAAGCTCGGGCTTTGGCGACTCGGGTAGCTCAGGCTTTGGCACCTGCGGCAGCTCAGGCTTGCAAATGTGGCAGCTCAGGCTTAGTACTTGTACTAGTGGTACATGGTGACACAATGGCAGCAACTGTATGCAGAGTCATCATTACTCCTCTACCGGCAAATACAAGTGTAAATTCTCGAGTCATTTATTTATACTATACATGAACGTTGTCAAAATTGTTGTGTGAGTGCTGAGTTGGTTCTAGCTATGTGTGAGTGATGTATTGGTCGAAGCTGTGTCAATGATGTGTTGAGTCGTAGCTATGCGTAAGTGATGTGCAGGGCTTAACTATGTGTTAGCCTTGTGTTGGCCGCAGCTAGGTTAGTGTTGTATTAGGTGCAATTAGGTGTCTATGTTTGGGTGTTGTGTTGCACATCTACGCGTGGTCCGCATGAGTGTTGTCTTTATTGGTGTACTTAATATAATTGTGTTTGGGCCTGAAATCTTAGATTTGGATCGAGACAGAGTTAGCTCAGGAAGAAGCCCACAAGTTTCGGTACGATGGTGAAATATTCGGCCCAATAGTAAGGTGTTGATGACTCGATCGTGTCCCAGAGTTCTCAATTCAGAGATTAGGAATGGATTATGATTTGGCCAAGTCCTGGTTAAAGTGGGTTTCTGTGAAGATCAGGGCGGGTTTTGATAAGATTTGGATGGAATTGTTTAGGTATAAAAATTATGACCGGATAAAATTGAATTAACTACAGAAAGGGATTAGGTTCAGAGACCTAGTTCAGGTTAAAGAGGGCAAGACTATGATGATAGAGTTTCGACAGAAACAGGACTTGTCAGGATAATTTTAAGTGCATTCAATTATTGCTGAGGAATTTAGAATTCTACAACTTGGTAGACTTGCACATCAAGTAAATTATCCCTATAAATACAAGAGGGTTTGCAACGTAGAGAGGACCTTCAACTCCACACACAGATCAACGCTCTACATGAATCCTCCCTCTTTTTGAGAAAAATTATACTAATTGTTCTACTAACTTTTAGCACCAACACAGTTTGGTTAGATAGATTTGGGTTGACGGTCGACTATTGCCTGATTAGATGAAGTTTTCGAGGCAACCAGCAAAGGTGGCATGGTCTTAGGTAGTGGCGGGGTTGTTGAATCAGTTCGGTTCAGGAATATCGACTGCTTGGTTAAGCGGCAAAATATATCAAGTTCAACTGGTTAGCTAACTCGAGTCTCTGCAAGTGAAGAGTCTTTGGTTCTCTCACTAAAAGAGGTCACTTCGTTAGCCTACTTGGCGAAGTGGCGTGTTTTATGATTGGATACTCTCAAGTCACATTCAGAGTTCGGCATACTGACGGCCGAACACTCTCAAGGCACTCTTTTTCTCTGAGTATCTTTCTCTTTATAGTTGATATGAGTTTTGCGAACTTTTATTCTTACCAATATAATCGAGGTTCTCTTTAGGTTATAGAACCCAAGGCCTAAAGCATTCCATCCTCGTCCAAAGTCACTGGGTTAAGGAGTCAAAAGTGCATTTCACCTCATTCACCATATTCAAGACACTCGCCCAACTGAGTTTAGTAGTGAGTTGGCATGTCCGCATTAGCAATCAACTATTGAAGAACGTAGTTAGCTCCTTAGTTGCTCAGCATGCGCGCTACATAGGCTATGTAATTTTTTGAGCCAACAAATTGTGAAAATGATGCTTCTATTATTGGTAAAACTGAGATCAAATTGCATATCACATATACTTTATTGTTATAGTCACTCTCGTGAGTTTTGTAACTCATAAGGTTTTTTTCACTAATCTGGTTTTTTTCACTAATCTGGTATGCAGGGGCAAATCCATTCATGGATTCGGTTGGTTCTAGGACCACTCGCAAGTCCGAAGAAGCGCCTATGAGACCTCCAAGGATCATCAATTGGTTTAGGTAGGTGGTGGAAGAAAGAAGGCCACCATGGCTATGCAGATGTTGTGCAACATAAATTTTGAACTAAAAAGAAAGATCTAATTTCAGACAAAGAGGAACATAGAGAAGATTGCTCAATTCCCACATGATCAACTCCTCAATTTTTATTTATTTATTTTTTAGGGTAAAGTACAAAAAACTACCTCAACTATTGGTATCACGACACTTTCATACCTCATCTTTTAAAATTGACAATGTCATACCTCATTTTACGCATTTGTGCCAAAGTCATACCTTCCATTAGCCTGACCGTTAATTTTTCAGTTAAATGCTGACGTGGCTTGATTCGGGACCCACTTTCTATTAAAAAATTATTAAAAACTAAAAAAAATTATTTAATATTTTTTAAATATTAAAATAATAAAGAAAAGTCAAAAAAAAAGAAAAGGGGAAACTTGATATAACTCCAATTTTTTTAGCCAACAGTAGGAATAGTCCAGTTTATTAAAATAAGTCCAATTCTTTAAATTTAATTATTTAATTATCAAAAATTATCTCTTAAAAGAAAAAACTTATTGTAAAAATCAAATTTCTTCTTTATTTATTTTTTTGTTATTTCTTGTTCTTCCTCTTGCTTTAACCCATTTATAGATTTTTTTCTTTTAATTTTTATAATCAACCTATATCACAGGTTAATTGTATTTATCTACCTATATGATATATTCTTTTTCATAGTCAACCTGTCACAGATTAATGTGTCTTGCTTGTAGGTATATTATGTTTTATTCTACCTTTTAGTTAGGTTTCATATCTCACTTATAGGTATACTATACATCCATATATTTGCTACTTGAGTTAGGGTAGAATGTTTTGCATATAGATTTATGTTAGTATATTAATTTTTTTGTTTATAAGATATTAATTAGATATTTTGGAGTTGAAAAATGCATAATATTAAAAGATTTTAATTGATTTTTAATATTTTTAGAAAATATAAAAGGAGTATAAAAGAAATAAAAACATATAATTAGATAATTGGAGTCATTCCTAAAAACACTCTATGTTTTTGGACCTGGATTTAAAAGCCCCAAAAAAAAAAAACAAAAAAGCAAAGCTTCGTCCCTCCCCACCCTCTCCTTCCTTCCTTCCTCCCTCCCACCCTTCTCATCTTCTCCCCCATCTACCAGCTGCAACCCAGAAAAAGAAGGAAAAAAAAAAAAACCTACCTTTGTCCTCCCCCCCACCGGCGTCATTCTCTTTTCTCCCCCATCCCCCCACCCCCTTTGCAACCCAGAAAAATAGAAGAAGAGAAGGAAAAAAATAAAAAACCTTTGTCCCTCCCCCCCCAACCCCCCCCCCCGGTGCCCAGATTCGGTCACATCCCTCACCGTACCAACCCCAACCCCTAAGATCCCAAGATCCCCACACTTGCAACCCAAAATCCACCAGCCCCCAAGAAGAAGAAGAAGAAGGACGAAGAGAGAAGGAAAGGGAAAAAAAAAAAAAAGGAAGAGGAGCAGTTCGTCCGTCCCCCACTCCCCCCAACCCAACCTCCAGAAGAAGAAGAAGAAGAAGGAATGAGAGAGGGAGAAGAAAAAAAAAAAAAAGAAAGAAGGAAACCAGTTCGTCCGTCCCCCCCCCCAACCCAACCTCCTGAAGAAGAAGAAGAGAGAGAGAAAGAAAAAAAAACCCCCAGTTCGTCCCTCCCCCTAAAGCCAACCTGCAACCCAGAAAGAAGAAGAAGAAGAAGAAGAAGAACAATAGAGAGAGAAAAGAAAAAAAAAGGATGCAGAAGAAGGAGAAGAGAGAGAGAGAGAGAGAAAAGAAAAAGAAAAAAAAAAGATATATATATATATATATTTTTTAACTTTTTTTCATTATTTTAATATTTAAAAAATATTAAATGATTTTTTTTAGTTTTTAATAATATTTTAATAATTTTTTAATAGAAAGTAGGGTCTGAATCAAGCCACGTCAGCATTTAACTGATAAATTAACGGCCAGGCTAACGAAATGTATGACATTGGCACAAATTTGTAAAATGAGGTATGACATTGTCAATTTTAAAAAATAAGGTATGAAAATGTCGTGACCCCAATAGTTGAGGTAGTTTTTTGTACTTTACCATATTTTTTAATTGTTATCCAATCAGGTTGTGCTATTGTCACCAAACTTTTTAATTAATAAAACGACGGTGTATTACTCAGTCAATACTCACTTTTTATATTATAGCCGTTAGACCCCAATTCATCCCTTGACTAGTGCCTAGTGTACCTTAATTAGGACCATAATACTAGAATCATGAATCTGTCACTGCTGTACAAACACATTCCACAATGTAAATATCAATGCACTTGTCAGATTGGGCTTTACCTTTATTTAACTACTGTGAGACTTAGTTCACCTATGAACTTTGTAAACTTGTTTCGATGAATATTTTATATTATTTATCTATGAGTTCCAACTAACTCTATATATTTGTTTTACCAGCGTCCTTTGTCATGGTCGATTATAGGCGTATTTCGAAATTGAAGCTAAGCACACAGTATTGGCCATAATAAATTAGTATCAAATGGGTCAACCATGACAAATAGATATCAAACTCGTCATACATAAGAGTTGAATCTAAGACATTCACTTACAAGTGAAGAGTAATAATGTATTAAGTGGCAAAAGAATCAACAAGTTTTCAATTCAATATGCTAAGTGGCAAAAGAATCAACAAGCACTAATATACTTAGTACTACAATCTAGTGAGATTCCTGTTTATTTTTTAGTAAGAGGTTTTACGTTCGATTCTCGTCAAAGGCAAATTAGAACTATATTATTGCTAACCCATTGTGATGCTAAGTTTATCCCTTTCCTCTTAGTGTAGATAATATCGTAGTTAGAGATACATTATTGCTAGCTCATTGTGAGACTAAGTCCACTTTCTTTCTCTTAGTGTAGATAATATCGTTTATTAAAAAAAAAAGTTGTATAAAAGAATTCAATATATAAACAAAAGCCTTAACTCCTCGATAGTCAAATAGATGAAAACCTAATAGCTAGCTATATTTTTAATGGCGGAGGAAATAATCTTTGCAGCAACGTGTTTAAACTATAGATAATATATATAACCAACCGCAACCGAAACCAACAACTTAAGAGACCGACTCCATTTCACTGACGAGTGGACAAGAAGGTGAACTAATTAACAACTCACATATGGGTTATCATCATGTCAAGTTTTTCCTAGCCACTTTTTAGCAAATCAACAACACCACAACCATATATGCGTGTGTGTATATATACATGCACAAACTCATCATCAATATTAACTCAACCGATCATACTCAATAACTCATTCGAATTACTTCCACACCTTTTCGATCGATAAGTTTGAATCAATGGCCACTTACAAGCACTGCTTCTTATCTGCTGTCTTGTTCATTGTCCTGTGTTCTTCAAGCATCCACGTCTCCGTAGCGGCTCGCAATCTTCTCCAGACGACGACTGCACCGTCTTTGCCTAAACCTGGCTCAACACTGCCACCTTTCCCTCCTTTGCCCACACTGCCACAACCCAAATTGCCAAACTTGCCAAACAACCTACCATCTCTACCTAAACCCACCGGTGGCGGCTCCACACAGACACAGCTGCCTCCACTTCCCAATTTCCCTACTTCGTCATTCCCAACTATCCCTAAGGTTACACTGCCTCCGCTGCCAAACTTTCCCTCAGTACTCCCAACCAATAACCCTACTACAATTCCCTCCTTCCCATTTTTCTCTCCACCACCTGCAACCGGCAAACCGTAAATCATGCATATATGCTGGCACATGCAGACGCAGCAACGACGCTAGCTGACTAGCTACTGTTGGATTGGATCTTCATTTTCTCTTTCTATTATTATGCTTTTGTTTATGTACTGTATTGGATACGTATTTCTTTGATTATAATATGTACTGTATGCTTTGATGCGCGTTATATATGTGCATTGAAGTTTTATTTGGTGCGTTGTTATACGTGCTAATGCGATAGAACTGTTGTTACATGTACATGTTTCAATTAACTTCAGTTATGCTTTATATTTATAATGTGAAATCGAACCTATAACTTAATTTGTTTTCTTCATATACTTCGCCATTTGCTAAAATTGAAAGTGGAAGTAACCTGGTCCTATATCGTATTCTTATGGACCCTATCTAAGCGGAAGTAACACTACAAAAAAAAAAAAAAAAAAGGACTTAGGAGACTAATAGATAATTGACCTAAAATAATACAACTCACACTAACACTTTTTCTCAAGTTGGTGCATAAATATTTGTAAAGTGAGTTGTAGAACGCTTTACTCGAAACTGCCTTAATTAGGATATCAACCAATTGGTCTTCTCATTTCACAAATGGGAATCGAACAATCTAATCTTTTCGCTTCTCTTAAATGAAATATATGTCCACCTCAACATTGTTAGTACGATCATGTTGATCTAGATTATGAGCAATGTTATCTGCAACTTTATTGTTGCAATTAGGAGTGCACACGGACTGGGTACAAACCTAGAGGAACCATACTGGATCCGTTTGGAAATGAAATGGGGCAGGGAGGGGTGGGGTGTCATATTTTCAAAAACTGAACTGAACCTAATCTGGCAGTTTAAAACGGGACTGTTCCTACGGGCCCAATTTTTTATTTATTTATTTTTTTAAATTATTATTTTGCAGTATTTTTTTCATTTTTGTCTTTCATGAATTTCTTGTCAATTCATTGTTTTCATTTAAAAAAAAAATTATATATATATATATATATATATATATGATTTGTACAGACTGATATAAAAGTTCAACGACAGCAATGCAGAAGGCTATAGAAAGATGCCTAAATGCATGAACAAGACTTCAAAGGATCAACCAAGGCAACAAGAAACTATCATATTTAAGCGATAAAAATCATCGGATCCAAATGTTTTGCGATCAACCTCCAACCATTTTTGCCCTTTGCAATTTAATTACAACTTTATTCACCAATCCAAGGTGTGTTCTGAGAAGGATCAAATTTAAAAGAAATGCTCTATTAAAAGTTAATAAATTAAAACCCAGAAAACCCAATTAAATGATTAAAACCAAGAAAACTTTCAACCCAATAAAGCAAATCAGCAAGCTCACGCCCTCTAAGAGATTGCAGAGACTAAATTTAGTAAATTACCTTAATTAGGGGAGGAGAGGAGACGATGGTGGCCAATTTCAATTTGCAGAATGAATTGACGAGGACTTTATCCCAAAAATCATGGAGATGACATATGAACTTTATCTCAAAAAAGACAGGATTTCCCTCATTCAATGGGCAGAGCTCCCAAATACTCCCATGTGCAGCTCAGCACCCCTGAAGGTCCAAGCAGTTGACTATGACTGCTTAAGGCTCACTTGCTTGTGGTATGGAAAAGTCAAATGCATTAAAGATATGATAAATCATCAAATCCTCTCTTTAATACATTCCTAATTGAAGAACAATTCAAACAACTAAGAAATCCTCATCATCATCAATCAAGGATACTTACGTCATCATCCCAATATATTATCTACTAATGAATATCTTGAGAATATTCTTTTCTCATCTATCCTATGGATGACACTCCTTGGCTAATGGGAACCGCCATGTTTAAGAAAACACCCTAACCCTATGGCTAGCCAACTCCCTATAAATACATTTGTCTCCATCAAATTTTGATAAGCTTTTCCGACACATACAAGCCCTAAACACTCATTCTTTTCAGAAAAACTAACTTAGGCATCAAAGATCCATTGCCCAAAACCCCTTTCCCATTTGGTTTTTGATCAAATGTGTTGATTATTTTGTTGGTACAAATTCGTCAAGATTGAAGACGGAGGATTTTTGCTACCATTGACACGAACTAAGGGAAAGAGAGACACGAACTGACTGAGAGAGAGACCAAATTGATGGAGAGAGAGACACGAACTAAGGGAGAGAGACACATGAACAAATAGAGTATTTAAGCAGCAACAACTCAAGTTGACGGAGAGAGAGAGACGAACTGAAGGAGAGGAGAGAGAGAGAGAACGGACAAAGTCGCGTAGCAGCATCTCGATTTGGGACTTCGGTTAGGAGAGACGAGAGAAGAGAGTCAAGACTCGTGAGTCTGAGAGACGGAGAAAGAGTGAGATTGAGAGAAAGGGCTCAAACGATAGAGATTTAATCTCACAAGATCCAACGGTTGAAATAGTCTAGTCCTAGGACTGGTTTAACCTGATTTTTGACCCGCCCTCCCCCTTTTTGTCTTCATAAATTTTGGATCCGCCCCCGAACCACGTGGACCCGTTGAAAACCTTGACCTGCGGATCTAAGATTCGTTTGCCCATCCCTATCACAATATAGATTTGTCATAGAATCCGGAACCTAATGCCTATGATAAACCTCCCTAACCCTAGCTCAGTGGTGAAGCCACGTGAGGGCGAGGAGTGGCGACCGCCACTCCCCTCGCCGAAAAATATGTTGGAAATGTGCCCTAAAGCCAATCATGTGATGATACTTTACGGACATTTCACATGTTAAACTAATCTAGTTTTACATATAAAGGGCAAAGATTATTGTTTGAGCCGTCTCATATAATGTTATATGCTTAAACGATAAAGTCCAAGGAATATGTGATTGGGAGAATGTAATCTAATGAAGTTAGATTCATGAGACCATTCTTTCGTAGACACATCCTAAATGTTCCTGATCATAGGATTGTCAATTGGGCATTGACAGTCCGTTAAGATCAGTACGTACTATGTCTTCTCTCAGGGAGAGTGATTAGTCTCGAGTCATTGGTGTGTGTGACATCAAGACAAGTACGTAGGTGCTCAATAGAGAATGAGTACACTGAACGTGATCAACGAAGAGTTCTCATATTCCATGTCACATAAGAACTCATGGTTGGGATAATGCAAAGTAGTCCTTTGACCTGAGGCATCACAGTTGTCTTGTGGTTAAGTCCTTGATCTTTGATTATGTCAAAGTCACCCCCTCGGGGTGTCCACGGCATCGTTGGGGTCAAGTGACTTAGCTATGGAGACAAGTGAATGCGCAACAAGGGATCTCTAACCTTCAAACAGTTGAGGGAGAATACTCTATGATATGATTTAGAATCTCTGGCCAGAGTATGAATGAGATTAGGGAATGCGTTCCAAATCACATTCAAGTAAATCATATAAGCACAATATTCACATTGGATAGTAGACATGAACAAATAAACTATCAAACCAAACAATGTGGTAAAGAGTATTAGATTAGAGAAAGACCGTATTGCATTTGTAATCCCGAACTGAATAGGTTCTCTAACCTCTTCTGATTAGCTTGGGTAACCATGACATGCTGCTAGGCGTCAACCATGGTTTGTGGAAGCCCTAAACGTGTGTAATCACTAAAGGGAGAATTGAAAATAGTTTCAATTCACAATCGATGTAAAATGGTTTTAATCGCCCACTACCTCGCTAAAAGGAACCTAATGGATCGCACACCATAAAAGGTGGAGATTGAAGATTAAACGGAGATGAGTAAGAATGATTAAATGGTTTAATCATTTAAATTATGGCAAGGATTAATTAATATGTTAATTAATCAAACGAATAAGTTCGTTAAAGACCTCGGGATAGTTTTGGACCTTAAGGCCCAATGGGCTTCGAAAGTCAAGCCCATTGACTTAAGTTGTATGACAACTTAATGAATAAAGATTCACAAAGGCCCAAAAGCCCAAAAATCCCTAGGTAGGCCGGCCATGTTAGATGAATTAGGGTTTTGGTTCTTTAGGTCACTTATTTGAAGGGACTATATAAAGGACTTTATAGCCAAATATTCATAATGTGATTAAGGGTTTTTATTTTGGGGAAAATTGGTGAGAATTGTCTCTCCATTTTCTCTCTAAAGAGGCCAACACCTTGGAGGGTACATCTAGCAATCCTACTACTCCAAGGTCACTCATTTCTTCTACAATCTAACCTTGGTGAAGAGACTTAGAGGTTCTCAATTTTGGGAACTTGGAGAACCTATTCTTCCATCCAAATCCATGGATCTAAGAAGCAAGGAATGAAGGCCCTATCTCTTTGGGTGATTAGCCTTTGCTTATGCAAAGAGGAATCTACAAAGGTATTAATTTCAACTCACTTTGTTTTGAGTTGATTAATTGGTTCACCAATCTACTAGGCTTTGAATTTCATGGTAATGTTTTGTTTTTGAGTGCATACAAGCATGATTCCGCCTTTAATTGTTAATTGCATGCTATATGATGTTGCTCAAATGAACATGTTTTTCAAAATAATTCCTTCAAGTGGTATCAAGAGCCTAGGTCTAGTAGTTGGTGAATCCTTTTGGGTTTTGTAGTTCATAAGTTTATGATTTAAAAGTTGTAATTGTTACAAGCTTTATTCTTGCTTCTTTGAATGTAAATTTTGTTTGAAAATTTGCCATCTCAAATGTTGTAGATGTAGTTCATATGAGGATGAATATTGGAGCTAAAATTTGGTGCCATGATTTTGGGGATTTTCGGCCAAATCCAAAGGGTGATTTTTTGGGTTCATGTTTGTCTTGTTAAAAGTGTTTTAAGGTGACTTTTGTAACCCCTAAGTACCCTAGGATGTTAACATCATTTTGAATGGTGAAAATTTGAGTTTTATGGCTTGAAAACATTCATGGAGCTCTTATGGGTTTTCATGGATGTTCTTCATTGTTCTTGATGTTCTTGCCAAGAACTAAAAGGTTTTGTGTTTTGATTCAAAGTTTTGATTATTTCATAAAGTTTATGTTATATGTTTTTCAAATGATTTATCATATATTTAAAATATTAGATATTTGATTAAATAGCAAAAGAAATATATATCATCATTATGAAAGGTAAAAGAAAAGGTGATAAGAATTTCTTTTCTTATGCACCACTTGAATGTTTTTGACAAAACTAATAAATCAAAACACACACCACACCTTTTATCCCTAAATGGCCGGCCACCCTATTAAAATAGGGTATTTTTGGGGCTTTTATGCAATTACATAAAGTTTTGATACTTTTGTGTATTTGTACTTTGACCCGAAAGTTTACGTTTTGACGTTAAGGCCTAAAAACGCTAAAGGACAAATTGTTTTGCTCCTTTAATGAAGTTTTGAGTTTATTTAAATTTTGGGTTCTAGTTGTATTTACATGAAGTAGTGACTTTTGTGTTTTTACAAAGTGACCCCAAAAGTTTATGTTTTCGCAATATGGCCCAAAAAGTTGTGGTTATTGCATGATGGCCCAAATAGGATGAGAACAAAATTGTTTTGTCTCTTTAAATGAGAATTGGATTTTCATTTTGTTTAGCTCCACTTAAATCAATTTTATGGATACAAAATCCAAATGAAAATGTTGCATTCAATTTAATTAGTTAAAATGTTAATTAATTAAAGGATGATTATGAACCTAAGCCTATAATAATTGAGCTATGTGAAAGGCCGTTTCAAATTTGTTTGAACCATGGGAATGTGTAGATAAGATTTTGGTTGTAATTTGAATTGTTCAAATGTTGTAATGAGCATAAGCTCACTTTTACTTTGAAGTATTTCTTTCTTGCTTTATATGATATGCATGAAAATGAAGTAATTGGGTCCAACGCCCCTATGACAACACGCCTTAATGTGATTAAACGCGTAATTAAAATCAATCTCCATCCCTAGACCGAGATTCAACACAAGGCTCGTGTTGAATCTAAACAAAGGTTCATAGTCATCCTAAGGCCCTAAGGCAACTATATAGTCCATCAAATGAATGCAAACCTTATGTTAGTAGTAACATATACTCTTGCTTTAAAAACCGTTTTAAAAGCATAGTGGGAGTATTATGTACAACTAAAACAATCAAATGGACCAATAGTTGTAAGAGGACCAAAATTGTTTTAATAGAGATTAAAATGAATGTTTATATGTGATGAGACCTAAAATCCTCAACCAAACCAATATTAAGTTGATAAGCGGAGAGTGCTTAGAACACTCTTTCGTGGCCTTCCACCGTGGTAGGCTTCAATCGTGTGTGACTCATACACCGTATTCGTCCAATTCTGGGGTTGCAAAGTATGTGCTTACATTCAGGAGAAGCCTATACACATATGATGAAGTGAAAGGTAGGCAACGAGTGTGGCCAATATGGAGTTCTTCTGAGGCCATTCTTGAACCCCTACTTGAACTAGCATGGTGGGAATGACTTAACTAAGTGCAATGGTGCCAATATGGAGTTCTTCTGAGGCATCATTCTCTAGAGGCCAAACGAGATGGGTACTTGCATTAGTTGCAAATGAGTAAGCGTACTCTCTCATTATTATTGTTGCTAGCCAATATGGAGTTCTTCTGAGGTGGGCTTGGTAATAGTGAGTCTCCCATAACCTACTAAGAGTTTCATCCAAAACTCTTGAATTCCGATGAGGGATATGGAATTTGCCAAAAATAGTGGGTGGTGCTATTTTGATTTAAAGACCCGAATCAAATGGCTTAAAATCAATCAATTTATATTCGTTATGTATTTGTTTACCAATATATTTGCAAACGCTATCCAACACTTGACAAATAAAAACCGAATGTTTTAGTTTCCATACTTAGGTAACACAATCCCAAAGAATGTCTTAAAAGGATTGCATATGTATCTAAGTAGTCTCATCCTCACAATCTTACTATTGATAATGTATCATTAGAAGAATATGTTAGAAAAGGTCTATCATAAAGAGGACAACACTTTTAATGTCATAATTCTTCAATTACAAATTGTTGTATGAAGAAATAGGAGTTGCTTTGAACAACCCTTAGTCAATGCAAACACTTAGTGCTTGTTTCTTTGTTACATGAACAAGGAACTTGAGAAGAAAGCACAAAGGCATGGACACTTTATGTGCCATGATTCTTCACTTACAATTTGTTGTGTGAAGAAATAAGAGTTGCCTTGTACAACTCTTTAAAGTTTGTAATTATGTTTAGAACATAATGGTTGGTTGACAAAAATAGTCCATTAACATGGATTTATAATGATTTTGAATCATTAAGTGTTGAAGTGATAAAACCACTTAATGAGACGGAAACTAGGCAAGGACTTCACCTTTGTTTCCCTATCCTAATCGTTCACTAAGTTTATTGTAAACTATGTAGTGAAAAATAACCACATGCTCTCCAAAATGTTTGATGTGTTTAACACAATTGAAAAAGGTTTCAAGAGAGATAGTGGGAGTTTAGGGACCATGACTATTGTAGTCAAAAGGAGAAGTCAGATAAAGAAGATAAATAACTCCAAGGGAACAAACTTTCTTTATGAAAGGATGGATATTGGAAGGGGTATTTGCAAGAAATGTCTTGCAAGTGTCAAGAACACACCTTTCGAAGGTGTTGTAAATTGTTCTTGAATAGTTCCAAACAGTTGGTTCTTCTACTTGAATGCTTGATTTCGTATTAGTAACTATGTTTTACAAATCGTTGTAAAAGTGTGACTAATAAGAAGTAGAAGATATATGAGTGAAGAAAAGGTGCTTCACATTCGGAAACGTGAATCAAATATAGATCTCTGCGAAAGCAGATGATACTTACTTCCTCATATGAACTACCAAAGAAATTGGAAAAACATAGATTGTCTTTATATTCCAATTTTAAGGAACTAAATTCCGTCACTATGTGAAATGGATAAATGTTTTGTTTGACAAAACAATGTTCTTTATTAATCAATGATTGGATTATGGTAATCTAATTAATTGTCTCTATAGTAGAGATAATATGGTAGTGTTAACTGTTTAGAAAATAATGATGCTTAAAACCCAAAAGGTTGCAAGGTAGTGACTAATCCCAACTAAAGTTGTGATACCTCTAAAACATAAATTACGAGTTGGTCATAAATGGACGCTTTGGATCGTTAGATCCGGATCCAATACCTTCTTGTTAAAATTGTATGGAGGCGAAATGTTCGAATCTTTATTCTTTTGAAAAGAAGAAAGAATCACAAAGTTGTTGAGGCCAATTCACTTAGATGTTAGTGGCACTTGTCCACAAACATAAATACTACTCATGTTGATAACATTCACCGAAGATCACTCTCGGTTGGACTATAGTTTATTTTGAATAAACACAAGTCCGAATACTTTGTAAAATGTTTCAAAGAATTCAAGAAATGTAAATAGATGAGTAAGACGTCTAAAGTATTTATCTCCTTAGATTTGATCCAAGGAAAAGTAACACTTTAGATGAGTCTCTCCTTGAAAGATATCAAGGAAAGAAGCATCATAAGATAATGTATTTCTCCATTAAGAGAAAAACGAACTTGAATAAGATTTAGTTCGTTAGATGTTATCTATTACCCATATATATAGGATATATACTTCTAAAACAATATGATTGTCAATTAGAAGATCTTCCAAAATTTTCATAACTCCATAAGATGTAGTTGGAAAGAAAGACAAATCTTAAGCATGTTAAGATTTGGGGTTGTGTGCTAACAAGCAATATTTGTTTGATAACAATCTTGTTGGATATCCTTAAATCAACTTTTGGATATCGCTTCTATAAACCAACTAACAAATGTTGTTTTGTTGGGTAGTTCATTGTAATTCTACAATGTGATTTGCCTAAGAGCAAATGAACGAGAGATAGAACTCAAAGAATGAGTTCTTTGAGAGACAAGAAAGTAATCAACAAAAATAACAACTTAGTTCCTATACCAAAAGCTCCAAGGTAGTTGAGAAGGATTTATAAACCGTCTCAGTTGAATGATTTGAACTTTATGATTATGTCATAGAGTTGCACCTCTTAATTCGAAAGAAATAAGAATGAAAATCCTTATGACTACATTGAGTGTATATATGATATATATTCAAAGAAATGGTAAAGTACAATTTGACCCGAAATAATGAAACCTTCATAAGCTAATTGGTAGCTTAAGGTGACTACAATCAAAGAGAATGGTTGACTTTGAAGAAACCATCTTTGAGATAGTCTTGGTTTCAATTAATTCGAAGATTGCTAGCTACAACTAAATGATGATTCAATGTTTGGACTAAGTTGTAGAGATCCATCCATCGTGGATCTTAGCAAGCTAGTGGGAGCTATTTGCATCTTATGAGAAAAAGATCAAATCGTTTGATTGCTTATAGAGATGTAAATGAATCTTTTGTTTACTAGGTTTACAAAAGATTAGTGGGAGTTAATCATGTTCCTAAAATTTAAAATATATATGATATATTAATTTTGGAAATGAAAGGAATACTTCTTCGTTAAAGTTATGACTTTAAACATTCTATAACGATAGAATGTATATGGGAGATATTGTCTATATACATGGGATGGAAATCTATATTGATAGATTTTAGGATATAATTGGATTATATCATACCCTTAATAATAGACAAAATTTGCTAGGAAGTTTCTCATATAATGATAAACTTCAATTAAGAGGACAACTCTAGTGAGACTAAGAAGTTGCTCTTCTCAAAGAGAACGTACTCTTTGACTCCCAAAGAAATAATGCGTAAATAGAATCCTTTATGCATGCGCAGAAAGGTGATTTATGTATTTCATATTGTATGAAAAACATTGATATGAGTTGTACCTAGAACGGTACAAGACGATATCAATGCAAGCCCAGGATCAGAACCATGGCAACTGTCAAGTGAGTCCTTAAGTATTTAAGAAATACTAAAGGATAAATTCCTCAAAGATCAAGGAAGAATTAGAGTAACGTAATGGAAGCGTAAATGTATTAGATTATGAATCTAATCCATCATTGGATGTTTCTTCATTGTGAATGAAGAGATAAACAGATATCTCTTTATTATGACTAAAGAGATATTTAGATGGAAACATTAAAGTAATGACTTTAGTGTGTTCCATTATGAATGCAAAATATATTGCCATATAGAAGTTTACAACAATGTTGTTTGGATGGGAAAGTTCTTTTATGAACTCTCTATTCGGTTCCAACCAGAAAGTGTATGACACTAATGGGGCGATAGCTCAAGCCTGGGAATCAAGGTCTCATCAAGATCCGAACACAAATGAGAGACTGAACCACATGATTGAGAATCATGTATAATGGTGACGTCGTTATTCTCAACGTTGCTTCTATGGATAACATATAGATATCCATTGACTAGGCCTACTACTCAGCCATTTATGAAATGACTACAGAAGAGGTATCATACTGATGACCAAGCTGATTGGCTCTAGTGCAAGTGGGAGATTGTTGGAAATGTGCCCTAAAGCCAATCATGTGATGATACTTTACGGACATTTCACATGTTAAACTAATCTAGTTTTACATATAAAGGGCAAAGATTATTGTTTGAGCCGTCTCATATAAATGTTATATGCTTAAACGATAAAGTCCAAGGAATATGTGATTGGGAGAATGTAATCTAATGAAGTAGATTCATGAGACCATTCTTTCGTAGACACATCCTAAATATTCCTGATCATAGGATTGTCAATTGGGCATTGACAGTCCGTTAAGATCAGTACGTACTATGTCTTCTCTCAGGGAGAGTGATTAGTCTCGAGTCATTGGTGTGTGTGACATCAAGACAAGTACGTAGGTGCTCAATAGAGAATGAGTACACTGAACGTGATTAACGAAGAGTTCTCATATTCCATGTCACATAAGAACTCATGGTTGGGATAATGCAAAGTAGTCCTTTGACCTGAGGCATCACAGTTGTCTTGTGGTTAAGTCCTTGATCTTTGATTATGTCAAAGTCACCCCCTCGGGGTGTCCACGGCATCGTTGGGGTCAAGTGACTTAGCTATGGAGACAAGTGAATGCGCAACAAGGGATCTCTAACCTTCAAACAGTTGAGGGAGAATACTCTATGATATGATTTAGAATCTCTGGCCAGAGTATGAATGAGATTAGGGAATGCGTTCCAAATCACATTCAAGTAAATCATATAAGCACAAGATTCACATTGGATAGTAGACATAAACAAATAAACTATCAAACCAAACAATGTGGTCAAGAGTATTAGATTAGAGAAAGACCGTATTGCATTTGTAATCCCGAACTGAATAGGTTCTTTAACCTCTTCTGATTAGCTTGGGTAACCATGACATGCTGCTAGGCGTCAACCATGGTTTGTGGAAGCCCTAAACGTGTGTAATCACTAAAGGGAGAATTGAAAATATTTTCAATTCACAATCGATGTAAAATGGTTTTAATCGCCCACTACCTCGCTAAAAGGAACCTAATGGATCACACACCATAAAAGGTGGAGATTGAAGATTAAACGGAGATGAGTAAGAATGATTAAATGGTTTAATCATTTAAATTATGGCAAGGATTAATTAATATGTTAATTAATCAAACGAATAAGTTCGTTAAAGACCTCGGGATAGTTTTGGACCTTAAGGCCCAATGGGCTTCGAAAGTCAAGCCCATTGACTTAAGTTGTATGACAACTTAATGAATAAAGATTCACAAAGGCCCAAAAGCCCAAAAATCCCTAGGTAGGCCGGCCATGTTAGATGAATTAGGGTTTTGGTTCTTTAGGTCACTTATTTGAAGGGACTATATAAAGGACTTTATAGCCAAATATTCATAATGTGATTAAGGGTTTTTATTTTGGGGAAAATTGGTGAGAATTGTCTCTCCATTTTCTCTCTAAAGAGGCTAACACCTTGGAGGGTACATCTAGCAATCCTACTACTCCAAGGTCACTCATTTCTTCTACAATCTAACCTTGGTGAAGAGACTTAGAGGTTCTCAATTTTGGGAACTTGGAGAACCTATTCTTCCATCCAAATCCATGGATCTAAGAAGCAAGGAATGAAGGCCCTATCTCTTTGGGTGATTAGCCTTTGCTTATGCAAAGAGGAATCTACAAAGGTATTAATTTCAACTCACTTTGTTTTGAGTTGATTAATTGGTTCACCAATCTACTAGGCTTTGAATTTCATGGTAATGTTTTGTTTTTGAGTGCATACAAGCATGATTCCGCCTTTAATTGTTAATTGCATGCTATATGATGTTGCTCAAATGAACATGTTTTTCAAAATAATTCCTTCAAAATAGGACTGGATTTCTGGGTCCGCCCTTCCCCTCGTCGGAAAATCCACTGGTTCAGTCAGGGGTGGATCTATTAAGGGACTTGGGTGGTCCCGAGACCATCCAAAAGTCCAGATAATATGCTATAAGGACCTCCGAGGACCACCCAGTCTGGGCACAAGGTGGAGGATAAAAGGAGCGAGGCTGCAGAGTTCTGGTGTTCTGCAAATTAGAAGAAGGAAGAAGAAGACTATTTATCATTTAAGTAAAACGCTGTGTTTTACATAGGGCTCGGGTTTGAAAACACCCTTTAGTAAAACGGTGCATTTGGTGCACTTCTTTAATTTATAGTTTTCACAATTTGTTTTTTTTTTGAAAAAACAAAAACAAAATGGCTCAAATTTGAAACAGAGAACCATTCCTTATCCCCACCCCACCGCACCCCACCCCACTGAAGGCCACCCACCAGCACAACACTAGTCTCCTCTCCAGTGTCCACATATCAAATAGTTCAATTTCAATATTGGATGGTTTCAATCATATACGGATGTTTTTACTCTAGTTGACAATAAATCTATCATGATGGATTTTTTAGTATGAAATCTCGTTGGGGACATATTTAGTCTTTGTAATTTGTAATGTTATTTTTGCACTAATATGGTTATTGGTTATTGATCTGATTCTATGATTATTGATATGAAATTAAAATTATTTTTTAGGGTGAAAATTAAAATTTGAATTCTTGATTCTTGATTAATTAATTGAATTATTACATAATGTATACAATTATTCATATGATTAGTTGAATTGAATATTTATTCATTGAATAATTTGTACGCTTATTGGTATAACTTAATTGAATTGTTAGTTGGATTAATTATTATGCATATTAGTATAGTCTACTATAGGATTAAGAGTGTAAGAATTTTTTTTCCTCTCCATTTTACAGTTATGTAATGGAACGATACTATAAGAAACAATGCTTAAATCCTCCTTCAAACATTTCGGGTAGTCCTTCTCCTTCAAATATTCCAAGTGGTCCTCCTCCTCCTTCAAATATTCCAAGAAGTCCTCCTTCAAGTATTCTGTGTAGTTCACAACAAAGTGAGGCCACTGAGTTAGATGAAATATTGGTTAATCTTCCTGCAGACCCTGGACATAGACGTCGAATGCTTGATTATCCATCTAATTATCCTGAAGCAATTCGTAGACACTACATGACTTCGCCCCTCCCCCCGTCAATTTCTGGCTTCGCCACTGCCCTAGCTAACCACAAAAATTTACAAAGTGCCTTATTAGATTCCTCTATACTCAGCTTCAGCATTAGATAGAACAACAACCATTCTAACCACTAAAATTAAGCAGAATAACATGGAAAAATAAATGAAAACGAAGACGAACTTTTTATAGTTGAATAAACCAAGAGGGAAAATGATAAACAAATAACTGCCAGCTGCAATGTTTTCAATGGAGAAGTGGGCAAATTATTGGTACTTTGTTGCTACAATTCTTAAATTTGATTAATACCTGCATCTGACATATGTGTAGTACTCTTTTACACCCACAACAGTATTTTACAGCATAAAAACCAAATATAAATTAGATTGTACGCTATCAAACTAACAACCTCCACTCATTTTTTTTGGGGGTCCAAATTTACACCACTAGTTTTCAACCATTCGTGTATAAATTGACCAGAGTCTGATCTTGCCTATCTCAAATTAGGCTCGTTTAGTTTCCTCGTGAATTAGCTAGCTCGAGCTCACACCCTTTGGTTTTGGTTCCACATCACAAGTCTAAGATGGCATCTAATTACTGCAAGTGGTTGTTTATCATAGCTATGTTTTTCACGTTATCAATTTCTTCAGCTTTGGGCAGCGGCGCCGCCCCTCGAAAACTCTTAGCACCAATCGTTCCTTATGTGCCCAATGTTAACTTTCCTCCTCTGCCACCCACACCACTTTTGTCTCCACCTATCACTTCACTTCCAAATTTCCCTACGCTTCCCACTTTCCCTATCTTCCCTCCACCTTCATTTACCACTACCACCTCAACCACCCCTTAATTAAAATCATCAGTATATAATGTATATGTCTTGTATATATAGTAAGTTGGCATTTGCCAATATATATTATATTGGCACTAACTGGCTAGAGTATAAAATTATTATATATAGTTTCCAAATGCAGTTAAATAAAGGTGGATTCATTCCGTAAATAAAGGTGAAAATGCATCCTCTAATTGGTGCCATGAGAGTTGAAATGGGACAGTTGTCAAGGGATAAGAGATACAGGGGCCACAGTAAATTTGGGTGGAGAAGATTAAAAGTCTATTTAGGTCTAATTGGATAAATGGTCCCCGTGGTCATAAGGTATTCGGATGATAGCCCCTGTTGTAAAAAAATTCGAATTTAAACCCCTGTGGTCTAAGTCTGTTAGGATTTAAACCCCTGTGGTCTAAGTCTGTTAGGATTTATGCCCATCTGTTAAATAATGCTGACGTGGCTGACACATATATGCCACGTGGCTGCCAAATGTCTGCCACGTGGCAAAAATAATAATTTTTAATTTTTTTTAAAAAACCTGAATTTTTACAAAAAAAAAAAAAAAACGCAGATGTGCAAGAAGAAGAAGAAGGAAGAGGGAGAGGGAGGAGGGCGTGGGGAGAGGGCTCCGGCGGGGGGGGGGGGGGGAGCTGGTCTCCGGCGGGAAGAAGAAGAAGAAGAAGGAAGAGGGAGAGGGAGGAGTCGCGCGGGGAGACCGGCGGGAAGAAGAAGAAGAAGAAGAAGAAGAAGAAGAAGAAGGAAGAGGGAGAGGGAGGGCGGGGAGAGGGAGGAGTCGCGCGGGAAGAAGAAGAAAAAAAAATAATAATAAAAAATTATTATTTTGCCACGTGGCAGACATTTGGCAGGCCGGGAGAGGGAGGAGTCGCGCGGGAAGAAGAAGAAAAAAATAAAAAAAAAATTATTATTTTGCCATGTGGCAGACATTTGGCAGCCACGTGAGCATTATTTAACAGATGGGCATAAATCCTAACAGACTTAGATCACAGGGGTTTAAATCTTAATTTTTTTACTACAGGGGCTATCATCCGAATACCTTATGACCACGGAGACCATTTATCCGATTAGGCCGTCTATTTAATTTGCTCGTTTGATATAGGATGTGATCGGTTAAGTAATAAGTACTTGAAAGTACTGTAGCCAAATTTCAATGGTCAGATTTGATGGTGATGGTATCAGTATTATAGCCAAACCCATATCTTTGAGATGTTGTAATATTCTTATCCGGTATTAATTATATAAATACATGATTTTAGATATGTACGTATGCATTCCTTTTACCATACGAGTAAGTTTTCTGAGGTAATTTTTACGGAATTTAATGCATGGGCAGCTTCTTGTTGTTAAGGATTTAAATACATGGTCTCATACTGATATGTGAGTAATTAAACTCGAGACATTGAGTGAAGTGATGAATGCTCTTAATTAATTGAGTTACAAAAGTTTTGCGAGCAATTTTAATCTTTTATTTATGACTATATATATTGTTGAGAATAGAACCCATATTGATGAGATGAGGGATTTTGCATGGGCTTATAAATAAGTTAGGCTACTTCCTATATTGCCAATTGGTTTTATGGTGGAATCTCAACTTTCTTTATGGTATCAGAGTAGGTTGTCTCAAACGGCCACACGCGCTCCACATCACCCTGTTGTGTTGTCCACGTGTGAAGCTAAATGACCACACACGCTCCACGTCACCCTGTTGTGTTGTACACTCGTTAGGCCTTTTATCCACAACTTGATTATGTACCTCATTCCCATTACAAAAAGATGCCTTTGTATGTCTATTCTTAGAATTTAAACAAATTAAATTTTGCAATTCTCTACGACGTCTAGAGGATAAAATATTTTTAGGAACAAACAAATCATAATATTTTTTATCTCTATTTCCAGTCATCTTTTGATGTTTTGTAATGACTTCATCAGAATTCTTATCAACATGTTTTTTTTTTCTTGGTATCTTTGATTTATTTGATGTTTACTTTACGTCACCATGTTGTGTTGTCCATGTGTGAAACCAAACGACCACATGCGGTCCACGTCACCCTGTTGTGTTGTCCACGAGTTAGCATGTCACCCTGTTGTGTTGTCCACGCATTAGGCTTGAAAATTCCCCACACATGAAGGGGCATGTTGAGAATGAATCTCACATTGATGGAAGGACCTTGCATGGACTTATAAGTAAGTTGGCTACTCCCCATGTTGTCAGTTGATTTAAAGGTGGAACTTCAACTTTCTTCGTATATTATGTGAGCTGAAGAAAAAATGAATAATTCTGCAATGATGAATTTCCATATAAACTTGTGGCGTGGTGGATTCAATGGCCCATTGCCCTAATTCTTTTTCTTTTCTATTGAGAATTATTTGAACTATATTCTAATTTAATCTAAAATAAACTAAACTATGATAGCCATTCTACGATGAAGAGCTTACGGTCAATGCACTTGAGACTAGAGTTTCTATAACACTAAAGCTTTTTTTAATTATTGTGAGGCAGTTCACCTATGAACTTTGTAAACTATGTTTCTATTGGATACTTGATATGAACTTTGTAAGCTATGTCCTTTTTGTCTCGACCAATTATGTACGTATCTTGGAATCTGGGCATGACACTATGGTGAGGAATTGGAGCTAACTGTTGGAATGAAGGCTTAAACCTCTTTCTCATTTATCAATTAAAAGGTTTTGTCTGGTTGTTATAGATCAAGGGTTGAGATTGAATCTAGTTCATTTAGGCTCAAATGTGAGCATGTGACATTGTCTCATAGGGCATAGCTAATTGAATGGCTGAGATGAGTTCATAGACTCCCTCCTATATGTACAAGCCTAATGGCTCTTTTTGGACTGTGGTGAATGAATGAAAACCTCTAAACACCAAAAGCATGTGTGTAAGAATTTGCTGAATATTCTTTGAGTCATTCTCTCTCTATCTTTCATCACTCTAAATTCTTCTGGAAAATCTATGCATAATAATCCAATTTTGTGATTTATAGGGAGAATTTAACATGGTATTGAGAGCTTAGTTTGAATATGAACTTAGCATAGTTGCTATGAAATTTAATCGGAGAAATCTAACGGGAGGTTCTTTGATCATATCGCAGCTGACAATGGCTGGATCTAGTGGTGGTGAGCTACGGGCTCCCATCTTCGATGGCACAAAATTTGAATTCTGGAAGGTTAGAATGATTACAATTTTCAAATCGTATGGGATCTGGAAATTTGTTGACAAAGGGATCACGATTCCTAAGTCAAAGAAAGGGAATACAAAGAAGAAGGAGGTTGCTGCATCTAGCAATGCTATTGAAGACGATGATAAACTCAATGCATACATAAAGGAGCAACTAATGAAGGATGCCAAAGCCTTGGGTATTATTCAGAGTGCTGTATCCAAAGAAAATTTTCCTCGGATTGTGAATTAGGAAATGTCAAAAAGAGCGTGGGATTTACTTTAGGAAGAATTCAGAGGAGATGAACAAGCCAGGTCAATAAAACTACAAAGTTTACGCCGAGAATTTGAATATATGAGGATGAAAGAAATTGAGTCATTATCAGATTATCTTACTCGATTGTTTTAGCTTGTAAATAAAATGAAGTCTTATGGTGAAAATCTCACTCATCAGAGAGAAGTTCATAAGGTTTTGATAAGTCTAACTAAAATGTATGATCCCATTTGTGTTGTAATTAGGAGAACCACTGATTTGAATTCTGTAACTGTGCAAGAAGTTGTCAGTTCTCTCAAGAGTTATGAACTGAGAATGAACATGCATACAGAAGATGTTGAAGGTTCTGAAAAGGCCTTTGCAAGCATGAGTATCTCTCCCGGTACACAGAACAAGTTTTCCTCACAGGGAAACTGCAACAAGGCCAATAAGAATTGGAAGCCTAAACTTGCAAAATGGGAAAATAAACCTCATCAACATGTGAAGCTGGGTGAGAATATGGATTATGGTAAACCAAAGAGTAAACACTGTGAAAAGGCACACTATGGTGAATGTAGGTTTAAAGGAAAACCTAGATGCCATAATTGCAATAAGTTTGGTCACTTAATGAGGACTGTCATCAACCAAAGGAAAATCAAGTGGTTAATATGCAAATCAAGTTCAGGATACTGCCATGATGTTTTATGCATGTCACAAGGCTGAGGTACAGAGAAATTGTAGTGTTTGGTATCTAGACAAAGGTTGTAGTAACCACATGACTAGCAATGAGTCATTACTCACCAAAGTTGATAAAAGTATAAGGTGTAAAGTCAAAATGGGCACAAGTGATTTAGTTGAGTCTGCATGCAAGGGAACTTTGTTTGTTGAAACTAAGAATGGAACTAGATTCATACCAGAAGTAATGATTGTGCTAGGATTAGATGAGAATCTCCTCAGTGTAGGTCAAATGGTAGAACATGGATATTGGTTGCTGTTTGGTGACTTTATGGCATGTATATTTGGAGAAGAAGCTTGAAGGATCATATTGCTATAGTTCAAATGAAGGGAAATAAATGTTTTCCACTTTAATTTGAATCTATGAATTCTATGATGGCAAATAAAACTACTCTTGAAGATCACTCATGAAAATGGCATAGGAGATTTGAACATTTGAATTATGATATCTTGAAAATGTTGTAGGATAGAAGCATGGTTTATGGACTACCTTATCTCTCAAATTGCAATAATGTATGTGAAGGTTGTGCCACTGGCAAGGCTCACAGAGAAGCCTACTTTAGAGACAGAAATTATAGAGCATCAATGTTCTTAGAACTGGTGTACACAGATGTATATGGACCCATGTGTGAAACTCTTGGTGGTAATAGGTACTTCCTTACATTTATTGATGACAGATTAAGAATGTGTTGGCTGTATTTTTTGAAGAACAAATCAGATGTGTTTGTTGTGTTTAAAAGATTCAAAACCATTGTAGAGTTGCAAACTGGGTGTTAATTGAATTGCTCAGAAGTGGTAGGGGAGGAGAGTATACCTCTTTACTATTTGAGAAGTTTTGTGAAGACTTGGGGGTTGAAAAACAATTGACAGTTGCATATCCTCATTAGCAAAATGTAGTTGCTGAGAGAAAGAATCGTACAATTGTTGAAATGGCAAGGACAATGTTATATGAGAAGAAGCTGCCACTCAAGTTTTGGGGTGAAACAGTACACACTACTGTCTACCTGTTAAATATGTGTCCTACAAAAGCTTTGGAGAACAAAACACCTTTTGAAGATTTCAGTGGGGGGAAGCCTGGAGTGAAACACTTAAGAATCTTTGGCTTAATCTATTACACTCATATTCCCTTTCAGCAAAGACAGAAGCTAGATGAAATAGGTCAAAAAAGTGTATTTGTTGGGTATGGAACTAGAGAGAAAGGATACAAGGTGTTTGATCTCAGATCTAGCAAGATTATTGTCTCTAGAAGTGTTGCTTTTGATGAAAGTGCATTGTTGAATTGGGAAATAATGGAAATCTAATATATCTCAGTACCATGGTCAAATGCAAATGAAACCATGAATATCACTGAGACTGGAAATAATGGTGGAGAAAGTTCAAGTACAAATGAGTCTGGTTTGATCTCTCAATCTGTGGATACTGAAAATGAGCCAAGGGAGTCAAGTCCTGAAAATGCAAGAAGTTCAAGTGAAATCAAACTCACTGAAACTTATGATTGCACTATAAAGAAGTGGAGAAAATTGGAAAATGTGTTCACTCAAAGTAAACTCAATGTGATTGATCTAGAAAGCTACAAAGATGCGTCATAAGATCAAGCTTAGAATAAAGCAATGTAGGAGGGAATCTCAATGATTAAAAAGAATAGCACTTGGGAACTGGTGAATAGACCAAGTGGAAAGCTTCTTGTAAGGGTAAAGTGGATTTTCAAAACCAAAACGAATCTAGATGAGTCTATACAAAAGCATAAAGCTAGACTTGTAGCTAAGGGCAACATACAAAAGCCAGGTGTTGATTTTAATGAGACGTTTGCACCTGTAGCTAGGCTAAATACTATAAGAACACTAATTGCATTAATAGCTCAGAGAGGCTGGAAATTGTATAAACTTGATGTTAAGTCTGCTTTCCTAAATGGAATTCTAGAAGAAGAAGTGTATGTTGATCAACCAGATGAGTTTGTTGTTAAGGGTGAAGAACACAAAGTGTACAGGTTGAAGAAAGCCTTGTATGGACTGAAACAAGCTCCTAGAGCTTGGTATGGGAATATTGATGCATATCTCCTTCGATGTGGTTTTCAGAAAAGTGAAAGTGAAGCTACTCTTTATGTGAAACACAGAGATGGATATGGAACTCTCATTGTATCCATTTATGTAGATGATATTGTCTACATTAGAAGTAAGACAGAGATGATTGAAGAGTTCAAGTGTGACATGATGAGTAAGTATGAGATGTCTAATCAGGGATTATTACATCACTTCTTTGGAATTGGTGTTATTTCAGCAAGAAGGGAGTATCTTTATACATCAGAGAAAGTATGCTCTCACTTTACTTGAGAGATTTAGGTTGAAAGACTGTAAACCTATCTCTATACCACTTGCTACTATTGAGAAACCAAAAGAGGATGATGGAAGTGCACCCACAGATGAAGAACAATACAGAACAATTGTTGGTAGTCTCATTTACTTAACTGCAACAAAAGTTGATATCACTTTTGCCACTAGCTTGTTGGCAAGATTTATGCACAGTTCTTCTAAGAAACATTATGGGACTACTAAAAGGGTCCTTAGATACATTCAAGGTACCATAGATTATGGAATTACATGCAAGAAAGGAGATGCAGCCATATTGATAGGGTTATGTGATAATGATTGGAGTAGGGATGAAGATGATATGAAGTCAACCTTTGGTTATGCATTTACATTTGGCAGTGGAGCATTTTCTTGGGTCTCAATGAAGCAACAAAGTGTTGCACTCTCCACTGCAGAATAAGAGTTTATGAGTGCTTTAAAGGCAACTTCCCAAGCAATCTGGCTTAGATTTGTGCTACATGACTTTGGGGAAGAACAAATGGAACCAACTACTTTAATGTGTAATAATAAATAAGCTATTGCAATGTCAAAGAACCCTGTGTTTCACGTTAAAAGGAAGTTTCATTTCACTCGAGATGCCATTCAGGAAGGTACAATTGACTTGTTGTGCTGCACCAATGAAAAGCAACTTGCTAATATTTCATCAAACCTTTTCCTAAAGACAGATTTGCTTGCTTAAGAAGCAAGTTAGGAGTTCAATTGGTTAAAGCCTTAGAAGCCTGATTGAATGGTTGAGATGAGTTCATAGACTATCTCCTATAGTCAATTGAATGGTTGAGATGAATTCATAGACTCTCTCCTATATGTACAAGCCTAACGGCTCTTTTTGGACTATGGTGAATGAATGAAAACCTCTACACACCGAAAGCATGTGTGTAAGAATTTGCTGAATATTCTTTGAGTCATTCTCTCTCTATCTTTCATCACTCTAAATCCTTCTGGAAAATCTATGCACAATAATCCAATTTTGTGATTTCTAGTGAGAATTTAACACTAACCACACAACGTTAGCTATAATAAACTAGTATCAAATGGTTCAACCAAAATAAATAGATATCAACTCATTAGACATTCACATACAAGTGAAGAATGCAGCATGCTATATAAAAGAATTCAATATATTAACTCAAGCCTTGATTGTCAAATAGATGCCTTAGTGAGCTAAATTAGATAACCTAATAGCTATATTTTTAATGGCGGAAGAAACAATCCTGCGTTGCATGCAATGTGTTTAAACTATTGAGTGATGATTGGATAATTAGGAATAATCTTGTAATGTCAAGTGTCATAATCTTGTAGTGCCAAGTGTCATCGTCTGGTAGACTTAGTTAGAGAGAAAGCTTACTCATTAAGCTACTAGATTACTATAAATACCAGAGAAGGATTATATTGTGAAGTTAGTTTTTGCAGAATACAATACTCTCTCACATTTCTCTAAGTTCATACTTTCTTCTTCATTCTTTCATTTCTGGTTTGTTATGATGAACTATAGTTAAGCACGTAGTGAGTCATTTAGCTATATATATATAGCAACCCGCAACCGAAGCCAACAACTTAAGAAACCGACTATGTCATTGCCGAGTGGACAAGAAGGTGAACTAACAACTCAAATATGGGTCATCATGTACTTCGCCATTTTCTAAAATTGAAAGTGGAAGGGACCTATATCTTATTCCTATCTAAAGTGGAAGTAACACTACAAAATAAATATAAAAAAAAAAAACCCAACTTAAGAGACAAACATAATTCATCTCCGAAGGACAAAGTTTGTCAATTTATAACGCGATGGAAATTCAATCTATACTAAAACCCAAAAACAACTGAATCACTGTTCATAAGAACAGTGTAGTTCCGATTTTGCCCTTGCTTAGTTTGTGTTATTACATGTCTGCCATTCGGTGTTGAGTTATTGAGCTGTCGTTCACTCTCTTCGACAGCACAGCAAGAAAACTCAGTTTCCTCCTCCATCTGTTCATTCCTGCTCACTTCAATTTGAACCAAAAAGATCCCCACCGAGTCCGGAGGGCTCCTCCATTCCTCCCTTAGTTTGTGTTATTACAAGTCTCCATATCTCTTCCCTCCGTGACTCAGCTGACGACGACGGGCTATTTCTGTTTGAAAGCCGGCAAATCAGACCTCAACGTTTTACCAATCGTCTCCCTTTCATCTCAGGAACAAGAAACACCCGTTGCATGCCTCGATTCGTTACGGTTTCGATGAGGATTTTTTTAATACTCCTCAGAGTTTTCCTACGTTTATGCGACGATTCCGGCGAAGGTCGGCGTCGATGTTGGTCTCAAACTATTCCTCAACAACTCAGGTACCTTCTTCATGTATTGTATGTAAAGATTCTGCTTCAAATATTTGATTTAATATAAATGGGTTTTATTTAATTTTTCGTATTTTTTTCCTTCAAATTTCTGGGTTGTGCTCAAATTTTCGTTAAATTTGTGGGTTTTTTGGTGTGATTTTATCTGAAAGTTTTGGTTGCTCTGAAGGATGTTAAGCCCCCTCCCTCTCCTCTCTCTCTAAACTCTCTGTAGATTATGTTGGTTCTTAAAAGTCTCCAATTTTTTTATTTGGTTTCCTCTTAATTTTATTTATTATTGATTGTTGCCTAAAAATCTATGAAGGGTTTGCTCCTTTGATCGTGGACTAAAGATTTGAATGAATTATGATAATCTCTTTAACTTTAACTAGCTTTGATCATTTGCAATTAGAAGCCCTAAGTTTTCATGTTGGAAAAATTATCCCCAAAAGATCCGTATTTTATAGTTTATTTATTTTGGACCCTTGAGTATGAGTATCAAACGCTTCATAAATAGCATTGCAACTTCCAGTTCATGCTGAGACCAGAAAGTGCTTTTGGCTCATACATTAAAGCAGTTCATAAAGTTGTTCTCTTGCTTGATAGTTAGTTCATATTTCGATCTTTGATCATATTCCCAGAATCAATCCAACATATATATGTTTTTCATTACTCTTTCATCAGCAGGTCTCAATCAAAGTTGTGTATGCTTTGTGCAGATAGAGAAAGCGGCTGGGATATGAGCAATAAGCGTTTTTACAAAATCTTAATATACCAGTGCGAGTGAGGTGTGTCTGTTTACAAAATCTTAATATACCAGTGAACATTCAGGTAAATCTGTCTTTCATGGGTTTTTCTATTATTCTTTGCAGTTTTTCCCTGTTGCCTGCCATTAATTACCAAATTATCTATGTGAACTAGGTCCAAGTTCAACTACTTATGGTTTGGCATTATACTATATGATGAATTCTCCAGTCGAAGATACACCCTTGCTACAGAGTTTTATCAAGGGGGATGATTCGTATGAAATTCAAGGTTTAACTATTAACTGATTCTTCTCTCCTCAGGGTTCATGGATTGTTAAGCAATGTGTGGGAAGAAAGCATGCGGGCACTTGAAATCAATTATTTCCACGAGAAGAACTATTTGGAGGTATATCAATTTTTAGTATGCTTTTATATATGTTCTTTGATCACCCTACTTTGTGGACAGCTTATTGATACTTCACTGAAATTCAAGGCCTTCTATTTTCGGGTTCAATTTGTTAGAGTATATAGAGTTAAGGTGATTCCAAGTGTCACATGATTTGTCTATATGTTTGTGAGGTTCAATCAATGTCATATGAAGATGGTAGCATGTGTTACAAGATTAAACCAGCTCAGTGTAGTGTCAAGAGGCAGTTAGTGAGTCAGTTATTTTAGAGGGATATAATCGTCACTCAATGTGTAGTATTGCTTTTGGTAATTAATTAATTATTTTAAATGCAATATCATGAATATTTATTTTCATATATATATATATATATATATTTGTAAAGAACATCAGAACACACGAATGTAATATATGTACATATTAAACACTACTCCTTAACACATATATTTTCTACATTTTCTACGTTTTCAACAATTTTCTAAACCCCGCAGCAATGCGCGGGTACACTTGCTTGTCCGTTTACTAAAAGTCGTCGTGCAAAAGCCGTCGTAAGACACTACATTATTTGTCGGGCAAATGTGTCTTGTCCATTGAACAGGGTGATGAACCTCCGTCGAGTAAGTTTGTGTTGATCGCAGAAGCCCGACGAACGTCGTTTTAACTGACGAAAACATATCGTCGTGTAAAAACTAAATTTATTTTTAAAATATTTGTTGATAATTTTGCCCGATGACAATGTCGTCGAGTTATTGATCCTTTAACCAAAGAAAAACAATTACTTGATATCGTTGGCCGACGGACAGGTTCGTGGGGCAAAATAATTATTAAATTAAAAAATACTTTTTTAAAAAATTTATAATTAACTAAATATTATTATATTAATATCATAATTTATTAAACAAATTTGTTTAATTAATAACAAAGGTCGTACAATATTATTGAAAATAAAAAATAAATTATTTCAGATGACAAAAGCAGCTTCACTAGTCCCACGAAAGTATGCTATTTGTAGAATTTACAAATTCTGAAAACAATCACAGAGCCTCTCCCACTAGTCTATCCTATTTGCAAATTCATGGGGCGGATGGGTTAGAGCTGATTCATGACTTGCAAAAGTCTTGTACTAGGTGCGCAACTCAAACATCCACTCTTTGAATCTCGTAGTTCACAACTGCTTAATGTAGTCCATTGTACCCGGGTTTGACAATGGAGGAATTTTGGAGAGAGATGTTGTAGGTGGAAGGTGAACTGAAGCTGATATGTTTACAAATGAGGAATTTCAGAGAGAGAGTGTTTGGGCAAGAATTTCTTTGGAGAAGGCCCCTGGCTCGAGCACACAGCTCCCCAAGGAGTTGGCACTTCAGTTGGTTGTCGGGCTCCTGCTTGTTGAGAGGCTGCAAGAGGAGAATATAGTTAGTTCTGAAAGGTGCCTTTGTAGGGTCTTAGGTGTAGGCCTTGAGGCTTGCAATCAAAACTAACTAAATGCTTAGGTGTGCCACTACCATCTCAGTATGGCAGATGTAGAACAAATGTGTTTAAGTTAATTACTTGTGCCTCAAGTTATTTTGACTTTTTATTATCAAATGATTGTCATAGATGGGTTAAGTCTACATTAAATTCCTTTCTATGCCTTGAGATCAAGGACTTTTAGTTAATTATCTTGTATGCATTAAAGGTTAGAAGTCTAGATCTGACTAAGCCATCGGTCTAATTCCTGTTCAGTCTTTTATAGCAGTAAAACTACTAAATGAACCAGATATGAATGCCAATGGGACCTTTGATCATCAAATGACTGGAAATGACTTGAATATATACTGGAGAATACACCATAATACCAGATCTACTAATTTAAAGATAAAAAAAAAAGAGTCGGGCAAGATTTCACCTTGTTGGGCAAGGGTGAACGTCTTGCAGTTTCTTCTCTTTGTGATTACAGAGGTTTGTGTGTTAAAAGGGGTAAGTAGTAAACAAGTTTACACGAGGGAATTGATATTATAGCATCAAGAGAAGGTAGCAGAGCTTTTACACCGGACAAAAGATGTCTTTCTAAGGGAACTATTGCTAAAAAGGGTTTGGAAGGTACGAACTGGCTTGAGAGCTGAGTTTGTATGCTTGTTTGTTTGATTGGTTGAGTGTCCTTATCTCTGGGCCTTGTCGTCCCTTTTATAGGCATTTTTATCTTGGCAATTGCAAGCTTTTCTCGAAAGCACTTAGTGAGTCATCATCTTTTTTACATGTTCTGCCATTTAGAAAGTGTTTTTGGGCTGAGAGAGTAGGTTGATTTCAATGGGTTGTCACTTCCCTTGTAAGCAGTTAGCTTTTGCATTAATGAGGATCCGACAAATTGTCTTGAGATGGATGGATGGGCCTGGTGCTGGACTTCGGGTAAGTCTCATTCCTTTAGTTCTTCTGGGCTTTCTTTCCTTTAGGTCCAAAGTTTAAATATTAACCCAAACAATGCCTTATTCGATCGTTGTTGAGCCTGCAAACCGAGGCGTAAATAATGATTGGATAACAATCTCACATTAACCATCGTCGCACGCCCTTACTCGGGACTTGTGCCATTTAATGCAATCGTTTGTGAACTGGACCTTTACACTAACCCATTATCTCTGTTGTTAATAAACTGTTCACTATATAATCCTTTCTTAATCCCTTAGTTAAATACCTTAAGCAATTTCAAGCCATCAAATTCCCAGAACTTTCAGAAACCTTTCTTGTTTTCAGTTTCCTTCTTCTTTTTGTCTTAAATTCTTCTTATTCCTCATTTAAGCTCAACCAATGACCCCAAAAATCACTCAAACTCTGTCTTCTTGTGAATCTGGTGAAGGTATTGACACCTTGCGCCGTTTGCTTAACAGCCTTCATTGCCCTCAGGCAGGCCTGTGTTCTGAACTTTTCTTTAAAGGGGGGGTGCACTTACTTGGGCCTACATGGATTTCTCAGGTTCCAGTTACTGTAGAGACCAATATACCTAAGGCCGATTGGTTCACTCCAAACCCGTTCATGGTTGAGTCAGCCATTTCCTCATCTAAGTGGTCAAACCATCGTCGAGGCTTTCCTCTGATGAATGATGAAGCCTGGGTTAAGTGGATAAATGAGCTTGAGCCTATCTTCAAAAGGAAGTGGATGAACAATGACATCTATGAACTAATAATGCTCTCAAAGACCACCGTGGTTGCTAAGCCCGAGCTACTAACCACCGTTCTTCTCTTCTAGAACTCGGGCACCAATACTTTTGATTTCAGGATAGGCCCCATGTCTCCAACCATCCTAGATATGGCGCAAGTCTTCGGCTAAGACCATCGGGCAGAATTGTGGATATGACCTATGTTCCCCCTTCTCGTCCAATTGCTGAGAGTTCGGGTGCATCGGCTTCCCCACTCCAACTAGAATATAATTCTGCAACTTTCAAGAGTTATGAGACTTCTTTCAAGGGTTTTATTCCTTTTGTGAAGAAGAATTTTGGTGCAGACTCTTCTAAAGCCAACTTAAATCAAGAACACATGTACTTCCTTCTGTGCTGGCTCAACAAGCATGTATTTCTCAATAAATCCAAATGAGTGAAGTGGTGCGAGAATTACTTGACACACAAATTAAACCCTCTTTTTGTCAATTGTAGTATAAGTATAAGTAGGGTATCGTTCTAGGCCGGGGATTAGGAGGGCTTGCTAAAACCTCTTAAAAACATAAAAAAAACAAAGTTAAAAATATTAAACAAGACTCAAGGACACAAAACTAGGCTAAAAACTCTAATAATTCGAAACACACTTAAAATGACTCAAAATAATAAAAACAATCAAATTAAACACTAGGAATTGAAATGGACGAAAATTGAATTAAAAGACTAACAACAATGAAAACTAACTAAATAATATAATTTAATAATGGGGGGTTTGGTTTTGATGAAAAGTAAATTAAACTTAAATAAATTACAGAATTGACAAAAATATGAATTTAAGGTGAAATGATAAATGACAGACTAGCTAGAGGATTCTTCTCCCCACATGACACATAAGCAACCTAAATTGATTTTCAGTTGTTCTTTCAATAAATTGTAAATCTCAACGCCCCAAATTAACCGTGAATTGCACTAATTAACTCTCAGTTTTTCCACAAGTTATTGGGTTGGATGATTGCATACGACAACCCAAAACATTCCCTACAAGTTCCCTACATGAATTGCATAATAGAGATACAAGCAAGAATCATTAAGTTCTATGAAAAACATAAGCATTGACGAGGCACTCGTTACTATGATTTGCATGAAACTTATACCAAGAATTTACTTAACACGATTGTGGATAACAACCTTTACTACTTGTGAATATAAGTTCATAACGATTAGGTGAAATTCACTTATATTCTAGCATCAAATTCATGCATGTAAATTAAGTATGCATCCTTAATCGACATACAAAAATAAGTTATCAATCAAGCAGTTAAGCAAATTAAATCACAACTCAGAAATCACAACTGAAGGTAATCAATTCATATTACAAATATATTCATGGCTTTGAATTAACCTCTAGCCAAAATAAGTTTATTTACATATTATTAAAACAGAAATAAAAGAAAAGTTTAGAGAGAGTAAACCGAAACGTAAAACATGAGTTTGAGAAGATAACACCAATAAGAATGGAATGAAGCCCTCTGCCTCTGTGCTCTGCGCAGTCCTCTCGGTTTTTCTTGGCTGTCCCGTCGAGGCAGCTATAAGCTGCTTCTTCCCGCAAGTCAGCTCCAAGACAGCCCTCACGTTTTCTGCGCTCTTCTTCTCTGACCTGATGTCTCTGTCTGACACGCTGCCCAAAGGCAGCTCACCTTCGTGCTGACCTCCCTTCGTGCTGACCTCTGTCCCGTCTCACTCCCTCTGACTCCCTCTCGTGTATCTGCGAGCTGCCCAAAGGCAGCTCCTTTTCTTCTTTCCACTTCGCCCCCTGTCCCTCTCTGCGAGCTGCCCAAAGGGCAGCCCCTTTCTTTTCTCTCCTTTCTGACTCCCTCCATATTTCTCTTTTTCGTTTCTGCCTTTCCATTTGTTATGCTGCATCACAACTCTACCTTGCTCTCATTGTATTTGTTGCTCTCTTCTTCTACAAAACATGAATCATGATTATTTTTCTTTTTTTTTTAATTTTATTTAAAAACTGATCAACGAATTTATTACATAAAATTTCACTTGTTCTATTTTTATTTTCTTTGCATAACAAATCCTATAAACACAAAAATAACGTAAATAGCTCAAAAATATAAGGAACTAACTAAGAAAAGACGAGTGAATTTGAAGTAAAAATATATATAAATATGATCCGATCAAATACCCCCATACTTAGCTTTTGCTAGTCCTCGAGCAAAACAAAGAAAACATGAAAAAGTACTAACATGAAAAACATTAGTTTCCCCCTATGTGACCCTCATAGAATTTCATTCGAGAAAACAAATCATCAAGAACCATGGCTAGCACCAAACAAAATAATCCAAGTTCATCTTCCTTATTCAAATATTAGCAGTAATCTTTGAATCATCCTTGAAGTGTAGTGTGTGAGATAGCCATGCTAATGCAATTTCAAGTTTTTATTTTTAAAATCATCATATGCAAACTAGCGACCTTCTCACGGGATATGCACTCAATCACACATGTGTTTAGTTTTAATGTGTTTCGCTCAAAGAATCAAATGTGAAATTTCTACCATAAGCTTGCATAAAGATCACTTCTCCACAGTCATAATTGCAAAACTTAAATCAAGAGGACTTTTATTGGATGTAATGAGGCTTAGGGATAGGGTTATTGAAACGAAAGAATAGGAAAACACAAGTTCCAAGCTACATTGCAAGCAATTCTTTTGTCTAGATTTATAAGAACTCAAGCTCTCCAACGATTCTTCAGAAACCTCCAATCACACCCTTAAACTGAAACTTGAAAAACAATTTTTTTTTTCTTTTTTCTTCGTATACAATCTTTCTTTTTCTTTTTCTTTTTCTTTTTTTTTTTTTTTTTTTTTTTTTATACAAACATGAAATACCCCCACACTTATTTTTTTGCCAAACACCTTCAAAGTACTTTACAAACATTTCTCATAAGACAATCTCACATTGCTCACTAGCTTGCTTTGGAAAGGGTAAGGAAAAAAAATGTTTCAGGTATAAGGGTAGACATATCTGGAAATAAGAAATAAAAGGCTCAACATACACGGCTCAAATTGGCAATCTAATGATATCATTTTTCTTTGGGAAACATGGTTATTTGGGCCATGGTGGTAAACCTAATGCCTCTATCATTTCCAAGTTCATGCAATCAATGACAAACATTTCGAAAGATCGTTACGCAAGTTCTAGAGATGTATCTCACATAAGTTCATCACACATGAAAGAATAGGAGTGTATGAAAAATGCACACACTTTCAATAGGCTCAAAAACTCACATAGGATGTATATGGTCACTAAATTCACATATGAAGCTTTAAGTCATACTTTAGTTTCACATTAACAAGGCTATGTGCATTTGGTTTTTCAAAGATGATCAAACATGTACAAAACTAACAAGAGAATTAGGAATTTCACAAAACACATGTTAACTAAGTTCTTGATGATCATGGTTCAAATTTGATCCAATTATATCATTAGGTCGGGAAGCTAACAAAAATCTAATTCAAAACAATAAGGAAAACAAGACAATATTTTTGGATTTTTACATTTTCTGATTTTTTTTTATAGAGAAAACAAAACTAAAAAATAAAAAGCAACAACACAGAAACAAATGAAACCAGTTCGAAGTTGAAGGTACAAAAAATTTCAATTTGGTCATTTTTATACTCTTTACCCCCAAACTTAAACTGGACATTGTCCCCAATGTCAGAAAACACTATAATGCAAATAAAAATAAAATAAATAAATAAATAATAAGAAACAAAATAAAACAATGGGACTGAAAACTTCCCTAATTTGCAGTAAAATCAAGCGATGACCCCCAAGCTAAAATTCTGCAATCAACTTCAAGGGTGGAAATAACCGAAAGTTCCTGCAAAGAAAAGAAATAATTCAGTTAAGTAATGCAAGAAAATAAAATAATAAAAATTAAAAAAAAATTAAAAAACATTGCAAACGAAAAATTGAAAATCACGATAAAAGACAATGAATAGAACTAATAAGTGATCATTGGTCGTGCTTGTTGACTTTCCACAGCTTTCCTCTTGAACTGGGTGACACTTAGCTTTTTTCTTGCAAGTGATGATTTGATGATATTGTACGGCGGAGCTTTGCTCTTTGGGAATGTTGCAGTTCCTTATTTGTTCTCCAAGCAGATGTGGCAGCTTCTCTAGTTCCTCAGTTCGGACTCCTTCCGCTGGGATGATTGTGCAAGCTGCATTCTTCTCTGCTTGTTTCTTCTGTACGTCGTCTCCACATGCTGTTGGTATCATTTTCGCTTGCCTTATCTGTTCTTCAGGTAGATGTGGCAGCTTCTTTGGAAGTACATCAGCAGTGGAAGACGAGTACTCGAGAGCAATTTCTCCATGTCCTGCAGGTTAGAACAAAGACAAGGAAAAGGACATGGAGAATGCATGATATGAGATACTCTTGCTTTCAACCATTATGATATGAAATACTTTTGCTCTGGATGGGTTGTTTGCAGGGGTATCCCAGGGAATGAGGAATACAGTGTGACTCGAGAGGGTTCTTTGGGAATGCATTCTCGGAGATGAAGAAGTGCTGAGAGGGTGTGCCTTTGCTGTGGAAGGCGAAGGTAAATACTTATAGGACTTGTCTTCACAACCGGGACTGTTCTCTCACTCATTGTCGGCAGCCGGTGGATGGATGAATAGTACAAATTACGCGCTTTCTGACAAAGCTGCCCGTAATTTCCGCAAAGCAGATTCCTCATTGATATCTGGAATCGGCGCTTCGAGCTCTGAGCATCGTCGATTGTAGAGGTAGCATGTGACACGTGCGGATAAATCTGGAAAAGAAGATTTGTCCGTGGGTTGAAGCCCAGCTTTTGAGAAAGCTAGCGTGTCATTGACTGTTGAATTTCCCTCTTTGATTTCTGAATTGGTGCTTCGACAAACTGCCCGAGATTTTCGCAAAGCAATTTGCGTGTGACAAGTGACGACACGTCTGGACAAATTGATCTTTTGAAATTCGGGGTTCGGCTCGTGGTTTCTGAGCAAGCCCAGCCTTTGAGAAATGCAACGCCTCTTTTGAGAAAAGAATCCGGCTTTTGAGAACGGAAACTCCTCTTTTGAGAAAAGAATCCGGCTTTTGAGAAAGGTGCCCGACTCTTCGATTTGCGAGAGGACGCCTCTTCAATTTCTGAGGAGCGCCTCTTTGAATTCTTCTTTTAATATAGGCGTTAATTTTGTTCCACAACATACTTGAGCTCCCTCTTGTAAACACTCCCTTCTTGCACTTGTTTAATCTTGATCTGTCCGACTCTCTTCTTTCTTCACCACCTTCAGAAAATGGCAGGCCCTTCTGATCGACGTTTTGACTTGAACATTCGTGAAGAGGCAGCTCCTCCTTCACCAGACAACATATGGCGCCCTTCTTTCATATCCCCCACTGGTCCCCTTACCGTTGGGGCTTCGGTGATGAAGAACGATATGACAGCAGCGGTGGTGGCCCGGAACATTGTCACTCCTAAAGATAACAGACTGCTCGCTAGACGGTCTGATGAATTGGCGGTTAAGGAGTCTCTGGCTCTCAGTGTGCAGTGTACGGGTTCCGTATCCAACATGGCCCAACGCCTATATGCCCGAACCCGTCACGTTGAATCCTTGGTGGCTAAAATACAGAGTCTCAAGAGATTAAAGGGCTCAAGCATGAGAATAAGGAATTGCACAAGCTCGCACACAGCTATGCCACCAGCATGAAGAGGAAGATTGACCAGATGCAGGACACCGATGGTCAAATTTTACTTGATCATCGGAGGTTTGTGGGTTTGTTCCAACAACATCTGCCTTCGTCTTCTGGAGCGGCACCGCGTAGTGAAGCTCCAACTGATCAACCTCTGCCGCCTCCTCCTTCTGTAGCCCCGCCGACTGCTGAAGCCCCCCCGACTACTGAAGCACTACCCGACCAATGAATACTATTAGTTTACATCATTGTAAAATATTTGTACTTTTATGTTTTTTTTTTTATTTATTTATTTTTTTTTTAATTTTTATTTTTTTTTTATTTTTATGTAATTTTTATTTTTTTTCATTAATTTTAAATTTTATCTCTTTTTTTATTTTTTTATTTTTTTTTTATATATATGTAAATTAATGTAAAGAGACTTTGGTTAACCTTCCCCCACACTTAAACTAAATAACACAATCTCACATAAATCAACCAAATAACACAACTAACTAAACAAAACAAAATGAAAGCAGTAAAGAAAAGGGTGGAAGAATGCAAAGCTGATTGGGTTAGTGATTCCAAAGTCTCCATTCGTTGAATGCTTGGGTTGCCTCCCAAGAAGCGCTTGATTTAACGTCTTTAGCCGGACGCATCTTTCCTTTAAATTTCCCTCGGCTCCATTTGAACCTAAAATCAAAGAAAGAAAAATAAATCAAAAATCAAAAGTAAAATACACAAACACCAATATAAACATAAACAAAAACAAAAATAAAAGGATTAGCAAAGTTGCTAATCCCCGGCAACGGCGCCAAAAATTTGGTGCGAGAATTACTTGACACACAAATTAAACCCTCTTTTTGTCAATTGTAGTATAAGTATAAGTAGGGTATCGTTCTAGGCCGGGGATTAGGAGGGCTTGCTAAAACCTCTTAAAAACATAAAAAAAACAAAGTTAAAAATATTAAACAAGACTCAAGGACACAAAACTAGGCTAAAAACTCTAATAATTCGAAACACACTTAAAATGACTCAAAATAATAAAAACAATCAAATTAAACACTAGGAATTGAAATGGACGAAAATTGAATTAAAAGACTAACAACAATGAAAACTAACTAAATAATATAATTTAATAATGGGGGGTTTGGTTTTGATGAAAAGTAAATTAAACTTAAATAAATTACAGAATTGACAAAAATATGAATTTAAGGTGAAATGATAAATGACAGACTAGCTAGAGGATTCTTCTCCCCACATGACACATAAGCAACCTAAATTGATTTTCAGTTGTTCTTTCAATAAATTGTAAATCTCAACGCCCCAAATTAACCGTGAATTGCACTAATTAACTCTCAGTTTTTCCACAAGTTATTGGGTTGGATGATTGCATACGACAACCCAAACCATTCCCTACAAGTTCCCTACATGAATTGCATAATAGAGATACAAGCAAGAATCATTAAGTTCTATGAAAAACATAAGCATTGACGAGGCACTCGTTACTATGATTTGCATGAAACTTATACCAAGAATTTACTTAACACGATTGTGGATAACAACCTTTACTACTTGTGAATATAAGTTCATAACGATTAGGTGAAATTCACTTATATTCTAGCATCAAATTCATGCATGTAAATTAAGTATGCATCCTTAATCGACATACAAAAATAAGTTATCAATCAAGCAGTTAAGCAAATTAAATCACAACTCAGAAATCACAACTGAAGGTAATCAATTCATATTACAAATATATTCATGGCTTTGAATTAACCTCTAGCCAAAATAAGTTTATTTACATATTATTAAAACAGAAATAAAAGAAAAGTTTAGAGAGAGTAAACCGAAACGTAAAACATGAGTTTGAGAAGATAACACCAATAAGAATGGAATGAAGCCCTCTGCCTCTGTGCTCTGCGCAGTCCTCTCGGTTTTTCTTGGCTGTCCCGTCGAGGCAGCTATAAGCTGCTTCTTCCCGCAAGTCAGCTCCAAGACAGCCCTCACGTTTTCTGCGCTCTTCTTCTCTGACCTGATGTCTCTGTCTGACACGCTGCCCAAAGGCAGCTCACCTTCGTGCTGACCTCCCTTCGTGCTGACCTCTGTCCCGTCTCACTCCCTCTGACTCCCTCTCGTGTATCTGTGAGCTGCCCAAAGGCAGCTCCTTTTCTTCTTTCCACTTCGCCCCCTGTCCCTCTCTGCGAGCTGCCCAAAGGGCAGCCCCTTTCTTTTCTCTCCTTTCTGACTCCCTCCATATTTCTCTTTTTCGTTTCTACCTTTCCATTTGTTCTGCTGCATCACAACTCTACCTTGCTCTCATTGTATTTGTTGCTCTCTTCTTCTACAAAACATGAATCATGATTATTTTTCTTTTTTTTTTAATTTTATTTAAAAACTGATCAACGAATTTATTACATAAAATTTCACTTGTTCTATTTTTATTTTCTTTGCATAACAAATCCTATAAACACAAAAATAACGTAAATAGCTCAAAAATATAAGGAACTAACTAAGAAAAGACGAGTGAATTTGAAGTAAAAATATATATAAATATGATCCGATCATGAAGGTCGAATGAATCCCTTTAGTAGAAGCTCTTCATAATTTCGACGATTTCGCCACGGGCTCATTCCTTCTCTCTGATCTCTATCATCTTATTTTTGAAATAACTCAGGGCGAACCCTTTGAAACCAACCTTAATGGACCAATCTGGATGGTCAAATTATGGGTAAAATGGTATTCCCCAGAGTTTCAAGCAGCTAACTTGGAGTTCCCAGAAGGTGTGGCCCCTGCTCGAATTCTGGCTGAGGCTTATCCTACCGACCATTCCACGTTTTCCTGTTTTTATTTCTTCTAAGTTTGCAGGACTCAAGCAGATTTGGAGTGGGGAGCGTATGTTCTTAGGAGGTATCCCTGGTTTTCTGATTAAGCCTTCCAAGATGCCTTTGGAGAATACGCTAATTCTCTTTATAGAGAGAACTTTATCAGCTGTATTCAACCACAAGACTTAGCCTGGGGAGTTCGCAGCGATCGTTATGAACATGGGCTGGAGGTTTATCATCCAAACTTCTGTAGTAGGCAATTAGGCTTTAGGCAGACCGTTCCAATCCCATTCTTTGACTCTGTTCATTGTGATACCTCTTACCACCTTCATTCTCCTTAAGAAATCACCTTTCGAGCTGGCCGACGTAGCCTTGAGGTTATGAGCAAGGTTGCTCGGAAGCCTTTAGCCCTTAACTTCAAAAGTACCTCTACTTTCTCCACCTGGTGGGAGGCTAAGTGGGCCAAGAAATACGGAGGAGATCTGCGGGAAGCGCACGACCGTCTCTTCAGCCAACTTTCCCTTAAATCTTACCCCAGCTTGGGCGAGCTCGAGAATTGGAAAGAAATGATTTATCAAAAAAAACCCAACTCCTCTTAATAGTTATCTTTTGTTTTTGTGATTTATAAAGTTTCTCGTGATTCCATCATTCTCTTCCCCTTTTCCCTTATTTTCTTTATACTTGCAGCTCAATGCAACCCAGCAGAAATGGATGTTGGGCATGATGAAGATGCAGCAGATGCCTTTGTACTTCAAGAAGTTGCGGCCAAGGTAGGAAGGAAAAATGTTGGGGCTGGTGGGGATGTCTCTGAGCTATTTAGGGACTCAGAAGGCAAGGTTGAGCCCAAAGCAAAAAACGTGGGCATCTAAGCGGGCACAGACAGTTATGGTGGAGACTTCTAATTTTGAGCCTGAAAAATAGCCTGAGCCTAAGCGGGCAACTTCACCCAGGAAGAGTACAAGCACTCAGACCTCCAAGTCTTCAAAAGTTGCCTCTGCTTCAAATACTTCAACTATTGCTGTTTCCATAACGGGTAGGTAGAAATAGAAGGCTTCCAGTAAGTGCATCTTGCCTTAATCTTCCCGTTTATATTTTACGCTTAAGAGTTAACAATTTTACTTTTCTCGCATTTTAAGACCCCCTGCAGCCAAGAAGCTTACTATTGTTTCAAGGGGGACCCTTTAGGTGATGAAATGTATCAGCAGACTGATGAACTTTGAGATTTAAATCTCAAAGAGTTGGACGTATAGTTTGCCATTTTTTTTAATTTTCCATTTTTTTTCTTTTTTTTTTATAACCCTCTGCCTAACTGTCTGCAACAGAAGATTCGGGCAGAAAATAGCTCTCCGCCTGAGGCTTCTTCTCCTTTAGCCCGAACGAGGCAAGCTTCTCCTTCTCGAGAAAAATCCATTCCTTTGGTAGTGACTCCCCTTTCTCAGTTTGATAGTTCAACTGGGAGGATGATGCACTATGTGGAAGATGATAGTAACTCAGCAAGTGCCTATTTTTTACACTCTTATGCCAATAATCATCTCTCTTTGTACTTACCGTCTTTTATTCTTTCCAGCCTTCCCCAATGCATGAATTCCACCAAACACCGGTTTCTACCTTTGGGGAGCCTATTGTCCTTGATATCCCCATGGTTTCAGAGGTAACTTATCCTCAGGCTTCTCAGGCAGCTCCTATTGATGCACCCAAAGCCTTTGAAGTGCCTGCTTCCCAACCTCAGGTTCCCCCTAAGGTACATCATTACTTAGACTTCTTGCTTTTCTTCTTCATAAGTTAATTACTGACATTTATCCTCTCTTTTGTTATTTGTAGGTTTCTGTTGAAGGTTCAGACACTGACTCTCTTCCTTTAGTAAGCCACGATGAGCTCCCCGAGCAATCAAAGGAAATAACTCCCCTCCACCTCCTTCCAAGACTCCGGGCTTAATTCAGGTATATTGACTTTTCTTACCTTGCCTTTCTTTGACTGGTAAACTTTTCTCTTAAGATGTTTGTCTTGGTTGCAACAAGGTTCTGGAGAGGGTTCGGGCAAATCTCCACCACGCATAGTGCGCAAGAGAGATCTTCCTCGTTCTTCTTCAGTTTCTAGGATCCCAAGGCTATCCGTCTCTAGTCCTGTGAAGAAGCGAGCCAAGATTTCTGCAATAGCTACTTTCATTCCTGCTTTTGCTCCTACAATCCTTCCTACTCTCTTAACTAAGGCCATCCCTACTGCCATGAATGAAGGTGTAAGAACCGTGCCCTCAGCTTCATCAGCATCATCTTTGCCCGATATGGTAAAGAAGTTCGGGCAAATCGAAACTAAACTACAGTCACCTCTAACATCATCTGAGTCTCATATTCTTCAAAATGCTCATCAAATTGATGCGAAATATATAAGCATACAAATTAAACCCTCTTTTTATCAATTGTAGCGAAGTATGTAAGTAGGGATCGTTCTAGGCTAGGAATTATGAGGGATTGCTAAATCACTTAAAAACTGACTCAAAACGTAAAAACAAAGTTTAAAACACTAAACTAGACTCAAAGAATGCAAAACTAAACTCTAAAACACTAAAACAAACCAAAAGACTCAAAACAGCCCAGAAACACTCAAAACTGCCTTAAAAACACAATCTGGGCAGTTTTGAACACAAAACACAATTTGGACGAAAATAGGTTATAACTTGATTCAAGACACTTAAAAACACAAACTAAAACAGATTTTAACTAATCTAACACTTCAAAGTAAAGGGGGATTGGGTTTTGGACGAAAATAAAGTAAAACAAACAAATTAAAGACTAAAATAGATTTTGGACGAAAATTGGGAAATTGGATGGGTGATGGTCTAGCTAGAAGGTCATTCTCCACACATGACACACTTGCATACAAATCAATCTCCAATTGCTTTTCAATAAACCATGAACCTCAACACCCCAGATTAACCATGAATTGCACTAATTAACCCTCAGATTTTCCTAATTTCATTGAATTGGATGATTGCATACAACAACCCAAATTATTCTCCACAAGTTCCCTACATGAGTTGCATAATAGAGATACGAGCAAAGATCATTAAGTTCTATGAAAATCATAAGCATTGATGAGGCACTTGTAACTATGAATTGCATGAAACTTATGCCAAGAATTCACTTAACACGATCGTGACAAGCAACCTTCACTACTTGTGAATATAAGTTCATAACGATTAGGTGAAAATCCCTTATATTCTAGCATCAAATTCATGCATGCAAACTAAGTTGGCCACCTTAATCAACATACAAGAATAAGTTTTGAGTAAGACAGTTAAGCGAATTGCATTCACAATTTATCAAATCACAATTGAAAGTAATCAATTCATATTGCAAGTATAATCATGGTTTCGAATTCCCCTCTAACTATAAAGAAATTAGTTCCTCATGTTGGCAATTAAACATAGATAACTTGAATTAAACATTGAAAACAAAGATAGAATACACTTAGAAACACTCTAGATGGCTCATTCTTCTCCTTCCTTAGCTGCGGCACAAAAGGATTGTGGTGGATGGTGTGGTGGATAGATGTAGGTGATTTTTGGTAGAGGGTGGTGGTTCGGCTAGGGCTGAGATATGAGTATATATAGGCACCTAAAACCCTAGGGTAATCAGATATGGACTTGGATAACCCAAATCCACAAGGAAAAAGACTTAGAAATCAGAATTCACAAGGGAATAGGCTAAAAGGGTGCAGCAGATAAAGATAGGGTAGGATAAGGCTTCTAGAAAGCCTTGCAAGGCAAGAAAACAGGTTCTAGATAAGGTTATGCACGGCATGGGAGGGTTCCTTGCTGAAATTGGTTTGACATCTTTCTAGAACAAGGATTAAGGTGTCCTAAAATGTTTAGGACTCCTCTTTGTAATTGCACATTAGGAATAGGAAAGCTTGTCTTGATCAATCCTTCTTCTTTTTGGATTCCTTTTCCTTCTTTGACTTGGAAAACTTATTTGTTGCTGAAACTCAAGGCCAATTAGGTTTAACTTTCCTACTTCAAGTAGGAAACCTTGTTTGAGTAAGAATCTTCATTCTTCTAGGAATCCATCTTCAACTAGGAATCCTTCGTTGATTAGGAATCCTTCTTCAATTAGGACTCCTCAAATCTTCAAATCTTCATTTTCGTCCATTCCCTTGGCTCCAAGTATGTGACATCCATTCCAAGCTCCATTTTGCTCCAAAAGCCTCCAAAATGCATCTTTTTGTATATTTTGCCCTTAAAACCTGAAAACAGATAAAACTAGCTTAAAAGACTACTTAAACTAAGAAAACATAACGAAAATACATAAGAACTAGCTAACTAAGGCGCATAAATATGCTCCTATCACAAATCTTCAAGGATTGGATGAAAAGGGACTTCACAGCCTCTTTCGGTCTTAAGATTCTTTATGAGGCAGAGAAGGCCCTTATTGAGCTTTTCAAAGCTCAGTTGTTGTCCAAGGCTCAATATGAGTCTTTTATGAGTTTCTTCAAGAATTTGCAGGTATTAAAGTATCAGCATCATAAGGCGGAGCGAGCGTCCAATAAAGTGAAGTGTTTTTAGGAAAAACATGTGAAGAATACAGCCACTCTTCGTCAGTTGGTGGAAGAAAGGTCCATGATGGAGGAAAGGATTACAGTAGTCGATTATGAGATCCAGCGTTTGGAAGAGCAATTGTCTTCACTCAAAGCCGAGAAAGTGACCCTTACCAACCATCTTTCCTAAAAAGTAGAAGAAATGGAGAAGACTTCTCAAGAGATTGAAGACTCTGAGAACCAACTTGTAAATAGCAAAATGTATTTAGGAGAACCAGGCCGTATTTTTACTATCATACAAACTTACTTCTCTAGAATAGTTGCTCTGGCCGAAGATGTAAAGTTGTTAGACTAAGATTTCTGTAATCCCTTCATGAAATGAAATCTTCTTCTATTTTAACCCCAATTTTCTGAATTTTTAATAGTAGCTGTCTATCTCCACCCTTCTCACCTTGCTTAGTTCTTCAAATTTGCCCGATCTTTGTTTGAAAAGCATATTCTTTAGGACTTGTTCTCAGCTTGTGGGTCCACATCCTTGTCAGGGCTTGCCTGAGGTCTACTAAGTGCTGCTCTTCGGTTTTAAATTTCACCATAATGTCGTCAATGTATACTTTCATGCTATGGTCGATTAAGTCATAAAAAATGGCATTCATTGCTCTTTGATAGGTTGCATCTACATTTTTGAGCCTAAATGGCATTACCAAGTACTCATATGCTCCGACATGACCCGAGCACCTAAAAGTTGTCTTATGTATATCTTTTTTAGCCATTTTTATCTAATTGTAACCAGCATTCCCATCCATAAAAGATAGAACCTTGTGTTTGGCAACTGCATCTATGGATAAGTTGGTCATTGGCATGGGATATTCAACTTTAGGCGTGGCTCCATTAATGTTTCTATAGTCAACACAACATCGAACTGCTTTAGTTATAGCTATTAATATAGGTACAATGTTGGCCAACCACTCGACATATTTGGCAGGCCTAATAAATCCAGCCTTTACTAGCATCTCGATATCTTATTTGACATTTTCTTCGATCTCTTTTGACATCCTCCGTGGTGCTTGCTTGACAGGTTTAAATCCCTCCTTAATAGGCATTCTATGTTCCACTAAGGTGATCTAAACCTAACATTTCGTTGTAATGCTAAGAAAAACAGTAATTGAATTCGTGTAAAATGCTGATAATCCTTGCTCGATCCTCGGTTTCCAACAAACCACTGATCTGTACAGGCCTCGGATCATCCTTAGTTCCCAAATCAATGGTCTCCAAGGGGTCATGTACTTCTGGGGACGACTTGTCAGGTTCTGCACACAAAAACTCAACCAACTTTGGATTTTCGGGCAAATCCTCTGGCCCATCCAGATCATATATGTACTCAGCCATCCGTATGGTTGCTTCCAACACAAAACACTCATATTCTATTCTGCGGCTTGAGGCTTCTTCTTCCCATTCCTTTTCTTCCTTAGTTGAACTCTCTATCTCTTGCTTTCTTTCTTTCCTATACACCAACAATCTTTTTATTAAAGACCTGTCTGCAACCACTTAGTCTTTTCTTTTTTGTTCTGACATTACTAATGTTGAGGAGTCAGGATGATATGGGGCTGATCTCATTCTTCCCTTGTAAGAGATAACCCTTGCTCAAGAAGCATCTGGGCCGTCACCTTGGTCAGGAGGCTGTTCTTATCAACTCTTGAACATTGAAGAATCCCAACACTGGGATTGTAGAAATTGGCTTCTGCTACGTTGGCTGTAGGGAGGAATGGCCGTGATTCGGCCTCTATTATCTCCCAAAATCCAGGTTTGACAAGCCCTTTGGTTGAGAATCTCCTCCCAACCTTTGGAAAACATTCTTAGAGGTCTCTCTTTCAGCTACCTGCATAACATTTTTGCTGGCCTTTTGCTCTTCTTGTTCTATTCTCTTGATCAGCGTCTGATTAATAATGGCTCCTGACGCTGGGACTTCCAGCTCAAACTCATATTGGCATCTACTATACAATACTACTACTTTAATTATGGACGCCATGGGTTTCTCGGGCAACTTGATGGCTCCCTCAGTTGGCTTGTCAATTTGCCTCCGTTCTGCTTTCACCTCTCAGGTAGCTTTTCCTTTCCCATTCTCAGCCCACGTCAAGTTGATCATGTTTATTGGGGCTTTTAGAAAAGGATCAGTATCAACCATTATATTAGCCTGCGGTTTTTCCAGCAACAGTTTTCCTTTGACAATGAGATCTTGTATCCAATCTCTAAACTGGACACAGTTGGTTATGGAGTGATTAAAAGTGTAATGTAGCTTGCAATACTTTTTCCCTCTCATTTCTTCAGGCTTGGGTAGCTTTTTGGCGCTGTCGGGCATGATGACTCTCGCCCGAACCAGCTCCTCATAGATTTCTGCTACCATGGTTAGATCAAAGGAATAACTTTGATACTTAAGGGGTTTCATTGGTACAAATCCACCATCATTCATGACCACTTTCTGTTCTTTAACCAGCTGGACCAATCCCTTTATTGTCAAAGGCTTGAAGGGAATGGTCATCTCTGGTGCACACATATCAATTCCATCTCTTCCATAACCATCATTTTCTTCTGGCTCCATCCATTCAAACTTCATTTGACGATTAGAAACCTTATTTTCATAAAATGAGGGTACTTTGGAGGAATGCTTTGCATGCTGCTCCTCGATCAACAATTTTTCATACTTGGTGGCAACAATCACTAGTTCTTGCAACTCATTAAACTATACATCATAAAAATTCCTCCTCAAGGGTAACCTTAAGGCCTTTTGAGCAATAGCTATAAGCTGGACATGGTTGATAAGAAACTGGCATCTAATCCTTGTCTTCTTAAACCTCATCATGAAGCCCTCAGTAGATTCATGCTCATACTGCTTTACCTTAACTAGATTATTGATGGTCATTTCTGGCTCCAACCTGTAAAACCACTCATGGAAAGCTATGTCTGTTTGCCCCCAATTAGCAATAGAATTTGGAGGCAAAAGAGAATACCACTGAGATGCTAACTCCATCAATGAATTCCCAAACAACCTTAACATATAGTTAGGATTATCTTCAAATGCCACACAATGGTTGGAGAATTTGAAGATATGGTCCCTGAAGGATATATTGTTATCTTCCCTGGTGAATGTTGGGAATGCGGGCATCTTGAAGTTAGGAGGAAATGGATTATGCTCATTAACGAACTCCAGGTAGGGCTTCTGATAGGTAAACCTAAATAGCGGGCGAGCTTGTGGTTGAGCATTTCTTACCACCATCCTCCTTAGCCAATTCATCTCCGAGTTGCTGATTGGCCGTATTATTAGGCGAGGTATGGGAAAGTCCCTCCTTCGGGCTATGATCGTTGCCCGAGTTAATCTCTTTTCTTGCTTCAGGCTTTCTCCATTGGGCCTTTCCTCCTTTACTGGCCAATGATGGTGGCCTATAAGGAGGAGGCTTGTTTGCCTTGGTAGGTTCATCTTTTCTGCTGGATTCCCCAATCAACTGAGGCATCCCATACTTCGTCCTTTCTTGCCCGCTCTGCCCCCTACTGTTTAGTGAAAATAGGGGGTTGGGCAACTCCGCTTCCAGAATCTTCCAATACTGGTTGACTAGCTTCAGATCCTTCCTTGTTTTTGCTTTATTCCCATTTTCCTCTAGTAAAGGAAATAGAGGAATAACTAGCTCCATCACATGACTGGCCTTTTTGTCACTCTCTAGTATGATTATTTTCTAGGGTAGAGTACTCCAGATCTAGCCTTCTTTGCAGATTCCCTATTAGGGAACAAAGTCTACTTATTTCCCCTTTAGTTTCTAGAGAGATTTTCTCCATGCTTCTTAATACACCGACCATGGTAGCCTATAAGTCTTCATTTGTGACCTTTGGTCCTGATTTCTCAGAAGGACTCGGGTTTTCCGTCAAGACAGGTCCTTGTAGATTTTCGGGAAGATTTGTCATGTTTGATCTTGGCTTATACTGGGGTGGTTTCTGCTTTGTTTTCCACCTGAAGGTTTGCACTTTCCTTCGTCTTCTTGGAATACAAGACTTGTGGTCCCACTAGGCGTGCCAAAACTATGTTCGGGCAGGAATTTCCCTCGAGAAGGCCCCTGGCTCGAGCACACAACTCCCTAAGGAGTTGGCACTTTGGTTGGTTGTCAGGCTCCTGCTTGTTGAGAGGCTGCAAGAGGAGAACAGAGTTAGTTCTGAAATGTGTCTTTGTAGGGCCTTAGGTGTAGGCCTTAAGGTTCACAATCAAAACTAACTAAGTGCTTAGGTGTGCCACTACCATCTCAGTATGGTAGATGTAGAACAAGTGTGTTTAAGTCGATTACTTGCACCCCAAGTTATTCTGACTTTTTGTTATCAAAGGATTGTCGTAGATGGGCTAAGTCTACATTAAGTTCTTTTCTATGCCTTGAGATCAATGACTTTTAGTTCATTATCTTTTAGGCTTTAAAGGTTAGAAGTCCAAATATGACTAAGTCATCGGTCTAATTCCTGTTCAGTCTTTTATAGCAGTAAAACTACTAAATGAACCAGATCTGAGTGCCAATGGGACATTTATCATCAAATGACTGGAAATGACTTGAATATATACTGGAGAATACATCATAATACCAGATCTACTAATTTAAAGATAAAACAAAGAGAGTCGAGCAAGGGTGAACGTCTTGCAGTTTCTTCTCTTTGTGATTACAGAGGTTTGTGTGTTAAAAAGGGTAAGTAGTAAACAAGTTTACATGAGGGAATCGATACTACAACATCTAGAGAAGGTAGCAGAGCTTTTACACCGGACAAAAGGTCTTTCTAAGGGAGCTATTGCTAAAAAGGGTTTGGAAGGTACGAACTGGCTTGAGAGCATAATTTGTATGCCTGTTGTTTGATTGGTTAAGTGTCCTTATCTCTGGCACTGTCGTCCTTTTTATAGGCATTTTATCTTGGCTGTTGCAAGCTTTGCCTGAAAGCACTTAGTGAGTCATCATCTTTTTTACATGTTTTGCCATTCAAAAAGTGCTTTTGAGCTGAGAGTAGGTTAATTTCCATAAGTTGTCACTTCCTTTGTAAGCACTTAGCCTTTGCATTAATGAGGATCCGACATATTGTCTTGAGATGGATGGATGAGCCTGGTGCTGGGCTTTGGGCTAGTCTCTTTCCTTTAGTTCTTTCGGGCTTTCTTTCCTTTAGGTCCAAAGTTTAAATATTAACCCAAATAGAGAGTGAAAGAGGAAGTTGAAGAAAATGACGAATTGCTACAAATGGAGAGGTTTCGTCTAGATAGGGGAAGAGGCATTCGCTCGACAGAGCAGTTCGTCGGGTAAAAGATTTAATTTTTTGCACGTGTCTGTTTTAAGTGTTTGCCCAATGAACAGTTCCATCAGGTAAGGGATTCACAATAAAACTCGTGAACTGAAAAGTTTTGGCAGGAAAAAAAAAATCGGAAAACAACTTTTGGAGGGAGTTTTGATTTTCTGTGAAAAAGACAAAGGAAAAGTTATAACTTTGGCCGACCACACTGGGCAAGAATTAAAAATTACAAAAAAATTCCCAAGTTTTGCATATTTTATTGTAACAGTTAAACAATAATCGAATTTGATGACCAATTATGTTCAGTGTGTGTCTCAACCCTCAAATAGCATATTTTGAAAAAATAACCAAAATGAAAGGTAATATAGCTGTTAGATTGTGATGCTAAGTTTATAACCAACCAATCTTTTGAACCAATCACTAGTCCGTGCAAGTTTATTTTTGATGATTTTTTACGTGTGCGATCTCGTATTATATTCAAACAAGTTTGACAGTTTGATCATTTAAAATAATTTTGTAGAGTTTAAATCCCCACAATGCAATAGAATCAACCAACACTTAGGTATAATATATCATTTTGTGGTAATTACTATCGTAAGTATTTTTAATTCATGATCGGGTATGTTCTTTGTATTATTCTAGGGTCGGTAAGTCTAGTTGTAAAAATCGGGAAGTTTGGAGCTAAAATGACTATTAAATAATAAGTTTTAGTTTCTAACTGTTGAAGGAGTTATTCTCGTTATTCTCGTTATTTAATGCCCAAATGTTTGTTTTTGGTGATTCTTGATATATAGAATCTTGAAGTATATACAAATTATATTGACAGTTGGATTATGGAACTTAATTTCCCCATCTCTGAAAATCCTTGATGGAGATATGCCAATATACTTGCCCAATGGACTGAGGTAAGCTTACCTGATGAATACCCTAAACCCCTAAACCCTAACTATTTTAGGCGACGAAGTCTTGCATAATTCCATCGGGTAAGGGTACTTAACGGACTAACTTTCCTTCTATCGCGCATGGTCTTATTTATTTTTTTATATGTACAATACAAGACGAAATTGCATCCCGTCGGATAAATACTACTTAGCACATGAAATGCATTTCCGTCGCGCAAGGTCTTATAATTATTATTTTTTAATGTATAATAAGAGAAATGAGCCTTTGTACTTAGAGAGAGTGAAATAAAATCTTGTAGTACGAACACAGTAACCTTACATTGTTAAACCCTCAATCGTTGTCGGTATATTCTTGTCCTTCCTTATTTTCCCTTTCAATGTTGCTTTCATTGCTTTAGTCATCGCTACTTTCTTCAACCAAGAAATTCCGATGAGTTGGTGGTAGGCGCTCGAGGTCAATAGATAATGCATCTATTTCAATTTCGAAGACACATTCCATCTCAAATGGCGGTTCAGCGATGTGGTTGCTTTGTACTCTAGGAAGGCTTCGGGTGATTGCACACGAAGCATCTTGGTGAACATTTTGGTCATCATCGGTATCCTCATCATCATCCTACACCGACAAGTTTCAAATATTTCTATGTAATAGGAATTGTACTAAATTCCAACCACCCCTGAGCTTTGGATCATCTAGGTAGAACACTTTTTTCACCATATTGGTGAGGATGTAAGGATCACCCTCACACCATTGGATGTTTGGGGTGAGAGATAATAAGTACATATCTTCAATGACACTGTTTGGTTTGTCTGGATTTGTACCATACCAATAACACTTGAACCATATGACTTCCTTGTTATTTGTGTATAACAGTTGAACCACACTCAAAAGTTTATCGTCTCATGCAACTACCAAAAGTTTAATTCTGATCACGTGACAACCAGCATACGTTTTGACTATAATGGGACAACATGCCAATTGGAATAATTCTTTGTCAAACAAAGGCAATTTGTCTTCTCTTAATTGTCACATCTAGTAAAGTGCAACGACCATTGAATACGTAAGTTTTTACAAAAGACAAACCATTTAAATATTATGAAAAATAAAAACATTTACATGTTCGGCAAACCAATGTGGAAATAATTGTTTGTGCATTTCAACCCAAGTTGAAGGATATCGAGTCTTCATCAATGCTTCATGTTGTCCAATGAATGGCTCAACCTCATCGTAGTTACTTAATACAGTGAGACACTTCCAAGTCGAAGTCCAACTGGAGTAAGTGTGTATCATCCCATTCGAATACAAGTGATATCGGGCTTCGTCCAGTGTCATCCAAACACAATTATTACATTTCACACAATGGCATCTAATACGATTCTAAGAATTGACATGTTTGCTTGCAAATTGAATAAAATTGTTGATCTCATCCAAATATTAGTCACAATTTCTATCTTGTACATTCATCTGCTCCTTGTCCGTTGTGCTTGTATTCAGAGAATTTAGTCATCTTAATGATTTAAAATGCGCTTCATTGCCCCCTTATGCCTTCCGTAATGATCTTATCTTATTCGAAAGTCCACTATATCTCTTGCAGTTTGCAAATCAAGCGACTATTTCCTATTGTAAAAAATTTGGCAGCATCTCCCCAAGGTTCCCTAACTGCACGAAGTAGATATTATAGACAAATATCTAGTATACACTCGAAGAACATTAGGGGGATACAATTGAATTTTCTACGAACCAAACTTAGCCAAGTTCATTGCAAACCTTAAACGCATACTAGTGCACTCCGAACTATCCGAACATGACAATTCAAGATTCCGTTAGATCGCAGAGCCGCATACTACCTCTCCTCTTTCTTCTGTTTTAACTTTCAACTCATTGGATTGAGTTTTTTACTTATTTCCAGTTAACTGTAGGTTTAAAAATGGAAGAGAAGCTAAACGGCGCACTATAGAGACCAATTTAGAGTGATCCTTGTTGGTGACTTCTCTAAGCATCTCGTAACGTGAACTGTTTTTGTATAAAACTTGTTCGTTATCAGGTTGTTCTAACTTCTTTCTCCTATCTTTCTCATACCGATTACCGGACGAATTCAAGTTTCCCGTTGAAGTGGTTTCGTCACCTAAAGACCAAAAAAAACTAAAATGTTGACTAAGTTTTCCCAACCAACTGTTTTGTTTCGTCGGGTAAATACTCTTTGCCCAACGAATTATTGTTCATCGGGCAAACTTTAGTCGAACAAAAGGTAAATTATGCTACAAATGTGCATAGTTTTATTTTATTTTATATGCTTTTATAAGATTTCTGCATATATATCAAACTGTAACTTGCAGGAAATATGAATGACTTATTTCAGAGAATAAGCTATAGCAGCAGGAAGAATGAAATAGTACATTAGTATAATATGTTTTCATATTTATATACACAGATTTGGAGCTACAAAATACTTAAATATATATAGAAGAGAATTTACAGGTAATTATTAATATAATAGGATACCTAATTTCTATGAAATTATAAAAGGTAACAAAATATTGGCCTAAAATAATACAACTCACACTAACACTTTCTCTCAAGTCGGTGCACATATATTGCTTAGTTAACTTGTAAAGTGAGTTGTAGAACACTTTACTCGAAACTGCCTTCATTAGGATATATATATATACACAATTGGTCTTCAAATTTCACAAATAGAAATTGAACAATTTAATCGTCCCGTTTCTCTTAAATGAAATATATGTCCACCTCAACATACTTAGTACGATCATGCTGATTTAGATTATGAGCGATATTATCTGCAACTTAATTGTTGCAACTAGAAGTGGACACGGGCTGGGCCGGATCCAAATTTAGAGAAATCAGACTGGATTCGTTTGGCAATGAAATGGGGCGGGTGGGTCATCATATTTATTTAAAAAAAATTATTGTTGTTGTTGTTGGTCAATGACGTAGAATTTTGTGAAAGTATAACGCATATTTAAATGATTGCAAAAGGTGAATTTAAGGATAATTGTGAACCAATAAGGGAAATTAGTCTAAACCTGTATCAAGGAAGTTTAGGGTAATGTGTTGGACACAAACTACACAATCATTACTCAACAGGTCTTCGTCTGCGTTATACATTAATATTGGGTATGCACTTGTAGTAGTGGTACATGGTGACACAATGGCAGCAACTGCATACAGAGTCATCATTACTTCTCTACCAGCAACTGGAAGTGTAAATTCTCGAGTCATTTATTTATACTATATATGAACGCTGTGAGTGATGTGTTGGTCGTAGTTATGTGTAAGTGATGTGTAGGGCAACTATGTGTCTACGTTTGGGTTTTGTGTTGGGCACATCTACGCGTGGTACATGTGAGTTTTGTGTTTATTGGTGTACTTAATATAAGTGTTTGGGCCTGAAATCCTAGATTTGGGTCGAAAGAGAGTTAGCCCAGGAAGAAGGCTGCAAGTCTCGGCCCTATGGTGAAATATTCGGCCCCGTAGTAAAGCACTGATTGTTCAACCGCGTTCTAGAGGAATTAGGATTGTTCAAAGTGGGACTATGTGAAAATCATGATGGGTTTTGATAAGATTTAGATGAAATTGTTTAATGATCAATACTCATGACGGGATAAAAATGAATGAACCACATAAAGGATTAAATTCAGAGCCTAGTTTAAGTTAAAGAGACCAAGACTCGATGATGATAGTTTTGGAATAAAGAGGACTTATCAGAATAATTTTAAGTGCATTCAAATATTGCCGAGGAATTAGAATTCCACAACTCTGGCAAACTTGGGCATCAAGTAAATTATCCTATAAATACAAGAGGGTTTGCAATGTAGAGATGACCTTCAACTCAACTCACAAATCAATGCTTTACGTGAACCCTCTCTTCTTTTGAGAAAAATAATACTATTTGCTTTACTAACTGTCAGCACGAACCCAGTCTGGTTAGACAGATTTGTAAACCCATATACCACAAACTTTATCAAGTTACTAGAATCACAACCAAACAAAATACAAAGCCTAAATCTACAATAATATTGCAGCATACTAACCTAAAGAACTCGAAGCAGAGAAAGCCATGGATGCAGAAAAACAAGGCTTGCAAACTTTGATTCTTCTCTTCTCTGTCAGATTGCTATCTGCTCAAAACTAAGAATAGGACTTAGTACCACTATGAGCATTAATCTGTGAGAGCAGAGATCACCATATATATATATATAACCCTTCTCATATCATAGTAAGGATTCCCTATTTAGAATCCATACAGAAAAATGATTGTATTTTCTTTCTCATATCAATTCTAACATAAGACTGAATCCTCCATCAACTAGAATCAGTCTACCAATTCTTATAAGGTTTTCTTATGCTAATTGGACTCAGCCCACCAATCTGAAATATCCAGTCTTATGTTCATAATCTTACATTCTCCCACTTGAGTATGAGACCAATTTCAAACACGGTTTTACCAATCATAAGAAGTGATCACATAACCTTTTTTAAGAATTCATTATCATGACTAATGTTCCATTGCATTGCAAAATATAAAAACTAAGAACCATAAACCACATAACAAGATTGCAGTTTTAATTCAAAGCTCACATATACCCAATTTGCTAATATAACTCAGGACCAAATTGATATACACAATTATTTAACAAAATTGCTCCCACTATCAAAAGATCCATACGTCACCACAAAGAGCAAAATGTCTATCATTTATTAAAAGAACAATTCATAACGATCTGCTTTAAACAGACAAACTGTTTTTCAAAGCAACAAATGAATCCAATCTTAAAATCCAATCTGCCATTCGAAACCACAAAAGGTTCACAAATGAAGTTTTGAGCACAAATGCAAAGATACTTATTAAAATATAAAACTGACTATCAAACTAGCCAGCTAAAAACCAAAAAGAAGAATTCAACCTTAGCAACATCAGACTTGCACCAGCTGTTCCAACAAAACCTCTGATTGTCACAGTAGCACTCTTGACTACTCCCACTGCTTAACTACTCCACTAATCAAAACCTTCAAGCACTCCCATCCGAGCAACATGCAACTTAAATTCCCCAATAGGTAAAGCTTTAGTCAATGGATCAGCAAGCATCAAAGTTGTACTTATATATTGCACTTCAGTCACTCCTTTTTTAACTTGTTCTTTGACTTCAAGAAATTTTACATCCATCAGCCTAGAAGCTGAAGTTCTTCTATTATTTTTTGGCAAAGAACACAACTGAGTTATTATCACAATACATTCTCACAGGTCTCTAAACTGAGTTTATGATCTTTAATTCTATCATAAATTTTTTCAACCAAGCTGCTTGCCTCATTCCTTCGAAATAAGCTACAAATTCAACCTCCATAGTTGAAGTAGCAATAATAGTTTGTTTTTCATTTTTCCAAGAGACTGCCCCACCATTTAGCATAAATATGTAACCACCTATTGGCTTTCTATCGTCCACATCACCAGCCAAATCCGAGTCAGTATGCCTCTCAAGTTCTAAAGATTCATATTATCAAGTTCGAGTCAATAAGCTTACTTATGTTATTCTAATCAAACTTATCAAATAAAAGATTCAAACAAAATTAAATTTGGATTTCATGCTTCTTATCTGGGTTTCAGAATACATACCATGAAATATGAATATCCATATCGTGCAACGAAAGCAAAATTAATATAGATTTGTTACTTAATTCTCAGATCATCCAAACATGAAGTCGAAGAAAAGAGAGAACAATTGAAAGTGTTCTCAATCCCAGAAAAAGCCCCAAAAAAACAAAAACAGATTTTGTCTAATTCTAACTGTCGAAAAGTCAGTTGCATAACTTTATCTTCAGGTTATATAATCCCAGGCTGAGTGTTCCGTCCTTGGCCGAAATCGCTTGGTTCAGGAGTCAGAAGCGCATTTCAGCACATCCATCACATTCAGGACACTTGCCTGGCCAAGCTAGGTAGCAAGTTGGCACGCCTGTATCAGCAATCAATCACTAAGTGACGTAGTTAGCTCTTTAGTTATTATATGTGCTGCGTAGCCTGTGTAATTTTTAAGGCCAACAAATTGTGAAAGTGATGCATGTAGTGATGCTCTTATTAATCTTAAAACAGAGATCAAATTGACTTTTACATATGCTTTGATATTAGAGTCATTCTCACGAGTTTCGTAACTCATTGAGTTTTTGTGACCAATCTGATATCTACACCACTCCCCGATGTAAAGGTTACGGACAATACACTTGAGAGTAGGGTTTCTATTAGACTCTGGCAATTTATTACATGACCTGTTAACACGACAAGTAAACGACCCGAAAATAACGGTTTCGGGTCAACACGATAAGTAATTGGTTTGTTATCGGTCACACGATAAAAACCCATTAATAACGGGGCCTTAACAGATTTACACGAGGGTGACATGCAAGTAACCCGTTTCGACACGTTAAGAAAAATGTTATTTTGATGATTTTAATTTTTTAAACTACTAAAAAAAACTTACTATAAAATACAATAGCATAGTGTATATGCATATATTATATATCAAATATGTAATATTGTACTATTATTCTATATAAATTTAAAAAAAATTATGTGTTTTTATTAATTTATTTTTATAGTATACTATAGGCAAAGAGTGAGAATAAAAAATTACAAAATATATTATAAATAAAAATATCAAGTAATTTAAAAATACTAAACACATTAAAAAATTATAATAATTAATTTACAAGTGCGAAAAAAATGTGAAAAGATAGACAAACGCACGTGATTGCATCTTCTATACTTTGAAGATGGGTACATTGCCGTTTGAATTTCTAGAACCATACAAACCCTCATGAATAGTATTTTAAAGGGAGTTCAAAATAAAGAAAATTCATAATCATTAATATACAAGTCTGAGCATATATAAACACTCGTGATTGCATCCTCAACCTTGAAGTGCAACTCCCTTCATTTTGCATATCCTTGAAAATTTGGTATTTTGTAGTAATGCACTAATGTTTTTCATTAGGCTCCTATTTTGGGGTATGTAAGACTTGAAATACTAATGTTTTTTTTTCTCTTCATGTTTTGAAGTAATATTTATGTGACAATGTAGTATGTATATACTAATTTAGTATTATGTTTTCCATTTTTTGGGGGTCAAATTATGTTTTTCATTTTCATTATTTATTGATTTAAAATATATTTTCTTTAACAGGTAACAGGTCAGGTCATATTACCTAATAATATTAACGGGTCAATTTTAGGTTGGGTCATATTACCTGTTTACTTTAACAGGTGTTACACGACACGATCCGTTAAGATATCAAGTATGATATCAAGTATGTCACGAAAATGACACGGACACAAAACACACGACACGATCCGTTAAGATATCAAGTATGCTAGGTCTAGTTTCTATAACCCTTAACCTTTATTTAATTATTGTGAGGTTTCCTATGAACTTTGTAAACTATGTTTCTAGTGAATATTTGATATATTTATCCATGAGCTCTAGCTAACTCTATATATTTGTTTTACCGCTACGTTTTTTTGTCACGGCCGTTTATAGACGTATCTCAGGATCGGGGCGTGACATTAAGGGTAAAAAATAGAGCTAACCACACAATGTCGATCATGATAAATTAGTATCAAATGGGTCAACCATAATAAGTATCGAAATCGTCATCTATGAGAATCGAACTTAAGATATTCACGAACAAGTGAAGAGTAATATTGTAATAAGTGACAAAAAGAATCAACTGAGTTTTGAATTCAATATGCCATATAAAAGAATTCAATATGTAAACTCAAGCCTTGAGTCCTTGATTGTCAAATGGATGCCCCGTTGCGAGCTAGATTAGATAACCTAAGAGCTATATTTTTAATGGCGGAAGAAATAATCTTGCGTTGCATGCAATTGTTTAAACTACAGATAAGCACATAGTGAGTTACTTAGCTATATATATAGCAACCCGCAACCGAAGCCAACAACTTAAGAGACCGACTCTATTTCATTGACGAGTGGACAAGAAGGTGAACCAAACAACTCAAATGTGGGTCGTCATGTCAACTTTTTCCTAACCATATTTGAGAAAATCAACAATAACACAACCATATATAAGTAAATACGTACACACAAACACACACATATATATTTCCTTGTCTATATATATACATGCACAAACTCATCATCAATATTAACTCAATCGATCATATATATACTCAATTACTCATTTGAATTACTTCCGAACCTTTTCGATCGATAAGTTTGAATCAATGGACACTTACAAGCACTGCTTCTTATCTGCTGTCTTGTTCATTGTCCTGTTTTCTTCGAGCATCCATGTCTCCGTAGCGGCTCGCAATCTTCTCCAGACGACGACCGCACCGTCTTTGCCTAAACCTGCTTTAACACTGCCACCTTTCCCTCCCCTGCCAACACTCCCACAACCCACATTGCCAAACTTACCAAACAACCTACCATCTCTACCTATGCCCACCGCCGGCGGCTCCACACAGACACAGCTGCCTCCACTTCCCAATTTCCCTACCACGTCATTCCCAACTATCCCTAAGGTTACACTGCCAAATTTTCCCTCGGTACTCCCAACCAATATCCCTACTACAATTCCCTCTTTCCCATTTTTCTCTCCACCACCTGCAACCGGTAAACCGTAAATCATGCATATATGTTGGCACATGCAGACGCAGCAACTGTAGCTGACTAGCAACTGTTGGCTTGGATCTTCATTTTCTCTTTTTAATTTTTATTAATTTATGCTTTAGTTTATGTATGGTATTGGATACGTATTTCTTCGATTACAATATGTGTTGTATGTATGTTTTGATGCGCTTTATATATGTCCAATGAACTTTTATTTGGTTTGTTGTTATACATGCTAATGCTATAGCACTTTAATGTTTCAATTAACTTCATTTGTGCTTTATATTTATAATGTGAAATCGAACCTATAACTTAATTTGTTTTCTTCATATACTTCGCCATTTGCTAAAATTGAGTTTATGTAAATTTCTGATATCTTATTTCCATCTAAAGTATATATAAGAGAATTCATAGGTATTTATAAATATAATAGGATACCTAATTTCCACAAAATTATAAAAGGTAACAAATTATTGGTCTAAAAAAAATACAACTCACACTAACACTTCCTCTCAATTTGGTGCTAAATATTGTTCATTCTTCACTTGTAAAGTGAGTTGCAGAGCACTTTACTCGAAACTACTTTCATTAGGACTGTAGACATGCAAATTTGGAGTTTTGTGCTTACAAGGATATTAGGCAATTGGTCTTTTGATTTCACAAACGAGAATTGAACACTCTAATCTTCCAGCTTCTCTTAATTGAAATATATGTCCATTTCAACATGCTTAGTACGATTATGCTGATCTAGATTATGAGGAATGTTATTTGCAGTTTTATTGTCGTAATATATAAATTCATCACATAATCAAAAACCCTAATTACATGACAAATCTCTCTAACCAAAAAAGTTTACAAAGTCTCTTAATCATTCTTCTATACTTAGCTTCCGCACTAGATATAACAACCACTTTTAACATCTAAAATTAAGTAGAATGAAAACCAACACGGTAACTTTTTATACTTGGATAAACCAAAGAGGTACAATGATAAAATTACTGCCAACTGCTATATTTTCAATGGAAAAGTACGCAAATTATTGGCACTGTGCTGCTACTATTCTTAAACTTGACTCATACCTGCATCTGACATGTGTGTTAATTACTCATTTACGCCCACATCAGTATTTTACAGCATTAAAAACCAAATATAAATTAGATTGTACCCTACCAAAGTAACCACCTCCACTCATCTTTTTGGGGGTGTCCAAATTTTTACTTTGGAAGAGATTCTAAGAAAAGACTTAGAGTACTTGCTAACAGAAGATGTAACACAGAATCGAGCGCAATGACGTTCTAGAATTCATATAGCCAACCCCACTTAGTAGGAAAAGGCTTTGTTGTTGTCCAAATTTTTTATTGTTTTTTAATACATCGATGTTTTTATACTAAGGAGAAGGGAAGTTCGACTAAGCCACACAATGGACAGCCTAATTTGGTGTCCAAATTAAACCCACTAGGTTTCAACCATTCGTGTATAAATTGAGCATAGTCGTCTGGTCTTGCCTACCTCAAATTAAGCTTGTTTAGTTTCGTCGTGAATTAGATATCTAGTTCGAGCTCACTCCCTTTGGTTTGGTTCCACATCACAAGTCTAAAATGGCATCTAATTACTGCAAGTGGTTGTTTGTCATAGCTATGTTTTTCACATTATCAATTTCTTCAGCCTTGGCCGGCGGCGCCGCCCCTCGAAAACTCTTAGCACCAACCTTTCCTACTAATCTGCCCAATGTTGGAATTCCTCCTCTGCCATTCACGCTACTTTTGCCTCCACCTACTACTTCATTTCCAAATTTCCCTCCACTTCGTACTTTCCCTATCTTCCCTCCACCTTCGTTTACCACTCCCACCCCTTAATTAAAACCATCAATATATATATATATATATATATATGTGTGTGTGTGTGTGTGTGTGTGTGTCTTTTATATATAGCAAGTTGGCATTTGCCAATACATATTGGCACTAACTAGCTAGAGTGTATAATGTTATTATATTTAGTTTCCAAATGCAGTTAAATAAAGGTGGATTCCTTCTCATCAACATATGACAAGCTTTTGGTTTGGTGTGCATTGGATCCCCCTGCCTACATCTGTTTTGGGGACCTCAATCGTTTGACGTTGCAATTTGATTTGTGTAATTTGTTGAATTAGTTAGGTTTGTAATGCCATGAGAGTGAAAGTGCATCCCCTACTTAGTGCCATGGGAGTTAAAATGGGAGAGTTGTAAAGGTATGGAATAAGAGACGGGCCACAAGAGATGTGGGTGCAGAAGATTTGCGGTCTACGTAATTTGCTCGTTTGATATTATGTGACCGAATAAGTAATAGCCAAATCTCAGTAGTCAAACCTAATGGTGATAGTACAAGTACTATAACCAATCCCATATCCTTGAGCTCTTGTAATATTCTTGTCCGGTATTAATTATATAAATGCATATTTTAGTTATGTATGCATGCATTTTTCTGCCATGCACGTAAGGTTTTTGTGAAATCAAACTCGAGACATTACGTGCAATGATGAATGGCATTAATTAATTGAGCTACAAGTATTATGCGAGCAACTTTTATCTTTTATCTATACAGTTTATGTGAGCTGAAGAAAAAATGAATAATTTTGCAAAGATCAATTTCCATGTTATCTTGTGGCGTGGTGGATTCTATATTCTAATTTAATCTAAAACTAAACTAAACTACATATAGAGCAATTCGAACTTGCATGAAGAGGAATATGTTGCTCTAGTCAACTTGACTGCCCGTGTCTACCACATTTCTAAAAGACACTACCGCAGTCAAAACAATAAATCTGGGAGTTACTAATAGCATCAACACTACCTTGTAAACTAGAACTAAAACCGGAGATCCTACCATTCCTCACTCACCTACCAAAAATATTTATGTACAGACGAAAAATCTCTTTACATCCCTTTATAAAACCTGCCAACACCATAGCAAGAAGTTCCATCTCTTTTTTCATCCCTTCATCTCTTTCTCTTGGCACCAGCTCCTGAACCTCTTCCAGCTGGTGTCTTCTTTGCACTTGTATTTGGCGCACCCTTCAAATCAAATTGTACTTGCACTCCTACAAAATATGAGGAACACACAAATCATGCATTCAGGAATAACATACATTTAAATACAAATAGCCAGAGCATGCGAGCTTTTGAATTCAGGCTCATCCATGTAGGATACCACCAGTTACCTTTTGTGTTCAAACTCTGAAGTTCCTTTTGCAGCTTCTCACCAGCAGCAGTGCCTTCTGACATATTGTGAAAAGAACAATCACTAAGTGAGCTCCAATAAGTTGGACAGTCAACCGAATAGTTACAATCCAGAAGCAATCTAGCTTGCGTAATTTTTAGTTCCATTTACAACCCTAGTAACATAATTACGATCCATTACCGAGTAAGTTTCTGCCGGCAATGTAATAAGAGAATTAAGTAAATCCGAAAACAAACCATTCTGGTGGTGTCAAGTTTCTTGACAAGAAACAAAGAGCAAAATCCTAGAACACTATTTCAATATTCCACAGAGATGCACAATTGGAGGCAATAATATATCAACTGGTCACAAAAGAACATTTCTAGACATGTTTCCTTCATTTCCTTTCTGCAATTTCAGAATCCCAGATAACATGGAACATGCCCTCTATTTCTCATGAAGTACAACATGTTAGCATACGCCATTTTTATTTTACAGCATAATAATGATAGAGCTTTCTGTTCCAGAAACATCTTAAGGCAACACCATTTCACAAAATACACTGCAGAACAAAATGGCCACTTATCGTTGTGAAAAATTGCCTAAAACTAAAGTAGTCCCGGCAAAATGAACTATATAGAAACGACAAAAGGACCAGCAAAATGATGACAGAAAACTTACCCAAGTCCTCTGTATCTGACGAATTTTCATCTTCACTCTGAACCAAAGTATCGTCATTGTTCTCTCCAATTACAACATCAGATGGTTCTAAAAGGGCAGCAATCCGCTTCTTAGGGGCCTTTTTCATTCCAGGAATAGTAACAAAATCTGCAGCTCGTACCATCCTTGTTTTGCTTCCTTCTTTGTAAGCTTTTGTCAAAGCAGCTTTTACAGCAGGTAGTATGCCATCTAGCGGATTTGGGTGCCCCTGATACATAGCTTATTGATGAGAAAACTTGGAAATTTGGAGCATTATAGCAACAACAAGCCTGCACCAAGGGTTACCTCATATTTGGATAACTCCACAATAGTATCAAAGTCATCCTGACTAATGGAGTAAGCATTCATGAACTCCACAACTTCCTGCACAGCTTCATCCTGATTTTTTAACAAAGAAAGTTGGATTTACAACTGATCATCAACCCAACTGTTTTACATATTTTGCAATTAATATACATCTTCATATACAACTATAGATTATTCCCAACCTTAGGCAGTTCACGTAGTGGCACGGTCAATCGCTTCAGAAGAAGAAAAAGGTATTCAACTCGTAGTGTTTCCCTTAACAATTTACAAACGAGAAATTAAGAAGCTTCCAAGGGACACAAAATAAGACAAATAAAATAAAAACAGAGTGGTAGAGAGAGAGAGGGAGGGAGAGAGAGTGGTCCTGAACAGACACATTCACTAATTAAAACCTTGACATGAGACTTTTTGTTTCTTTTTGGTCACAACTACATGATAAAATTTCAGAAGTCCAATATAATATAAAAAACTATCCAAAATTTTCAAGTCAAAATGCAAAGTAGGACTAAAAACAGAAGGAAAATATAAAATAACAATTAAACTCCTAAAACATAGAAGTTGAAATTTCCTTCCCAAGGATACCATGGCCACGTATGCACAAGAAAATATAAGTTTACAACTTTCCTGATGGATCTAAAGCTCTAGGGATCCATTTACCAATAATAACAATTAAACACCATGGGTTGTATATAATTTCCGATCCTTATATAAGTCAATGACTGTAGCATTATGGCTTTGTTTGGTGTCCAGGATTGGATTGGAGAAGTCACTATATTCAATGAATGAAGAAACGTATGTAACTTCCACATCAAATTTAAGGTAGAAGATGGATTCGTGATGAAGGATTGACAAGGATATGTTTCCATCATGACTGGTCCCCCTTGTACCTTCTACTTGGAAAAAAAATTTAATCATTAACACCAAATTCAGATCAATCCTTCACACCAGACGAGGCCATATGTTCATATAAGCCATTGCAAAATTCAAATGCATTCGGTTAGTGACTAAAAGTTCAAACATAGAATATAAACTACCTCCCCGAACTAGATTCACGAGAAGCAAGAAGATGACCATGCAAATCTTCCAAGAGCCTAAGATTTTTCCCTAACGTTGAATTCTTTCCCAGCCACCCTCCAAATCTATTAAAATTCCTTTCTCCCTGCATAATAAGGCCAACTTGTGACGATAAGCATAAACCCTGATGCATATATATGTTGGAAAGTATACAACTCAAAAACAAATCTTATTATAAAGTGAAGAAATGGGAATTAAGTTGAACCAGTGGTCCAATAACATCAAAACTTCTTTAAAATACTATACACAAAATGAACACATTTTCAAGGCCAAAGAAAGTACCATAACACTCTTTGAACTTATAAACTTGTAAGTAAAAGAAAATAAATACCTGCTCAAGTGTCTCTCTTTGCCCCCGCAACAATGCAGCACTGGTTATAAATATAAAATAAAATTATGAATAAATTCATACAGAAATTATCATAACTTGCAGAGCTGATGTGAACATACGGAATTATAGAGGATGAAAGACAAGCACTTTGGGAAAGCTGCCATTGCCGATATTTTCTAATCTGTACATTGAAAATATCTCCATTGCCAATAGACTCAGCGGCACGGGCAATCAAGTCCATACGTTTTATCCCACTATCATCTTTTACAGCCGAACTTGGCCTGTAGTTGATATAGTTTTCCTGCCACAAAATTGAAAAATAGAACTAATGTATTAGAATGTCTAAACTTTTGGCTACAAATATGATCATTTGGAAAAAGAATAAGGGGTTCAGTTTTTAAAATTTGATGGGTGCAGAAGCATAAGCAGATGAACAGTCTAGTCATTTGCATGGTAACAAGCGGCACTAAGATCTTAAATCAACTAGCACGATTTGAAAAGTTGTAGGAGACCTGTAGTGAGTAAGAACACACTAAGCTTCCTGAGAAGAGAGCTAAAGGGAGAAGAGAGGGAGAATATGATAACTTTGAAGTCAAATTTTCGATCTTTTCTTCCCACTTCATTATTATTGTACCAAATTACGAGATATTCGAAATTACATCTCCTGATACAGATATTAAAACAGTTCATCACGACACAAATGTTAAAACAGTTCTTCATATTGATACAAGTTCAATTCTCTAAGATAGTATTGGACATTTGCCTGAAGTTGTAAAGTTAGTCAGTTCAGTATGTGAACCTTGGAATCATTTTTTAACGTGTATAGTGTATACCATTCAGAGGTCGCACTTGGTGCGATGGCAAGTGCCTTCGTCCATGAGCGGTAGGTCTCGGGTTCGAGACTTGGGAGCAGCCTCTCCATAAATGGGGGTAAGGCTAGCCGACATTCACCTCTCCCAGACCCTACGTAAAGCGGGAGTCTTGTGCACTGGGTACGACCTTTATAGTGTATACCATTCATCTCCAACTAAAGGATTACCAGATAAAGCTTCATGCAGTCATATTTTTACGATTAAACTCCATTCCTGATGTCATTGTCATATCTTTACAACTAACCTATACATCATGCTCACATTCAACACTGCACGTCTTTTATTCCTCCAGCAGCGTTCAATAGTGAGACAAAACATACTAAAGCATTGCACTGTTTGTTATACCATTTTTTATTCAGTATATGCCAACCAAAAAGCAAGTGTTCTAGCAAAAGATGAACCTGGATAAGAAGAGGGACTAGGTCAGGATCACTCATGCTCAGGTCAACTCGCTCATCCATTCGCAACTTTCCAGCATTAAAACCAAACAGCCTGCAAGCAGAAAAGACAAGTCAGCATCGTGCACATGGTAAAATTTTATAGGAATTTTCATGGCCATGTAATGGACCAATCAGAACTTGTGAAGGATGTCATTGCTAGAGCCCCTTTATTCCTTGATATAAGAGAGAAACAAAAATACCCCATCTGGACATACAATAAAAGTAAAAGGTTATACAGGATAAAGTAAGGTTTTGAGCATCGCAACGGTGGGGTTTTGTGGGATAATGTGAGATTCTGGGTTGACACTATGAGTTTTGTGGGATAAATTGAGGTTTTGGACAATTGTTTATCGGCTCTCTTCTGTGTTTACGGAAATACTAATTTTTTTTTTTGCAGACTGGAGGGCTGTACTTATTTAAGCTTATGCAATGTGTTTGCATTCTTTTTGTATGGTAGATGGAAAACTTCATTTCTCATAAACTAACACAGTTTTTAAAAAGAGATTGGGTTAAGAGCAGTAAATCATTCTGATTTGCGGATTGAAGGTCACTTCTCTACTTTTTTATTCTTTCTTAGTGGATAGCTTGTCCACAACATCTTTGCACTGTTCCTCATTTTATCAATAAAAGCTTTGTTCCCTTTAAAAAAAAATTATAAATAATTGAGAGCAAAGCAGTGAAGCTCAAAACATGGTTCAAACAACCTCAAAATTGTGATGCATATATCAATCAAGAAACCAAGTTCAGAAAATGCAAATGAATAAGAGGAGACAAACATATCAAAGATTCAAAAGAAAACAAGATGCAGAGAACCAGAACCCAAAAAGAGAAATTTTCTGACATACTTGTCAACAGCTGTAAATGGTGAAATATCTTCATCCTTTGAACTGCTTAATAAGCGTTGCCGTACATCATCATATTTAATGACAGACATTGAGAGGCTCATATATTGCAATTGGTTAACTGCCATTCGCATGTCTCCATTAACCTTTTCTGCCAGTTCCTCAAGAGCAATCTGAAACAATGAATAAATAACCAATCAACAAGGGGGACTGAAGAATCTCGAGATACATGTCAGAAACGTGAGAAGCGAGATACCTAATCACACGTAAAACCATAGTAAAAAAATGATTATGAAAGTTACCACTAAACAAAAAGAACCAATACCTAAACTGAGTTGGGTCCTAACAACATCTTATCCCCAAGGTAAAAAAAGAACAATTACGAGAAAAATAGTAGGGGAGAAAGAAGAAAATGGAAAGAACTGCACTGTCAAAAACCATATAAAATTTTTCAATACTAAATTAACAGGGGGAGAAAAGAAATGATACAATTCTAAAGTCTAGTGTGTTACAACAGCAGAAATTGTGACCCACATGATATTTTGGTGAATCCAAGCTTTTGTAGCACTATAGTAGATGAAAACACAAAAAAGCATATTTCCATCACCATGGGAAAAATTCACTCAGAGTTATAAAGTATTTACCTCATTAACTTGAAGGCCTTCAGCACTTGCAATTTGCATCAACCTCTTTGCCATCTACAAACCATGAACAAAATTTAATAACTGCAGAGTTGACGCAACCTTATTCAAACACTATTCTTCAAAAAAGTATGTCAAATATGTCAAGAAGGCTGAAGCTTCAAAAAAACAAAATCGATAAAATCACAAATGCAATTTCCTTATCCATGCACTGCATACACACAATCAAAAACAAAATCTTGCGGAAATGCAATTCCTGCAGACTTTTATAGTTGAAAATTCATCTTTCCCCTTCCTGGTCAACAAAAATATTGTGTCCACCAACTTGTTTATTGATCAAATATTTTATATTTGGTATCAAAGAAATTTTTGTGGCACTCAGCGCAACCAACATTATAAGCTTACACTATAGAAGCGTGTGGTACAATTCTTTAAAAAACATTTGTCAGTGACTGTATTAAAAATAATGTTGCTTATGCATCATAACCAGCAAATGCAGATAATTTCATCACTTGTGTCAGTTTGTATGTCTGAATGCAAACAACCTATGCCCCAGTACCTTTGCATCAACATAGTAAGCCCCAAAACAAAAAAAAAAAAAAAAAAAAAACACCCTTGAACAATAAGGCATGATTAAGAACAAAAAGTAAATTTGCAAGTGACTAGAAGAATCAATATTAACATTCTTCCAAATACTCAAATATACATAAGTATAGACAATTTAGGGAGGTGGGAGGAGACCTGTTGCTTGGTAGGTTTGCGAAAGCTGAGAAGCAAACAGTAGTTCACAAGACTTTTCAGTTTCTGACTGTAACGATCATTACAAATGCAGATAATAGGAATTTTTGAAATCTTTATGCTAGCAATAAGATCAGCAACTCCTCCCCGATCTCCAGCAGACATCCCATCAACCTCATCCATAATCAGCACAGTTTTGGGATGCTTTGATCTGCAAATTTAACTAAGCGTGATCTAGAGAAAATAATGCTGTCAGGCACATCCTATGCATAAATGCACCCCAAATAATATATACTATGGATTAGGCTTAATTAATGTATTCCCCCTTGAAAGATGTCTCTAATCCTACTTAACTCCAAAAGTCACTTTGACCCAGTTTCCCCCTAAACTCACTTTTCATGTCCCACTGTACCCCCTCATCAGGTATGTCAACTTTTCCATCCAAGGCATGGCATGTGAGGAACCTATTGATTTCCTTATATGTATATGTAAGCCCCACATGAGCGCCAAAAAAAGTTTATCATTTAGATTTACTTTAATGAAATATTAAATATGACGGTGATATTTTCAAAAACAAAAAAAGTGTAACGAAAAAAACACAAGGTTATTCCCACCGCCAAACCACAGCCAGGAACCCCCCACCCCGGTGTTCTCTCTCTGCAAAACCCTGATCCACCCCTTCCTCGAGCTCCAACAGATTTTGCTGCCAACCCTAATCCTCACACCCCTGTCTCCCCGCACACCCACGGCCCCAGCAGCCTAATCTTCCTTTCCCAGCAACAATCCTAACCACCCCCCCCCTTCTCCTTTTCCCTCCTCTTCTCTGCTTCTCAACCCACCCTCTCTCATTAACTTTTTCAATTTTCCTGTCCTTAAGGGTCCCACTTGTGCCACATCAGCAGCTACGGAATTTTTTACAAACTTGACGGTAAAGGGAAAAATGGGACTCAAAAAGTCGATTAGGAGGAAATACTGTATTTAAGCCATTTTTTTAGAGTGAGGGGGAGAAACAAACCCATCCATGCTTAGGGCCTTGTTGCTGACAAGCTCTTTAATCGAATTCGCATTGCTTCCACCAATTCCCTTTTCAATCTTTGAATCAGATTTACCACGACTGTCACTAGCATTTACCTAAACAATTCAGCAATATTCAAATTTAGCATGATAGAGAAAACAGAAAATAGCATTGAGTAACATAATTCAAGCAATATTTAAATTATCTCATAGTTCTGCTTATTGATTAAAGTATGACACCTCAATTGCCTGGAAACCAAGCATCTGACTGACTAACTTTGCAGACGTCGTTTTCCCTATACCAGGTGTTCCACTTAAAAGTACAGCCTTTTTTGCACCAGAATTTGTTGGGTTTTTTCCCTTTTTCTTATTTCCAGTATCAAGAAATTGCTCATTCCAATGTGCCAACCAATCATGAAGCTGCTTTACCTGCAGATTAGACATTACATCAACTGTATCAGAGCTTACTTTTGATTCCCAGAGAGATGCATGTGCAGACAATGATTCAACAGCAAATGCAATGGTGACAAAACAATGACCAACATACCAATGACTGATTCCCAATAATGTCGTTTGGAACCTTTGGCCTGTATTTTTCTGTCCAAGTAAAAGTAGAATGGCCGGTAGTTTGCTTCTTATGCCTAGCAAGGGAGGCATCTGACTGCAATGGTTTGCTAGATGCACTTGATGCCAACGAGCTTCCAGTCAAATCTTCTGGAACAGTCACATGCCAATTTCATAAGAAAACTTCAATAATGATGCAACTACTTTTGTTTTTCAAGTAAGATGCACCTGCTTAATTAACCTGCTAGGGCAAGTATCCAAAATCCATCAAGAAAAACTTGTGGCCTCCATGGCATAAAGATTGCACAGTAGTTCAAACACTTTTGAAAATCGAGACAAATAGAAAGGAAAAAGGAGCAAAAACATCACATCACAAAACATAAAGTTGATTCTGAAGTATAAATAACATTTTAACTAACACATAAACATGTAAGTTTTACTCTTTAAGTAAAACTGACAACACAGAACTTTGGATACGTGGTCCCAGTTAGCAAATAAAAAAAATGAAACAGAAGCTGATCATACTGATACCATCTGTAGTTTGGAACACTTCCTACTACCCTACGAACATGGTCTGACAAAAAACATATTATATCCACTCAAACGAGATGAATGTAATACAGAACAAGATGGATCAAGAGCCATCATGAAGATTAACTTAAAAGTTAAAACCAGTTAAATACAAGATAAACTACACGACACAACAACCAACAACCAAGCCTTATCCTACTAAGTGGGTCGGCTGTATGAATCCTAAAATGCCACTATGCTCGGTTTTGCACCAAGTCTTTTGTTAGCTCCAAGTATTCCATATATGTTCTTATAGTCTCTTTCCAAGTCTTCCTAGGTCTTCTTCTATTCTTTTTGCCCTGAGCCCCCGCCTCATAGTCGCATCTACTAACCGGAGCATGTATAGGTCTTCCGTTCAAGTGTCCAAACCATTAACCGATTTTCTCTCATCTTATCTTCAATTGCGACCACTCCTACTTTACTTCGCACATCCTCATCTTAATCCTATCCTTTCTCATGCCCACACATCCAATGAAGCATCCTCATCTCCACTACACTCATTTTTTGCACATGTTGCTTTTTGACCACCCAACATTCCATGCTAGTGCAGCACAACTTATTTTTCTATCATCAAAAGTTCATCCATACATTCCCCCCCACACCGCCCAAAATGACGCAAAATGACGGCAAGGTTGTTCCAAAGTTAATTTTCATTTTCCTTCCCAAAAAGCAATCAGACAACAGAAAACCACAGTGCCACAAAATCACCCAGATCAACCAAACTAAAGGACCACATCCACTCCCAAATTGTGACCAGAAGAAGAGAGTGCAAAGTACATGATCAAATTATTCACCAGAAGAGCCCTTATATGCTAGCTGTGCAAGAATATGTATAAACACTATGGAGACAAGATAATTGAGAAATAAGACACCCTCGACCCTTTTCATACATCTAGATTACAGAGCAAATCCTTGAAGAAAAGTACAAGTTCCATCCCAGGAATTGAATTCTATTGCATAATAATTAATCTAAATGGGTACCACATGCAAGCATGAGAGAGAGAAGCAACTAAACATCTACGTAATTCAATTGCCTACATGTATAACGAGGACAATGCAAAAGCACAACGTATCCATATATTACAGATTTTGACAGAGAAGAAAGATAAAGCAGAATGAAAAGCAAGTATGCCACAAGCAACAAACTATTGAGACACAAGCGATCATGACACATGTACACACTGTGCAAACCCAGCAAACCAAAAACCAGATTATAAATCTGCAATTAGAATAATACACCCAAATTAATTAATGAACTGGGACATACTCTTTAATGTTACTTTCTTAGGGCTTTTATTGGGCAAAGATGCTGCTGCAGCATCATCCACAGATTTCTTTGTTTCGTGTACAGGTACTTTAGCACCGATAGACGCCCGAATCATATCAAACAATCCATCCTCAGTAAGAAAAGCCGTACTGCAGAATAAAATTATTATTTAGATAAAAAAAAAAGCAAGTACAGGAAATATGAAAAATCTAGTTCAGTTCAAGATAACAAACCCAAGTTCTTTAGCTTTAGAGGATTTCCTTCCCTCAATATCTTCATCGCATAAAAGATAATTCTGCAAATAGACTATGTTAATCAAATGCTAGCAGTGGAATGTAAATCCAAGGGAAAACAAGATAGAAACATGAACAAACCGTTTTCTTGCTGACAGATCCAGTAATACGACCGCCATGACGTTTAATCAAATCCTCTGCTTCTTCTCTTTCCAAACTGTCAGTATAGTAAAGTTTTAAAACTTCAATATTAGAATGAATGGAAAACAAATATTTATTGAGTTCTGCCAAAGAAAAAAAGGGAAGAAGAAACTCATGCTACGGACAAACATAATACTTGAAACAATAATACCAACACAATCCTAACAAGCATGTGAATGGTAGACATATATTTAATATATACCTGTCAAGTGTACCACTAATTACAAAAGTCAAGGCAGCTAAACAATCTGGAGCACCTTCAGGAACTTCCTGAGACATGCAAACAGGGACTAATAGTTAACATCAAGAAAAATACAAGGGTTTAGGAATTTATTACTAATAGTTAACATCAAGAAAAATACTAGGGTTTAGGAATTTATTGTAACCAATTCCAGAGAATCCAAGACATCAAACCTTTTCTCCTTTGTGTGGAGGATCTTTCCTTTCTCCAAAGTTCATAAATCCGCCTTGTCCAGCGCCTCTGCCTCTTCCACCGGTTGGTCCTCCAGAAGTACCTCTTCCACCACGACCCCTACCAGCCGGCTTGAGGGGTGATTTGGCAGCCTTTGCATCATCATCGCCACCTTCATCAATAGTGGTAACCTTCTGTGGGATTCCCACGCCAGATGTGCTTTTCAGTTTCTCTCTAGGAGTGGAATCAACTGATTTCTTCTTCGAATTAGGCGAGACAAAATCGTCTTCATCGTTGTCGTCATCAATAACTTTGTGAGCTTTTTTTGCAGGTGAGGGTTTAATAGATTCATCAGGATCCTTGTGAGGCTTTCTTTTGGCTGGAACTTTAGATGTTTCTTTATCATCTGTTGGCTTATCTGGGGGAAAATACTTGCTAGTTTTCCTCCTGCCAGAGTTGTCTTGATCTCCACGCGCCTGGTTTATCACAGATAAGAGAATTAAAGAACGAAATATGATTAATACAGTTTCACAATCCCCTTGTTCTGTGCACTAGCCAACTAGGGGGGAAAAGACAATGGTAAAAATCAGTCTATCAATGGCATTTCAGTTTTGGTCTGAGATTCTGATTAGATTCCTTGTCTACTATAAGAATGAATACATACAACGACTATGGAAACACTCCTACTTTTATTATGGTTCCATTTGGTTGAATTTACAGTTCAATTGGGTTGAGTTGACCGTCAGCAAAACCGAGCAGTGGAAAAATCATAGTTATATTGGTTAAAAAGACAACATCAAAACAAGTGTAAAATGAAATGAACCCACTGATTCTTTAGGCTCTGTCTTAGCTGTTGAAGGAGTCTGTGAAGTAGTCACTACCGGTTTCTTGCTGTTTCCCTTGTCGTGCGACTTCATAAACCACTTCCTAATATCTGCCTGTGACTTCATTCAACCAAATAAAACAAACCCAAGACGTCAAACCAAGATTTCACCATAGGCTTATGAAGGGCAAGAAATATGAACAGTCAAACCTTTAAACCCTAGAAAATGCATTTCTTCCCCGCAATTTCATCGAAAGTTTAACAAGAAAAAAGAAAAATTAGTATTCTTGACTTACCATGTCTAAAGCTTAGGGTAAGTTACAATGCAGTAGACAAAATCTCTGCCTTCAAGTTTGCACGACCTATCGGTGACACTATCTCTATCACTGCCCCATACCCAATATCTGCAGCTACAGGCAAGGCAACCCAAAATTATCTAAACAATCACACCCACACGGGAACATGCAAAACAACAATATGTACGCTTTTGCGGGAGAGAATTCAACCGAAACCATTGCAGAAATCCAACCCATATGAAACTTCAAAAGAAAAACAAAAGTGTACCATTTTTGTTCAGGGATGATGATGACAGAGGTCTTTGCCTTGGGTTTTTTTATGATATTTGGGTTTTGTGTTAGGAACGAGAGGGCGAGAGGACTGGGTTTTGCGGTATTTGAGCGGAGATAGAGAAAGGGAGTGAGAGCAGCGGAGAGAGAGAGACAGAGAGAGAATGGAGGAGGCGGAGATGGAGATGGGATCGATGCTGGGGGAATTGGTGGTGAACAGGGTATTGTCTCGTTGGAAAAGGAGTTCAAAACTGCTGTGCCCAAAAACCCAGTGCCCAACATGTGACAAGTTTGTGCATTTGACACCTGTTCTCTCCCATTGAAAGAGAAAAAAAAAAAAATCAAACAGCCACTGCTGCCTCCCCCATCCACAACCCAAAGGCCGCGGGTCTGTTGTCCCCCTTTTTGTATCTTCCTTTTAATTGTCTCACATGTGTCCATCTATCCACTTAAACTAAAATTTAATGATTAAAATTAAAGAAGTTTTAACGAAAAGTTCTCGGTTTATTTTAACAAAAAATTATATTTTTACACTAAAAAGTCAATCATGATATTATTCATTTTACCCTTTATTTTGTCCTTATCATTAAAACTCAAAGTTTTCAAACCATTTTCATTAGTTTTCCTTAAAATTAAATGTATGAAACTTCAAAATTAAAAATAGATAAAAGATATACAAACCAACAGGCAACAATAGCAGCCACTAGGCCTGGCAATTCTTGACACAACCCGATAACCCAACACGACACGACACGAAATGAACAGGTGTTCGGGTCGACACGATAACAAAACGGATCGTTATCGGGTAACCCGATAAGCATCTGTTAAGATAACGGGTTGGTTCGGGTATACACGTGGGTAACACGATACACGATAAGCAAAATATTAATTTTATAATTTTATAACCCTAAAAAAATACTATAATTATATATATATATATAGATATTAATTTAACAATTTTATACCCCTAAAACTATAATAATTATATATATATATATATATTAAATTAACTATAATAATTATATATACTATAATAATTATACCCCCAAAATATTAACTATAATAATTATATTTATATATATATATATATATATATATTAAATTTTAAATTAAATTTTATACGACACACCCCGATCCTAGAATCAGGTCGTGCTGGCCGTCACGTGGGCGTGACGTAACCAAAAGTGCGATGCGGAAGCAAAAGATAAAAGAAATACGAAGGAATAAAACCCAACTACTAGCAATAATATCCAATAATATCCAACTAACATGCTAGAGTGAGTTTAAGTGTGAAACACACATATTCATAGCATAAGTACTAAGTGCAGTCAAGTAGGACCATTACTAAATTACAACACCCGAAGGTGAGTCCTACATTTAAGTGGTCTGTCAGAACGTCGTGAGAATCCTCTTGAGCCATCAACATTGCTAACTAGAACCTGGAGGAGCGCAAAACAAGATTGAGTGGGTCAGTAAAACAAATCTTTTTCAAAAACCTTATCTCTTTTCAAAGGTTCTAACCCCTCGCCGTAAAACCTGTAACTTTCCTAAGAATATAAAAATATAATTACTTATCTCAAAACCAGCTAAGAAATAGTGATATGTAAAGTATATGCCATGTCAAATATATTTCATCATATCATAAGTATATCAGTGAAGTAAGTTCATCATAAATAATAACATGTCAACCGAGTGATCAGCCCGGCTGAAACTATAGCTCATAATCAATCTCATCAATCAATCTAGCCGGAGTCACCACAAGTGACCTGTACGGCACTACACTGCACATAAATCGGAACTACCTGAAGTAGTTTGTACGTCAAGAATGGTGTAAGAATACGCTCTAGTGCTTCTCTCTTCAACAACTGTATAATAATCTAAAGTCACCTACAAGTCGGAACCACCTCTAATGGTCTTACGACATGCACCTACTTGCATCCAAGGTGAGCGTGTGGTGCAGGGTGAATAATATAAACACTAACACCATGGGTGCAGGTTATGAGTTCTCAACACAATTTACATCATCAACAGTCTTATAATTTTAATTTATGAACTTACCTAACACTTACCTGTGCGTCCGCAACACAAATCATGCATGTATGCAATTACTAATGCATAAATAATTAGGCATATATTTTGCATGGCATTTCATATCGCATTTCATATCACATTTCACTTAAATTGATTTCCTAGGAAAAAATCTCATTTATATAGGTATATATGGAAAACAAAACTGCCCACTCACCTGGAGTTCACCCTATAACTCCCTAGCACTACACATTAAGGCGTCATGATGATCGGCGCCTAGAATAATCATCAAGACATGCCTCAGAAATCATATCGATAGAACATAACTTATATAAAACACGTCACTACGTAGATCGATCCCGAAAATCTACAACTTAGATTTCCGATCTGAAACTTCCAGAGATCTACAATATACCTCTAGGACAACATCCTAAAATTTCATTACCATCCAACAGTCGGATCTCCGTCAATAGCCAAAACCAAGTCACTGTTAACATTCTATAATATGAACTTACAACTCCAATTTCGAAAGATCCGTAAATCGGATTCCCAATCCATAAGTTCCTATAATCCTCAAATATTACGTATTACAAAGTATCAAAGTTTGGTGACAATCCAACGGTCGGATCGTCAATTCACATTTTCACCTAACCACGAATCGAAACGAACTTAGGTTCAATTACTCAATTTACGTCAATCAATTATCAAAACTGAACCTAGAACATTAAACACATGCTAAGAATGACATTGGTGGGCCACTGGCCACGCGCCGCCGTAGGTGGCGGTCGGCCGCCCCGGCTCACCGGAAAATCTAACTATCTCCAAAAATTACCAAAATTTACAGAAATGAAGATCTCGATGAGTAGAGTAAACTTTATACCTGTGGCCAAGACCAATTTGGCTTGGAAATGCTCCAATTTCATCAAACCCGTGGAGAACCCTAGAAATGGGTGTTTTCAATTCGACCTCCAAAACCACTCCGATGCTCCAACTAATGCCTGGGCTTTGTTCCAGGTCCTAAGAGAATGCTAATGGTGTTATTAATTGAAAGAAAACGTTTTAAGATTTGAAGAATTAGTACACTAAGCCGCCGCACACACCGTACGGTTTCATCCAATTTCAAGGCCAAATTCTTTGATTTTTGGGGTGTAATAGGAAGAGGGAAGATCATAGAGGGTTTTCCAAGTGATGGTTTGAAGTAACTCACCGGAAAAATGAAGAAATTTCGACGGAAACAGGTGGAAAACCCACCGGGTCGCGCAGGTCATGGGTTGAAAACCCATTTCTGTTCTTCTTCCTCCGCTTCTCGCCCTCTTTCCTTTCCTTATTTCCCCCTTTCCCCTTCTCTGATTGGCCATAAACTTCTCTCTCCTCTCCCCATTCGCCCAGCTTCTCTCCCGAAACTCTCCTGGAGCTGTCTTCTTCTTCCTTCTGGTTGGGCAGTTTTGCCCAACCCTCTTTCTTCTTTTCTCCACCAGTCACGCACACACACACATACACAAAACTTTCCTTCATCTTTTTATTTATTTTTTTATTTCCTTTCCCTTACATCCAAGCCATCCATTTCAGATTTCCTTTAATCTGGCCATTCAAATGGCACACCAAAAATTTATAATAAAATGCATAAAATGCCCAAACTTCAAACTTTAAAATCTTTTTCATTATAACTCCAAATCACGAACCGTCTGCGCCCACGCTTCCGTAGCGAGGAGTACTACGAGGATATGTCAATAAAACAAATCTTGGATGGCACAACACAACGATTAATCTTGAATAATGTGCGTGCCTTAAAAGGCATTTTTGTAAAATCCTTTATTAAAACTTTAAAAACTTTTAAAATCAGGGACGGGCTGTCACAATCTACCCACCTTAAAAAATTTCGTCCTCGAAATTTACACAATCTTTACAATCCAGCAATATCCATAAAACAACCTGAAACACATCTATCTCACCCGATCTTTTGTCTCCCAAGTAGTTTCTTCTGCTGAATGATTCCTCCATAAAACTTTCACTAGCTTCACTGTTTTATTCCTTAGAACCTTGTCCTTCCAATCCAAGATAGTCACTGGTTCCTCATCATAAATCAAATCCAGATTAACTTTCAAAGATTAAGGAGGAATCATACGTGAAGGATCTGAAACATAATGTCGAAGTATGGAAACATGGAACACATTATGCACTTTCGACAACTCCGGAGGCAACTCAAGCCTGTAAGCAACTTCACCGACTCTCACGGTGATCACATAAGGTCCGATGTACCTAGGACTTAACTTACCTTTCTTCTCGAACTGAACCCCACTTTTCCAAGGTTAAAGCTTCAGAAATAGCTTTAATCACTTGAACATTATGAGTAGTCTCCTCTACTATCTCAGGGCCCACTAATGTCTTTCACCAACTTTAGACCAACACAAAGGTATACGACAAGCTTTCCCTTAAAGTGTCTCAAATGGTGCCACCCTGGTGCTAGAATGATAGCTGTTAATATAGGCAAACTCCATCAAATCCAACTTAGCTTGTCAATCATCACCAAACTGACATACCGAAGCTCTCAGCATGTCTTCTAAAGTCTAAATGGTTCTCTCTAACTGACCATCTGTTTGAGGATGATAAGCTGTGCTGACTTAGTAAGCCAATCAACTATCATCCAAATTCCATCGTAACCATTTTGTGTACAAGGAAGTTTGTACACGAAATCCATCGTAATATTTTCCCGTTTCCACTATGGAATGAGAAGCGGCTGCATTAATCCAAAAAGTTTCTTCCTTTTAGCTTTAACTTGTTGACAATTGGCACACTTACTAACATATTCAGCAATTTCTCTTTTCAAACCCGGCCAAAAATAAAATGGTCGAATGGTATGATACATTTTAGTACCTTTAAGATGCATCGCATAAGCTGAATTATGTGCTTCATCCAAAATTGCTTTCTTAATTCCACATCATTAGGCACATACATCTTGTTCTCTTGTATAAGCATGTCACTTGATCCTCTAACTCTGAGGTCTTTCCATTTTCCTGTCGCTTCTTGCCTCGATTAATTCTTGAATTTCTTCATCAATCCTCTGGGTATCGAGTATATGATCCACTAAAATTGGCTTGATCTATAAATTAGCCAATAGAGCTTCTTCTCGTTCTTTCACCTTAAGCTTCACTCCAGTAGATCTCAAATTCGCAATAAGAGAAACATGGCAAGTATATCAAACATTAATTCTCACTGGAGTCTTCGTACTAAGTGTATCAGCAACAACATTTGCACGATCACCCTAGTCGTGCAATATAATCACTAAGCAACTCCATCCATCTTCGTTGCAGAAGATTAAGATCTTTCTGAATACATATATTGGAGACTCTCGTGATCCGTAAAAATCTTGTATTTCTCACCATAAATATAGTGTCTCCATAACCTCAAAGCAAAGACGATAGTTGTTAATTCCAAGTCATGAGTGAAGTAAATCCTTTCATAAGGTTTCAATTGCCGTGAAGCATAGGCAATCACCCTACTATGTTGCATTAACACACATCCAGAACCATTTAATGAGGCATCACTGTAGACCACAAAATTACCACTATCATGTGGGAGTGCTAAAACAGGTGTATGAGTGAGATAATACTTTAGTTGCTGAAACTTTGCTCACAATTTTCATCCCACTCGAACTTATCCTCTTTTCTAGTCAATCTCGTTAATGGCAAAGCAATGACTGAAAAATCATTTACAAACGTCTATAGTAGTCTGCTAGACCAAGAAAACTCCGTACCTCAGTGACGGTTTGAGGTTGTTCCCAATTCTCAACCACTGCTACCTTTTAAAGATCCATTTGAATACCTTAAGCGGATATAACATGTCCCAGAAATGTCGCTTGATTCGTCCAAAATTGACATTTGTCAAACTTTGCATACTACCGATGTTCCCTCAATCATTGCAACACCAACCCAAAATGACTAGCATGTTTTACTTTCAACTTAAGAGTATACCAGACCTCAACTCTTTCCTTGAAAACACATAGGCACCTCTAAGCTGATCAAACAATCATCAATGCGCGGCAATGGATAACGGTTCTTACTTGTTACCCGATTCAATTACCTAATATCCATACATATTCTTAAGGTCCCGTCTTTCTTCCTTATAAAGAAAGCTGGGGTTTTCCAGGGTAGCGTACTAGGTTGACTGAAACCTTTATTAACCAAGTCCTGTGACTGAATTTTCAATTCCTTTAACTCTGTAGGAACCAATTTATAACATAAAATTTGTACTTGGAGACAATTCAATAGTGAATACCACATCTTTGTCTGGTGGCAATCCAGGTAAATCATTCCGGAAACACATTAGGAAAATGTCTACCACTCGTACGTCATCCACAATACTAGGAGTACGATCCTGCAACACCACATGAGCTAGGTATCCTTGGCAACCTTTTGATAACAATCTCTTTGCTCTCACAACAGAAATAACAGCATGCCTCACTCCACTTTGCTCACTCACGAAAGTAACCTCTGATAATCCAAGACAATGGAAAGTACCTGATTTCCTGTAGCAATCCATATTGGCACGATTATAATACAACCAATATGTGCCTAAAATCACATCAAAATCCATAATATCTAACGGGATAAGAATCGCTAGCATAACTACTTCTTCCACCATCACTGGACACCCTGAATAATCATAACCGACAAAGAATGACCTACCTGTTTACTTGCTTAACGAATCTAACAAATAAGTTATAGATATTACGGTCTGCAGCCCGCAATAACGATAACTCACTGTTGTCTCGATAAGTAAGCAACGATTCTCAAGGGTGCAATATTACCATCTTGCCCCTCATAGGGAAATACATATACACTCCTCAATCGTGCTCATTCACTACTTTCTTTAGCAACATCGTTAACAACATAAAATTTCTACATCACAATCAATTAAAACTCTAGCAAAGTGAGCAAGAATGTTTAACGTGCCCATGATCAAGCCCGAAAGATTCTGAGTATCTTGCAGCTCTATGTCCCATTTGTCCACATGTAAAGCATCCTCTGCTTTCTCGCCTACACTTTCCAAGTGTATGCTATAGCACTTACGACAAAAAGGTACAATACCTCTACATAGTCACCTCACCTATGTAATCTAAGAGTCCAGTAAATCTTCCACCTCGCATCTGACCAATGGTACTAAAACCTCCGCATGAAGAACTAGAGTTAGCTCCACTTTTTTTGAAGCTCTAAGTCTTGCAAGGTCCTTGAGACACATGACCTTTACCTTGGTCATCTTTCCTTTGATTCCCATTATTTTCCTTGTCTCAAATTGTAAACTCTTGCTTCCTACCATCCAAATATGACGGAGGAATAAATCTTTTCTTAAACAACTCTTTAAACAACTTCCAAACCTGTTTCCTCCGATAATATTGGATAAAACTCATGTCTCCACCAGGATGCAGAATCAGTACTCAGAAACCAAGTAGTTGTCTCAATCCACCTTTCCAACAAGAAGATTCCCTTGACTTTGCATAACGCGGAACGCCTTTTCCAAATGATTAAGCCAACGTTCTGCTCCCTCAAGTCCTTCATTTTCCATAAAGTGATTCAGTTTCAACTTGTAACCATTCTCAAGATGAGTCCTTTGGAAAGGACGGATAACAGACTGAATCACATTAGTAATAGCTTCCCCTAACTACTAAATTAGGGAAACTAGGCTCATCTAAATGACGTGGCTCTCTACGAGGTTGTATAGTTCTGACAGAAGACACTAGGAAATTCTCAAGATGTCCAGGATTGCAATCTAGGCTCTGATACCAAACTGACACACCCCGATCTTAGAATCAAGACGTGCTGACCGTCACGTGGGCGTGATGTAACCAAAAGTGCGATACGGAAGCAAAAGATAAAAGAAATACGAAGGAATAAAAACCAACTACTAGCAATAATATCCAACTAACACACTAAAGTGAGTTTAAGTGTGAAACACACATATTCAGAGCATAAATACTAACTGCAGTCAAGTAGGACCATTACTAAATTACAACACCCGAAGGTGAGTCCTACATTTAAGTGGTTTGTCAGAACGTCGTGGGAATCCTCGGGAGCCACCAACACTGCTAACTAGAACCTGGAGGGGCGCAAAACAAGATTAAGTGGGTCAGTAAAACAAATCTTTTTAAAAAAACCTTATCTCTTTTCAAAGGTTCTAACCCCTCGATGTAAAACCTGTAACTTTCCCAGAAATATAAAAATATAATTACTTATCTCAAAACCAGCTAAGAAATAGTGATATGTAAAGTATATGCCATGTCAAATATATTTCATCATATCATAAGTATATCAGTGAAGTAAGTTCATCATAAATAATAACATGTCAACCGAATGATCAGCCCGGCTGAAACTATAGCTCATAATCAATCTCATCAATCAATCTAGCCGGAGTCACCACAAGTGACCTGTACGGCACTATACTGCACATAAATCGAAACTACCTGAAGTAGTCTGTACGACAAGAATGGTGTAAGCATACGCTTTAGTGCTTCTCTCTTCAACAACTGTATAATAATCTAAAGTCACTTACAAGTCGAAACCACCTTTAATGGTTTGTACGATATGTCGGAACCACCTCTAATCATCTGTACGACATGCACTTACTTGGATCCAAGGTGAGCGTGTGATGCGGGGTGAATAATATAAGCACTAACACCAGGGGTGCATCTTATGAGCTCTCAACACAATTTACATCATCAACAGTCTCATAATTTTAATTTATGAACTTACCTAGCACTTACCTGTGCGTCCGCAGCACCAATCATGCATGTATGCAATTACTAATGCATAAATAATTAGGCATATATTTTGCATGGCATTTCATATCGCATTTCATATCACATTTCACTTAAATTGATTTCCTGGAAAAAAATCTCATTTATATAGGTATATATGGAAAACAAAACTGCCCACTCACCTGGAGTTCACCCTATAACTCCCTAGCACTTACAACTCCAATTCCGAAAGATCCGCAAGTTGGATTCCCAATCCGTAAGTTCCTATAATCCTCAAATATTACGTATTACAAAGTATCAAAGTTTGGTGACGATCCAACGGTCGGATCGTCAATTCACATTTTCACCTAACCACGAATCGAAACGAACTTAGGTTCAATTACTCAATTTACGTCAATCAATTATCAAAACTAAACCTAGAACATTAAACACATGCTAAGAATGAAATTGGCGGGCCACTGGCCACGCGCCGCTGCGGGTGGCGGTCGGCCGCCCCGGCTCGCCGGAAAATCCAACTATCTCTAAAAATTACCAAACTTTATACTTGTGGCCAAGGCCAATTTGGCCTGGAAAGGCTCCAATTTCATCAAACCCGTGAAGAACCCTAGAAATGGGTGTTTTCAATTTGACCTCCAAAACCACTCCGATGCTCCAACTAATGCTTGGGCTTTGTTCCAAGTCCTAAGGGAATGCTAATGGTGTTAGTAATTGAAAGAAAACGTCTCAAGATTTGAAGAATTAGTACATTAAGCCACCGCACACACCGTACGGTTTCATCCAATTTCAAGGCCAAATTCTTTGATTTTTTGGGTGTAATAGGAAGAGGGAAGATCATAGAGGGTTTTCCAAGTGATGGTTTTAAGTAACTCACCGGAAAAATGAAGAAATTTTGACGGAAACGGGTGGAAAACCCACCGGGTCGTGCAGGTCATGAGTTGAAAACCCATTTCTGCTCTTCTTCCTCTGCTTCTCGCCCTCTTTCCTTTCCTCTTTTCCCCTTTTCTGATTGGCCATAAACTTCTCTCTCCTCTCCCCATTCGCCCAGCTTCTCTCCTGAAACTCTCATGGAGCTATCTTCTTCTTCCTTTTGGTTGGGCAGTTTTGCCCAACCCTCTTTCTTCTTTTCTCCACCAGTCACTCACACACACACATACACAAAACTTTCCTTCATCTTTTTATTTATTTATTTTATTTCATTTCCCTTACATCCAAGCCATCCATTTCAGATTTCCTTTAATATGGGCCATCTAAATGGCACACCAAAATTTTATAATAAAATTCATAAAATGCCCAAACTTTAAAATCTTTTTTGTTATAACTCCAAATCACGAACCGTCTGCGCCCACGCTTCTGTAGCGATGAGTACTACGAGGATATGTCAATAAAACAAATCTTGGATGGCACGACACAACGATTAACCTCGAATAATGTGCGTGCCTCAAAGGGCATTTTTGTAAAATTCTTTATTAAAACTTTAAAAACTCTTAAAATCAGGGACGGGCTGTCACATTATACCCCTAAAAACTATAATAATTATACATACAAAATAAATAGATTTAAATCTACTTAATAAATAAATAAATATATATATATATACACACACACCTTTGAACTTCATGGGATACGAATTATACGAAACTAATTTCAACGATCCAACCATCAAACTTGTTTGTATATGCTTCGAGATCGCATCAGAAAAAAATTACAAAAAACAAACATTCATATATCAAGTAACAGGACAAAACTTTTCGACGGTTATAAACGAAAAATCACGATTTAACGGTTATTGTAACTCCGATTTTGATGATTTTTTACAGCTACACTCCTTGACCCTATATGAATACAATGAATGAATTCAATCTTCAATTTAAAATATTTACACAAGTGGATAACACAAAATCTTATGTTATACTTAATGAAAATATGAATAAACTCTTAAGTGTTAGTGAATCTATTGTTTTGATGAGATACGCATTTTGCGAAACTAGTTTCAACGATCCAACCGTCAAACTTGTTTGTATATGCTTCGAGATCGCATATGCCAAAAATTGCAAAAAACAAACATTCAGAGATCAAGTAACGAGACAAAACGTTTCGACGGTTATAAACGAAAAATCACGATTTAACGGTTATTTTAACTCCGATTTTGATATTTTTACAGCTACACCCTTGACCCTATATGAATACAATGAATGAATTCAATCTTCAATTTAAAATATTTACACTAGTGGATACCACAAAATCTTATGTTATACTTAATGAAAGTATGAATAAACTCTTAAGTGTTAGTGAATCAATTGTTTTGATGAGATACACATTTTGCAAAACTAGTTTCAACGATCCAACTGTCAAACTTGTTTGTATTTGCTTTGAGATCGCATACGCCAAAAATTGCAAAAAACAAACATTTAGAGATCAAGTAACGGGACAAAACTTTTTGACGGTTATAAACGGAAAATCACGATTTAACGGTTATTTTAACTCTGATTTTGATATTTTTTACAGCTACACTCTTTGACCCTATATGAATACAATGAATGAATTCGATCTTCAATTTAAAATATTTACACTAGTGGATACCACAAAATCTTATGTTATAATTAATGAAAATATGAATAAACTCTTAAGTGTTAGTGAATCTATTGTTTTGATGAGATACGCATTTTGCGAAACTATTTTCAACGATCTAGCCGTCAAACTTGTTTGTATATGCTTTGAGATCGCAAACACCAAAAATTTCCAAAAAGAAACATTCAAAGATCAAGTAACGGGACAAAACTTTTCGACGGTTATAAACGAAAAATCACGATTGAACGATTATTTTAACTCCGATTTTGATGATTTTTTACAGCTACACTCCTTGACCCTATATGAATACAATGAATGAATTCGATCTTCAATTTAAAATATTTACATTGGTGGATACCACAAAATCTTATGTTATACTTGATGAAAGTATGAATAAACTCTTAAGTTTTAGTGAATCAATTGTTTTGATGGGATACACATTCTACGAAACTAGTTTCAACGATCCAACCGTCAAACATGTTTGTATATACTTTGAGATAGTGTACGCCAAAAATTTCAAAAAACAAACATTCAGAGATCAAGTAACGAGACAAAACTTTTTGACGGTTATAAACGAAAAATCACGATTTAACGGTTATTTTAACTCCGATTTTGATGATTTTTTACAACTACACTCCTGACTCTATATGAATACAATGAATGAATTTGATCTTCAATTTAAAATATTTACACTAGTGGATACCACAAAATCTTATGTTATACTTAATTAAAGTACGAATAAACACACTAGTGGGTCACTTTCATTAAGCTTTGAGTTCCATTGGCAATATTTAAACTTTTGAGAAAGGCTTCACAACCTTGAAAACAAAAACGCTTTCATTTTGCATATCCTTGCACATTTAATATTTGTAATAGATTAGTAGTGTATGGATGTATTTTTTATGAGGCTCTTATTTTTTAGTGTAGATGTAGTACTTAAACGACAAATGTGTTTTAATGTTTTGAAATAATATTTATGTGACAATGTGTGGTATGTGCAAATTTAAGAAAAAAAAATATTTTTCTTAATGGGTCATAACGGATCGGGTCACTTTACCCGTTGTTAAGATAACAAGTGTGACACGACACGACCCGTTAAGATAACAGGTGTTACATGAAAATGACACGAACACGATTGACACGACCCGTTTGCCAGACCTAGCAGCCACCGCCCCCACTCCCTCATCCTCCTTCAAGAACTCCTTTCACAGCCATAATCTACCACACCAGTCATCTCCTATAGGCTACACCACAACTTCTTACCTACATATTACTTATCCTCAAATGTTCAAACATTGTGTTCTTGCTGCCCCAAATTTTTGATTATGAGAATAGATCCAATATTACCAGCACCCCTTCCCCTCAAAACAATAAAATTGGAAGATGGGTTATTCATGTATCTTATGAACTCACTGATACTTGGCATGACATATAATACCATCCACTAGCCGTAAATAGTGGAAGCTAGATGATTACTCGGCAATGACAAGTTAAAGGTATAATGTGTAATCATGTCATTACTAAGTAGTCTCAAAGTAATGACAAGCCAAGAGTATAATTGTAGTACCCAATACATGAGTAAGCTGATATATATAATCATATACTAGTTGTAGCTAGTGGAAGCTGAAAACATAATCATGTCATTCCCGAGTAATCTCGAGGCAATGACAAGCTAAAAGGACATGTCCACACTGTGGACAAGCTGAAAATACTCATACATGTGCAAGCCATGTCCTATGACCGTGGACTTGGTACAATACTCTAAGTCTTCATGAAATCGTCATTGTCATAAATCATAAACTATATATCATGAATCATAAATCATTAATCTGGTTGTAAAATCTCGAAATCTGTCTAATTTGTAAATCATAAATCATGTTATAAATCATAACTCTGAAGATATATCATGAAATCAGTGTAATTCGCAAAATTAGAATTTAGATAAATAAAACATTTCTGAAATAAAAGTTCACTCACTGATCATCGATGAAGTCCTTCTCTATCTAGGCATGTACTCTAGGGCCTCTGGAACTACTTGCACCTAAGTGTATAAACGAACCCATTAGCAAAACTTTATTATAACAATCGAATTCGGAAAAAACAGTGTGTGGGTTTAGAATTAACGCATCAATTTACCCAGGAGGGGTCCCGGGCTGAATCGCAAAAAAAGTCAAGGGTCAATGTTGATCATATAAAGTCAACTGCTTGGCCCAACCCGAGTCTCTGTAGTCGATCCAACCTACCTGAGTCGACCGAGCCGTCGAAAATCAGTCAGATTCTGGGGAAACATGTGATCTATATATGAAAATTCATCTACTTGATGAGATATACACAAAAATGGTGGTTTTAGACCTTACCTCGGTCAATTTTGACAAGAAACTCGCAGGAAAAAACGCTCTGCATGAAGACGATGGTGATTTTAGAAACTCGATTCGTCGATGATTTTGAAATGATGATTTTGTGTATGTCGTTGGAGAGAAGAAAACCAAGAGAGATAGATGGTTATGGAAATGGCATAGAGGAAAAGAGAAGGAAAGAAAATATGCACATCCCTCATGGGTCCCACACTGCACTTAATAACTAAAGGGATTATCCGTAAACAGAGTAAAGTTTCGAAACTACCCTCAATTTCAAAGTCCCTTAAAACTTCATTTTAAGTTCGATTCTCGTTCTGCTTGCGCCTAAGCGTTCGTAGTGACGAGTATTATTTGAATATCTTAATTAATACATCACATGCGTCGTGACAAATAAAGTGAACACAAGTCAACGCACACCCTTCTACGAGCGTTTTGGTCATTTACACATTGTTCTAAAAATCGCAAGGCGGCGCTTAGGCGTTCAGCTGTGGAGGGCTGCTGCAATTTGGGGCAAATCATTGAAAAAATCGGTAGGGACTTAGGTGGCCATTAGCCGCTTACTAGGCGCTCTAGGCAGCGGTTTGTAACTCTCATTATCGTTGAAGGCTTTGCAACTCTAGCCACTGCCAAAGGCTCTGCAACTCTCATCACATCTGTAATTTTGAGTTTCCAAATCTCGCACCTTGCATCTGCATCGCAACATAGCCATGGGTTCTTGCTAGAGATTTATGGGAAAAGATAGACATATAGAGTCTTTGCATCACAACATGGCCATGATTGCTGGCTAGAGGTTTCTGGAAAAAAATAAGAGAGAAAGAAAGCTTTTGGGGTTTTGTGTCACGGGGTGTCACAGACAAAATGAGAAAAATGGGAAGAGGGATGACTTTAGTTTGATTTTGTCACATGGGTGATCTTAAATATTAGTAAAGTGTCAAGTTTGTGACCCTCGCTTGGTTGCTCCGGTCACCTGGTGATGATGATGTGTAAAGAGATAGAGATAAGGAAGCAAATACAAGATGTACGTGATTCACCCTAAGTTTGGCTACGTCTACAGAGTAGAGAAGCTCTTATTAATAGTGAAGGGTTTACACAAATACATAAGTTTAAGCATAATCACCATTAGTGGGTTCTAATGACTAGTTTAACTACAATAATGACATTAACGATTAACTGTAGGAGAATGATCTTCTTTTATAGTTTATGAGACTCTCCAACTTTTGTACACAGTCAATGTGGGACTCTATGAGCTTTATTTTGACATTGACATGTGTCATGCTATGATTGGCCTCCTAAGTGGAGGGAAACTCTTGTGCTTCAGCAGGAGTGCCTCAACATAAGCCTTTTAGTTGGTCCTTGAAGGTATGAAGTTGACCGGTGCTTGGTAGTTTTGGGATTGGTCAAGTATGGTACAAATAGTGCTCCCTTAAGTTCCTGAGTGAGAAAAACTTCTCGGTTGGGGACTTGAAAAATCCAAGTCATTGAGTAATCACGAAACTTCTAAGTACCAAAGTGTAGCATAATATAGTAAGAGTCCCCCAAGTCTCTGAACGAGAAAGATTACTAAAAGAGGTGTGTCATTCGTTGCCAAATCGTTAAAACAATGAAACTATTTAATATTGCTCGCTCCTGTATTCAAGTTGTAGCCCAAGACTTTCTCTTTAAGTTTTGAGGCCCAAAACCTTGTATGCCTAGGCCTAACTAGTTTGAGCTTCACAGAGGCCCAACATATTTGTATTTTTTAGAAGCTCAATCTTTTCTTCTTTTCCATTGTTGTTGTTTTTTTTTTATTTATTAAAATTGCCTATGCCCAAGGGAAGCCCAACAATTTTTCAGGCTTCATCTTTTCTTTTATTTAATGTTTTTTATTTGTTGTTTTCTAGCCCAGCAAAGGGGACGCCCAGTGCCTTGAAATTTTTTTCTTAAAACTAAACCTAGCATCCCCGTTTTTTGCATGTGCATTCTTCCCTGTTTCCTTTAACATTTCTAGAAAATAAACGCAAGGTTATCTCTTCTAAACATGCCGTCCTGCACAGATTCGACTTCACCCATCGCAACCAGGTCGTTGTGCTTAGTTCAGAAGTGGCCAAACTTCGTGGTTTCTGAGTCCCTGCATGCACATACCATCAGGTGGGATTGGAGTGGAGATCATGAATTCACTGCAATGCGCGAAAAGGTTGTAGCAGTGGTGTAGGGTTGAAGCTATAGGCTTGTAGTGGTTGCAAGTCTGGGGCACGAGGAAAGAGTGATACAGTGGGTAGCTGGGTAATTTTGTGGGTGTCACAGGTCTGTTCAAAGCTTGTACTTTTTGGGGTGTCGTAGGTTTGGGGTACGATGAATGAGTGGCTACTTTGAAATTCAAGATAGTAGCAAGTTCAAAGCTTGTTGTGATTTTAGGTTAGGGTTGCAGAGGGAATCACCGTAGGGTGGGATAAGTTGTCTCATTGCAACTCTGAGAGGTAGGGTGCTGAAGGTATGGGGCGCGAGAGGTAAGTGAGACTGTGGGTGGTTGGGGCTCGTAAGTAAGGTGGCTGCACAATGGGGCTTTTGTGGTTGTTTTTAGGTTTTGATGGGGGTTGTTGCTGGAGAAATCATTGGGGTGGATCACTTGGACTAGGAGGTGGGGTCTTTCATGCTTTTGATTGAATATTTGCTTAGTCTGTTGGGTGGAACAAATTGTTGGCGCAGGTGGGAGCTGATATAGTCACCATAAAATGCAGAAAATGATCTCTGAATTTTTCCATCAATCCTAAGCACAATATTCAATGCTTCTTGATTGTATTTGTTGTAAATTTATATGAGGAGGAGTAAATCTTCCAAGCTTGTATTATACTTGAAATTAATTATGTTTTTGTTTATAATATACTTGAGTTGCATACAAATAATTATATAATATGTAACATGGACATCGTGAATGGAGAGAAATTATATGAAAGTTTATGTTTAAAGTTTTTTGTTCATATGGTTGTGGTTGCATAGATTGCTAAAATGTTGGGTTTTTGTGAATTTTTACTTTTAATATTTATAGCAAAGGTTTGTGCTTGGAAAATAGTTTAATAGGTAAAGGTTTATGGTTGTGGTTTAATAGGTGTAGGTTTATTGATTGTAGATTGTAGGTTTTTATTTGGGCACATAGCTTGAATATTTGAAGCTATTCCTAGGACACCAAAAATTGATTTTGCTTCACACTATCTTGTTTAAGAGTGTGTGAAGCTTTTTACATGTTGTAGTGTTGAAGCTCTTTTGTTAAAGCTTTGTAGGTGAAGCTTTTTGGTGGAAGTTTTGTAGGTGAAGCTTTTTGGGTGAAGTTTTGTAAGTGAAGCTTTGTAGGTGAAACTTTGTAGGTGAAGCTTTTTGGTTAAAGCTTTGTAGGTGAAACTTTTTTGTTGAAGTTTTGTAGGTGAAGCTTTTAGGTTGAAGCTTTGTAGGTGAAGCTTTTTGATTGAAGCTTTGTAGGTGAAGCTTTTAGGTTGAAGTTTTGTAGGTGAAGCTTTTTAGTTAGGCACATACTTGAATAGATGAAGCTAATCGTCTGGCACCTCAAATTGATTTTGCTTCACACTATTTTGATTAATAGTGTGTGAAGCTTTTTACATGTTGTAGTTGCATCCTATGTGTTGAAGCTTTTATTGGGCACCATAAATTGATTTTGCATCACACCATCCTGATCAAGAGTGTGTGAAGCTTTTTACATGTTATAGTTGCATCCTATGTGTTGAAGCATTTGTTGACCTCCTCATGTTTGAAACTAATTAATGACTATTAATTGATTAATTAGTTGATTAATAACTAATTAATTAGTAATTAACAATTAATTAATTGATTAATAATTATCGAAATAATTATTAATTAGTTAACTAATTGGTAATTAATAATTAATTAATTAATTAATTTCGTTATTTTTTTGGAATTTTGAATTTTGAATTTTCCTAGCTTGTGTGGAAGTTCCACGACATGACTTGTGGGGCTTTCTCATGGGTTGAGTTTGAATTTCTTTGCCCATGTTGAACTATATAAGAAGGATGAGTTTCCACTGCTTACTTTGCTTTCATTTGCTCATTTTGTAGTGATTTTTTGAAGATAGAGTGTTCTCTAGTTGATAGGGATTCCAACAATGCTTGACACCATCTTTAGGTTGGTAGCCTTCTTGATTGGATCAAATGCTTTCATTCTTGTTCAATTGTTTGAGTTTCTAAGCATTTGGCTAAGAACATGATGAACTGGTTGAGCTTTCCTCATGCCTTAGGAACCTTTAGGCTTCATTCCCTCACATAGTGATAGAGTTTGTTTCTGTTTGTTGTAGATGTTAGAGCCTAGAGGTCCTAGTGATGAAGTCTCCCCAAGTTCTAGCTCTAGGTTTGAGCCTACAATGTCAGAGTCCCCAAGGTCTTTGTTAGAGTCTTGTGAAGAGGAAATGTTGGATGACCTTCACGATCATCAAGCATGCATTTCATTCCTTTCTCTCGAAGCTTCTGATGAAGGGATAACTGAGGAGTGTAGGTCTAGGGATGTAACCTTAACCAATATTGGTTATACCTTCTACATGTCGATGGGTAAGGAGGTTGCTCTTGATGCCATACCTATCTTTCGCTATGAGTTTATGGTGGACCACTTAGATAAAAACTTGTTAGATAGTGAAGAATAGCTTGAAGCCCTAAGGCAGTCATGTAGCATACCCAGTAGTGTAGGAATGCACTTGGTGCATGATGAAGAATTGATTACTGAGTTGTCCAAAGGTCACGTCATGTTCTACACTCAGATACTAGTGACGTTAAAGGGTAGCTAAGATGTTATCTCTCATTGGATATGCGTCTGGACAACTCAATCCTAGTTTATGGGATACCTTGATCGGGTTTTATATAATTTGGATGGAGTGTGGATTAGGTGAGCCTTCCTTCCATCAGTGGTGCTGCTGCTATAAGATGCGCCTAGTGAATGCACTGACAATGCTGAGTGTGCGTGTTAAAGCGAGAGATAGTGTATTGTCTTGGGTAAAAAAAAAAGGCGTATTGCACTTGGAAAAATTGTTAGTGCTTTCTTTATAAGGACTGAGAGCATGCTAGAGGTGTCACACCTGAGCGACCTGTTCCTAGTCATTTCCAGGCCGTAGGTTGTAATATATCCATTGTTTGCATGCTTTGTTATTTGTTATGATTTTTATCTGCCTCTAACATTTTACTTTATGTAGTGACACGAGGCACCATCAAATTGTTTGGACCAGAGCTTGCTGATGTAGAGAATATGTAAAGGGTGCCAAAAAAGGATAAACACATGGGCAAGCTACGACCCTTGTTTCAAAAGTACAGTTTCTAGCCCTCAGTGTCCGAGTGCTAAACGAAGTTGTATTTCTTCAAACAAAGTTGTATTTCTTACTTTGATTTTCCTTGTTCAGTGGAGAAGGTGAGCAAGAAAGGGGAGTCTAGCACCAAGAAGATGAAGGCAACCATTTTAGTTCCCTTAGACAACATTCTATTTCACAAGGGGGCTTGCAAACACATGGTGAAGCCAGTCCCTAGGCCTAAGTCTCAAAAGGATATCCTTAAGATCACTGTCTCCAAGAAGGTTGAAGCTACGACCTTCAGATGTGCTGCTGCCATAGTTGCAAGGGAAGAGAGGCGATTGTTGCCTCCTCATTTGAATATTGGTCATATTTTTCCTTAGTCATGGAGCACACTGGCCAAGAAGGTGGCCTTAGCTCTAGTCGCAAGAAGAAGTATAAGGAAGAAACCGATAACATCCCTTTGAAGGACTTGAAGGTTACCATGTAGCCAAATAGCTTTAAGTACGTCAACAATTTCCTTGTACAGTGCCTAGCCATTATTGGCAATTTTGACGAGCCACTAGCTGAGAACGAGTTGGATCGCAACAGGATGATGAAGCTATCTACTTATGTAAGTGTTACTTTGTTATTTCTCTACCTTTTATCCTTTGTCTTTGTTTTCCTTTGACATTGACGATCATCTTGTCATATAGGTCATGACCAAGCATAATGATAGGCTATAAAAGGTTGAGCGATACAAGGCTAAGCTTTAAGAGAAAAAACAGCTTATAGATGATGCCATGAATGAGCGCATAGCTCGGGTTGAGATCATCCAACTTAAGGACTAAACCTTAGAGAGGTTGAAGAGGCGAAATGATGAGAACCTACGACTCAAAAAACAGTTAGAGGTGACTATCCTCGAGGCTTCCAAGGTCAGAGGGGAGCATGATATTGCCTTAGTTAAGGTTTCTAAGCTGAATAAGAGTTTTCCTGCTGAGAGGAAAGCTGTCGTGCAGGAGTATTTGGGTACTCAGGACTTTCACCAAGTTATGAGGCCTCAATTTACCTGGGAGGTTCGACTTGAGAAAAAAAATGGATGGCTATTCTCAAGAAATACCACAATAAGGCATCATCAACTGGTCATGTTTTGAGAAGTACCATGAGGAGGTGGAGGATCATCGGTGAAATGGTGAAAACTTCATCCTTGAACTCGACTCCAGTAGCGATGAGGAGCCTGAGGATGGTGTTAATGCTGACGAGCAGACTAAGCAGGGTAATGATGGTCCTGGAGATGGCGAAGATGAAGGTGTGAAGTAGCATGATGCTAGCGAGAGTTTAGCCTCATATGAGGATGTTTTGTAGTGCCTTCACCTCTGACATGCATTAGTTTGTTATATATACACCGTGTGTTAGGTTAGGTGCCTGAAGGCTTTTTTTTATGGATGTTTACGCCATTGTTTTGTTTATTTTGATGTTAAGTGCCAAGTGTTTGCACTACCATCTTATGAATGTTTGGCTATGTTTAAATGAATCCTTTGTTTGGATATGACCCATGACTTGGGTATAGTTGAATGAATACACTTGAAGATGTTTGTTTATTTGTTTAGTCTTGTTGATAGGATACTTAGACTTTATTTCATGTTGAAAGCATTCATGTTGAAGCTTCGAACTCGAGTATGCGGTGTCATTTAAGTTGAAGTTGAAGCTTCGAACTCGAGCATGCGGTATCATTTAAGTTGAAGCTCTGAGTTAGGATTTTATTAGGTTAGGGTGAGACCAAGTGTTTCAATGCTAGGAATTTAAAAGAGTTGGACTAAGTTGTTTGAATCACCTCTTTATTAAGTTTGTGCCAAATCGTCTTCATTACAAAAGATATCGAACAATTATAGTTCAATGTTTGTAGAATGCGAGTTTACTTGTAATAGTACTTCAGGTGATCAACATTCCATGGATGGCCAAGGGTCTTGCCATTGGAACTTCTGAGTTTGTAGGAGCCAGGATGACTGATGCCAACAACTTCGAACGGTCCATCCCAGTTTGGATTAAGTGTGCATTCGCTTGGGACCTTGTCACAGAGTAGTCTTTTCTTCAACACCCAGTCTCTCATTTTGAAAGAGTGAGGCTTGACCCTAGAGTCATAGTAGGTAAAAAAACGCTGTTTGTAGGCGATGTTCATTAAGTGAGCATGGTCTCTAGGTTCCTTAACTAGATCTAAGTTGAGGGTGAGTTGTTTGTCATTTTCACTTTTCATGTAGTTCTTAACTAGATATATTGCTTGCTCAAGCTCAACTGGGAGAACTGCCACTATACCGAAGACAAGTGAGAATGGAGTTCATCCTGTTGAAGTTCGATATGAAGTTTGGTATGACCAAAGAACTTGGGGTACAAGTTTTGGCCCACAACTTTTAGCCTTTTCCAAGTTGGTCTTCAAGGTGCGCTTGATTATCTTGTTGACGACCTCAACTTGTCTGTTAGCTTGAGGATGAGTTGGGGAGGTGAAACATAAGTTGATGTTGAACTTAGAGCAGAAAATCCTGAACTTCTTGTTGTCAAAATGTCGCCCATTGTCAATGAAAATGGTATTGGGAATGTTAAATCTGCAAAAAATGTTATTCCATACGAAGTCTTCTATCTTTGCCTTAGTTATGGTTGTTAAGGGTTCTATTTTGGACCACTTTGTGGAGTAGTCTATTGCAACGATCGCATAGCGAACCTTGCCCTTCCCTACAAACATTGTTCTGATCAAATCAAGTCCCTACTAGGTGAAGGGCCAATGGTTGATCATATGAGTAAGAGGCTCAAGAGGGAAGTGAGGAATAGTTGTGTAGTGTTGACACTTGTCATAGGAGCGAGATATTTTGATGACATCCTGGTGAAGTGTTGGCCAATAATATCCCTGGCAAAAGGCATTGTGTGCTAGGCATCTAGATCCAGTATGATTTTATCAGACTTCTTTATGTATCTCTCGAAGGACAATTTCTCCCTCAGTAGGTGTAAGACACCTTAAGTATGGAAAGATAAAACCTCGTTTGTAGAGTTGGTTATTGATGATCAGGTAGCAAGTAGACTTTTATCGAATTTACTTAACTTGGACTTTATCATCTATGAGGGTGTCATGAGCAAGGAATTTATAAATCGAGGTGATCCAGCTATCTTCTGTTGTAAGTTGCACACTTCCACGACCATAGTGCCTTGTGCTGCCAACAACTCGGTATGAATGCTTTTTCCAATCTCGTCTTCTGTTACTAAGGCGAGGCGAGCCAAGGCGTTCGCATGACTATTTGCTGCTTAAGGGACTTAAGTGATCTAGTAGTGGAAATGCTTGAGTAAAAGTTGTGCTTGCGCTAGATATGCTGCTATGGAGCTATCCTTAGCATCAAAGTTGTTTGTGACTTGGTTAACCACCAACTGAAATCGCTACAGATATCAAGTTGTTTAACTCCAAGGTGTTATGCCAAATGTAAGCCTGCCATGAAGGCTTCATACTTTGCCTCATTGTTTAACGCCTTGAACTTAAAGCAAAGAACATACTTCATTGTAACTTTATTGGGCGTAGTAAGGACTAGTCCTGCTTCATAACCTTGTTGGTTGGACGAGCCATTAACATATAGAGTCCATACTGGGAAGGTTGGTTCTGGTTTCTAATCCTCTGAGGGTAAAGGAGCCAATGCCTCAGGTGTAGGAGAAATGTCTATAGGATTAGGATATGTGAATTCGGCGATGAAGTCTGCAACTACTTGACCCTTCTCAGCTGGCTTTGGTTGGTAAGAAATATCGAACTCACCCAATGTTATTGCCCATTTGATGATTCACCCTGAAGTGTCATGACTCTGGAATATCTGTCGAATGGGATGATTGGTAAGCACGATGGTAGAGTGTGCTTAGAATTAAGGGTGAAGTTTTTTACCAGACATGATTAACGCTAGAGCCAATTTCTCAATGTTAAAGTACCATGTCTCTGTATCTTATAAGGCCTTGCTAGCATAGTAAACAGGTCATTCAACATTACCATCCATTCGGATAAGAACAGAGCTGACTACTGAAGCCGAAATAGATAGATAGATAGATAATGAGAATATCACCAACTCAAGTTTGGAGAGTGGGGGGCTATACTCATGTACTTCTTGAGGTTCTTGAATGTCTCGGCACATTCATCTGTCCATGTAATGCACTTCTTACTTCCCTTAAGTGCTTTGAAGAAATGAGCATATCTATTTATGGTTTTAGATATGAACCTGGTTAAGGCTGCCATTTTACCAGTAATGTTCTGGATGTCTTTTGAAGTTACTGGCTCTTTCATGTTAAGGATATCTTTGATCTTCTCGGGGTTAGCTTCAATGCCTCGTTGGCTAATCATTAAGCCCAAGAATTTGCCAAAGCTCATGTCGAATGCGCATTTGTTTAAGTTTAACCTCATTTGGTATCTTCTCATAATGGTGAAGGTTTCAGACATATTGGTGAGGTGTTGGTCAGCATGCTTGCTCTTGACTAGCATATCATTAACATAAACTTCTATGCTCTTGCCAATCTATTCGGTGAACATTAAATTGACTAATCTCTGATAAGTTGCGCCTACATTCTTGAGACCGAAAGGCATATGACTTTGTAGCAATCTAGCCCCTTATTAGTAGTAAAGGTTGTGTTCTCTTGGTATGGATGGTACATGAGGATCTAGTTGTACCTTAAGTAAGCATCCATGAAGCTCAAGAGTTCACATTATGTCGTTGAGTCGGTAAGTCTATCAGTTAAAGGGAGGGGAAATCTATCATTTGGGCACCTTTTGTCGAGGTCAGTGTAGTCGACACATATCCTTCACAAGACCTTTTAAAGCAAGAGACTTGGTCAGATTTTTCTTAAAAAATACATTTGCTACCCATTTTGGATAGTTGACTTCACGGATAAAGCCTATACCTTTGAGTTTTTCAACTTTTGTTTTCATTGCCTCATATCGTTCAGCGTCATAAAATTTTCCCTTTTGTCTCACCAGCTTGGTGTTGGAGTCAATACTTAAGCAATGACAAATGATATCGGGAGAGATGTCTGACATGTCTTTATATGACCAAGCGAAAACTTTGGCGTTCTCTTGGAAAAATGAGATCAATGCTAACCAAATGGGTGGCGACAAAGTGGTGTGCGATCTGGATAGTTTTTTTAGAATAGAGACATTCTCCAGCTCTTCAACTGGCTGTGCTTGCTGGGTGAAAGAGTTATCTCATAGATCGTCAGGTTGACCGTTGCCATCACGAAAAGCTAAATTGGCTTCTTCCTTGGGCACATGCAAGTGTTATTGCTTGACTCAAGTGTTGTAACATGATCGTGCACTAAGTTGATCTCCTCTGATGTAAGCATTGCCAGAAGGTGTAAAAAACTTCATCAATAACATATGTGTGAATACTATGACCTTAAAATCATTGATGCATGTGCGCCCAAAGATGACATTGTATGCCATCGAGCAGTCGACCACAAGGAAGTTAGTGGTAAATTAGCTGCGTAAGGGCTTGTACCAATGGTGAGTGGTAAGTGTATACTCCCTAAAAGTTATACGATATCACCATAAAAGCTTATTAGGAGAGTAATTGAGGGATTGAGAAAGTTTTCAGCTATATTAAGTGCCCTGAAAGCTTCGACGAACATTAGATTAACTAAAGCACTTGTGTCTACAAGGATTCATCACACATAAAAGTTGGCTATGTGAGCCCCCATGTTTATGGGTAGTTGTGAGGGTAGATAATGCCTCTTTCCTCTTCAGGGTAGAAACATATCGAATCCCAGTTAGGCTTTTAATACTTGCCTCCCTTGATATCTTCCGTATGAAACACTTGGTGGCCAGACCTCAAGTTCGTTCACTGTTTTTCATGGCCCTGTTGGAAGATTCAAAGATGGGTGTGCCACCACTGATAGAATATATCACGTTCACTTGGTGTTGGTACAGTTATCCCTTGGACGGTGAAGAAGGAATTGATCAATTTTTCATTCACGTGCCAAAGCTTCAACATGGTCATGGAGGGTGATACACTTTTTATTGTCATGACCGTTATACTCATGGTAACAACAAACATGCTCGTGTTCTTTGTGGACTTATAATTTAGCTGCCTCGGCTTTGGCTTTGGTATCAAGTAAGCTATACTGGGATAAATGACCGCGCATGTGGTATTCAAAGGTGTGTATGTCTCATACCTCAAGGTAAGGCTTATCTTAACCTGTGCTTGGCCCACTGCATTGATTGACTGAGGTGGGCATTATCGTAGCAATATCCTTGGTTATCTCGGTATTGTCCCTTACTCTTTTGATTAAAATAAGACTATTGAGGATGGAAATCTTTCTTCTTGCCCTGAGATTGATATGTTTGTTGTCCTAGCGAAGCGTTAGGTAAGGCAAGGGGAGATGCAACAACTGTCTGGAAGGTTAAGGCATTTTCACTTGGTTGAATCTAACCCTTACTTCCCATTTGTTGATAAGGGATAGCCATATGTGGTTTCCCTTGATATGTCTTTACTTCAGCAGATGCATGGTTGTAAGAATGTGCCATCACCTCAGAGTAAGTCTTCCAAGTGTTGGCATTGATCATGTACTTGAAGAAAATGTCACATAGGCCTGCCTGAAGGCCTTGAGGGTAGTCTTGTCATTTACTTTAGTGCAATGAGAATACTTATGGCTGAAACGGATGGTATACTCACTCAGTGACTTGTCTGGCTTCTGGCAAATTATGTATAAGTCGTTTGCATAGTGCAAACAATAGGTCTAGAAAATGTGTTGAAAGACAAACAGTTTCCTCAGCTTCTCAAAGGAATTTACCGTCTCAGATAGAAGACAGCAATACTAGTTCAAGGCTCCATCAAAGAGGGTGGAGGGGAAAAGAAGATATCTTTCTTCATTAGTATGGATCTGGTATGCCATGGTAGACTCAAAGAGGTTAAAGTGTTTAATCGGATCCTCTATTTTGGTATTTAGTTGTAAGCCCATCTTTTGCTTTATTTTTGCTTAGAGATGTGTGTCAAGGATCCTTCTCGTAAAAGGGTCGGGCCGGGCCTTGGTTGATTCTAGTCAGGTAACTCGGTCTGACGTTCGGCCTTTAACTTGTTTACTTCCTCAAGGAGTTGCAGGAAAATGTGGTCTTGAGTGAAGTCATGTACTATTAGAGCATTTCTTCGTAAGTTTCCATCACCTCTTAGAAGTAGGGAAGTTTGATCAAAGACATGTGATTTTTCCTTGGACTCACCATACTGGCTTCTAGGACGTGTCTGTCGAATGTCTTTCGAGTCTTCTACACTTTTATGTTCCTCTATGATTTGTCTTTCATTCCCTGGATTGGTAGCTGGCATGGGCCGTGGTAGGTGACCGAGTCTTTTATAAACCCTTAGGTCATAGATCTTTGAGTTTATGTGGTTGGGGTTTTCTCAACACTGCCTTAGGAAGTCTAGGCAATCAACCTTTGATCATTCCACTTATTCTGCAAAGAGGTGCCTCCCTCAATTTCTCCTGTTTCGGGTCGAAGCAGCTGGGTTGAGAGAAGTCTCGCATTGATCAACATATTGATGAGTAGCTCGCTCTTCATTAGGAATATCCATGTTAAAGACTGGTGACCCCCCGAGATGATGGTCGACGTCCATAGAGGCAATAAGCTCGTGTGATTGAGTTTGCCTAGCCTTGTGGAGCATCTCGAAGATCTTTTCATATTGTTCATGGAAGATCTCATTCATCATCGCTATCTTGTTGTTCTGAGCCTCCAGCTCTTCGACCTTAGCCTGAAGAGCAAACTTCTTTTGGTCATTCCTTTGCTGCCTCACACTAGTCACGAAGGGGGGTGTCGTTCTGTTTACTGTGGCTTTCTTCGTTCCTCATGTTGGAGAGGGATGCTTGATTAAAAGAGAGTGTATGAACAATGGAAACCAGCTTGATGAAGCTGGTGAGAGTAGGAATAAGTTTTGCTTCCCACAGACAGTGTCAAATGTTGATGTACAAAATCAGTGAAGACTTTGGAATAATGTAAAGTCAAGTTTGTGACTTTCACTCGGTTGCTCCTGTCACCTAGTGATGATGATGTGTAAAGAGATAGAGACAGGGAAGCAAACACAAGATGTACATGGTTTACCCTAAGTTTAGCTATGTCCACAGAGTATAAGAGTTCTCATTAATAGTAAATGGTTTACGCAAATACATAAGTTTAAGCATAATCACAATTAGTGGGTTCTAATGACTAGTTGAAGTACAATAATGACATTAGATTTTAACTGTAGGAGATTGGCCTTCTTTTATAGTTTAGGAGACTCTCCATCTTTCGTCCGCGGTCGATGTAGGACTCTATGAGCTTTGTTTTGACGTTGACATGTGTCATGTTGTAACTGGCCTCCTAGGTGAAGGGAAACTCTTGTGCTTCGGCAGAGGTGCCTCAGCATGAGCCCCTCATTTGGTCCTTGAATGTATGAAGTTGACCGGTGCTTGGTAGTTTTGGGATTGGTCAAGTGTGGTACAAATAGTGCTCCCTTAAGTTCCCAAGTGATGAAAGCTTCTCGGTTAGAGACTTGAAAAATCCAAGTCACTGAGTAATCACAAAACTTCTGAGTACCGAAGTGTAGTATCATATAGTATGAGTCCCCCAAGTCTCTGAACGAGAAAGATTACTGAAAGAGGTGTGTCATTCGTTGCCAAATCATAAAAACAATGAAACTTTTTAATATTGCACACTCCTTCATTCAAGTTGTAGCCCAAGACTTTCTCTTTAAGTTTTGAAGCCCAAAACCTTGTAAGCCTAGGCCCAACTAGTTTGAGCTTCACAGATGCCCATCATATTTGCATTTTTTAGAAGCCCAATCTTTTCTTCTTTTCCATTGTTGTTGTTGTTGTTGTTTATTTATTTATTTATTTTTTAAATAAAAACTTCCTAGACCCAAGGGGAAGCCCAACAATTTTTTAGGCTTCATATTTTTTTTTATTTAATGTTTTTTAATTGTTGTTTTCGAGCCCAGCGAAGGGGAGGCCCAATGCCTTGAATTTTTTTCCTTGAAACAAAATCTAGCCTCCTTATTTTTTACTCGTGTCTTCTTCCTTGTTTCCTTTAGCATTTCCAGAAAACAAACGCAAGGCTGTCCTTTCTAAACATGCCATCCCACACCCTTTCGACTTCACCCATTGTAACCAGGATGTCGTGTTCAGTTTAGAAGTAGCCAAAATTCATGGTTTTCGAGTCCCTGCGCGCATAGACCATCAGGTGGGATTGGAGTGGAGATCTCGAGTTCACTACAAGTCCACGCCCAAAGTTGGTGCCGTGGTGCAGGGCTGAAGTTGCAGGCTTGCAATGGTTGTAGGTCTGGGCACGGGGAATGAGTGAGACTGTGGGTGGCTTGGTAATTTTATGGGTGTCGCAGGTTTGTTCAAAGCTTGTAATTTTCTGGGTGTCACAGGTCTGTTAAAAGTTTGCACTTTTGGAGGTGTCGCAGGTTTGGGGCACGGAGAAGGAATGGCTGCTTTGATTTTCAAGACAGTGGCAAGTTCAAAGCTTGTTGTGATCTTAGGTTGAAGGTTGCAGAGGGAATCACCATAAAATGTAGAAAAGGATCTCTGAATTTTGTCATCAATCCTTAGCACAATATTCAATGCTTCTTGACTGTATTTGTTGTAAATTTGTATGTGGAGGAGTACATCTTCCAAGCTTGTATTATACATGAAATTAATTGTGTTTTTGTTTATAATATACTTAAGTTGCATACAAATAATTATATAATATGTAACAGGGACTTAGTGAATGGAGAGAGGATAAGAAAGTTTATGTTTAAAGTTTTTTGTTCATATGGTTGTGGTTGCACAAATTGCTAAAATGTTGGGTTTTTTTGTGAATTTTTTAGTTTTATTTTTAATATTTGTAGCAAAGGTTTGTGCTTGGACAATAGTTTAATAGGTAAAGGTTTATGGTTGTGGTTTAATGGGTGTAGGTTTATTGATTGTAGATTTTTGTTTGGGCACATAGCTTGAATAGTTGAAGCTATTCCTAGGACATCATAAATTGATTTTGCTTCACACTATCTTGGTTAAGAGTGTGTGAAGCGTTTTACATGTTCTAGTGTTGAAGCTTTTTGGTTAAAGCTTTGTAGGTGAAGCTTTTTGGTTAAAGCTTTGTAGGTGAAGCTTTTTGGTTAAAGCTTTGTAGGTGAAGTTTTGTAGGTGAAAGTTTTTTGTTGAAGTTTTGTAGGTGAAGCTTTTTGGTTGAAGCTTTGTAGGTGAAGCTTTTAGGTTGAAACTTTGTAGGTGAAACTTTTTGGTTGAAGCTTTATAAGTGAATCTTTTTTGTTGAAGCTTTGTAGGTGAAACTTTTAGGTTGAAGCTTTGTAGGTGAATCTTTATGGAGAGGACATATATCAAATGTACAAGCTTGTCAGGCTAGTCACTGGGTTTGTGGTACAGCAGATTTGAACTCTTGTAAAAGGGAATTGGGGTTTAGTTAGAATTGGAAATTTTGGTTGAAATGGCTAAATTTTTTTTATGAAAAGGTATGATAATCATTAAGATGGTGATAAAAAAAAATAGGTATAAACGGATAGAACATAAAAAAGAAGTAAACTACTAAAAAAATCTTGTAAGGACTTTCAAACCAGAATCAATAAAGAAAGAGGTCACCATTACAGAATAGAAGAGAAAAGAATGTAATCACTTAATAGAACTATTCTCAATCAAGATGTCTGTTATCATGTCCGTTTCCTCGAACCAAGCCACCTATGTTGCTCTACAATTCTTGCTCTTGCAAGCCTATGTGCTGCCTCATTTGCTTCTCGTCTAACATGACTAAGTTTGGATTAAGATAAAGCTTGAAGGAATGAGCGAATATCATTAATTATCAGTCCCAAATTAAAGGTATCATCTCCTCGTTGTTGCATAGCAGCGATTGCATGACAGCCCTTCTTGCAGCAATCAACTCCGCTCGCAACGGTGAAACCACGTCCACATGCCCACCTGAGAAAGCTGCCATGAAATCCCCTCTGTTGTCCCTTACAAATCACCCCAAAGCCTCCATATTTTGCCCTATCCTCCCAAGCTCCATAGAAGTTACATAGACTCAACCCATGGCTGGTTTCTTCTAAGTTTGCTTTGTTCTAGGCTGCCGTTGTTTCTGTGTGGCGTGCCAATGTCAAAATTCAGATAACCAAATCTTTGTATGTACTTGAATTTTCATTGGTGGTAAGTGAGAGCCAGTCCATAAACCCAAATTCTAAAATTGTCATCTTTATATGTTTCTTTACAATCTTTATGATCCGAGAATTCGTCTTTGACATGTAATGCATTTTACTTTTCAATATGATCTTTGAATTTTTTATTTTTTATTTTACTATCAACTTGGTCATCTATGGATTATTGAAACCAAAGATGTCGATTGCACATCGTAGGATCAAATAATACGTAAATTTAATTTTAAATAGACAATCAGGAAAGAGATAGTTCATAACATAGATGTAAAAAAGATGACGTGGAAAAATGTGTTCCAGGACATTTGAAACAATTAGACCTCCGACATGTTACCTCAGTAATGCCACTGTAGTTGCAACATGAGATAATGTTTGTTTTTTTTTTTTTTTTTGGAGAAAACAAAAAGTGAGTGACATTATTAGTTGTTAGGGGACTGAGAAATCGATGAAGATCGAACCTGCATCAGAATGCATGAGCATCATTACTTTCCACCACCACGGTAAAGCGTCATCTGTGTAATGCACACTCTATTTGAGTTTGGGTATTTCACCCTGCCTCTCCCCCCTAGTGAAAAAGAAAAAACAAATAGATTTCAGCATTGAGAAATGCAGAAATCACTCCCATAGTACAATCAAATTTCAGTGATACTGAGGTTCATCAGGTAGGCTCTGGGAACAATTGCTACAGAAAAGAAATCTCGCAATTCCTGTTGAAATAAATAACAAAAATTATAAAATAAAAGAAAGAAAAACCCTCAGATAACCAAAAAAAAAAAAAAAAAACCCTTTGGAACACGTAGTCAAACATGTAGCTGTATATCTATTTCCTTCAATCTGTCGTTCTTATTTTCAGGAGATGGAATTTCTCCACTTCCTAGGTGTCTTCCTAGTCTGCTGATCTGCAGCCGTTGTGTGCTCCGGCCCGATGTTCTGGTTTTCTAAATTTGTGTTCTTTGTGAGTTGTTTGCTTAGTTTCTTCCACCCGCTGCTCCATGCCGATGTCTGTTTATTCTTTGACATCTTATCAAACTGTCTCTGCAAATTCTCCATGTCATGCTGGAGCTCTAGGTGCTTGGCTTTCACACTCTCCAGTTCGAATTTAACCGTGTTAATGTCTTTTTTAGCGGCAGCCCATCCTTCTTGGAATGACTGCGGGGTCCCTTCAAGTAGTGTTTTTCGATTTGAAACCATTGGCTGATACTGAGAGTCTCCAGCTTCTTTGAGGGAGCTTGTGGCTAATGCATCGCTTATTTTAACTTGTTCACAGAAAATGACCTGCACTACCACTCTCAATGGGAGTCTTTCGTTTTGGGCAGCATGCATGCAGGCATCAATTGATAGCTTTTGGCAATCCATCACCCGGCAAAGCCTCTTCCTTTCGTGCTCAGAAAGTGTTGGATGGGCCTGTTAAATTGATAAAGAGACGAGAATTCTTAATCTAAAGCAATTCAGCAACAAATATGGCGTAACGATTAATGAGAGCAACAAAAGCAATTTCTCAACGATTGTTCATCAAGTCTATAAACCAGAGACAAATGACATTGTTGAGTTGTGCTTTCAAGTCATCATCACAAAAGTTGACTTGCAGCACTTGCTATAGATATCGGTGTACCACATATAAGCATTTTGTTCACTTCCGAAAATGTAGAACTACTAGCAAATTAGCAATACATGGCTCCAATATTCAAATTAGTAATGTCTCCCATTTATCCAAGCTAAAACAAGCACACATCCATGTTAATTAAAAAGGCTCACTCATAAGATTAAAATATGCCTGCACTATATAATGTGATTGATACATTTCTCTATGTTGCAAACTTTACATCTACGTTTTTCCCCTTCAATGTGTATTCAAAACATGCATGAAAAGGCAATTTTTTGTAAGAGCATGAACAGGCAAAATAGAAAGAGCAATTCCATGACAGTCGGGAGAAGGATGTACCTTAAGATAGGAATCAACTGCTCTATAAAGTCCATCATCACAGATCCTTGCAGACTCGGGCAAAGCTTCTGCCAGTACCTGAAACTTTGTTAGGGAGAGGCTTCTATCTCTGGACACCTCAGTAAGATAACTATCGACAAGTCTAGCTACCCTCATCTTAGCATTTGGACCGGTAGACCTTTGAAGGTCATCATAGTGCTTCCCAGGGAAAGATTGTTGGCTTGGACTTGAAATTTCCGTCTGTTCTTGAACCAGAAAGTGCTCCAGAAGCCTTTGAACAAGATCCACGTCGTACATAGTTTCACATTTATTGTAAGAAGGAATAAGAAGATCCACCAAAGTAGCCTGTTCGAACTGCATTCCCACCCGTTTTTCCAACTCAGTAACCAAAGCAGGTGCTACTTTCAGCATGTTTGCCATTCTCAAAAGCCGAAGAAGGAAGCTGCACGAGACACTATCCTTCTGTGGTGGGATTATGCTGATAAGGCTCTCAATGATCATCCGTTGATCTTTGGCCTGAACACTTGAAGACTCATCTTTATTTCCTGCCAGAATCATATGAAGTCCACTGTTCCAACTACCGTCACTATTACTTGTACTATTGCTGCTGTTGCTTCCTTCATCTGCTGCACCTGTGCCTTCATTGATCAAACCTGGAAGCCATTTAGATGCGTAATGCATCATTGCAGCTCCAATCAGTTCAAATCTCATCCCCTTCACCTTAATTGCGGTAATAACTCTGACAAAGTGATCAATCCTTAGAATTGAAACATCTTCAAACCACCAATCAGGAGGGACCTGCTGGCTTCTACTTGGACTTGAGTCCTTTATGTCACCCCAGTTTGGGCTAGCAACTTTTGTTGGCTTTCTAGTGTATGCCCATCTTATCCCTTTTGGATTGGAACAAGCTTTCCAAGCAATAGACTCGCTGCATCTTCGGACAATTTGAAGGTTTTCAGCCCATGGCGACAACTTCTCACAGCTTTTCAACACCACAATGGAGTCTCTCCATGAGGATAAAACCACATAGCTAAGAAAAGCCTCAGTTTTGAAGATAAGGTTGCCTTCTTCCAAGTCCTCTGTCATTTCAAGGTACTCTGCAGCACATCTCAAGCCTGAAATATTTGCTGCTGTTAGATCAACAGCAATTCCATAGCAGAATTTCGCAGCTAGCTCGAAGGCCTGTGGTCCACCAGGAAGATCATCCAAACCCATCTTACTCAGGTCCGGGTCGCGTAATTCATACATGACTCTGTTGATCTTTCCACTCCTTGAAAGCAGGGGATACTTGGACAACACAAACATAAAATTTCATTCTCTCAAAGTTTTACCGGTAACAAAAATATCAGACCAGTAAGATTTCGGATTAAGGGTTCAAATGAAGTTTAGTTTTATACCTTGTGCAAGTAAAAATTTACATCCCCAACTAGAACTAGCAGGTCACTTGGGATATCAGTTGCTACATACCTATTAATTCAAACAAGCCCACCAAATATTTTAATCAACTTTGCTAATTGATATCCACAACAAAGCATGCATGCTGGACAATTAAAATCTCATTTAATCAAACTTCAATTAATTAATGTAATAATTTGATAGTTCATAGTACATACCAAGAGTTGCCCTTGAGCTCAAAGCCATCAGTCTTAACATTGTGCTTGGATGAACAGAGAACTCCATTCCTGTAATCTCTCCCTCCAACCGACTCAGTCTCAGAATCCCACATGATTTTGGAGAAATCCCAGAAAATTCAGGCTGGAAGTTTCTCGGGAAAGTGGCAACAAATAGCAGTGAAAGTGAGAGAGCAGCAGAAAGCAGAGAGATAGCGCAGTGAAAACTGAGATATGGGAGGAGAGAGACTAAAAAAGGAAGAGTAGAGTGGTCTCACTCACATGGGTGCTTGGATTTATCTTCAATTGTCGGATTCTTAAGAGGTTTCCAGGAGTTGTAACAGGCTGTGGAGTAATGCGCATGGTAAGTACTGTTTTCGTTCGATCACTCGCAGCCTCCTTTCTTTGCTTCCCTCTGATTGCTTAGTTGGTTCTCTTCTCCCAATGCACATTCCACAGAGAGTTTCGGAGATTCAATTTCTTACCTTCGATTATTCTCTCTATGTTATTCTCTCATTTTCTTTTGGGCAATTATTAGGGCAATTATTAGTTGCAAAAATAGTCATTGTTTAATAACCACGTCATATAGACCATATATTGACGGCACAATGATAATATAAAAACCACACAACAATAACATAATAACACTGAATCATTTATGGTAGATCTAACAATTTTTATACGATCCTTTAACACGACATGAAAACAATACGAAAATAATTAGTTTCGAATTAACAAGATAACTAATCGGATCGTTATCAGATCACTTGTTAATAACGGGTTTACACGTGAGTAACACGTGGGTAACCTATTTTGACCCATTAAGAAGAAAAAAAATCTCATTCTACATTTCTCACAAGTATTTTTTTTTCTAATTATAGAAAATTTGAAGTGCGAAATGAGATTTTTAGTGTGCCAATAACAATTCCTATTAAAAAAACTTACCATAAAGTATAATAATCATAGTGTATATATTGTATATTAAATATGTACTATTTGTATTATCTTCTATATAATTTAAATTTTTATTTTTTTATTTTTTTATTATCAGAGTTTCTTCTTCTTCTTATTATTATTATTATTATTATTACTGCAATAAATATCTTTTTCTTTTTTTTGTCAAACTATAGAATTGTTAGATTGAAGAGCTAACGGAGTTTGAACCCACACCGGGTGCAAAGGTAACACTTCTCTCCACCACTGTGGTAGAGGGCCACTTGCACCTACCAAAGTTTTTTACTTTGTCTTATACAATCATACTCATAAAATGTTGTATACTCTTAAAAATTAGATTAAAACATTATAAAACACATTAAATAATTTTAAATAATTAATTTACAAGTGCGAAAAATGTGAAAAAATATGCAAAAACTCATGATCGCATCCTCTATGCTTTGAGTATGAGTAAATCATATTTTTAAACCCTACAAGTCCTCCTGAATAGTATTTTTAGGGGAGTTCAAAATAAATAAAAATTCATAATAATTAATGTACAAATGTGAAAAATGTGAAAGAATATATAAATGCCATGATTACATCTTCCACGCCTAAACGATGGTTACATTATTGTTTAGATTTGTAAAAACTCACCAAACCCTCATGAATAGTATTTTTTATTTTAGTGCAAAATTAAAAAGTTCATAATAATTATTGTAGAAGTGTGAAAAAATGTAAAAAAAAATAAATTACAAGAGAGAGTTGAGAACCTTTGTGGATCATCTTCGCATTTGCAAAGGCTATTCACCCAAAGTGAGGGTTTTCATTTCTTTGCTATCTTTTGCTCCTTTGGATCTTTTGGCTTCTTAGATTTGGATGGTGCAATAGGAATCTCCAAAACTTCCCAGAGAAGAAACCTCTAAATCTTCACACCAAGGAGAGATGTGACGAAGGGATGAGTAACCAAGGTATAGAGGATATGCTAGTTTTCCTTTCCTATAGTGGCTAACCTCTTAGAGAGAAGAGAAAGAGTTATGTTTCTCTTATTTCTTCGTATAAAACATTTGACAAGTTTCACACTTAAGTGTGTTTTTACAAAACAAAGGAAACAACTTGGTCATCACAGGTTCAGAAAGATGGGCAAGACGTTGGTGCCAGAGTTGATGTTCCTGAGCTTGACTTAGGTTGACATTGAGTTTTTTGACAAATTTGGACTCATTTGAGAGGTAGTAGAGTCCATTTAAGAAGAACCCTTCACCAATCTTCTTATATGTAACTCGATCCTGAAACACAACATTATGAGGTGAAAAAATGGCAAGACAGTCTAAAGTTTTAGTGATTCTTCCTATGGACAAGAGCTGAAAAGGAAAGGAAGGTACATAGAGGGCAGTGGAATCAGTATGCTCACTCAGCAATCTCACTTTCCCTTTCCCTAGAATAGGTTCCCTTTTCCCATTTGCAACAGACACATGAATTGGATCACTAGTTTTTTGAAATTCATATAGACTAGAGGATTTATTAGTTATATAATCAGTGCCACCTGAGTTAATAATCCAAAAATCATGTCTAACATTATTATTAAGCAGTGGAAATGGCATTGATTATACCTGGAATATTGCCTCTCGATATGTTCTCGAGTCATCCAAGAAACCAGCAAATTTCCCTAGCATTGCAGTAGGGTTTTCAGTCATTACTTCCTCATGCTCAGTGCTTCCTTGCTTCTTTTGAAGAAAAACTACAAACTCATTGATCAAGGAAATGGAGTTTGTTGAGAAATTTGACATCTCATTAGCTGAGGAACAAGTTGAGTGAAAGGCTTTTGGAGTGACTCCCTTCACATCTTTGATCATTTGGCCTTCCCTATCAAACTTAGGTTTTAACTTCGGGTGTAGAATCCAACATTTTTCTCTCAAATGTCCATTCATGTTGCAATAAGAACATTTCCAGTCTGCTTTCTTCCCAAGCACTCTATCACCAGTTGTCTTGTGATTTGTTATGAAATCCCTAGCCTCAAAGTGGGATTGGGCTCAACATTCATCACTCTTCATCGAGTTTCTTCTCTCTCGACTGCATGACACACACTGGTAAATGAGGGTAGCTCTAGAGTCATTAACAAATGACTACACAGGTCTTCATACTCAACTCCCAAGCTTACCAAGAGTTGAAACACCTTGTCTTTATCAGCCCTCTTCAGAAGCACATCGGAATCAATTGTGTGTGGATGGTACATATCGAGTTCATTCCACATGGATTTCAAGCTTCCAAGATGTTGAACAAAGGAGTGGTCACCTTGCTTTAGACTAGCAACATTATTTTTTAGTTGCAAGATGTGAACTGAGTTGTTTTGGCTACCATACATGTCTTTGACAGACTCCTATAGAAGAAGGGAAGATTCTGAGTAGCTGAAGAGCTCATACAACTTTGGCTCCATGGAGTTAAGTATCCAGGACATGACTAGATGGTCAGTAGCGTGCCATGCATTGTAGGTTGATGAAGTGGATTCTGGAGACTCAGAGCCATTGATAAACCCTAGTTTTGATCTTCCTCCTAGAGCAAGCGACATATCTTTTGACCAAGGTAGATAGTTGAACTTGTTCAGTGGCACCGAGCACAGTCGTTGATTTAGGTTGTTCTCACCCCCTTGGGTTAAGTTGGAGGGTGAAGATGAGGAGTTATCAACACTAGAAACATTTTCTTCTGCCGTCTATTTCGATGATGAGCAAAAAAAAAAAAAAAAAAAGAATAGAGTTAGGACCCTATGATTCCTGCTCTGATACCATGTTGAGTTTGGTTTTAAATTTTGTATTGTATTTCTCGTGATCATTACAAGAGTGAAAGGCAACTCTTATAGAGAGTTGAAAAGAAGACTACAAGAGGAATGCTAACAACCATACCTCACTACCAAATCAGTCCTAACAAGTGGACAAGACAAATATTAATAACAAGTAAAGTGGTTCCTAGAAACAAGGAAGAAAGATTCACAAAAGACTTAAGTGAGTGACAAGGTATGGAAGACTAGAGTATGGTTGAGAAAATCACTTTAACCCATACTTAGCTAGAGTGATGTTTACAACCATACTTGTGACATTTGCTTTACAACCATACGTGTGACAGATACAAGCAACTAGCACTAGTACTCTATTTGTTTCAATAAGATGTAAGGCTGAGATTGTTTTGTGAAGAGAGAGAATCCACCTTGGATTCTAACAATTATGTAAAGCACTAAGAGTGTGAGAATTGGAATAGATGAGATGAATATGCTCAGCTAGATTTGCAAAGGCGAGATTGGTATGAACATATTTATGCGACTTAGTTAGCTTGTTCTTGTGCATTTATGTTGTTCTTTCTTAGTTGATTTAGTATTTCAAGCCATTTTCGTGTGGTTGTAGGTACAAAGGGTTAAAGAGGCAAAGAAGTGCATTTTGGTGCCTTTTGGAGCAGTTTTGGGCATGGAATGGATATCACATGCATGGAGCAAAGTGGTTGGACGAAATTAAAGATCTAAAGAAGCTAGGAATGTGCCAAGGAAAGGAAGAAAATAAATTGAGGACCAAGGAAGACAAGAAAACCATTAAGAATGAGGAAAGACTAGTCAAACTTGCCTTATCTTGTCGTTACCTTTCCTAATCCTAAATTACCCAAGATTTAGTCACACGAAGGGTTCCTAAATACTTTGGGACATTTCATTACATATTCTACAAGTCCTAAACCTGCCTTAAAAGTCCAAGCCATACCATCCTTCACCATTTCTCTTCCTTGCCGTGCAAGGGAGCCATTCCTTTCCTAATTTCTGCCATAAATCACTTCATTTTACCACCCATGCCGTGCACATTCATCCATGTTCCCTCCTTGCACTCATTTGCTGCACCATTCCACTTCCTTTCCTTTGTCTACCATGTGCACAATATTCTTTCACCTTCTTGCACTCATTGATTCACCATTTACTCACCTTTCCACCCATGCCATGCATAATCATCCTTGTCCTCTTCATGCACCAGATTTCTTGCACTCATTTCATGCATCATTACACTCATTATCCCTCATTGCCATGCACCATCCTTGTCTCCTTCATTATTTCTGATTTCATGCACCAAAACATTGAATCATTGCACTCAATTGCTGCACATTCCTTGTCCCCTTCACCCATCAGATTTCATACAACTTTTACCTCCACTACATGCACTCATTTCATGCACCATCCACCACCTTTGGAATCCCATGCCATGCATCATGACTCAACCTGCACATTTGACTCATTTCTACACCATTCCACCTCCCTTTCCTTTCTCTACCATGTGCACAATCATTCATGTTCCCCACTTGCATTTATAGTTGCAACACCATTCCATTTTACCCCCATGCTTTGCATCAGCACTTCACTTTCACCTTTGAATCATTTCAACACCACTCCATGTACTCATTGCTGCAACACCACTCCATTTTACCCCCCATGCTTTGCATCATTACTTCATTTTCACCCTTGAATCATTGCACACACCACCATTTTCCCCTCCTTGCCGTGCACTTCCTCTATAAAAGGAAGTGTGTGTGGCAGCCATATAGTTTAGTTTTTGCTTGATCATTCATCCCCATTTCAATACAACCTTCATCCAAACACATTCATTCATCTTCACATCCATTCCTCCATCCAAACAAACCTTCAAACACTCACCAACACCTTGTGCCGTAGCAAAGGAAGGGAAGGAAAGTGCTTGACGTGCTTGATGTCCAACTTGGATCGTTGGAGCATTTAGGTGTTTTCTTTCTTTTGTTTACTATGTTTAAATTCATTATCTTTCGTTTTGTTGTGAACATGAGTGGCTAAACCCCTCTTAGCTAGGGGTGATTTCAAAGCCATGATTATGTGTGTAATATGATTTGATAAATTCCAGTTATGAACTCTTGAATCGTGAATGCAATTGGCTTAACTATTTGATTGATAACTTATTTGTATTTGTTGATTAAGGGTCGACACTTAATTGGCATGCATAAATCCGATGCTAGAATATAAGAAAGTTTCACATAATCGTTATAAACTTATATTCATAAGTAGTGGAGGTCGCTTATAAACGATCGTGTTAAGTTTAATTCTAGCATGAGTGACATGATGTCATAGTTGCAAGTGTTTTGTCAATGCTTATGATTTTCATTAAACGTAATGATCTTTGATTGTATCTCTATTATGATGCCATGTAGGGAACTTTTGAAGAATGTTTTGGGTTGTCGAATGATGTCATCCAATCCAATAAAATAAGGAAAATCTGAGGGTTAACTAGTGATGTCACAGTTAATTTGGGGCATTGTCGTTCATAATTCAATGAAGTAGTAACTGGAAATCGAGTTGTTTGTATACATGTCATGTGTGGAGAAAAAGCCTCTAGCTATCCCATCTATCATCTTATTTCTCAAATTTGTTTCACAATCTGTCTAGTTTTTCATACTTGTTTGTTTGTTTCAACTTCATCCAAATCAAAACCCTCCTTTTTAGTTTCTTGTTTCAAAGTGTTTCAAATTTGTTTTAGTTTGTGTTTTTAAGTGTTTTGATTCAAGTAAAAGTCAATTTTCGTCCGAAGTCATTCCTAGTGTCTAGTTTAAGTTTATTTGGTTGTTTTAAGCTGTTTTGAGTATTTTAAGTTTGCTTTGAGTCTTGTGAGTCTTGTTAAGTGTTTTAAGTTTAGTTTTATGTTTTTGAGTTAGTTTAGAGGTTATTAGCAAGCCCTCCTAATCCCCGGTCCGGAACGATCCCTACTTATGCTTGTACTACAATTGTCAAAAGAGGGTTAAATTTATGTGTTAAGTTAATTTTCGCATCAGAGATACAACCTTCTGAAAAATTCTCTCCATTGTTATCCATCTCACATTTATGTTCTTCAATTATTCATTCAAAACCAGATTTTCTAGCTTATAACAAGAAGAGCTGCCTAAAAGTGACCTTCAATAGAGAGGAAGCTTCCACCAGTTCTAGGAGCAATTATAAAATAAGCGCTTTATTTTAGTCACACGATGTAATTTAATACTCTCAAAAACTTTAAAAATCACAAAAAAAATTTCATTTCGTTTCTTAGTTTTGAAAAATCTGAAGTCACAAATTGTACATGACATTTGCTTATGTAAATAAGAAATATCTTATGCAAACAACCTAGTGAAATTTAATTTTTTACATACATGACGTTGATGTAGTCTTATATATAGTCACAAAATATGCGAACAAATAAAAGAAAGTCAACTACATAAACATGCATCATTAGAACTTGGTATTGCTGCTTGTTCCATCTTAGTTGCCTTGACCTCATTGAGAACATCTCTAGTCCATTGGGAAAGGTAGGTCTCGTTGTGTCCTATTTTGCCACTCTTGTAGATGGACATGCATCGACGATCATCTTCTCCAAACTCGCATGGGTCCCCAACGGGATCCCGCCATGCACCTTTGTGTCTCATGCCCGACCAGCTAGCGATCCAATGGTACACGTACTGTCCCACCCCGGCTAGCTTCAGCCAACCTTTGGGGAAGAATTCCATCACACTGCTGTTTCTGTTCATTAGGAACATATTGGTTAACTGCGCACCATGCGGAGATACCAGAACGTCTGTCCTACTCATTATCTTCACCTGAGTTCACCCAATCATATATATACTTAATTATGTTAATATAAACAATATTTAAGCATGATTTAAGCAAATTTATGTACATTGCATCATTTTGAGAGCCGGTCAACAATGGTCAACACTTTCAAACAAACTACAATTGGACCTCATCACTAACTTTTAATATCACATGACATTTTGAATATATTAGTGCAATAATATACGATTATGTGATTCTATTATTGAATCGTAACACAATAATGATGGTAAGTCGTTTTATATAAGTCATTTTTCACTCCTCTCAATATTCCCACTCACAAATTCCTCACATGGTGATGTTAAACGATCGAGTATATTTAAATTGGTTTCACGAGCAAAATCCTCTTTCTTTACCTCAATATCTTCTCAATCTCGATGTTCTTATTGTTTACGGAATCTCAAAAGGTGGATCTAAAACTTCCATTATATATATACGATATGCGTTTCAATCACTGTATTATCCGTTTCATATTGTCTAATGTTTTTCAGGTGTCCTTACTCTGCCACTCAAATTTCATTAATTAAATAATTGCCCCTAGCTGCCACGCATGTATATGTTGTTGGAATTTTTATTGTCTCATATTGGTCACTACCAAAATGTTATCTCACTTTATAACATTTTGTCCCTTATAGAAAGTGATTGAAGTGATAAACCATGAAGAATCAAAATGAGCTCAACTTTGGGGTTGGGCTTTGGGATGTACTAATTAATTGATAATTAATAGATAATTAATGATGGGCTTGGGTTCAGGATCTAATAATTAATTATTTTTAATTAATTTTGGGTTTAATTAATTAATTATTTTTTATATCAACGTACTCATCTTTTCAGATGAAAGAACACCAAAGAGCAAAGCACCCCTCTGAGAAGATGTCTCCTAACAGACGCATCCCATTCTCATACTTGTTGCGAACATGCATAAACCTATTACATATACATTCATCTACATGGCATTTAGAACACAAAATTTTTTTCCTCTACAATCCCAAACATTCTTAGTGAGAGAACCACAAAGAAATTCCCCAAAAGTCAAGTTTTCCGGTGCTGGAATTCTAACTTAAATCATTGAATTCTAGTGAAGTAGACGTCCATAGAACTACAAGCACTTAATAGGGACGGAAATTTCTGTTTCAAGGACATTGCGATACGCAAGCCTTAATCTTCAATATGTCTGTTTAATATTTTTTCGTTTTGTTCATATTTTGTTAAATTGTTTATTCGCATTTATTATTTATTAGCATATATAAATTTATCAATAATTGTTGATATTTATCCAACATATGTATCAAACGTTTACTACTTATAGTATCTTATCCAACAAAAAAGGGGTCAAATATGTACAATATAAAATGAGTCGAATTATTAATCATCTGCTATCAACTTCAGACGGGGCGTTGAAGGGGTGGAAAAGGTGCAGTTGCACAGGGCTCCAAATTTCAAGGGGCCCTAAAAAATTTTGTCTCCTAATATTTAAATGTAATAATATGATAGTGTTCTACATTCAAAAATTGATTTTGTTAACACTTTAAAATCTCATCTTACACTCCTTATAAGCGTAATTTTTTTTTCTTTCTAAATACAAAAACTTAGAGTACAATAAGATATTTTGAGTGCCAATAATACACCATAAAAGAAGGTATTTTTTTTCAATATTATTATATAATAATGTTACATATTCAATGAACGTTATGTTTGTAGCTCTTTTTAAAGTTTTTGAAGTTTATTTTCTTGTTTGGTTGTTTACGATCGAACATCTTTTGATTATTTAGTGAACGTTATGTTTGTAGCTCTTTTTACTTATTATTAATGACATTTTTGAACTTTCAATCAATGGGTGATAAACTTTGTTTTGATTTAAGTGATTGTTTTCTAGCATCAATACATTGTCCTACATTTTTAAAGACTTATCTTAAGGAGGGGCACTTTTATAAATTTCGCACAGGACCCACAAAATCTCAGAGACAGCCTTGATCAACTTTATAAGGTTTTATAATTTTTACTTGTGAGATTCATATTCTTAACCCGCTAGTTTAGGTGTGTGATCAAGTCCAACACATGTACATCACATATGGGGTGATGTTGAAGTACAGAGCTGTTGAGCTCAGCATATTAACTTACTCTGATCTGATAAAGAATTAATGTTGAAGTTCTATACCCTAAGATCTATTAGCAATAGAAAGAGTGGTTTCGAAATGAACAACTAGAAGACCTATTGACTTCAACAACTAATTTGCAAATTGTTGATCATATGTTGAGTAATGCTACCACATGGTATACCACAATTTGTACCACCTTTTTTAATAGAGGTAGAACTCATGCACCAATACAAGTAGGTCTTATTTTAGAGACGTGATACAATTGTGGTATACAAAATATTGTAAGTGGAGCATTTTTAAGTGAGTAAAGGTTTTTGAAAAATTAAGAATGCATGAAATGCGCACCTGGTCACAAAAGGTGAGGTTGTTAGCGTAAGCCACCATCAAGCGACATCCGTCCACCTTAGCACACTCCCTCTCAAAGATTTCAATCACCGCAGTGTCGTTTTTGAAGGATCTCGGCCCCGTTCTCATGAATAATGTGATTCCAATTGGAGGAATTACATCACGACGTTCAAGTTCATGTCGTTGTTGTCCTTGTTCCAAATGATCCAAGCTGAAGCTGTTGCTGCTCACATTACAGTACAGTCTGGCTTTACACCTCATCAAATCGTAAACCTCCATCCTCTTCTCTCTCGACATCCCGCCCTCGTTATGCCTCATCACCACCGCCTCCTCGAAACAAACTGCCCTCCCTTCCTCCACCTCCTCGAACACCTCCACATGTTGGGCCCCACCGAAAGTAGCCTCCATCAAATTCCCCAGCCACACCCCCATCCTCCCCCTCATCTCCCCCCAGTGGTACAAAACCCACCGCTTTGGGATCTTACACGGGCTTTTTATATGCCACCCCACGAACGGCACCAACGCCGACAGGCCGTGCCAGATGTTGTCGTAGTTGTAGTGGTTGTACGACACGAACGTCAGTCCTTTCATCAGCGTCGCGTTGTGGGGGAGGACTTCGGGGTACGCAAGGGCGTATGAGTTCCAGGAGCCGTCATGGTTGTCGCAGCCTTTGAGGCAGAGGAGGCGCCCGTGGGAGAATGGCGAGGGGAATCCCTGGTATTGGACCCCTCCTTCTTCGTCCTGGTGGTCGTACATGGAACTCATGAACCACGTGTGGCCCTGGAGGGCTGCGGGGCCCGCGTAACGCAGGTCTTTGAGCGGGAGGAATGTGACCGCATGGCGAAGTTTGTCGGTCATTTCCGCGGCGGCGCTGCTAGTGGTGGTGTTGGTGTCTCTTTGCCATTGGTGCATGGACCATGATGATGACGTGGGATCTTGGGTTTGGAGGGACTGGATGTGGAGAATAATGAAGAGAGTGACGCAAGCTGAGAGGATATAGAGGGAGAGCTTTGGGGAATAGCAAGCGATGGGTGAGAGGGTAGGGCGGTGAGGTTTCAGATGGGGCGGTTTGTAATTAGGGTTGGACTTGGATGGAGACATTTCTTCTACTTCTGGGGTTGCTTTTGTCATGGCCATAATAAGAGGGAAAGAACTTTCAGCTGGATATATATGTAGTTCTGATCTCTCTCTCTCTCTCTCTCTCTCTCTCTCTCTCTCTCTACTTGGCTTGTATTGGCGTTTCTTGAGAAGAGAACGCACATATGTTGTGACGCAGAATTGAAAATTGTTAGGTTTTAATAATTCGGTAGATGTTATAAATAAGCAAAAGTTAGAGAGATAACTTTTGCTAAAGACAGGAGCGAAACGGGTGTAAAATATCACACTATTTAGTTTAGTAACTATAACACAAAAGGATTGCAGGTAAAAAAGGAGGAAGTGAGGGATACTAATATTATTGCTTTCACTTCTTTTCTTTGCTGTGTATTGTGATCACACATGGAGTGCTCTTTATATAGAGCCACATCCCTAAATGTTTACAAAATATGAAATGATTGTCCCTTGAAAATCCTCACATATCAACAACAGCACAACTATTCTTAAGTCTTCCTCACTATTAGCTAAAGCATGTGAGCATACATTCCCATAATTTTTACAACACTTCCCCTTGGATGCCCACATATCATCATCAGTTGCCTCATTAAAACCTTGATAGGAAAAACCCAGTGGGAAAAATCCTAGTTGAAGGAAAAAGAGTACAACATGTATGTATCATGGATGCTTCCCCTGAATTGTATATCCCCCTGATTTCGCATTCTTCAAATTTAACTGATTGGTAAGCCGACGTAATCTGATACCCTGCACTAGCTTCTGAAATGTGCACTTTGGTAGAGATTTGGTGAATAGGTCTGCCAGATTTTCATTGGAACGGATTTGTCTAACTTCAATAACTTTAGGCTTCTGAAGCTCATGTGCACTGAAAAACTTTAAAGATATGTGTTTAGTCTTATCACCCTTGATGAATCCTTCCTTCATTTGGGCAACACATGTTGCATTATCTTCATGAATGACAGTTGGAATGTCTGTCTTTGAAGGTAGACCACATGAATTCCGGATACGATGGATCATTGATCTTAACCAAGAACATTCACGACTTGCTTGTAAAGCAAGTATTTCTGAGTGATTGGAAGATGTAGCAACTAATGTTTGATTTGTTGAGCGCCATGAGATCGTTGTATCTCCATTAATGAACACATATCCAATTTGTGAGCAGGCTTTATGCGGATCAAAGAGAAAACCAGCATCTACATATCCAACAAGGATCTAGTCATTTGTGTATTTTTCTGAGTAGAAGAGACCCATGTCTGTTGTCCCATAAAGGTATCATAAAACATCTTTGACTCCATTCTAATGATGAATTGTTGGAGCAAAGTTATACCTTGCTAACAAGTTGACTGAAAAAGCTATATCTAGTCTAGTACATTGTGCTAAATACAATAAAGCACCTATTGCACTCAGATATGGTACTTCTGGACCAAGGACCATTTCATCATCTTCTTTTAGACGGAATGGATCTTTCTTAATGTCCAGAGAACGAACAACCATTGGTGTACTGAGTGGATAACCCTTGTATATGCCAAATCGCTTTAGGATCTTTTCAATGTAAGCTGATTGATGGACCAAAATTTCATTAGCACAATGCTCAATCTGCAGGCCAAGATAATATTTTTTTTTTTTCCAAGGTCTTTCATTTCAAATTCGTTTTTCAAATATTCAGCAGTTTTTTGAGCTTGTTTGTACCATACTTGACCAATCTCGAAACTACTGAGCACCGATCAACGTTATACCGTCAAGGACCCAGAAAAGTTTCCCTCCAACCAAGAGGCCAACCACAGCATGACACGTGTCGACATCAGAAGCCAATCATAGCGCGTCATGTGTCAACGTCAGAAGCCAATCACAACACGACACGTGTCAATGTCAGAATGAAACTAGAAACTCTCTTCTATAAATAGAGATCATTCTCTCACAATATTTCCTAATGTCATTTGTACTAAATCATTCACTAGTACTCACTAAAGGAGAGCTTGAACCTATGTACTTGTGTAAACCCTTCACAATTAATGAGAACTCCTCTACTCCGTGGACGTAGCCAATTTGGGTGAACCACGTACATCTTGTGTTTGCTTCCTTGTCTCTATCCATTTACATACTTATCCACACTAGTGACCAGAGCAATCTAGCGAAGTTCACAAACTTAACACTTTCTGTTGTACCAAAGTCCTCACTGATTTTGTGCATCAACAGAGCTCTTCAGGGGTTCCAACTAAGTTCATATAGTCGACATATACTGCCACTATAGCTAATCCAGAATTTGATTTCTTAATGAACACACAAGGGAAAATGACATTGTTGGTATATCCTTCTTTGATCAAATACTCACTGAGACAATAATACCACATTTGTCCAGATTGTTTCTGCCTATATAATGATCGTCTTAATTTGATTGAAAGCATACCTCATTGTTTGTTAGTTGTTTCAGGCAATTTAAGTCCTTCTGGACCTTCATATGTATGACAATATCTAATTCTCTATATAGATACGCAGTGATGACATCCATAAGTCGCATGTCAAGTTTTTCTGAAACCACCAAACCTATTAAGTAACGAAATGTAATTACGTCCATTACAGGAGAGTATGTCTCTTCATAATCAATTCTAGGTCTTTGTGAAAAACCTTGTGCAATAAGTCGTGCTTTATATCTTGTAATCCCATTTGTCTCATTATGCTTTCTTGTGAATACCCATTTGTAACCCATGAGGTTTACACCAGGCAGGGTTTAGACTACCGGTCCAAAAACACTTCACCTAAGGAATTTAATTCTGCCTAGATTGCATCTTTGCACTTAGGCCATTCTTGTCTCTGCTTTCATTCATCAACAGAGCAGGGCTCAATATCATTGCTTAATATGTTTTCAGTGATTATTGCGAATGCGAACATGTTGTCAATGATTATTTCATTTTGATCCCACAATTCATTAATACATGCATAATTTATGGAGATTTCTTTGCTTTAATGTATTTCTGTCCCTTTAGGGACATGTGTCTCATCAAGGACATTTTTTTTTTCTGGAAGTGCAGGATCATGAATTGTGGATTTGTCATTCTTTTTCTTTTCTTGAATGATTTCATTTGGATTCAACTGTGCCTTCATCTTTCTCTTTCGAGAGGCTGAATTTTTTGAACCTGGGGGTCTACCATGCTTCAGGCGTGCACCGGATGAATCATTCACTGCCATTTTATTTTGTCCAATAGGGATATCAATTCTTGCAGGCACATTTGGAGCTGATTATGTGATTTTGTCACTTTTGTATCATCATTAAATGCATCTGCCATTTGATTAGCAATTCTTTGAAGATGAACGATCCTTTTCACTTCATTTTCACATTGAGTGCTTCATGGATCAAAATGAGATAAGATGGGTACAGCCCATGTTAGCTCTTGCCGTTCTTCTGGAACGGTCTTTTCTCCTCCCTAACGATGGAAAGACTGTCTCATCAAAGTGATAATCCGCAAAACGAACTATAAACATATCACCTGTCAAGGGTTCCAAATATCTAATGATAGATGGTGAATCAAAACCCACATAAATTCCCAATCTGCGCTGAGGTCCTATTTTAGTGCACTGTGATGGTGCAATAGACACATAAACAACATAACCAAAAACTCGTCAATGTGAAATGTTTGGCTGATGCCCAAACATGAGTTGTATTGAGTAGTATTAGTGGTTGGGTATAGGTCTCAATCGAACCAATGATGCAGCATGTAAAAATAGCATGTCTGGCAATTTTGTTTTCATGAGCAAAGTGTTAGTTATTAATTGAAGTCGCTTGATAAATTCTTCTTCTAAACCATTTTAAGTATGGACATGAGGAACATGGTGTTCTGAAGGGAAATAATGAGATTTTTGTGGGATTTCTAGTGACTAGCATGCATATACAATTCAAGATTTATATACATTTGCAACGGAAGCATGTTATCACATAATATCAAAGCTATAGTCATGCAAATCCCTTTCAAGAAGCATAGGTTCATATATGATGCATCTAAGAAAATATTGAAGAACAAAGTGAAGGTATAGTTTTATACCTCTTGATCTAGACTTGAGACCAATGATGGACCACCTCCAAGCTCTTTGTTCTTGGAACTCCTTGAGTCTAGCCTCTTTCCTAGCTTCCTCCACCTTGAAAGATTTAGAGCTCATTTCTCCTTTAGTCTCCAAAGTAGAAGATCTCTAAAGATCCACACCCACTAATGTAGTGAGATGGATAATAGAATAACCAAAAGGAGAAGAGATGATTAGCTTTCCCTCCTCTTGGTGGCTGGCTATATGTGTGTAGAGAGAGAGACTTGGTTTTCTCTTTTGTGAAAAGAACACACAAAAACCCTAATGAAACTTTTTCACTAAACTTCCTTTTTAAATGTCAAAGAAGTGAATCAACCACTTGACTCCCTCTCTTTCCTTTCACTTGTATTGGCCGGCCCCTTAGTGTGGGTTTGGACTTTGGGCTTTCATCATTTCAAGTCATTCTATGCTTGAATAAAAGAACCCAATTTGTTTGGGCCCAATGGGCCCGAATGAACCCGAGCTTTTCTTTAAGTCCTAAATGATCTTTTATTGTTTATATGATTTCTTTAGACTTTCTAATTAATCATAACACTTAATTAATCCAATTAATTAATTCCATCATCCATTAGTTGTCTCACCACAAGAGTGTATCGGTGTACAATCGTTTTAGGTTCTAATTAGCAAGACAGTGAGGTGATTGGTACCAATCCAAATGATTAGTATTTATCCAATCACTTAGTGAATTAAAAATTACTTTTAATTCTCCTTCTTCTTTGATGACTACTTATTTAATCATCTAGAAGAACCCACAAGCCATGAGTGACATCTAATCATATATCATGGCTACCCAAGCTAATGTAGAATTTGTTCGGAGAACCTATTCAGTTGGAATTACAATGTAATTCGATCTTTCTCTAATACAATACTCATAATCACATTACTAGGGTATGGATATTTAATATCAAACCCCTAATGTGATTATATCAAGTTATATGATTCTATTGAGTCGTATAGGAACGCTTTCCATCATTATGCTCGATACTTCGGTCGAAGATTCCTGAATCATATCTTAGAGTATTCATCCTCTCATAACAAGGATTAGAGATCCCTTGTTGATCATTCACATGCCTCTGAGAATAAATCATTGACCCCAACAATGCATAGAACACATCCAAGATGAGATGTGGTCACATCTCATTATCAAATGATAAGCAATGTATCCCCAAGACAATTATGATGTCTCAGGTCAAAGGATTACTTACATTATTCCAACTAGTAGAGTTACTTGCTTGACATGTGAGTAGACCTCCGTGCAAGTACTCTCGTTTGATTGTGTTCAGTGAACTCATTCCCATAATGAGCATCTACATACTTGTCTTAGTGTCACTACACGAATGGCATGAGACTTTCCATCCTTCCCATTGGAAGGGGACATAGTATGTACTGGTCTATGTATTGTCAGTGTCCCTCTGACAATCCTATGACCAGGAACCTTTTTGGACATCATGGTTATGTGAAGAAGGTATCTGCAGTCTAACATCACTTCTTCCATTGATCCATTGTCCATGGATTCACCATTTAGGACGTATATCGTTTATTGAGATAGTCCTAATGAATGACTTTGCCTTTTGATGTATTAGAATTTTCCATACATATAGACATTGTTCTAAAAGGTTTCTTCCAAAGATTGACTTTCAGGGCATATCTCCAACATGTTCAACATCAATGCCTAGTGTCATGCAGTAATCATCAAAGGTTTAAGACTTAAATTCACCGGCATTATCAAGTCGGATTGACTTAATAAGGTAATTTGGGATCTATGCTCGCAACTTAATTATTTGAGCAAGAAGTCTCACAAAAGCTACATTTCGAGTAGACAAGAGGCAAATATGTGACCATCGGGTATATGCATCAACCAAAACCATAAAATGTCGAAATGGTCCACAAGGTGGTTGAATAGGCCCACAAATTTCCTCTTGAATTCTTTGAAAAAAATTATGGGGATTTAGCATCAATCTTTAATTGTGATGGTCTAATTACCAACTTCCCTTGAGAGCAAGCCTTGCAAGGGTTATCATTTGAGATAGCAATGTGTTTGCTCAATAATGGATGTCCATTGGAGTTGGTAATGATTCTACGCATCATGCTGGATCCTGGATGACCTAGACGGTCTTGCCAAATCATGTAAATTTTTGGATCAATGAACTTCTGGTTCATGACAGTATGTGCTTCAATTATCTTTTTGTATGTATAATACAATTCACTCGATAAACCATTCAACTTCCCCAATGTATGATTCTAGTATCATTGGATGTAATGCATAGATCTTCCACATTTTCTGCACTTTTTGTTTCAATGTGATATCCATTTAAATGTATATCTTCAAAACTCAACAAATTTCGAGTAGATCGAGTAGCGTACAACGCATTTTGTATAGACAATATTGTTCCATTTGGTAACACGATTTGGGCTTTTCCTTAGCCTTCAATTACATTTGATTGGCCTTACATTGTTGTTACCTTTACTTTTGTAAGTATCAAGCTTGAGAAATATTTTCGATCTCGAAGCATTCTATGCGTGGTTGCGCTGTCTACAAGATAAATATCTCCGCCATTGCTCTTGTTTTGAGAATAACCATAGTTTTTCTCCATGCTCCCTGAGTAAGGGAATCATAGTTAAAAACAATTTATTCATAATAAAAGGAAATTGAAATGCCACTTTTATTGAATTGAAATGCGAGCTTTAAACTACAAATTCAGATAATAAGAGTACATCAAACATAAATGATTCAATCAGACTTATACATTTCATTCCTTCTTTCCACAATGAAGTCTGAGACATCTATGTGGGTTATGTTCAATTGCCCTGATAAATCGAACACTGGATCAGGTATATCTATTGGTTTAGCCTAGTCGAGGAAATTGGTTTCGACACCCTTTTCTTTTAGGTAGGCTTGGTACAGGTCCACCAGATGTTTTAGGGTACGACAGGTACTCGCCCAATGTCCATTACCACTACACCTATGGCAAACTCCTTCAGGATTTTTAGAAGTGTTATTCATATGAGCCTTACCCTTGTGGCAATTTACATTTTTGAAGTTAGAGCCTGAATTATGCCTTGGACCTTGGTTGTAAAATTAAACACCATGATTCTTGCCTTTCTCATTCCACTGGCCTTGCTTGTGGTCACATCCTTGTTTGTAATTATTGCCACAAGAGGATGTAGTGTTCACTTTAAGGGAAGCAACATTCACTTATAGGAATGGTGTGATCCAGTAAGTCGAGACTGATGATTTTTCATCAGGATCTCATTGTTTTGTTTAGCCATAAGGAACACCGATATCAGTTGATTGTACTTAGTAAAGCCTAGCTCTTTATATTGCTGCTACATGAGCACGTTGGAGGTATAAAAAGTGCTTAAAGTCTTTTCCAGCATATCTTTCTCAGTGATGGTTTCCCCACAAAGCTTACTCTGGGAGCTAATTTTGAACATTGCAGAGTTGTACCAAGCAACCGACTTGAAATCTTGGATCCTTAGGTGTGTCCACTCATAACGAGTCCTTGGAAGAATCATCATTTTTTATGATTGTATCTATTTCTCAATGTCTTCCAGAGGGCTATTGGATCTTCAACTGTCTCGCTCTTCAATCCTTCATCAAGGTGGCGACAGATAAAGATCATTGCCTTCGCCCGATCTTAAGAGGATGCATTGTTTCCCTCTTTGATTGTTTCTCTTAGATTTCATGCCTCCAGATGGATCTTGGTATCCACTACCCAGGTATGGTAGTTCTTCACAGTAATATCCAGGGCAATAAAATCAAGCATTGCCAAGTTCGCTGTTTTCCTTTTTGAAAGATGTGTAAGAACTTGCAATAATATGTATACTGGGGGAATATAGTGTTAGAACTTATGGTTCTTACAATTTATCATTTTGATCTTCAGGCCAAAATGATAAGCACTCGAAACTTCATGCTCGAGAGATTTACATGATTAATGAGGAAGACGATTGTACCACACCACTCTCATTGAAACAATATAGCATAGGATGGGTGACTATACCACACCACTCAAGCAGCAGGAAAATTTATATATGCAGAGTAGGGTGGGCGATTATACCACACCACCTAAAATTGCAGTAAAATTAAATCTGCAGTTCAAGATGGGCGATGATACTGCACCATATTTGATTGCAGTAAAGTTAACATAATAAACAATGGGTTAATAATCACGAGCTACACCAAACAAGAAATAAAAAATATAAGTAATTGTTATATTGAGAACTAGGAGTAGGCATGGTGTTAGCAAATCTTCGTGAGGGTACATCAAGCAAGTGAGGTAAGGGAGGAAGAAGAACAGTAAAATCCCTGGAGGAAGAATTTTTCGGTGAAGTGAGATGAGAACTGGTTAAGGTTAGAGAGTCGTGCTGATAATGTGTTATAAATAGGTAAAAGTTAGAAAGTTAACCTGTGCTAGGGACAAGAGCGAAGCGGGTGCAAAATATCACACTATTTAGTTTTGTAACTATAACACAAAAGGATTGCAGGTAAAAAAAAAGAAGGGAGGGATACTGTTATTATTGCTTTCACTTCTTTTCTTTGTTGTATATTGTGATTTGTGGATCAAATTAAAACCCAGAAATCAATAAAACCCAGAAATTCCAAAAATAAATCAGAATGTAGAAATCCCAGAAGTAAATCAAAACCCATAATCGATTAAACCAGAAATCGTTCAAAACGCACTAATAATTTCACGAATCTTCAAAACAAAATCGAAGAAAATGAAGAAGAGGAAGTGGAAGAAGAAACCTTGAGAGACTTATGAGGATGCGGTGTTGGTCAAGGAATGGTTCGGCAAGGTTATGAAGCAGAGCGGGACGACGAGAGAGATGACGTTCGTACTAGTTCGCTGGTATTCGGGGGATCTCAGTAAGACGATCTCGCTAGCCCCTTAGTCGAGGTGAGTGAAGGGTAATCCCGCTAAAGCTAGTCCGCTTGTGTAACAAACATGGGATTGCCCTAATTTCTAATCTAGTCTAGTCCAATGAAACCTAGTGAAGGTAAACAAACACACCCTCGGCTTATGTACCAGACCTACCAAGGTGCTTAATGTCGATGGAGAAGTTGACTTGAAATGCACAAAAAATAAGTGCATTACTTTAAAGAATACATTAAATTAGTACAAGTAATAAAAATAATAAATTAAAAAATTTCACACTTGTCGAGATCTGTCTTATCATCTTTTCCCCTGCCTAAGGGGAAAGCTTTTGCCATGAAAGGGCAAGATGGGGCACTTCATGCGTATGATGGCACCCATGTCGTGAGTCAACAAACAATTGACTTTCAGGCTTGCTCGCTAATGTAGTGGGCTATAATCGAACTTGTACTTCTTCCCGACTAAGAGTTCTCATTTTCCCTTCGCGCGTATAGCGGCCATATCAGCATCAGTCTCAGCAGCGCCAACAAGAACGGTTGAGGCTAGCATAGCCTTGTGCCGCATCTAGCCTTGCACACAACTAGTAGATCGAGGCTCCTGGCTTGATGAAGCAGATATAATGGTGATGGTTATTGACTCGGAAATGACTGTCTGTGTGTTGCTGGGTATCTCTGACGCCAGGTCATTCTGACCCGAACTAGAGGCAGAGTAGTGGCCATTACTGGTTAACTGAGATGACATCAGTGGATAAAAAAACATTATAATTTCTAAATTTCCTAGAAAATTTTAATATTTCTAAAAAAAATTAAACTTGTGTACAGTTTCACAAATTTCCTTATTTTCTTACAAATTTCACAAATTTCCTAATTTTCCTACAAATTTCAGACAGTTCACATATTGCCTACAAATTTCACATATTTTCGACATTTTTCACAATATTTCACAATATTCACAATCTTTCACAATAAAGTGAAATATTGTGAAGCAGCGCGAGGAAGAAGAAGAAGAAGAATGCTCTCAGTGTTATAAAATGTCAGACCTTTGTCGGAATGACCAGTTCGTCTAGCAAAGGGTCTTAAAATTGTGCCACGTGTAGCCTGACCTAAAAAATTTGTCGGGCAAGGGAATGTAGTTTGTCAGGCAAAGGTTGTATAGAAATGCCTCAAAGTTAAATTTTTTGCCAAAAACAATGGTTGCAAAAACATGTTTGCCCATGAATGTTACAAATTTCATTGGGCAAACATTTAATATGGGGGAAATTTTATTTTCTAGAATAAAAAATGGGTGAAATTTTAAAGTTTGCACGACGAAATATACCAATTTCCTGGGGCAAACACAAGAAATTTCATTTTTCTCATTTTTTAAATAAATCATCGAATTTGATGATCAGGTCAATTAAGTGTGTGGTTTTATCCTCAATTAGTGTCTTGGCAAAAAACCATCAATCAAAGCTAAAGTAACTGTTAAATTGTGATGATACATTCAAACCGTCAAAGGATTTCGTTCCGTTACCTAACCCCGGAAGTTAGTTTTTGGTGACTTCGGCGTATGCGGTCTTGAAGTATATATTTAATTGTCTAAGTTAGTTCTGTAGACTGCGTATCCTGTCAAAATAATAGATTCAACAAATACTTGGAGTTTATGTAACGATCCGTCCCTAATTTTCCATGTAATTTCCTTCCCTAATATATATATATATAATGTTTTATGGTTTCCACAAATGCTTTGGATTAATATTATGTCTATCATGCCATGTTTTATTTCATTTTAAAAGTGCTATTATATTGTTGAGATTTATAAATTGTCATGGCATGTTCATTTACAGTTTACCTGCTCATCATGCATGCTTATACCAATGTAGTACTCGCCCCGGGCCAGGGCCAGGCTTCACATGTATGTTCACGTCGCACCGCACTCTCACTTTGGATCCATTGTAGGTGTCAGTCCTATCCTAGGTTGCATTAGGCAACCAGGACTCGTAAGTGATGTGCCTAGTGCCAGTCTTCACGTGATTGTAGTAATAGAGCATATATTCTGATTACACCTAGTTATGTTCATGTCAAAATTTCTTTGCAAGAACTCGTGTGTTAACATAGATTGATGAGCACTTGATTTTCTTATGCCACGGTTGAGATATTATGATCTGTGTCTTTCTTGAATTATTGTTGAATTACCTTTGATTTCATACTTATACGTAGTATGACTTTCCGGAAACTATACTTGTTTTACAACAAGAGGTTAGTATGTTTAGAAAAATAAATGTGTTTCATAAACCTTTGTTTTTGCCCACTCACACCTCTGTTTTTTGCCCTTCCAGGACTTAATTAGCTGACATTCTCCCAATAAATGTAGAAGCTTATTTTCAGTTGTGTAATAAGTACCTTAACTAGATTCGACTACTCTACTTATGTCGTACTGTCATCTCTTCTCTGACTACTTATGTTTTATAGGTTCTTCCCTCTATTGCGCACTCTCTATATTAGCTTAAATAAATTCTAGCTTCGGTTTAAATTTATTCATATCTTGTATAGCAGTTTCCTTTTGGCTACGTCACCTTCTGGTGTCGGCCAGCATGCCTCGACTCCGGTCAGAGTGTGTCAGTTTATTTAATACTTCTATAAAGTAGAATGCAAAATTTTGCAGCAACCACTAGCGTAAATATTTTAATTGATGATCGGGTCCATTCATTGTATTCTTCTAGGTTGAGGAGCATACTTGAAAAAAAATCATCAAAGTCGGGGCAAAAATAATTATTACCAAATCCAAAAAGTTTTTTTTTTGGGTGATTTTTGGCGTATATGGTCTTAAAGTATATACAAATTGTCACATCCTAGACCAGCTCCACCGTAGCACGATATTGTCCACTTTAGGCCCCAGCCACGCCTTTTTGGTTTTGTTTCTGGGAACTCACACGAGAACTTCCCAGTGGGTCACCCATCTTGGGAATGCTCTTGTGTGAGTTCCCAAAAACAAAACCGTGAGGGCATGGCCGGGGCCCAAAGCGGACAATATCGTGCTACGGCAGAGCCAGCCTGGGATGTGACATCAGAGCCACTCTGCTGTTCGGTGCGAGTGTACCGACGAGGACGTTGGGCCCCTAAGGGGGGTGGATTGTAACATCCCACATCGACCAATGGAGAGGGGGTGATGTGTCTTATATGTACATGCCCACCTCCTATAGCACAAGGCCTTTTGGGAACTCACTGTCTTTGGATTCCATCGGAACTTTGAAGTTAAGCAAGTTCAGGCGATAGCAATCCTAGGATGGATGACCCATTGGGAAGTTATCGTCTGAGTTCCCATAAACAAATCAATGAGGGAATAGTAAGCCCAGAGTAGACAATTTCATGATATGCTAGAGTTGAGCTGGGATGTGACAATTTGGTATCAGAGCCACCCTGCCGTTCGATACGGATGTGCCGGCAATGACACCTGGTTCCCCTTAAGTAGGGTGGATTTTAAGATCCCACATTGACCCACTTGGAAGTTCTCGTATGAGTTCCCTAGAAACAAATCTGTGAGGGAATGGTAAGCCCAGAGCGGACAATATCGTGCTATGGCGGAGTCGAGGTGGGATGTGACACAAACAAGTTTGATGGTTGCGTCGTTCAAATTAGTTATGTAAATTGTGTATCCCGTCAAAACAGTAAATTCAACAAACACTTAGAGTTTATTCTATATTTCTATTAAGTTGAGATTTTGTTGTAATCATAATATATGCTCTATTACTACAATCACGTGAAGACTGGCACTAGGCACATCACTTACGAGTCCTGGTTGCCTAATGCAACCTAGGATAGGACTGACACCTACAATGGATCCAAAGTGAGAGTGCGGTGTGACGTGAACATACACGTGAAGCCTGGCCCTGGCCCAGGATGAGTACTACATTGGTATAAGCATGTATGATGAGCAGGTAAACTGTAAATGAACATGCCATGACAATTTATAAATCTCAACAATATAATAGCACTTTTAAAATGAAATGAAACATGGCATGATAGACATAATATTAATCCAAAGCATTTGTGGAAACCATAAAACATTATATATATATATATATATCAAATGCCCACTCACTGATACATAGTCGGATCGTAGCCTCCTAGCCTTGCTTAACCTAGTACCTCTTCGGGTTAATTCTCTCCTATATGTGAAACAGCTATAGTAATTAATTAATTAATTAAAACATACACAAAAAGCCTAGGAAAATCCCCCATAGTTTGCTTAAATGAAGGGTTTAAATATACGAAAATAGGAATCCTTTAACAAGAGGGATCCCCATTTTTCTAAAAAAATGGGGACACCCTCTTGACCGTTGGATTTGACTTTAATGAAATTGTGTGGTTGAGATTGTGTGGCTTGTGATTTAATCTCAACCACACAATTTCATTAAAACCAATCCAACGGTAAAAAGGGTGGCCCCATTTTTTTTTAAAAATGAGGATCCTTCTTGTTAAAGGGCTTGTACGAAAACAAATGACGCGACATCACAAACACGTACAAGTCGACCATGCACCGCCATGAAGCGGCTAGCTTATGGCCACACACGTGGCTACACACAGGTCATATGCCTGTATGCGTTAACAGACTCCAGGAGAATATTTTGTCAGACTGACGAAATATTCTGTTAACTCTAACGAACATACCTAACAACATTAGTGTGTGAGAATATTCTATTAACTTTAACTGAATATTCTCTTCCCCAACTCTTCGGTCACCATCGTCGCCATCCTCCGCCACCTGGTTGCTGGAATTTGGAAAATTTTGGTTGGATTTTTGTAAAAACTTAAAAACTTAAAAACTTTCTCATTTCTCAACCATTTTTGACGTACTTTATATGGAAATGAAGCTTGGGAAGAGAAGAACAAGTTTGTACCTTTTGAAAGTCCAGGCCCTAATTCCAATGTCCTAAAGCCGAGTGTCTACACGTTGGCTTCACTTCAAACTTAGGCTAGGGACCTCGGGAAGTTATGGAGTTGCTTCTAAACCTTCCAAAACCTTGTAACTTGAACAAAAAGTCGCTGGAGAACCATGATCCGAGTCGAAGCTCCAACTTGGAAACTCAAAACTCGTTCATTTTTTAATCAGCTCATACAGATAAACTCATGGGGATGAGAGGAACACGATGGTGATGGTTTAAAGTCCGATCCGTGAGGTTATATATGATGGTTCGTTGTTGTTGTAGAGAGAAAAGAGACGGTGAGAGAGAATGGAAGAAGAAGAAGAAGAAGAAGAAGAAGAAGAAGAAGAAGAAGAAGAGAGAGAGAGAGAGAGAGAGTTTGATTGGACAAAAGAGAGGGTTTCTAATTGGGTGCTAGAAAATATGGAGAAAGGTGGTTGGTTGGTATGGTAAGTGAGGGACTGATTTTAAAGTAGGAAAGGGTCCAAATTTTGTACAATTTAAAAGTACACCAAAATCTAGCTCACCTTATCAAAAACAGTGTTCCAGTACCATGATTAATTCGCGCACACGCGTACAATTTTACCCGTTGTTAACGTACTTTAACTAAGCGTAAGTTCTTTGTTACAAATCCGATTTGAGTCTCACTTGCGTTCACGTGTTCATAACAATGAGTACTATTTAATTACGATAATAGGAAAAATAATTTAAAAGCCGAACAACAACGTCCACGTCGGATTCCACTTTGCCAATAAGGGCATAATCGTCATTTTACACACTCGGGAAGGAAATTACATGGAAAATTAGGGACGGATCGTTACATAAACTCCAAGTATTTGTTGAATCTATTATTTTGACAGGATACGCAGTCTACAGAACTAACTTAGACAATTAAATATATACTTCAAGACCACATACGCCGAAGTCACCAAAAACTAACTTCCGGGGTTAGGTAACGGAACGAAATCCTTTGACGGTTTGAATGTATCATCACAATTTAACAGTTACTTTAGCTTTCATTGATGGTTTGTTGCCAAGACACTAATTGAGGATAAAACCACACTTAATTGACCAGATCATCAAATTCGATGATTTATTTAAAAAATGAGAAAAATGAAATTTCTTGTGTTTGCCCCAGGAAATTGGTATATTTCGTCGTGCAAACTTTAAAATTTCACCCATTTTTTATTCTAGAAAATAAAATTTCCCCCATATTAAATGTTTGCCCAATGAAATTTGTAACATTCATGGGCAAACATGTTTTTGCAACCATTTTTTTGGCAAAAAATTTAACTTTGAGGCATTTCTATACAACCTTTGCCTGACAAACTACATTCCCTTGCCTGACAAATTTTTTAGGTCAAGCTACACGTGGCACAATTTTAAGACCCTTTGCTAGACGAACTGGTCATTCCGACAAAGGTTTGACATTTTATAACACTAAGAGCATTCTTCTTCTTCTTCTTCCTCGCGCTGCTTCACAATATTTCACTTTATTGTGAAATATTGTGAAAAATGTCGAAAATATGTGAAATTTGTAGGCAATATGTGAACTGTCTGAAATTTGTAGGAAAATTAGGAAAATTGTGAAATTTGTAAGAAAATAAGGAAATTTGTGAAACTGTACACAAGTTTAATTTTTTTTAGAAATATTAAAATTTTCTAGGAAATTTAGAAATTATAATGTTTTTTTATCCACAGATGTCATCTCAGTTAACCATTAGTGGCCACTACTCTGCCTCTAGTTCGGGTCAGAATGACCTGGCGTCAGAGATACCCAGCAACACACAGACAGTCATTTCCGAGTCAATAACCATCACCATTATATCTGCTTCATCAAGCCAGGAGCCTCGATCTACTAGTTGTGTGCAAGGCTAGATGCGGCACAAGGCTATGCTAGCCTCAACCGTTCTTGTTGGCGCTGCTGAGACTGATGCTGATATGGCCGCTATACGCTCGAAGGGAAAATGAGAACTCTTAGTCGAGAAGAAGTACAAGTTCGATTATAGCCCACTACATTAGCGAGCAAGCCTGAAAGTCAATTGTTTGTTGACTCACGACATGGGTGCCATCATACGCATGAAGTGCCCCATCTTGCCCTTTCATGGCAGAAGCTTTCCCCTTAGGCAGGGGAAAAGATGATGAGACAGATCTCAACAAGTGTGAAATTTTTTAATTTATTATTTTTATTACTTGTACTAATTTAATGTATTCTTTAAAGTAATGCACTTATTTTTTGTGCATTTCAAGTTAACTTCTCCATCGACATTAAGCACCTTGGTAGGTCTGGTACATAAACCGAGGGTGTGTTTGTTTACCTTCACTAGGTTTCATTGGACTAGACTAGATTAGAAATTAGGGCAGTCCCATGTTTGTTACACAAGTGGACTAGCTTTAGCGGGATTACCCTTCACTCACCTCGACTAAGGGGCTAGCTAGATCGTCTTACTGAGATCCCCCGAATACCAGCGAACTAGTAAGATCGTCATCTCTCTCGTCGTCCCGCTCTGCTTCATAACCTTGCCGAACCATTCCTTGACCAACACCGCATCCTCATAAGTCTCTCAAGGCTTCCTCTTCCACTTCCTCTTCTTCATTTTCTTCGATGTTGTTTTGAAGATTCGTGAAATTATTAGTGGGTTTTGAACGATTTCTAGTTTAATCGATTATGGGTTTTGATTTACTTCTGGGATTTCTACATTCTGATTTATTTTTGGAATTTATGGGTTTTAATTGATTTCTGGGTTTTAATTTGATCCACAAATCACAATATACAACAAAGAAAATAAGTGAAAGCAATAATAACAGTATCCCTCCCTTCTTCTTTTTTACCTGCAATCCTTTTGTGTTATAGTTACAAAACTAAATAGTGTGATATTTTGCACCCGCTTCGCTCTTGTCCCTAGCACAGGTTATCTTTCTAACTTTTACCTATTTATAACACATTATCAGCACGACTCTCTAACCTTAACCAGTTCTCATCTCACTTCACCGAAAAATGCTTCCTCCAAGGATTTTACTGTTCTTCTTCCTCCCTTACCTCACTTGCTTGATGTACCCTCACGAAGATTTGCTAACACCATGCCTACTCCTAGTTCTCAATATAACAATTACTTATATTTTTTTATTTCTTGTTTGGTGTAGCTCGTGATTATTAACCCATTGTTTATTATGTTAACTTTACTGCAATCAAAGATGGTGCAGTATCATCGCCCATCTTGAACTGCAGATTTAATTTTACTGCAATTTAAGGTGGTGTGGTATAATCGCCCACCCTACTCTGCATATATAAATTTTCATGTTGCTTGAGTGGTGTGGTATAATCACCCATCCTATGCTCTATTGTTTCAATGAGAGTGGTGTGGTACAATCGTCTTCCTCATTAATCATGAAAATCTCTCGAGCATGAAGTTTCGAGTGCTTATCATTTTGGCCTGAAGATCAAAATGATAAATTGTAAGAACCATAAGTTCTAACACTATATTCCCCCAGTATACATATTATTGCAAGTTCTTACACATCTTTCAAAAAAGAACACAGCGAACTTAGCAATGCTTGATTTTGTTGCCCTGGATATTACTGTGAAGAACTACCATACCTGGGTAGTGGATATCAAGATCCATCTGGAGGCATGAAATCTTAGAGAAACCATCAAGGAGGGAAACAATGCATCCTCTTAAGATCGGGCGAAGGCAATGATCTTTATCTGTCGCCACCTTGATGAAGGATTGAAGAGCGAGGCAGTTGAAGATCCAATAGCCCTCTGGAAGACATTGAGAAATAGATACAATCATAAAAAATGGTGATTCTTCCAAGGACTCGTTATGAGTGGACACACCTAAGGATCTAAGATTTCAAGTCGGTTGCTTGGTACAACTCTGCAATGTTCAAAATTAGCTCCCAGATTAAGCTTTGTGGGGAAACCATCACTGAGAAAGATATGCTGGAAAAGACTTTAAGCACTTTTTATACCTTTAACGTGCTCATGTAGCAGCAATATAAAGAGCTAGGCTTTACTGAGTACAACCAACTGATATCGGTGTTTCGTATGGCTAAACAAAACAATGAGCTCCTGATGAAAAATCATCAGTCCCGACTTACTGGATCGCATCATTCCCATGAGTGAATGTTGCTTCCCTTAAAGTGAACACCACATCCTCTCGTGTCAATAATTACAAACAAGGATGTGACCACAAGCAAGGCCAGTGGAATGAGAAAGGCAAGAATCATGGTGTCTAATTTTACAACCAAGGTCCAAGGCATAATTCAGGCTCTAACTTCAAAAATGTAAATTGCCACAAGGGTAAGGCTCATATGAATAACACTTCTAAAAATCCTGAAGGAGTTTGCCATAGGTGTGGTGGTAATGGACATTGGGCGAGTACCTGTCATACCCTAAAACATTTGGTGGACCTGTATCAAGCCTACCTAAAAGAAAATGGTGTCAAAACCAATTTCCTCGACTAGGCTAAACCAATAGATATACCTGATCCAGTGTTCAAGTTATCAGGGCAATTGAACATAACCCACATAGATGTCTCAGACTTCATTGTGGAAAGAGGGAATGAAATGTATAAGTCCGATTGAATCATTTATGTTTGATGTACTTTTATTATCTGAATTTGTAGTTTAAAGCTCGCATTTCAATTCAATAAAAGTGGCATTTCAATTTCCTTTTATTATGAATAAATTGTTTTTAACTATGATTCCCTTACTCAGGGAGCATGGAGAAAAACTATGGTTATTCTCAAAACAAGAGCAATGGCGGAGACATTTATCTTGTAGATAGCGCAACCACGCATAGAATGCTTCGAGATAGAAAATATTTCTCAAGCTTGATACTTACAAAAGTAAAGGTAACAACAATGTAAGGCCAATCAAATGTAATTGAAGGCTAAGGAAAAGCCCAAATCATGTTACCAAATGGAACAATATTGTCTATACAAAATGCGTTGTACGCTACTCGATCTACTCGAAATTTGTTGAGTTTTGAAGATATACATTTAAATGGATACCACATTAAAACAAAAAGTGCAGAAAATGTGGAAGATCTATGCATTACATCCAATGATACCAGAAGCATACATTGGGGAAGTTGAATGGTTTATCGAGTGAATTGTATTATGCATACAAAAAGATAATTGAAGCACATACTGTCATGAACCAGAAGTTCATTGATCCAAAAATTTACATAATTTGGCATGACCGTCTAGGTCATCCAGGATCCAGCATGATGCGTAGAATCATTACCAACTCCAATGGACATCCATTATTGAGCAGACACATTGCTATCTCAAATGATAACCCTTGCAAAGCTTGCTCTCAAGGGAAGTTGGTAATTAGACCATCACAATTAAAGATTGATGCTAAATCCCCATAATTTTTCTTCAAAGAATTCAAGAGGAAATTTGTGGGCCTATTCAACCACCTTGTGGACCATTTCGATATTTTATGGTTTTGGTTGATACATATACCCGATGGTCACATGTTTGCCTCTTGTCTACTCGAAATGTAGCTTTTGTGAGACTTCTTGCTCAAATAATTAAGTTGCGAGCATAGTTCCCAAATTACCTTATTAAGTCAATCCGACTTGATAACGCCGGTGAATTTACGTCTCAAACCTTTGATGATTACTGCATGACACTAGGCATTGATGTTGAACATGTTGGAGATATGCCCTGAAAGTCAATCTTTGGAAGAAACCTTTTAGAACAATGTCTATATGTATGGAAAATTCTAATACATCAAAAGGCAAAGTCATTCATTAGGACTATCTCAATAAACGATATACGTCCTAAATGGTGAATCCATGGACAATGGATCAATGGAAGAAGTAATCTAATGATGTTAGACTGCAGAGACCTTCTTCACATAACCATGATGTCCAAAAAGGTTCCTGGTCATAGGATTGTCAGAGGGACACTGACAATACATAGACCAGTACATACTATGTCCCCTTCCAATGGGAATGATGGAAAGTCTCATGCCATTCGTGTAGTGACACTAAGACAAGTATGTAGGTGCTCATTATGGGAATGAGTTCACTGAACACAATCAAACAAGAGTACTTGCATGGAGGTCTACTCACATGTCAAGCAAGTAACTCTACTAGTTGGAATAATGTAAGTAATCCTTTGACCTGAGACATCATAGTTGTCTTGGGGATACATTGCTTATCATTTGATAATGAGATGTGACCACATCTCATCTTGGATGTGTTCTATGCATTGTTGGGGTCAATGATTTATTCTCAGAGGCATGTGAATGATCAACAAGGGATCTCTAATCCTCGTTATGAGAGGATGAATACTCTAAGATATGATTCAGGAATCTTCGACCGAAGTATCGAGCATAATGATGGAAAGCGTTCCTATACAACTCAATAGAATCATATAACTTGATATAATCACATTAGGGGTTTGACATTAAATATCCATACCCTAGTAATGTGATTGTGAGTATTGTATTAGAGAAAGATCGAATTACATTGTAATTCCAACTGAATAGGTTCTCCGAACAAATTCTACATTAGCTTGGGTAGCCATGATATATGATTAGATGTCACTCATGGCTTGTGGGTTCTTCTAGATGATTAAATAAGTAGTCATCAAAGAAGAAGGAGAATTAAAAGTAAGTTTTAATTCACTAAGTGATTGGATAAATACTAATCATTTGGATTGGTACCAATCACCTCACTGCCTTGCTAATTAGAACCTAAAACGATTGTACACCGATACACTCTTGTGGTGAGACAACTAATGGATGATGGAATTAATTAATTGGATTAATTAAGTGTTATGATTAATTAGAAAGTCTAAAGAAATCATATAAACAATAAAAGATCGTTTAGGACTTAAAGAAAAGCTCGGGTTCATTCGGGCCCATTGGGCCCAAACAAATTGGGTTCTTTTATTCACGCATAGAATGACTTGAAATGATGAAAGCCCAAATTCCAAACCCACACTAAGGGGCCGGCCAATACAAGTGAAAGGAGAGAGAGGGAGTCAAGTGGTTGACTCACTTCTTTGACATTTAAAAAGGAAGTTTAGTGAAAACGTTTCATTAGGGTTTTTGTGTGTTCTTTTCACAAAAGAGAAAACCAAGTCTCTCTCTCTACACACATATGGCCGGCCACCAAGAGGAGGGAAAGCTAATCATCTCTTCTCCTTTTGGTTATTCCATTATCCATCTCACTACACTAGTGGGTGTGGATCTTTAGAGGTCTTCTACTTTGGAGACTAAAGGAGAAAGGAGCTCTAAATCTTTCAAGGTGGAGGAAGCTAGGAAAGAGGCTAGACTCAAGGAGTTCCAAGAACAAAGAGCTTGGAGGTGGTCCATCATTGGTCTCAAGTCTAGATCAAGAGGTATAAAATTATACCTTCACTTTGTTCTTCAATATTTTCTTAGATGCATCATATATGAACCTATGCTTCTTGAAGGGGATTTGCATGACTAAAGCTTTGTTATTATGTGATAACATGTTTCCGTTGCAAATGTATATAAATCTTGAATTGTATATGCATGCTAGTCACTAGAAATCCCACATAAATCTCATTATTTCCCTTCAGAACACCCTGTTCCTCATGTCCATACTTAAAATGGTTTACAAGAAGAATTTATCAAGCGACTTCAATTAATAACTAACACTTTGCTCATGAAAACAAAATTGCCAGTTTCTGCATGGAGACATGCCATTTTTACATGTTGCATCATTGGTTCGATTGAGACCTATACCCAACCACTAATACTACTCAATACAACTTATGTTTGGGCATCAGCCAAACATTTCACATTTACGAGTTTTTGGTTATGTTGTTTATGTGTCTATTGCACCATCACAGTCCACTAAAATAGGACCTCAGCGCAGATTGGGAATTTATGTGGGTTTTGATTCACCATCTATCATTAGATATTTGGAACCCTTGACAGGTGATATGTTTATAGTTCGTTTTGCGGATTATCACTTTGATGAAACAGTCTTCCCATCGTTAGGGGGGGAGAAAAGACCGTTCCAGAAGAACGGCAAGAGCTAACATGGGCTGTACCCATCTTAATGATCCAATCGTTAAGAATACACTACGAAGCTTCACCCAAAAAAATAAAAATATAAAAAAATAAAATACACTACGAAGATAGTAATAACACACTATTTTAAGACTACAAAGCTATTATTCGAACGGCACAAATGCACTGTAAACACTAAACAAGGGACATTCATCTATGTCATATTTTTCCCAAATCTATCTAAATTTCATGAAACTTTAAGAGCCTGTTGATAATCACTCGTTTTCGGTTTTCAATTTTTATTTTCACCTTTTATCACTTGAATTTTGTTTGGTAACTCTTTTCAATTTTCAGTTTTTTGAAAACTGAAAATTGAAATAAAAAAACTGAAAACTATTTTCTTGAGTTTTCAAAATTTAACCTTGAGTTTTCACTTTTTGATTTTTAATTTTCCTTTTTTATAAAACTAAAAAAGTTGAAAGTAGTTACCAAATCAGATTTCAGTTTTCAGTTTTCAATTTACACACAAAAAAAAAAGAACTTAAAACAGAAAGTAAAATGGTTATCAAACGACTCCTAAATTATTCATTCAAACATATGGAAAATCTCCATGCCAATATTTAGTGGAATCTTCTGAATTGTTAATTTTTATCATCTTTTTGTATACCAAATTATTAATTTATATTGTTACTGATGAAATTAGTAATATTTAAATGTCTAACTTGTTAACAAATTAAAAAATAAAAATCTAGCCTTACATAAAACAAACTTTTCTCAACTTAAATTACGTAAAATTCAGTCCAAACCCATTTTTGGAATGTAATTGAATGATTTTAAAGCTCTTTTCATCCTCAAACTGAGAGTGACTAAGTTGGCTTTTACTTAATATATAAGTATTGTAGTGGGCAGTGAAGGTAACATGAGGGGGAGGTTTAAGAGTGTGTATAAAACACCCTTACTCCAAAATGAATTGTAGCACATATTGCCAAAATTTTCGGGCATGGCAGTTAGTAATGGGAGAGGGGAAAACAAAGGAAAGCGGACGGCTACAAGCGCTGCACGAGCACCGCAGAGAAAGGTAAAAACAGAAAACGTAAACATCGATGAACGCATGGAGAGTGTGTCACCATCTCTCAAACTAGTAGCTTTAACTTAATTTTGATCTCAATTTTATTCTGAAGTTCAAAAGTCGCTAGTTTATTTCTTGGAACTAAATACTCGTGTGTATTTCGGTTAAAAGTTAAAAGATACAATGTGGCATCTAAGTGGCAATAAGAGAATGGGTATGCATTCCTTCTTATAGAAGTCCACAAAATTCTTCCTAGAGGTCATTTACTGGTACAAATTTCGCGCATCAACAGAAAAGGGAAGGGATTTTGCTTCAAAATTGTGGAAATCCTCACTATTTTACATCTCAACTCTTCCTCAACTCATGGATGTTGATATTTCAAAAAAGGGAAGAGGGACCATATCGAATTCTTGCAAATTAAAGAAAAAAAATTGGTGGGGAGGCTAAGACCGATGGATGATAAGTGAGAAATTCGTTAGGGGGAATTAGAGTAGTGTGAGGCAACTTAACTGTAAACACGGAATTTTCCTGACACAAATGAGACAAGAACACATGTACAAAATAATATTTGTATTAATGATTTTGGGTTACAATCTCTCTCAAATTCGATTCTTTGATTCGATCTCCATAAGGTGTTGATTTGTGGATTGTGATGCTGATCCAAGGACCGTCGAGGCTTGATCTCGGATGAATGGTTGGAAGTTTCTTCAAATGGGCTTTTTGGGCTTGATCTTGAAGGTTGATGGATGAACGGATCTTTCAAGGGCTTTTGGGCTTGATCTTGAAAAATTGTTGATGAACGGATCTTCAAGGGGCCTTTGAGGCTTGATCTTGATGAACAGTTGATGAATGGATCTTCTAGGGCTTTTGGGCTTTATCTTGAAGAACGGTTGGATGTGTGGATTTGTTGATGTTGTTGATCCAAAGGGCCGTTAGGGCTTGATCTTAGGATGAACGGATGATGAACGATGAACACTTTCTTCAAGGGCCGTCGGGGCTTGATCTTAAATTGGTGGAAGTTCCTTCGAAGGGCCGTTGGGGCTTGATCTTGAAGGTTGAGTTGACGAAGAACGAAGAGAGCTTTCTTGATCCTTCGAGATTTGCTTGGGAGCTTTAGAGTTTCAGAGCTTCAGGGTTTTGGTGTAATGTGAATTGGTTATGAATTTGTCCCGAATTGGTTATGAATTAGTTATGAATTCCCCCCAAATGAATGCATTGGCTTCCTATTTATAGAATTTTCCAAGGCCTAATTTTGAATATAATATGCAGATGGAATAAATCGTTTCTGCCAGGTGTTGACATGTGTCCTATTTGATGACTTTTCCGATTTATTTTGATTTTTCGTTTAGTCACACGCTACGTGTAAAATTTATGTGACACGTGAGCGTTGAAATTGTAACTATTGGTCAACAATTATTTCATCGAAATTTCGATGTCTACAAATGCCCCCACTTCAAGGCGCGTCGTATAAATGTGCTTGTCACATGTAGGAGATGCGTTTTGAAGTCCCTTAGTGTAGATGTCGATCCAAGGGCCATCGAGGCTTGATCTTGAATTGGGTTGGAGATTTCTTCAAGGGCCATTGAGGCTTGATCTTGAATTGGGCTTGAGATTTCTTCAAGGGTCGTTGAGGCTTGATCTTGAATTGGGCTGAAAGTTTCTTCAAGGGCCGTTGAGGCTTGATCTTAAATTGGGCTGAAAGTTTCTTCAAGGGTCGTCGAGGCTTGATCTTGAATTTGGTTTGAAGCTTTTTCAAGGGCCGTTGAGGCTTGATTCTTGAAGGTTGACTCGAACACATGGCAAGCAGGCACGAGGTGAAGGTGACAACTTGTTATTTTGTTCAATCTTTCTAATTCACACCTGAGCAGTTTGGTCAACGGTATGATCTTCAAGATTGATGGGCTTTCCTTCCAGTTTGTGACTTGATCTCTAAGGATTTGATTCAAGGGTGGTGAATCGGCATGTGCAGCCCACAACGCCTAACGAGTCAACCCAAGAATTTGAGGGTCAAAACGAGTCCTCCACCTAGAGTGATTGTAACCCTGATGATATGAGATACTTTTGATTTTAAAGAAGTAGCGGATGAATCGGCACGTGCTTTATTGTGCTTGTCTCCACATGCTTCAATGTATCATTTTCCCTTTCCTTATCTGTTCTCCAGGCAAATGTGGAATCTTCTCGAGTTCCTCAACTCAGACTCCTTCTGCTGAGTTGACTATGCAGGCTACATTCTTCTCTACTTGTTTCTTCTGCACATTGTCTCCACATGCTGCAAGGTATCATTTTCACTTGCCTTATCTGTTTTCCAGGCAAATGTGGCATCTTCTTCGGAAGTACATCAACAGCTGAAGACGAGTACTCGAGAGTAATGCCAGGTAAGTAACCAGGCAAAGGTTCCAAGTAGTCGATTCCTTACCCGAGTTTGAGTAGAGGTTCGAGCATATTGCTTTCTTTATCCTTATCTTTGCAAGTAAGAACAAGGACAAAGGAAAGGACAGGGAGAAAGCATGATATGAGATACTCTTACTTTCTACCCTGGTGATATGAGATACTTTTGCTTTGGTGTCATTTGTTTGCAGTGGTACCCCAAGGAATAAGGAACACTGAGTGACTCGAGAGGCTTCATTGGGAAGGCATTCTCAGAGATGAAGAAAGGTTCTGTATATCTGCCTTACTATAAAGGGTGAAGGTGGACAGTTATAGGAAGTTCTTTAATACCTGTAGAGGTACTATTCTTTCACTTGTGTCGGCAACCATTGAGTAATTGATCAGTATGGCTTCACGTGCTTTCTTCTTTATCAAAAATCTTCGACAAATTGTATGTAATTTCCGCCAAGCTGAGTGTGCATTTGACAGGTGTTGACAAGGCTGAAAAGGACGGGCACCTCTTCAATATCTGGGATCGGCGCTTCAATAAATTGCCCGTGATTTCCGCAAAGCTATGTGTGACGGGTGCTGACGCGTCTGGAAAAGCAAGATGCCTCTTCGATTTCTGAGCTTGCCTCTTCGATTTTTGAATTGGCCTCTTCGAATTCTGAGCTCGCCTCTTCGATCTCTAAAATCTCGTCGAGTGCTGATTTTTATAGAGGCACGCAGTTCGTTTCAAAGCACATTTGAATTTTCGCATGTAGAAACTCCCTTCTTGCACTTCTAAGATCTTGATTTGTCCGACCTCTTCTTTCTTCAACACCCTTGAAAATGTCTAGACCTTCCGACCGTCGTTTTAACTTGAACCTTGGTGAAGAGGCAGTCCCGCCTTTTCCAGACAACATATGGCGCCCATCCTTCATATCCCCTACTGGTCCTCTTACCGTTGGGGATTCGGTGATGAAGAATATATAACCGCTGCGGTGGTGGCCAGGAACCTTGTCACTCCCAAAGATAATAAACTACTTTCCAAATGGTCTGATGAGTTGGCTGTTAAGGATTATCTGGCTCTCAGTGTGCAGTGTGCAGGTTTTGTGTCTAATATGGCCCAACGTCTATTTGCTCGAACCCGTCAAGTTGAATCATTGGTGGCTAAAGTGATGAGTCTCAAATAGGAGATTAGAGGGCTCAAGCATGAGAATAAACAGTTGCACAGGCTCGCACATAACTATGCTACAAACATGAAGAGGAAGATTGACCAGATGCAGGAATCTGATGGTCAGATTTTACTTGATCATCAGAGGTTTGTGGGTTTGTTCCAAAAACAGTTGTCTTCGTCTTCTGGGGCTGTACCGCGTAATGAAGCTCCAAATGATCAACCTCCGGCTCCTCTTCTTCCTGGAGTTCCGCCGAGTGATGAAGCTTCACACGAGCAACCTTCGTGAAGGCTCCCTCCTGTTTGCTCTTTTTTCTTTTTCTTTTTTTTTGACTGATGTAAAATGTACATTTCTGTAAATTTTCAAAGAAATCAATAAATGAGGCTTTTTTCATTCTATATATATATATATATATATTCCACATGATGCTGATCCACCATTCATTTATATATATTCTTTCTTTTCTTGCACATGGTGCCAGATGCACCATCCATTATATATATACAGGGAGCTTAAGGGGAGGGATCCCCATTTTTTAAAAAAAAATGGGGACACGCTCCCCACCGTTAGATTGACTTTAATGAAATTGTGTGGTTGAGATTAAAACACAGGCCATAGAATCTCAACCACAGGATTTCATTTAATTCAAATCCAACGGTGGGGAGCGTGTCCCCATTTTTTTTAAAAAATGGGGATCCCTCCCCTTAAGCAATTCCTATATATATATATATATATATATATATATATATATATATATATATATATATATACATACATATATTTTGCCTTTAATCATGGTGCACCCATTTTTTCCACATGGCGCCAGCACCAAAGATCAAACATTTTTTTATTATATATATATATATATATATATATTGCCTTTAATCATGGTGCCAGACGCACCAAAGATCAAACATTTTTTATTATATATATTTTTTTCTTTTCAAAATGGTGTTGATCCACCACCCAAAACACTTTATATTATATATATATATATATATATATATATTCTTTCGGTGGTGCTGATCCACCAAGATTCCACCTTCTTTTTTTTTAGGGATACTTTGGATGCGATCCCTAATCCTTAACATTCTTTGATTAAAATCTTAATAATATTCAAAGTTTGATCAAAGTCCCTTGACTTTGTACACCTCATTATATTACTATTAATATTTATAGTTTTGACATTAATTGTTTGATATTTTATGAGATTTATAATCCTATAAATTTAAAATCTCTCATTATAATACTATTAGAAATGGTTACAATAAAAAAATTCAAACATTTTGATTGAATAAATGGATAAAAACTATGTAAAAATAATAAATAATAAATGGCAAAATAATGTATCCATAGTGTTAAAAAAATTGGTATATTTTACAAACAAATTGGTACATTTCACATATAACAAAGTGGTACATTAATAAAGAAGAATTGGTACATTAGAAATAAATTAGGATACAGATAAAAGATTAAAAATTATGAATACAAATGAATTTTTAAAAATATAGGCGCTAAAAGAAATTTATACATGGGTACAAAATAAAACTAAAAAGAAAATACTACAAATTTAAAAAAAAATGTTGCAAATTAAAAGTGGGTACAAACTAAAAATATAAATATATGATACAAAGTTTAGGCATAAAACATAAATATACCATATGTAATTTTTCTATCATTGATTAAATGTCACATGATGGTATACACATGGGTACAAACACAAATAAAACTTTAAAAAAATTGGGCACAAAAAGAAACTAATATATGGGTACAAATTAAAAATGAAAAGAAAATTGGTACAAATTAAAAAATATTAGCAAATTAAAAATAGGTACAAACTAAAAATAAAAATATATGATAAAAATTTTAGCCGTAAATATAAATATACTAATTGTAACATTTTTATCATTAAAGGAATATATTTAAAAATAAAAATATTTTATTATTCAAATAATTAATGATGTTATTAATACCCAAAGACCTTGATCAAAAATTGAAAATGAATAGGATTTTAATCAATGGAGTAACAAAAAGAAGGATGTGAACCTAATTTTCTCTTTTTTTTATATTATTTTTTTTCTTCTTTTCAGAATGGTGCACATGCACCTCCAGAAACTTTGGCCCTTTTTTTTTTTAATTATTATTTTTTCTTTATATGTTGCCAAGCTGCAGGTGCTGGGCATGGAGAGGTTGAGGACAAAAGTTGTGCTGGAAAAAGAGTCATGCATCGAGAGGAGTACAACCTTCTTGGTGTTGTCGATGAGCTCGGATGAGAGCTTTAGGCAGTAGCCATGGCGGATGAGGAAGACGGAGGTGAAACGAAGAAGCAATGACGTTGTGAGGGCTCTGGAGCTATGGAACTGCAGGTCATTTCAGTGAGCACCAAGAGAGGCACTGCCCTGATGAAGCCTCTACCTGTCTTATTCCCAGCTTGCAGGTCCTGGTTCATCGACTCCAATTGCTTCTGCAACTTCTCTTTTATCCGTCTTTACCGTTTGCAACTTCAACTTGAGCTCGTTGATGTTGGTTCCTTCCAGTGCAGATGTCTCGAGAAATGAGAGACCTTCCCTCTCAATCAATGGCTGACCATCGTCCTCTGAACTAGTTCTTAGATGATTCAAGTCAAACTTGTTTACTGTCATCAGGATAACCATGTCGAATCTGCATGGTCCCTTAACTCATAGAGTCACCTTTGGTCATTCTCAAAAGTTGGTTACTTAATTATGTCGTAGACAAGGAGAGCTTGGAGATGAAAATGGTCCAAGACGGAGCAGGTGCCACCAGAGTTGAAAAGAATGGAGGCGTTAAGGATGGCGGAGAAGACGACATCGTCTGCTATTCGTGGCTGGGCTTTTTGACGTTAGCGTTGATCGACGGTTGCTGCTTGCAAATATCTCTATCGGTGGAGACGAAGAGGATGCAGAGCTGGTGTGGAGACGACATGAATTGTTGACCAAGAGAAGATGGATATGATCGCTGGCCGAGAGTGAATATTGATCTAAGCGTGCGAGGCGAGGTCGTGGAGCATATGGCAGAGACGGGTTTAAGGTGGAGAGGTGAACGGGTACTTAAGGGTGAAGCAGATGAGGTGGAGGGCATAGCAGGACCAAGGGGAATGACGGCTATGCGAGTGTGATGACGGATTGGGCTTTGTAGATCTTAGCGAAGTCGCCTCGACCCAACAGCTGGCCCAGTTGGTAATTGCCGAGGAGGGTTGGAGTTGTGTGCTCGCTGGGCTCATTGAGATAGAGCCAAACTTGTTGTCGACCACTCAATGAAGGCTGTTTACATATTATATACATACATATATATATATATATATATATATATATATATATATACAAAGAATATTTATAATAAAATTGACTCTTAATAGTCAAACATTTAATAAAACCTCTTTTTTTTTCTTTTTTTTTTTATGTGACTGAACTTGAAGTTGAATGTTTAAGCTGCCTATATACCCTACCAAAGAAAGAGATCAAGTCAAAACGTAGTTCGAATACATACATATTTTTTTGGTATTTTCTTTTTGTGTCGTTTGCAGTTTTAACTCATGCAGGCAATGAGTGTTGGTGTTGCCTTTTATGCTCATGCATACCAGGAGCGTGGCGTCGTGCAGTCGAGAAGCTTTGTTGGTTCGTCAAGCGATCCAGGAGAGTCGTTCCTCGCAATCTTCATAGCAATGAGCCTTGACTGAGTAGTTGAATAAGTCTTTTAGGAAGATGTCATGCATCGTGATGGGGATGGATGATCTTCGTGTCAAAATTTCATTATCTCCAACACTTTTCACATTGTTCTGGAGGTTGGCAGGAGCTACTTTGCCCCCTTTCCCATTGGTGAACTTGTGGAAGAGATGGTTGCTGCCTGGAGAAGCGTTCCTCGCAATCTTTATAGCAAGGAGCCTTGACCGAGTAGCTGAATAATTTTCTGAGGAATGAGAGATTGCGCATGGTCGATCTTTGTGTCAAAATTTCCTCATCTTCAACACTTTCACATTGCTTTGGAGGTTGGCGAAAGCTGCTTTGCCCCCTTTCCGATTGGTGCACTTGTGGAGAAGATATATGCTTCTTGTGCAATTTCTTCGGAGTGACATGAGTCCATCCTTCAACTTCACTCGGCTTGATTGGCATGGTTTTGGAGTATGCCCCTAGCGATTGAGATGAAGATTTTAAGTTGACAGAGCCGGAAGTGACGTCTTCTTCCAGGATTTCGTCTTTTTTGTCTTCTTGGGCCTCCTCTTCAATGCGGTCCTCTTGGGTTTGTTGGCGTGAAGATTAGCCGGTGTAGATGATGGTGCGCCTTCTTACCTTTAGTGGTCCTTTTATGTCTACCTCCAAAGCTGCTTGGCGCTTCATCCTTGAAGGAATCAAGCTTTGAACATCGTCTTTTCCTGCTAGACTGTCGAGCTTTTCTTCCTTTGGCGTTGTCTTCCTATTTCTATAAGGCTTCTTAGTTTCTTCAAGTCTGTCTGCAGCCGACCGTTGCGGATGAGATCTAGCCGTGCTGCTTTGTTTCTTGGGTTTTGATAACCTTTCAAAGATAGATCTTTGCAATGTTGGCGTCTTAAGCCTTTTGATGCCAAAATTCTAGGTTTTGAATGATTCAGCCTGTCGAAGACTGAAGTTCGAGGGGCGGGTTTAGGCTCATCTTTTGGCCTTGTGGCTTGTGGTCTTGGCTTCCTCGTTTTTTTGTAAGTCGCCGATGTCCACCATTCCTTATCACCAGTAGATGCATCTTGGTTGCTTGCCCTCGGTGATAGTTGTGTAGGAGGTGCCGTGTGACTTGAACATTGACGGGAATGGTCATGCATTCTTCGGAGATGCACAGGATCGAGTGATCCAAACACGATAGTAGTAGTGTGTGCCGCATCCGTGTCTTCGAGGTCAAGCTCGATTTTCCCTTGTTGTGCTAACTTCAGGATGAGATCTTTCAGTACGAAGCACTTTTCCGTTGGATGACTAATGAAATAGTGGAATTTACAGTACCTTGGACTATCAGTACGATTCATCTCTTTCGGCCGTCTGCACTCAGGTAGGTCGATCACCTTTTTGTCAAGCAAGTCTTTCAACATGGCAACCACATCAAAGTCGAGGAATGGATAAGTCTTTTCCTCGAGCTCCTTTAAAGTACGTCTATGCATCTCTTGATTACGAAAAGCTTCGGCTTGAATCGCCTTGCCTCGTGTAGAGATTTTGACGGGAGCTGTGTTGACCAGCATTGCTTTCTTGGTGGATTTCCACGCAGCCTTTTTCACCTTTATCCCAAGAGCTTTGTCGTTCTTGTAGTCGGCGATCGGTTCTTTCTTCCCATGATGAGCGATGCTCAACTCCATGTCATGGGCGCGGGTGGCTAACTCCTCAAAGGTCTGTGGTTTGATGCCTTGAAAGATGTAGTGTAATCCCCATTGCATGCCTTGAACACACATCTCGATCGATGAGGTCTCCGAAAGTCTGTCTTTGCAGTCAAGACTTAGAGTGCGCCATCGTTTGATGTAGTCTACGACTGGCTCATCTTTCCATTGCTTCGTACTTGTCAGCTCCAGCATGCTTACAGTGCGGCGGATGCTGTAGAAGCGGTTAAGGAATTCTCTTTCCAATTGCTCCTAGTTGTTGATGGACTCAGGCTCTAGGTCTGTGTACCACTCAAAGGCGTTTCCTTTCAGCGAGCGCACAAACTGCTTGGCGAGGTAATCTCTCTCCGTTCCCGCGTTGTTGCAAGTTTCGATGAAATGTGCAACGTGTTGCTTTGGGTTTCCTTTTCCATCAAACTGCATGAACTTTGGTGGTTGATAACCCCTTGGCATCTTCAGGGCATCAATCTTCTTGGAGTATGGCTTCGAGTAGAACAATGAGGTATGTGAGCTCCCTTCGTACTGCGCCTTGATGGTGTTGGTGATCATCTCTTGCAGCTGCTGGATAGAAAGAGATCCCATGAATGCCGCTGTTTGGTCTGGCTCCGGCTTCACATCGACTTTATCCACCAGAGGCTCATCTTATTCGCCAGCTCCTCTCTTTAGTGGATCATCCTCTGGGTCAGGGTTCTCGCCATCCTGTGGCTCCAGTCGGCTGACAAGTGCAGCAATTTGCAAGTCGTTTTCTTCCACAATCTGTGTTAACCTTGCGATCGCTTCATTCATTTGAGCCAGTTGTTCTTCAATAGAAGTAACGCCGATGGTCATGACTTGTGCAACCAATATACGTGACTTTCCTTTAGACATCCAGGATGCTGACGAAGAACGTCGTTGGCTGCTTTGGGATGTCATCTTGTGTGCCTTAGCAGTATGCTTCGGTGCCTCCAGCGAGGTCAGGTTGATGACAGACTCACGCTTTTGATGCTCCCCTTGCTCCTTTAGTAGCACTAACTTTGAAGTGGCATGTTGAGGAGCGGTTGTGGCGCCAATGGATTGTCCGTTCACGGCAGAAGTGCTCAGGATCCTTCCCTTGGTGGTTAGAATGGCTTGTCCCTTGCTTGATGCCATTGACTTTGAGGTGTGTTTGGATTCCTTAAACGGACAAAGAGATGAAAGGTATAGATGATCCCACCGGGCATGCCAAATTTGTAAACATGGAATTTTCCTGAAACAAACGAGACAAGAACACGTGTACAAAATAATATTTGTATTAATGATTTTGGGTTCAATCTCTCTCAAATTTGATCCTCTGATTTGATCTCCGTAAGGTGTTGATTTGTGGATTGTGATGCTGATCCAATGGCCGTCGAGGCTTGATCTCGAATGAATGGTTGGAAGTTTCTTCAAATGGGCTTTTTAGGCTTGATCTTGAAGGTTGATGGATGAACGGATCTTTCAAGGGCTTTTGGGCTTGATCTTGAAGAACTATTGATGAACCGATCTTCAAGGAGCCTTTGAGGCTTGATCTTGATGAACAGTTGATGAATGGATCTTTAAGGGCTTTTGGGCTTTATCTTGAAGAACGGTTGGATGTGTGGATTTGTTAATGTTGTTGATCCAAAGGGCCGTTGGGGCTTGATCTTAGGATGTACGGATGATGAACGATGAACACTTTCTTCAAAGACCGTTGGGGCTTGATCTTGAATTGGTGGAAGTTCCTTCGAAGGGCCGTTGGGGCTTGATCTTGAAGGTTGAGTTAACGAAGAACGAAGAGAGCTTTCTTGATCCTTCAGGATTTGCTTGGGAGTTTTAGAGTTTTAGAGCTTCAGGGTTTTGGTGTAATGTGAATTGATTATGAATTTGTCCCGAAGTGGTTATGAATTGGTTATGAATTCCCCCCAAATGAATGCATTGGCTTCCTATTTATAGAATTTTCCAATGCCTAATTTTGAATATAATATGCAGATGGAATAAATCGTTTCTGCCAGGTGTTGACATGTGTCCTATTTGATGACTTTTCCGATTTATTTTGATTTTTCGTTTAGTCACACGCTATGTGTAAAATTTATGTGACACGTGAGCGTTGAAATTGTAACTATTGGTCAACATTTATTTCACCGAAATTTCGATGTCTACATTAACACCTCTGACATAATAGACATAAATCTCACCAAAGTTGAACGAGTATTGAGTTCCCCAGTGTAGAGTGACATACAAAAGATGTTGTCAAAGTAAACATCAGCTGCCAAACGAATATGGTTACAAACGATGCGATCACACGTGCTTCAAATTTTCTCAGTTTTACAACATACACAGCATGCAGTCTCTTTTTACTTCGACTCCATGTTGTCACTTTTGTAACGACATCTTGCTCATGTTGTTAAAAACTATTTCCTACTACATGTTTTGACAACACCCATCTCGTGATGTTAAAGGGTGCTTTTCTTGTAGTAAATTGTTGGAGCAGTTACGTTTTTATTTAAATATTTAAATATATTTATATTTTGTTTTATTACCAATATTATATACATAATATTTTTCTTTATTACCAATGTTAATTTTCAAACTGTTTTGTTTTCTTTTTCAGTTTGAATTGACTACGTTTTGTCTCGTTATGATTTTTTGTCCGTTTTGATTACCATGATTCCTGGCATTTTGGCTTTCAATTGCATTGATTCCTACAGTTTGCAATCTCAACATATTTTTCATTATTATAATATATACATACGTACACATTTGCAATCATGATTTTTATAAAAATCGCCATCTCAACGGATATCAATATATACACCAACATATATATATATATATATATATATATATATATATATATATATATATATATGTAATTTTGGGTCATGCGGATTAGAAGTAAAAACAAGAAAAAAAAGTTTTACATATATTGATTTAAAAGCAACATATTGAGAGGGTGTAAGTTCGAAGGTTCTTCCACTGTGCAAGGAAGAACTTTATCAGAAGAAGAGGTTCTGGGCTGTTTTATTCTGGGGACAACGTGGTGTTTGTGAACTGCTTGCACACTTTGGGCAGAGCCGCGAAACGTCTTAAAGATAGCAACTTAGTCTGCGACTCATCCCAAGAATCATTCACCACTCAAGGCTTCTACATTTTTCGGGTAACTTCGTTCATTTCTATTTTAGTTTATAACATAAACAAAGTGACATCTGAAATGGTATATAAATCCTCAAACGCATAAGTCAGATACTAACTCAAAGAAGTAAAGAGTAGTTTACAAAGCTGAAATAAGAGAAGTTGTTATAAGAAGTAACAAGTACAAAATCTTAAGAAAAAGACTACATTTTAAAAAGAAAGAAGACAAGATTAGAGAAGATAATATACCTTAGTGGAGCCTGGAGCCTGAAGCCTTGGAAGGAGGTGGAGGATGAGTTGTTTCCCTTAATAGCTGGGGGGGGATCATTCCCACTTATTGGAGAAGGAGGAATTGTGCCCAAACCCTCACCAAAGGCCTATAAATATCAAGGATAAAGGGCAAATGTTAGTAACTAAGTTATGGAAAAAGGAAAATAGAGGTAAAGTTACCTCTATACCTGAGCAGGATCTTGAATGGGAAGAGGAAGCTCCTCTATAGTTGCTGCTGTTTGAGGAGAAGCATGCGGGCTAGTTACCTCTGAGACCACAGGGATCTCATGGACTATAGGCTCCCCAAATACAGATGTTGCTAGTAGATGAAACTCTTGTGCAAGACTGGGAAAAAAACAAGAGAAAATGAGTATAGAAGGAGGAGGATTTCAAACATAAAAGTGTTAAGGGAAAATACTCACTGAGTTACTGTTGTCTTCCACAAAATGAAGCATTTCCCCAGTTCTTGGGTCAAACTGGGATGTAAGAGCCACCATCAAATGAGGAGAAGTTGATGGAATAGAAGTAGAACTTTGCCCGACTGAGGGTGCAATTGCTCCAACCTTAGCTAAAAAACTGAAAGTCAGGTATTAAAGCTCTAAAAGTGATAAAAATACAAGGTTAAAAGAGTGAAGAAGAGATATACCTTTGAAGATCTAGCCCGAGAAGGAAAAGCATGTGTCGTTCGGGCTGGAGGTGAAGAAGCCTTGGGCGGAGAGATCCTTTCTTCCCTTATGACCTGTTTCAGGTAGTCGGGCAGAGAATTAATAAAAAAAATGAGAGAAGGGAAGACTTCAAAGAAGTGACTTAAGACACAGGTCATACCTCCAGTTCTTCAGGAGTGGTATCAAGAAGATCCTTGGCCTTCAAATGTATTTCTGCACCCAATGGCTTTTCCCTCAGCATAAAAATGGGCTTCTTGGTTGCTTGAGGCCCTAGTTTTGAAGAAAATATAGTTTTTAGCCCGCAATATAAAAGTGCAATTAAGAAATGAAGGTTGGAACAAAATTCACTCACTGGAAGCCTTCTGTTTCGCTCTGCCCACTTCGATTGGAGGAGCGGTGGAAGACTTAGAAGATTTTGAGGCTTTAGAAGTCTGAGCTTTAGTCCTCTTTTTGGTAGGAGTTGCTTGCAGACCAGGTATGGAGAGTTAAGCTCGAGGTCGCTGTTCAGGGCCAGACTCTGAAGATTCTACTACCATCGCCCTTGTCCTCCATGTTGCCCGAGTCTCCACCACGGGCTCAACCTCGCCCTTCGAGTCTCTAAGCACCTCAGATACATCTATGCCCTCTTCAGCGCCTTGTCTCTCTGCCTCGACCGCAACCTCTTGGAAGACAAATGCACATACAGCTTCTTCCTCTAGTCTGACGTCCACTGCTTTAGTGTTGCCTTGAGCTACAAGTTTGGGAAAAAGCAAATGAAGGATCAGAAAAAGGCAGATTCGTAAATATTATAAAAAAAAGTCAAAAAAGATAATGGATACATATCAGAAGAAGCTGGTTCTTCTGGTAAATCTTCTTCTTCCAATTCTCGAGCTTGCCCGAGCTAGGATAGGACTTAATGAAGAGTTGCTGGAAGAGGCGGTCGTGAGCTTCCCGCAGATCTCCTCCATACTTCTTGGTCCACTTTACTTCCCACCAAGAAAAGAAGCTTGAAGTACAATCGAAGTTCAGAGCCATGGGCTTTTTGGGCAATTTTTGCTCATAACTTCGAGGCTTCGTTGAACAGCTTAAAAAGTGGTTTCTAGTGGAGAACGAAGGCGATATGAAGTGATGCAATGAATAGAGTCGAAGAAGGGTACAGGGATGGCTTGTTTAAACCCCTACTACCTAGCGCAAAAGTTGGGGTGGTAAACTTCTAGCCCGCCCTCGTAACGATCACTGCGTATTCCCTATGCTAGGTCCCTTGACTGGATGCAGCTGATGAATTTCTCTCTGCATAAGGGGCTGGCATCTTCCCCAAATGCGTCTTAGAAAGCTTGGTCAAAGAACTAAGGGTATCTCCTAACCATCAAAGCTCCCCATTCCAAGTATGCTCAAGTCCTACAAACTATGAAGAAGTACAGGCAGCAGAAGGTAGAGTGGTTGGTAGGGGAGGCCTCAATTAAAATTTGGGCAGGGGTAACACCCTCATGGAATTCAAGATTGAGAGCCTGAAGCTCAGGGAAATACCATTGTAGCCATAATTGGATCATTTAAGTGAGCCTATTAAGGTTGGTCTCGAAAGGGATGCCTTGGGTTATTTCATCAAGAAGGTGATAAAGATGAGCGAGTCGGAAAGAGTATGTTGCAATGTCGTCAAAATTATGTAAAGCTTCCACCAGAGGGATCCACTCAATGTTTACTACCTTGGACTTGTTGGGGAAGACATGTTTGTTGAGCCAGTATAGTAAAAAATACATGTGATCTTGGTCTCTGTTGGCGTTGGAGGAGAATGGGCCAAATTCCTTCTTGGCAAACGAAATAAAACATGTGAAAGAAGTCCCATAACTCTTGAAAGTAGCAAAATTGTACTCCAACTGAGTTATGGGACCAAAGGTGCCCAAGCTCCCAACGGTCGGGCGAGAAAGGAGTGACCAGTCATGGGTAACATCCACAACTCTGCCTTAGGGCCTTAGCCCGAAGACCTGTGCCATGTCGAGAATGGTCAGGGACATGGGACCCATCCTGAAGTCAAAGGTGTTTGTCCCCGAATTCCAGAAGAGGAAGGCCGTAGTGAGCAGCTCGGGCTTAGCGATCACAGTGGTCTTAGAGAGCATTATCAACTCATAGATGCTGTTGTTCATCCATTTCCTTTTAAAGATAGGCTCGAGCTCATTTATCCATTACATCCAGCCTTCATCCTTCATTAGAGGGAAGCCATGATGGTGGTTTGACCATTTGGATGCTGAAATAGTTACTCGGCCTACGCGCCACATAGGGTTTATAACTTTTATCAACACATTCTCAAATAATCCAGGAAGCGGTTCTAAAAATTAAAGTTCCTAATTCCTTATAGAAACTAATTATCATACCTAAAACCAAGTATTCATTCAATAATAGCATATGGCAAACTTTTAGGCTCAGCATGACCCGCCCAAATATCACCTACATTTCTCTAACTTAATCACTTATTACTAAATGTAAAATTTCATCAGAAAATGCTCGATAATATTAGAAGTAAAATCTTCCATATATTAATTATTTTATTATCGTATATCTGATATGAGATTATATTCCTCAACAATCTATGTACATTGTTTTTTGGTCAAGGATCACATGGATGCACCGGATAATAAGAAGATAAAAAGCAAATACTAGCTGAAACATGAAGTTACTTACGAATGCTATGTTAATTAATTCTATACAAATTGCATGCTACGAACTTCTATGCTACTTTATCGCTTTGGGATCATACCGAACCCTTTTTCCAAGCCTAAGGAAGAAGTTTTGATATTTTCAAAAAATCAACACTCGAATCTCAATGTTTCCCAATTGAGAGTAGAAAAATCAGCGACAAAAATCAAGCCAATTGTTAAAAATACACTACGAAGCTTCACCAAAAAAACAAACCAAAAAAAAAATTAAAATACACTACAAAGATAGTAATAACAAACTATTTTAAGACTACAAAGCTACTATTCAAACGGCACAGGTGCACTGTAAACACTAAACAAGGGACATTCATCTTTGTCATATTTTTCCAAAATTTATCTAAATTTCATGAAACTTTAAGACTGAAAATTGAAAACAAAAAACTGAAAACTATTTTCTTCAGTTTTCATAATTTAGCCTTACTTTTTGATTTTCAATTTTCCTTTTTTATAAAACTAAAAGCTGAAAGTAGTTACTAAATTAGATTTCAGTTTTCAATTTAGAAAAAAAAAAAAAAAACTGAAAGTAAAATAACGGCTCCTAAGGGTCTATCTTTCTGAATTGTTAATTTTTATCATCTTTATGTAGATTCCACTAAAATCTCCATGCCAATATTTAGTGGAATCTTCTGAATTGTTAATTTTTATCATCTTTCTGTAGACCAAATTATTAATTTCTATTGTTACTAATGAAATTAGTAATTTTAAAAGTCTATCTTGTTAACAAATTTAAAAAAAAAATATCTATCCTTACATAAAACAAACTTTTCTCAACTTAAATTATGTAAAATTCAGTCCAAACCCTTAAAGCTCTTTTCATCCTCCAACTCAGAGTGACTAAGTTGGCTTTTACTTAATATATAAATACTGTAGTGAGCAGTGAAGGTAAAATGAGGGGGAGGTTTAAGAGTGTGTATAAAACACCTTGCTACGACACGAATTGTAGCACATTTTACCAAAATTTTCGGGCATGGCAGTTAATAGTGGGCACTGAGTAATGGATCTTATGTCGAAATTGGGTCCAACTCTCCGATGGGAGAGGGAAAAACAAAGGAAAGCGGACGGCTACGAGCGCTGCAAGAGCATGGCGCTGATTCTCACACTAGCACCGCAGAGAAAGGTAAAAACAGAAAACGTAAACATCGATGAACGCATGGAGTGTGTCACCGTCTCTCAAACTAGTAGCTTTAACTTAATTTTGTTCTCAATTTTTTCTGAAGTTCAAAAGTCGCTAGTTTATTCCCTGGAACTAAGAGCAATTCCACCCATGGAGCGCTTCTCCCTGGCAATCCACTATTCAATCCACCCTATTAAACAGTAACTGCCTTAAATGAATAGTAACTACCATTAATGAACAGTAATTGTCATTTACATCTCCACCCTTGGAACCTTCCCTCCTGGCAATAAGCAATTAAAATAATAGTTTTTTTTGTTTGTTTAAATAATAAAAAACCCTCTCTCTCTCTCTCTCTCTCTCTAAAAAATTGCAAAACCCTCGGGCCACAGGCCCGTCGACTCCCCACCCCCCCCTTCGCTCGGGCTCCCACCCTCACTCGGGCCCTTCCCCGCTGGAGCTGCTCCCACCGGCCCTCAGGCCCTTTCTCCTCCCCTGTCGCCCGAGCAACCAGCATCCGCTGGAGTTGCTCTAAATACTCTTTGTATTTTGGTTAAAAGTTAAAGATAACATGTGGCATCTATGTGGGCAATAAGAGAATGGGTATGCATTCCTTCTTATAGAAGTCCACAAAATTCTTCCCGAAGGTCATTTACTGGTACAAATTTCGCGCATCAACCAAAAAAGGGACGGGATTTTGCTTCAAATTGGTGCAAATCCTCACTACTTTTACATCTCAACTCTTCCCCAACTCATGGATGTTGATATTTCAAAAATGGTAGAGGGACCGTGTCGAATTCTTGCAAATTAAAGTAAAAAAATCGGTGGGGAGGCTATAAGACCGATGGACGAGAAGTGAGAAATTCGTTAGGGGGAAGTAGAGTAGTGTGAGGCAACTTAACACCTCTGACATAATAGACATAAATCTCACCAAAGTTGAATGAGTATTGAGTTCCCGGGTGTAGACTGACATACAAAAGATGTTGTCGAAGTAAACAACAGCTGCCAAACGAATATGGTTACAAACGACGCGATCACACGTGCTTCAAATTTTCTCAGTTTTACAACATACACAGCATGCAGTCTCTTTTTACTTCGACTCCATGTTGTCACTTTTGTAACGACATCTTGCTCATGTTGTTAAAAACTATTTCCTACTACATGTTTCGACAACACCCATCTCGCGATGTTAAAGGGTGCTTTTCTTGTAGTGACGGGTCATGCATAAGTAAACAAAGTGACACCTGAAACGCATAAGTCAGATACTAACTCAAAGAAGTAAAGAGTAGTTTACAAAGCTGAAATAAGAGAAGTTGTTATAAGAAGTAACGAGTACAAAATCTTAAGCAAGACAAGTACTTACGAGTACATTCATCATTTTTTATCCTTGAGTTACCTACGAATGATATGTTGATGCGTACCAAACACTATTTTCATAAGTTCCGAAAGTATTAGATGCAAAGTCTTCTACTTCCTATGCCATCATATATGAAGAAAGAATGCAAATATAATTTCTACTTGTCATCTTTTGTCCAGTCATTATCAAGGATTTCCATATCTGATCAATCTTTTCCTTATTTCCTAAACCAGCATGCTGAATAATGAGAAAGTCGTACGTAATCCATTCTCTTTGTGTGATTCCCTTCTCAGCTTCAACTACTAGAGTGTCGGATTCTGCATTCACAAGATGCCCAACGCTAACATATATATATGTCAGGTTAATATATCTCTCCCAGCCTTCACCAAAACCAGGATCATGTCTCATTTCAATTAAAATCTGTCGAAGCTGATCAATCTTTAGAGTTGCAGCATATGAACTAATCCAAAGATTGTAAGTGAAGATATCCGGTTCAACCTTGTGCCGTTTCAGATCTTCCACAACTAAAGAGACCTTCTCAACTTGCCCCACTGACATGTACATAGTCATCATCCCATTGTATGTAAGGGCACTCAGGGACAGGTTAGATCCTTTTATTCTCTCATAGAGGTTCTCAGCCTTTTCCGTCAATTTTGCCCCAACTAAGAGTGGAGTAGAGCAGTACATGTCTCATTTGTTTTTACAGTAAGAGGTAGACCTTCAAAGTAGCACTCTGCTGCATCGATGCCAAAAACTTTGGTCATCAAGACAATGCGGACTGCATAGTCAGAATCTGATAACTCAAATTCATTATGGCTGACCATCCACTCGGATATCTGCAAGCTTGTACAAATCACAAAACAGAATCCAATGAACACTCAGAAATTATGATAGAAACAGAGAACTGAAAGTGGCATATGAAGATTACATTGGAAAAACTTGTAGGAATTTAAACGGGAGAGTTACTATCTGTTTTTCAATGCTCATGCTTACCATGTGACTTAACATAATACTTGGATTAAGAAATTTACACCAAATCATTTAAACCCTTTCTATTGTAAATGTAATATTTATTGGGAATTGACTGAAATGATGAAAATACAAATCCTAATTCCTTAAATGATCATATTTTGGGATTTTATCAATAGAGTGTCAACATTTCATCAACAACATCATTAATGTTTGATCGATATGTGGTCCTTGTTTGACTCATTTCTGCAATTGGAATTTGCAAATCCTCATTTCCGCCAAATTTTCGTATTTTATTCAATCTATTACAGCGCAATCTTATTCATTTAACCATTCCTTGGTCCTGTTCTATTCTATTCTAGAAAGCATATATTCTGCTGCAGATGAACAAGGTGGCAATGAAAAAAGTTAATTAGCCCTTAGATTATGCAACTACTCCAAAGAGATAACAACACTAGGGAGCCCCAATCCAAGCTTTCAACTTTCCATCGTTTTCTTGCCAACCAAACACAATAAAGTTCTCATCAAAAGGTCTACGTTAATCAGAAATCAAACCCCAATTGCTGAACTGAATCAAATATTGACAACATATCGATTAAACAGCAATCACGACATGCTAACAAGAAGAGAATCCAACCTCGAGGGCGTGCTTGTAACGGTGAGACTTGCTGAGGTCTTTAGAGATCTGGCGGAGGACCGAGATGGAAATTTGGTTGCCTTCGGAGACCCATCTCTGAAGGACGTTGGTGGCGCTTCGCTTGCGCTGCCTGAGCCTCAACACTCTGCTCTTGAGGTCGTCACTTCCCTCACAATCTTGGTCAAACTCAGTATTCACAGCACCTGCTCCTCCTGACGACAGAAACCTTCCAACACCAACACCAACGCTAACATTGCTGACGCCGCTGCTCCGTCTGAGAGAGAGCAATAGTGACCGAGACGCCATTGACACTCAACTTTCTAGTTTGTGCTCATGAAGCTCTCAAACTTGGGCACACAACTGACTGACAGTTTGACAAACTTTCGCTTTTCGGCCTCCTCGGTCAGCTCAGCTCGGCTCTGCCGAATATTTGGGCCTTCCGGGGCTGGGCCTCACATTAAACTGGTACTACCTTCACTTATGTATGAGGTCCATTTGAGTGAATTTCTGTTTTGTCACACGAGCTGTCATTAATGCATGTTGACATCTAAAGAGTATTTATTATTAATAACCAAAACTTAACATCCAATTTCATGAATATCACTTTTTATAAAAACTTTCAAATATAGCAGAAAACTCACATGAATAGATCTAAATACCCTCAAAATCCAAAACCATCTTCGTAGAAGTGCTTCACTGCTTCCCGATAATTCTTAGGACCTCAATATTGTAACCTTCAACTGTGGAACTTCATAAACCCTAATGCCGTCAGTGACAGTCCCCTCAACCACATCAATCTTGTTGTCCTTTCCTTGCATATACTTAATCAACCTCGAGAGAGAAAGTGGTGCCTTGTTGACTTTGCTCATGAACAAACATTTAAGAATGATTGCATTCAACTTACTTCTAGTCCTCCGGACAAAAAAAGGTACAGCTGGGCGAGAAGCTTGAGATAGATATCATTGGACCTGGGCACAATGTGCTTCATCTTCCTACTCTTACCTCCTGCCACAAGATCGATCCTCATTATTGATGCTAGTGTTGAAGCTCGGTTGCTCGAGACGCCGCTTCGAAAGCGTTGGGCCTTTTTTCTGGCCAATTCATTGAACAAATATGGATCCTGTACTGCCATATGGTTGAGCCAATGATGAAGACAGTTGGAGAAAAAAAGTGATTGCTCCCACAGTCCTGTACCTAGGGGTGGATTTTTTTGCCAAATTGCCGTGCCAACCGAATTACCAACCGTGCCATACCGATTTTGTGCCAAATTTTTTGTGCCAATCGGTAATGGTACGGTATTGTACCGTACCGAAATTTCTTGGTACGGTATTGGTAATGGATATCATTACCATGGTATTACCTTACCGTACCGAACATATAATATAATATATAATTTATAAATTATATAATATATAATTATATAACACATATTTATAATATTCTAATAATTTGATATGATGAAAGAGGCTAAGTTATTTGAACCTCGGTTCAAGATTCCCAATAGGAAGAAGATTGCGGCCAATGTGTGGGATTTATATGTGTTGGAGAAGTCTAAGTTATTTGAAGCAATGCATAATCAAAAGGTAAGTATCACAACCGATACTTGGACCTCGGTACAAAACATTAACTACATGGTAGTTACCGCTCACTTCATGGATAGTGAATGAAAGTTGCACAAACGGATCATAAACTTCATAAAGATCACGGGTCATAAGGGAGAAGACATTGGGAAAGTTCTAGAAGTGTGTTTGAACCAATGGAGGATAGAGAAGATCTTTAGCATGGGGGAAACTTCTATTTGTTTTGGTTCGTAACTTCTATTTGGATTGTAAGCTTAATTTTCATCATGAATTTTGATGCATCATTTGAATTATTGTGTGTGTGAATTGTAAATGATGAATAATAGATGAATTTAGGCTACAATGTATGAGATAAAGGTACAATAAAAAAGTTTTGCCCTTGAATTGGGTTAAAAAAGCAAAAACAAATTTTGTCCCAAAACAAAGTGGCAATTACCATTGCCATACAATGCCAACCGAACATTTGGCAATACCGAACTTCGGTATACCGAAAGTTTGGTATGGTAATGGTAATAGATTTTACTAAACCGAAAGTTTGGTACGGTAATTGGTACGAGGGTTTTGGTACGGTAACCGTACCGAACCCACCCCTACCTGTACCCATGGCTTTTAATGGTACCTTCATTATTGGCAGCAATTTTTGTTGGTGGTGGGTACGACAATGAAGTTGGGAACAATGATGTGGTTGGGGGCTGTGCAGATCTTATTGCTTATGGTCCTTGGTTCTTGGCTAACCCAGAGTTCTTTAGTTCATGTTTATTTGGTTTTAATAAGGTTGTAGACATACATCTGTATATAGGCATTTTGATCCGACACAACCTTACATGCATGAAGAAAAATCTTACTTCCCCAAGACTTTTCACCTAAGACTTTTAAAAGTTGCCACCAAAGTCTAATTTGGTTTGCTTCCTCATATAATTACATATGTGGCATTCGCACTAAATTTCACAACATCTTATATATTTCTCTAAGGATAAAGTTAACAAAGATATCAAAAGTTAGTTTCAATGGATATTAACGTACCAAAGAGTCAACAACAACCAAAATTGTTAGTGTGCCACGGTGCCCTTCTCAAGTTTAGACATCTTGCTGTTCATGAAAACAGGGTTCTCCCCAGGCACATGGTCATAATCCGGCACCTTTCACCTTAGGGACGTACATGTTTTAAACTGGACCACAACTCAAAAAACTCAATGTTTAACAACTTTGTGAACAACCGCCTCTACAATCTCTCCCCTGAAAAGCTTGAAGGTGATGGCGCTAAAACAACTGGAAACAACACATCCCCTGTCCGTTTCCTCACTTTACACTCTCCTACGCTCTCCAGAGTTGTGAGTACAAGATAGTATCACAGATAGAGATGGGCAATGGTTATGGCGGGCAGGTAACTGCGGTTATTTACCCATAACCGTTTATACTCATACTCACATAACCGTTTACCCGTTGGGTAATTGCCTAAACAGTTATACCCATACCTATAACCGTTTATAAACGGTTAACCATACCCATGATCACGTACCCATTTAACCATAACCGTTTACCCGTTTATCCATTGAGCCATTTTTTATCCATTTACCCCTTCTTCTTTTTTACCGTTTACCGATTTATTAGTTGGTAAAGTTAATTTGAAGGTATTGTTAAGGGACCATAGTGTATATATATGCATATATTCTGTATCTATACATAAAGCACAAGAGTGTAGCAAGTGAGATTGATTGAAGTCTATCTTCTCCAGTCACGGCCATATAAGTGTCCTCATATGTCAAATAAGCTCCCTGAACTGAAATATGGCCATAGTCTCCAAAGTAGAAGTTGTAGATTGCCTCATACCTGTCTCCCTCTTTCTCGGGAAAGTTTTGGATCAAAACACACATGCCTCTGTCCCTCCCGTGTACACATGCAGTTCTTGAACTTTTGGGAAAAATTAAAAACACAAATGATTATAATTAAGTTTCCACAACTCGTCCAAAATACACTTATGTTCATAATCACTTTTAATAAAATTGCTTTTATTAAAATAAACGGTTTAGGGTTTTAATTTTTTAATTTTTTAATTTCGCATATATTAAAATAAATGGGTACCCATTTATAACCGCTTTTAATACTCATAACCGCCTATTTAAATTTCACGGGTAAACGGTTATACCCATAACAATTTAATTATTTAAACAGCTACCCATAACCATAACTGTGAAATTTAAGTAAGCGGATAACCGTGATTACCCATAACCGATGGATTTTTGCCCATCCCTAATCACAGATCTTTCGTTGCCTTTCTCGATGCAAGATCCTCCAGTAGGGGGACTACAAACTACTTATGGAGCATCGATTCTCACCACTATCTTAAAATCTATATTACAAGAATGTTACTACCAAACTCGAATTTCTTATTTTTTGACACTTTGGATTTTGATAACATACATGTTTCAATGTTTTTGTTCGCAACAATAAGGTCGTACCCAGTGCACAAGGCTCCCGCTTTACGCAGGGTCTGGGAGAGGTGAATGTCGGCTAGCCTTACCCCTATTTATAGAGAGGCTGCTCCCAAGTTTTTGTTCGCAACAATCATGGATTAAATTACCAAACGCATTCTTAAATCATAGAAATGAGAAATCCTATTTGTGATTTTTGTTTTCCTTCATTATTCCTCAAAATTCATTTTTGTTAAACGTTACCAAACGAACCCTTATTTTCTATTAGTTTGGAATTAGTTTTTTAGTACATAGTCAACATTATTTTGATGTTCTGCAAAACATAAACTAATATTGTTTTCTGCATTTTTGACTTAATTTTTATAAATTAAATATTGTTTTTTGAATTTCTCATGGTCTGAGTGTAAGAATATCACAGTATAGTATTAGGATCACAAAAGAAAACAATATGCAGACTATACTCGCATGTGCACGTAGAATGGCATTAAGGACAAGCATGCATATGATCCTGAAGTACTTACCTGTCGCCATGAGTGCTTCTGGTGCAAGATTGAAGTAGTCTTCTACTTCCAATACCTCTTTTATGAACTCTACTAGCTAGCGAAATAGGTTTGTTGTTTTGTGACATTCAGTTGGTATGGAAGTAGGGATTGCTTCTTGGTTATGTAGCTAGGGTTTCAACCAATTCCACCCTATTAGCGGAAAGGATATCCACCCTAATCTTTTCTAATCAATTAGAGTCCCATCATGATTCTTATACCTTGTATTCTCTTAATAAAAGGCACATGATTGATTGCATGTAATTAGGACTCCAATATTTTTATTTCCTTAAGGCTCTGAGAATCATAAAAATTTCAGTAACTTGATTACCAAGTCAACTATCTCAAATATTCTCGGCATAATTCATTGTCGTTCACAAATGGTTTTACCTTGAGTTCGTTTAAGTAAACAAGCCGCCAAATGCATTAATTTCTGTATCTGTAAAATGAAAATTTGTTTTACGAATCGTTTTACTGTTATTTGACAGTCTGGAAGACTGATTCAGAGAGATAACCTGTCTTTAGATTTTGATGTTCAAGAAGGAGTTGGAGAATGCATAGGTCAAGAAAAGAAAAGGCCAGACTCCAGTCGTGGGTTTACTGGAAGACTTGCTGAAGAGCTTAGTGAAAGGGAGACCGAGCAAGTGGTTGACTGTCTGGAAGATTTGGTCAAGCTTGGGGACCTTATCGAGTCTCTTGCCCTACAAATTAATAACTAGATTTATTATTTGGCAGCCTGGAAGCCTTGGTCAAGTTTGGAGACCTCATCGAGTCACTTGCCCTACGAATTTAAACTAAATTTAGATATAAACATTGGTTTCACGTGGGAAAAAAATAAAGATTTCTTGCCTATAAAAATAAACCATTCTGTATATTAGCCGTCCATCCCTACTCAAACACCACTGATTAATCCTCGAATTCTCAAGATAAACATACTCTCTCTCTCTCTCTCTCTCTCTCTCTCTCTCTCTCTCTCTCTCTCTCTCTCAATGGCACCTTCAATGACTTCAATGGAGGCATCCAATGGTAATGAATCCAAAGCAGCAAGCATCAAAACCCTAGCTGACTCAGCTGCTCTCACTTCTGTACCTTCCGAGTACACCTACACCAAAAATCCCAACGACATGGGAGATGCAAACGACCCAGAACATTCAATCCCCATCATTGATTTTGCTCTTCTCACCTCTGCCTACCCTGATCAACGGGCACAAATGATCCAGAAGCTAGGCAGAGCTTGCCAAGAATGGGGCTTCTTTCAGGTATTCACACTCACAGTTTGTCATTCTACGATACAAACTCAATATTTGACTTTTGTAATATACACTTACTAGTTATTAATATATGCTTGAACATGTGGCAAATTAATTGAAGAATGCTAGTAATAATGAAACATGAAATAATTATTTTCATGCGCATGATGTCTTTTAGGTGATCAACCACGGGGTACCAGAGAGCTTGATGGAAGCAATGGTCGACGCGTGCCAGAGATTTTTTGAGCTGCCGGAGGAGGAGAAGAAGGAGTTCCAAACAAGGAACCTGCTGGACCCAATCAAGTGCGGCACCAGCTTCAACGTCGCAATCGACAAAGTTCGCCTCTGGAGGGATTATCTGAAGGTCATCGCACACCCCGAGTTCAACTCCCTCTACAAACCGGCTGGATACGGTGAGGTTTCGTTGGAGTTCAGCAAAAGAACCCGAGCAGTGGCCACCGAAATATTGAGTGGAATATCAGAGAGCTTGGGATTGGAGGCTGATTACATTGCGAAGGCCATGAATTGGTATCGCGGCTTGCAAATTCTGGCAGCGAATTACTACCCGGCTTGCCCGCAGCCCGACCTGGCAATCGGTATTCCTCCTCATACAGATCACGGGCTGGTGACGCTCTTGATTCAGAATGATATGTGTGGCCTTGAAGTCAAGCACAATGATAAGTGGGTCTTGGTGAATTCCGCTCCGGGCTCTTTTATTGTTAACGTTGGTGATCAAATGCAGATTCTGACAAACGACAAGTACAAGAGCATATGGCATCGAGCAACTGTGAACAACACAGCAACGAGGATATCGATCGCCGTGCCACATGGACCGGCACTGGACACGCCCACTCTACCGATCCCGGAGTTGCTAGAAAAGGAAGGTGAAACAGCAAAGTACATTGGAATGACATATGAGAAATTCATGGAACTTCAGGCAAGCCCCGCTGCCTACATGGTGCCTTGCTTGGATCACCTGCGCGTCAAGGACAATTGAAGTAGTCAATCTCCTATAAGAGATTTGATCTACTTTCTATGAGAGATTCAGAGCAGCATGGTCGTCCCATTTTTCCCATGTTGGTCGTTGTCTTGATTTCATTCTACATTTGTTCTTTTATTCTTGGCCTGAAGACTCCGATTTTATTTGTAAATCATTATTGCATTCTTGTGAAATATTGACCAATAAAATAGATATCGATTTTAATGATTTGTTCTTAAAACTTGAATTGTTCTTAAAACTAACTTTTAAGAACATCTCTTAGAAACAGTTTTTTTTAGGCTTCAAAAACGTGTTTGGCATTGAACTTAAAAACTATTTTTGAATCTAAAAATTTGAAAACTTGTTTGATTTAACTCTTGAAAACAGTTTTTTTTTTTTTTTTTTTTTTAATTTATGTATTTGTTTTAAGATATACAAAACATATGAAATTAAACCTTAAACATACTATTTTGATATCCATGTGCTAGTACAACAAATATATGCTCGATAATCAAATTAAACTTTAAGTCTTAGACAATAAATATTACATTAAAACATTCTAGAAAACCAATAAACTTTGAAACTAATTGTTATTGACATAAATTCGTAATCAATAACAGAAACCGAACACAACCCAGAAAAGGCTCTGCCTCTGTTTCCCTTGACAAAGTAAAAGGTTTAGCACTAACCAAAGCAGTGAACACGCAAAAAAGATCAAAACTTCAGAATATGGCACACAAACTCCGGCCACAGCTGACTGTGAAGAAGGTGATGCAGGAATGTAGCTTTTGTTACTCACCACGCATCCACTTGTGTATTTTTGCATGCAATCTTATTCATTATTCTGCTGGAAAAATGCAAGTTACCTTCTGACAGCAATGGGTTAACTTCAAAACACGACTAAAATAATTTCAACATGGTTTCGAATAGATTCCATTCCGAAACAATGCTTGGAAGAGTTAACAGTAAAAGCATAACCATGAGGAGTAGATATAATACTGACCAAAACAAACCCCACTCATCAAACATTGCAACAGCATTTCAGTTTTAATTTCATACATTCAATCCAGAGCATTCAAAGAAAAGCACAATACGAAAGCAGCCAGATTCCAAGTTCGAGATTTCCATACCTCTAACCGAAGGTGGCATGGTGTCGCGTCTGCTACTCCAAAACTTGATCCTTGATAAAATGAACTTCCTTCTTCGATCTAACAATCGAAAAAATAGGTATATTAAGCATCCTGTCATCTGAATGAAACACCCCTATACACTATACCTACATACACACATACCAAAACACACCACGTTCAGATTTGCATCATATCCTGGTTTCTAACTTGATGGGGAATTTTCACAAACACCTAATGCTCTAATAGCTCCACATAACCAATTTTAATAGAAATATATAATGTATACTTAGCCTCTCTAAACATCACAACAAATTCAGTTCACAAATCAATCCTTAGCCTCTCTAAACATCACACCAATTTTAATAGATATGTGTGTGTGTGTGTGTGTGTGTGTAAGAAAGAAAGTTGCAGCTGCAAGATTCATTGAGTATCATTAAGTAAGCTATGTCACAACCTTTTCAATTGCCCTTCTCCTTTGCCCACCTTTATACTATGTTCCAAACAAATGATTTAAGACACAAGGGGCCAGCAAGAATTAGCCACGTCTGATTGCCGCTTGTTAATTTTTACTTTGCATCAATGCCAAATTGCCAATGATTAAATGAGGGTCTTTGTGTTAATAGCTGATTAAATATGGGCATACTGGACCCAGCAGAGCACAGATGAACCCCATTTCTGTTTGTTTGATGAAAAACCCAATATTTCTTGATTAACTTTTTTTGCAAATTAAAAACTAGGACATAATATCCTTAAAAAGCAGCAATGCAAACAAATGAAATTAGAAGTGTTCTTAAATTATAGTAAATTACAGAACCAATATATTAATGAAACCCATAGATTTACGAAACAATGGATTCGAACAACAGATCTACAGAAAATTAAAACATGAATAACTTAAAGAGAGAATCTGGGAACAGAGCTTCATGGTTAGCAAAATAGGAAAAAAGAAATGTTCTGGACCAAAAAATTTTAAAGGAGAACAATTAATGAAAAGGAAGAAGCTTTAGCTCTTCTTCTCCAGTAACTCTTCAAAAACCAGAGATTGCATTTGAAACCAGAGCTTGCAAAGTACAGACTTTGAACTAAAATACCACAAACCCACATTTTCATTCAGAACCACAAGTTCCCAAACATTTAAATTAAACCAAAAAAAAATATAACGTAATAACAAACTAAAAGCAACATAACCCATAAATTCACTGTCTAAAAGAAGCTCTTTAAACCCAGAAAAAGGATATTAACCCAGAAAAGTTAACAAATTTTCAATAAAAAAGCAACAAAACCCAGAAATTCATAAAGCTAAAACAAGCTCTTGAAACCCAGAAATATAAGAGCTTTCAGATTAACTTGCTAATATGCTAGTCTAAACATCAATCCTTAGCCCCTCTAAACAGCACAACAAATTCAGTTCACAAATCAATCCTCATGGGAACCAAACAAAACAGTAATAGAAAGACCCATTACCTTGATCGTTCTTGGCAGTGAAGAGAATGGCCCAGTTTCGTCCCTAATCAAGCACTCAGAGATTTGAGGCTTAAAGCTATTCACCCGACCCTTCACTTGGCCGGAATATCTTGGTCGTTCGTTGTTGGTGAGGCGCAAGGCCTGCTCGCGGTCTGCGCGGCGCAGGTACTCGGACCTCCATCACGGCGCAGGGATATGAATTCCTGAAAAAAAAAAAAAAAAAAAAAAAAAAAAACCCTAAAACCTGACTTTTGTTGTTTTCAAATTATAATGGGCTGTTCTTAAATTTTTTGAGTCCAGTTTTGTAAAATGGGCTTACCAAACAGGTTTTTTTTATCTTAAAACTTAAAAATTATTTTTGAGTTAAAAACTATGGATTCAAATCCAATACCAAACAGGCCCTAAAGTTTTTTTTCATTCTTTACGTCTTAGTACATGCATAGGAAATGTTAGAAAGAAAACTCATAATGAAAATGATTCCAATTCAATTTCCTTGTAAGTAAAAATGCCCCAAAAATAAAGTTACCCGGACGCATTATCAATGGGCCATGGATTTCATTTTCAATCAAAGAAGTCGCACATATCCGCTGCAAACGAAGTCACACATCGCCTGACTCAATAGTGCCAAACTCACTTCGACTGATTCTTATACAAACTCTCGTTGTAATTGGTTTGAAAAACGCCCAGACATTGTTTATGACCTTGTGTTTGAGAAGGGTCTTTCCCATGTATAATCAATCTCTTTACTTCTTGGCCTTTTGGCCTTTAATTATAAGGAAAACTAATGAAAATGACTTGAAAACTTTGAGTTTTAATGATAATGACAAAATAAAGGGTAAAGTGAATAGTATCAGGATTGACTTTTTAGTGTGAAAATGTGATTTTTCGTTAAAGTAAACAGTACCGGGTGCTTTTCGTTAAAGTTCCCTTATATTCGCCGCTAGATTTAAAAAATAAAAAATAAAACTCAAAAACTCCATGCTTAACAACTTGTGAACAACCCCCTCTGCAATCTCTCCCCAGAAAACTTGAAGGTGATGACGCTAAAACAACTGGAAACAACACGTCCCAGTGTGCTGCCTCACTTTACCCTCTCCTACGCTCTCCAGAGTTGTGAGAGCTAAATAGTATCACAAATCTTTCGTTGCCTTTCTCGATGCACGATCCTCCAGCAGGTGCGGTACAAACGACTTTTGGGGCATCAATTCTTTCATATCTAAGCTCTCAGCAGGGATTACAACATTTCAGGGCAACTACACTATAGCAAACATGGTTGCTTTTTCCTACCTGTCATAAACCAAAGATGAAACAGCAACCAATTCTACATTAGTTCTGATCCCTAAATCCTTCTAACATGCACTGTCCTTGCCCTACGTAAGTTAATCATTCATGTGAAGTCAATGTTCTATGCATGTAAAAAAACATGAGGTGAAAGATGTCCACAACGAATAACACCCCCTAGATGTTGGAAGCCAAATAGTCTCCAGCTAGAACAAGAAAAACAAGAAGCCAACAGCTAGTTCTGTTAACGGCTAGTTTCTCAAGCTAAGTCCAAGAGGCAAATGGAGGGCTGAGTTTAAAACTGGGCTGCATGGTTAAAATTGGAGTAGTACAATGTTATCCTCAATGGAGATAAGATTGATGACATGGGACCAAAACCCTACTACTTTGATGATATATATATAAATGAAAGTATGATGCGGCAATGTTAGCAGCCATCACTCTCTCTCAGTGGCGAAGCAACACAGGGGCAAGTCGCCCCTCCCTTCGCTGGAAATCAAGCCTAGGAGCGGTGGTTCCGCCCCTTTGGTCCGGCCGGAAGTGATGGTGCTCAGCGTGCTATTAGGGTTTTTGTTGCTGCTATGTAGCAGAGTGTTTTAATTTTTTTTTTTTGGAAAATGCTTAAGTTAGATGAAGCCATTTCGGTTAGTGATCAGAAAATTTTTAAAATATTTCTTAGGCAATGCTGCAGTTTCATTTAGTTGAATACAAAAAAATTAAAGTGGAGGCCACTGGTCCCTCCCCATCACCTCTTTGCATTCACACCATTCAATCCCACCCCCGTTTGAAAACCAATCAGAAAGCACAGAGGTGCGTTTTGCACCTCCCAAATTTTTAATTTCTAAATTTATATATTCCTAACTCTAATTGATTAAATAATACGAAATTTTGTTTAATTAATATAGAATCATAGAGTAATACACTAATATAGTTATTGATTATTAATTAGAGATATAAATCATATGAATGATTATTGATGAATGAAATTAGGGGTGGAAAAAAATACCAAAAATTTCAAACCAAACCGAAAAAATCCCGAAACCGAACCAAAAAAATCCCAAACCAAAAATCTCAAAAATTTCGGTACCCAATCTCAAACCGATCCAGAAATTTTGGTATAGGAATTGGTCTCACATTTTCATTCATTCGGTAATCCCGAACCAATCCAAAATAAAAAAATATATATATTATTTAATTTTAAATATATATTTGAAATTTTAACACCCGTCGGATTTGGTTGAGATTTAATCTCAACCGTTGAATCCAAATAAAACCCTCACTCAATCACTCTCTCTCGACCTCACCTCACCCTACTTTCTTATCCTCGCCGATTTCTCTCGATCTCTCTCCTCCTCCTTATTTGCCATCTTCGAATCCGGCCACATCACACAAGTAACTCACCCTGATCTCTCTCTCGACTTCTCATCCCTCACTAAAAAACACCTTGCAAGAATGGTAGCAGCTCAGGTGATAGCATCGTCGATCCTCACCAAGAGTTTGGCTTTGTTTGAAGGACTTAAACCTTCAAGCCTTAAGTTCACTCAGTCTCAAACTATCTCTATCTCTCTGTCTCTCCTTCTCGAATTCAAAGCTCAGCAACCACCTACCCTCTCACAATCCGACTCCGACGAACTCCCTCTACTCCAACCACCACCACACCTCACGGCTTCATCCCCCACCATCGATTATCTCTAGTCTCTGTGTGTGTGGGGTTTCGAATTAAGGTTAGGGTTTCAAAATGGGGGCTCGAGTCAGGAGGAGGACGCAGGTCCGTCTGACTATATCTTCACTTTGTCTCTCTCTCGACCACTGATTCACTGTCACTCTTTCTTATTTCAATTTGGGTTTTTAATGTAGGTTCAGATGATTTCAATTTCAATCCAGATGATTTGGATTTTGATGCAGGTTCAGTTTTGGGAAATCCCGAAATACTGAAAATATTTCGGGAATCCCGAAGTTTTGGTTTGGGATCGATCGTCAAATTCTTGTCCCGAAAATTTTTGATTTGGGATTTGGTATGCCATTTTTGGTTTGGTATCCCATATCGAACCAGCCCTGAATGAAATTGTTGTTTAGGGTAGAAACTGAATTCTTGATTATTGATTAATTAATGGATAAATTACATTTTATCCCCTCAGGTTTGAGGTCAATTTCAATTCCTTACAATATCTTTAAAACATTTCAATTTCATACATTTACTTATCATTTTATTTCATACATTTACTTATTATTTTATTTCAATTTCATACATCCGTTAAATGATGATGTGGCAAATATGGGATCAAATTTGTGTTGATGTGGCTGCCAAATTTGTGCCATGTGGTAAAACAATAATTTTTTTATGCATTTAAAATATTATAATATTTACCCTATTTAAAAATAAAATAAAAATAAAAGAACCATCTTCTTCCTCGTGACCTCCCCCTTCCTTACAACACAAACACCCCATCCCACCTCCCCTACAACCCCCACCCCACCCCACCCCCACCTTCCAGGAGACCGCCGCCACGCCCAAAAATCCCACCCGAGCCCAGAAACCATTCCCCTCGACCCACTCCCTCTCTTCGCCCCACCCTAACTTGTACTTTTTCGCTTCTTCTATCTCCTTCGTCTCTCTCTCCCCCCCCTCCATCAATGGCCTCCATCAATGGCGTCGACCAGTGTTTTAAGTTCCCGGCTTTCAAACTTCCACCGCCTCACCGACTCCCAATACCACCTCTCTTTCCGTAAGCTACCTCTCTCTCCCTCTCAATACGTTTTGGCTTAGTACTAGTAGCAATCCTTTCAATTTTGTATGCAAGTATGTCTCAAATTGCATAGAAACATTATAGATTTTTGGAAACAAGATAGAACGAAAATTGGGTTCCTTTTCATACCAATTTTATGCCCTTATTAGCAAACACTTTAGGAAGATTCGTAGCTTTGGCAATGTGGAAATTATGGTTGGCATGTTGGACCATATTCTGGGCATTGAAATTTGATGCCCCACCCCCATCTCCCCAGCAACCCCCCATCCCACCTTCTCCCTCTCCTCCACTCTCTTCTTTACCACCAAAACCACTTTTGCTTCCTAATTCCTTCCCCTTCCATCCGTCCCCCACCTTCACCCCCAAACCTGAAGCTTCCCCTTCTCCTTCTCTGCGATTCAAACCTTAATCTTCTCTCTCTGCGATTCAAGCTCGTAAAAACCCAAATTGAAGGGGTTGAAGGCGTCGGGGTCCTGAAAGGGTGAGGAGTGTGAGGGTGCACCACCGAAGAGGGAGGATAGATCATCAGCGAGATTGGCAGGGGAGTTAGAATGAGCGGAGGCTGAGGAGGAGAAGAGGAGGGGAAATCCACTGGAGCCAAAGGGAGGGGCATCAGAGGAGGGGAAGGAGAAGAAAGGATTAGGGGGAAGGGATGGGGGATTTGGGTTGAGAGGAAGGATTTCTGGGGTTTTTTTTTTAATAGGTAAATTATTATAATATTTTTAATGCATAAAAAAATATTTTTTTTGCCATGTGGCACAACTCTGGTAGCCACTTCAGCTCTTAACAGACCAATAGATGGAAAATGTAACGGATGTATTATATTGAAATAAAATAGTACTTGAGGTATGAAAATGAAATGTTTTGAAGATGTTGTACGAGGTTGCAATAGACCTCAAACATGAGGTGTTAAAATATAATTTACCCTTAATTAATTATTGATATTGATTGAATTCTTGTTTTTGGAATAATTTATATGATTATTGGTATTTATTAATTGAATTGTTGGTTTAATTACTTAATAGTCATATAGTATAGTTTACTCTAGGATTAAGAGTATTAAGACTTTTTTTCCCATTATACAATTACGTAATGAAATGATACAATAAGAAACAATGCTTAAATTCTCCTTCAAATATTCCGGCTAGTCCTCCTTTGAATATTCCACCTTCCCATTATTAGTATTGGTAAATTATGGACGACATTACTATATAAAAGAATTTGGTTGTTGCCATTTTTTACCCTTGCACTCTTTTAATTTTGCCCCTCCCCTTGAAAATTATTGGCTTCGCCACTGCTCTCTCTTACATTCTCATTCTATGTCAAAACCCTCACTAAAATTCCTTACCAAATACATACAAAACATTAACATGGCATCAGAGCCTAGGTTGGATTAAACCAACCGGGAGTTGTGAAAACCATTCTTTTAGGGGAGATTTCGAGTATTTGAAACCCTAGAAAGTGATTCAAGAATGAAGAGATGTCTAGATTAAGCAGCAGTGAGCTTAGAGCTCCCATTTTTAATGGTGAGAACTATGACTTTTGGAGGATTAAAATGGCCACCATAAGTCACAAGATCTCTGGAAAATGGTTCAAGAAGGGTATGAGGCTCCAAATTCAGATGATGAGTCAAATGATGATGAAGAGCTATGTGATTCGAAAGACAATTCTAAAAGATAATGTGATGAGAGATGCCAAGGAGCTGGGAATAATACAAGGAGCAGTTTTAGATGCCATTTTACCCAGAATATCAAATGAAGTGTCATCCAAAGCTGCTTGGGAAGTTCTTCAGACAAAATACAGAGGTGACAAGAAGGTAACCCAAGTAAAGCTTCAATCTCTTAGACGTGATTTTGAGTACACACGCATGAGAGAAGATGAATCCCTTAACGATTATTTTACTAGGTTGTTTGATGTTGTGAATCAAATGAAAACTTTGGGTGAAGAACTACATAAGGAGAGACTTGTACATAATTATTAATCAGTTTGACAAGATCCTATGATTCTATGGTGAATGTTATAGAGGAAACTAATGACACTGACACACTGGATGCACAAGAAGTTATGGCTTCCTTGAAAGCTTTTGAGCAAAAACTTAGAGAGGCATGCTGATGCAGCCACAAAGAGGGCTTTTCAGTCACTTGGTGTCAATCCTAGAGAGAGGAGTTCAACATCTTAATTTTTCTGAAATGAAAACAACAACAAAGCTAGACCTTCTTACACTAGACATGTGGCGCACAAAAAGGGGCTTCAAAATTGGAAGTAGATCTGATGTAGCATCACCACTAGCATTAAAAAAGTCATTAAAATATATTTTTTTACAACGTTGCCAACTGGTGGAATCCAACCAAAGCTCCTTTTTGGGTATTTTTCCATCGTTTTAAATTATATGCTATTAACTTTGGGTGTATTTTTGCTCACCACCATTTAGAGTGGTGTATGCTCACCACCATATTTATCACCGTTAGATGAGTTTGAATTTTAAGATTTGTGCTTATCCACTACACGAATCTCGAAATTCAAACTCATCTAACGGTAATTAATAAGATGGTAAGCATACACCATACTAAATGGTGGTGAGCAAAAATGCTCCCATTAACTTTCCGAAATTTTCCTAGAAACTGCGCTATAGGACTAGTGCTCAATTAGCAATAAACTTGTTGATCCCAAATTTTCAATGTTCAGAGATTGTGGTTTATATATTTCAAAGAAGTTTTATTTTTTATTTTTTAACAAATGATATTATCTATATTAAGGAATGAGAGAGTAACCTAGATCTCACACTGAGCTAGCCACAAACGATAGTTCAAAGAATTTATATACACACAAAATGAATAGCAAATAATTAGTAAAAGAGACATCAAATGGGAAAGTTTGACAGCGTTAAGCTATAAACATATATAAAATCTTACTAAACTCCAGTATATCGTTGGGGTACGTAAACGAGTCCGATGTGTGATCAGAAGCTCCCATTGATTCACATATTACCTAGCTAAGAATCTTTAGGCTATCAGACATCAGTTAATATGAATTTGTAACCAAACAAGGCAAATACCCGCATAGCTGGAAACATTGGACAACAACTCTGATAGAGAATCAAAGCTCTTACAGGAACATACAGTATTCTACGGAAAGAAAAGAGAGCTAGAAACGCCGGCTGGCCAGTCACCATGCATGTATCCACTTCAATTGTCCTTGACGCGTAGGTGATCCAAGCAAGGCATCATGTAGGCAGCGGGGCTTGCCTGAAGTTCCATGAATTTCTCATATGTCATTCCAATGTACTTTGCTTTTTCGCCTTCCTTTTCTAGCAACTCCGGGATCGGTAGAGCAGGTGTGTCCAGTGCCGGTCCATGTGGTACTGCGATCGATATCCTCGTAGCTGTGTTGTTCACAGTTGCTCGATGCCATACGCTCTTGTACTTGTCGTTTGTCAGAATCTGCATTTGATCGCCAACGTTAACGACAAAGGCGCCGGGAGCAGCTTTCACCAAGACCCACTGATCATTGTGCTTGACTTCAAGGCCACACATATCATTCTGAATCAAGAGTGTCACCAGTCCGTGATCGGTATGAGGAGGAATACCGATAGCCAGGTCGGGCTGTGGGCAAGCCGGGTAGTAGTTCGCGGCCAGAATTTGCAAGCCGCGATCCCAGTTCATGGCCTTTGCAATGTAATCGGCCTCCAATCCCAAGCTCTCCGATATTCCATTCAATATTTCGGTTGCCACTGCATGGGTTCTTTTACTGAACTCCAATGACACCTCGCTGTATCCAGCAGGTTTGTAGAGTGAGTTGAACTCAGGGTGTGCTATGACCTTGAGATAATCCCTCCAGAGACGAACTTTGTCAATTGCGACGTTGAAACTGGTGCCGCACTTAATTGGGTCCAGCAGGTTCCTTGTTTGGAACTCCTTCTTCTCCTCCTCCGGCAGCTCAAAAAATCTTCGGCACGCGTCGATCATTTCTTTCATCAGGCTCTCGGGTACACCGTGGTTGATCACCTAAAAGACATCAAGCGCATGGAAATATTAATTCATGTTTCATTACTAATAACCATTTCATTTTATAACTATTTCACTTTTAAGTTTTGTATATATATATTTTTAAGTTAAAAAGGTAAAAACCTACTAGTAACTATTTCAGTTTTTTATTTTAACCAGAGTGTTTTACAAAAATCAAATGTTGAGTAATATAGATGTACCGCAAAATGCAACCTGTGAGTGTGAATATACCTGAAAGAAGCCCCATTCTTCGCAAGCTTTGCCTATTTTTTGGATCATTTGTGCCCGTTCATCAGGGGAGGCAGATGTGAGAAGAGCGAAATCAATGATGGGGATTGAGTGTTCTGGGTCGTTTTCATCTCCCTTGTCGTTGGGATCCATGGTGTAGGCGTACTCGGAAGGTACATAAGTTAGAGCATCTGAGTCGGCTAGGGTTTTGATGCTTGCTACCTTGGGTTCAGATACATCCACTGAAGCCATTGGTGAAGGGAAAGAGGAAGAAGCTGAGAATACTAGTCTTAATTTGTATATCCAGAAGAAGGGAAGTGAGGGAAAGGAAGGTTTACTGACTTTTAGTGGTGTGCAGAAATATGGAAAAAGGAAAATGGTATTTATAGAGCAAGATGGCACGTTAACATATGACTCTACACGAATAGATTTTTTAGTGAGATCAGTATACAGAGTAGTACATCACGTATCATTATATAAATTATGAGATGCGTGTGCTAAAAAGTTAATAACTTAAAAAATAAAATTTTCTTTCACTCTTATTAAAATATGTAGTATACCACTTGTGTTCCCTTCACAACTAAAAATTTCTCTCCCCTCCCACACGTGGCAAATATTTACAACGCAAGCACTCATGACCCGACAAGGTGGAGGGTTTTCAATAAGCTGGCCAATGCTGACCACCTAAGTTTCAAATTTGTTGTCTTGTCAAACAACAATAAAATATATAAATACATAACATATATAATTATAGTTAGGGAGCATTTCCAAAAGCTCAATTCACACTTCTTCTATATTTTTTAACTTGGACTTGGATTGTCTGCCCTCTAATTGTGGTGCCTTCCTCGTGCCCTCCTGTTTTTGTGATCACGGTTAAGCCACGTCAATATTTTATATTACTATTTCTTTTTGTTTTATTATTTTTATAAAAAAATAATATAAAATATTAACGTGGCTTAACCGTGACCACACAAAACATGAGGGCACGGGAAGGGCATCGAAATGGGAGGGCAGACAATCCAAGTCCTTTTAACTTATCTATTTTAATTCTTTTAATGTGATTTCCAATTTTGCCCTTTTATTGTTTTTAATGTGCACAAAATTTTGAAAACCTCATTAAGTATAATTTTGATGACTTAAATAAGTTGGTGGGAATGCTTAGATATTTTGAGCATGTTTTTCTTTTCTTAAAAGCCTCACGAATCTTTCATTTGAAATTGATTTTGCTTACGAAAAAAAATTGGAGGGATTTCTGGTAGATTTATTTATTTTTTCCAGATTTGCTCCAGTAATGAAAAAAATTGATACAAAATAAACTAGAAACAATGATCTCATATTTGAATTTCTACACAAAAGATAGAACAATTTCCAAAATCTAAACACTATTACTAGAATCCCAAAAAGATCCATGAAAAAAATCAAAGGGAAACAAAATATGATAAAATATAATTTGAATTTCAAATCGCATAACAAATAACAGTCAATGTAAGTAAAATCCAAAGCAGTAGTTAGCAACCCCATGGAAAAAAACTCCAAAACTTAATTTCCCGCGAAAACAATGAAAAACGAAAAACGAGTGGGAAGGTGTAAGTAGGCTCATTGTTTATGGTAGATTTGATACAGAAACGAAAAAAATTATACAAAATAAAATTGTTGCTAAGCAAAGGCAACAAATAATCTTTCTAAAATACAACATAATAGTTTGTGGTGTCATGGTTCATATCTTGAACATCATAACGAGAAATAATCTCATGTTTTTTCCTTTCTGAAATTTTAACCATGGCAAAATTAAACAATTCACAAGAACTAAACATAACATCCAAACAATCTTAAAAAAGAGAGTTCCATTGAATCGTTCTCGATCATGTCCAAATTCTCTGTATGGATTTTAACAGCTTAGCTATGTGTGTGTGTGTGTGTGTGTGTGTGTGTGTGTGTGTGTTCAAAATGGTTGTGTTAGCCATATAAGCCTGAAGCATGTTTCCATTTTCATCATAATCTCTAATTCTTATGTAGGCCTTAGAGTCTTTTGCACATAAGGTAAGAATGGTTGTGTTAGCCACATAAGCTTGAAGCATGTTTCCATTTTCATCATAATCATACTCTAATTCTTATGCAGGCCTTAGAGTCTTTTGCACATAAGGTGTACTGGAAAATCTCAAAGTAAACGATTGTAAAGCCGACTTGCTTCTAGAGCACAGAAGGTCTTTACAACTCCCTATAAATATTTATGTCATCATACTTAATGAGGTTTTCAAGATTGCAAACTTTAAAAGTAATATAAGGGTAAAATTAATAAATCACATTAAAAGAATTAAAATAGATAAATTAAAAATATAGAAGGAGTGTGGATTGAGATTATGGAAGTGCCAATAATAGCTTCCTTATAGTTAATCTACATGTATATGCAATACAGTAATTCTATGATTCCAGGTTTTGTTTAAGTTTTTATTTAAGAATCTCTGACAAAACACGACTAAAGGATCTCTGAGATCCTCAAAAAGAGAATCCGAAGAGGATCCTCATTCTCATTTCTAGTATTACCTTTTCTTTAATTAATATTATGGTCTACAATATAAGTTGGATTCACTTCTATTGAAGAAATGGCCTAGATGTAGCGTACAAAACATATTTGTAGAACGTAGAGAAACCAAAAATTTTCAACAAGGGACTGTCTATGAACATGTTATATAATACATTCACTATCAAATAGTGAGATATTCAACTAAAACACAACTGTCATCTGGTTTAGATTTGGATAAATTTTTGTAGACATAACATTTAAGAGAAGACATGAAAGATAAACGATTTGGATTATTAAAATACATTAAAAAATAGACGCCACAAAAACATAAGGCAAAAATGTGTAAAAAAAAATGATGTCACGATCTGTCCCTATTAAGTAAATACATATAAACTAGTGAAATGTGGAAAATATGCTTTATTTTGTTTTGTATTCTTAAGATGGAGGTAAGATAAGGAAAACCAGAACCGTGTTCAGTTGGAAACTTTGACAATGGCGGAACATGACGCAAACCAATGAAGCCAGAACATCATCGTCATGTGCCTCTACCCTTTAACCAATTAATAATACATGCCTCGTGTTCCTTGAGGTCAATAATTGGTCAAACAAGGCTGCCACCAGAGCCAATTAAAAAATATGACAGTACTTAATATGGCACAAAAAATCAACAATCGCGTACCTTTATCTGCACGTATCACCGATTCCAAATCTAAATCATTATTGCGTCATTTAATAGTATAATTTAATAGTATTCTTTTCATTTATAAGTAAAAAATTTTAAGTTTGATTTTTACTAAAAGTAAAAATTGAACCATATTATTATGACATGCTCATTGTAAGGTTTAGTCTACTTCCTCACGCTCTTAATGTTGTTACTGTCGTTGTTCAAAAGACAAAAAAATCCATGTTTGCAAGTTTGTGTCATTTGGGTGCCCCCGAGTTGGTAAATAGATTATTTGTGCCAAGCCTAACATTGGAATCTCGTTTTGTGAAAACGTCCTTATTCAGTTTAAATCTCGTTCTATGAAAACGTCCTTATTCAATTTTTGTGCCCTTTTTATAAGTGGTTTTTTTTATAAGTAATCATCTATATTAATTTACAAAAGAGGTAGGGTTCAAATTCGGAATGAAGTAAGTAGAAGAGAAAGACTATAACCACAAAGGCGATCCTCTAATTGCAAGTGTTTTTTTTTTTTTTTCTAAAGATAAAAATTTTTGGAGTACAAAATAAAATTTTGAAATGTCAATAACAACACCCAATCAACTTTGATAATTTAATTAGTCAACCATTAATACAATTTAGTTGGCTTGGCTTTCAAGATGGTAACTAGGAAAGAAATTTCTGCCGCGAATTGAAATTGACGAAAACCTACACATACAAAGAAAAGAGACAAGCACAGTTAGACAAACACTGGTGTGGTGTTAGCCAAAGCTTCTTTGATAATCATAAAGATTGTAGGAAGTAATAAGAGTGTTATGAGATTTTTTATTTTTTTATTACCGCATAAAGTGGATGGTTTTGGCTATTTATAGAGAACTGAGGAGTTAAACCTAGCATCTAGGTTCGTGGAACTGTTGGTCTTACCATCCTAAGAGACTGATATGCAAGCCCATTACGTATCAGGATAATCTGTGTAGGTCGTGTGATGATAGACTTGGATTGTCTACATGGTGAATTAGGCTCGGGAGCCTATTGATTGTGGCCTACGTAAAGAATGAGGCTTGTTATCTTGTTAGGATTTGACTAACGGTTTGCATATTCTGTCAAGGCCAGAGTAATCATATTTGATAAGTTATACATGTAACATGTTCCCATCGGCCGTGATATTTTATGTTCCTACAGTGTTGTATCTCCAAATTCCTGCTATTAATATGATCCCCCAATTTTTGTTTCTTTTGAGTAATGTTAAGGAGATTACACTTTTATACTACATTTAGTGTATAGTTTCACGTGGTAAGTGATGCATACAATCAACATCCAATAAGATAAATTTCGTAAATTGATTTGACTTGTACATATTACTTGCCACATGAGATGGTACACCAACGTGGTATAAAAGTGTAGTCTTCCTATTTTTCTTTCTTTTTTTATTTAGGGATTGTTATTAGGACTTCAAAAATCTCATTCTACACTCCTCACAAGTGTATTTTTCTTTCTAACTATAAAAAGTTTGGAGTGCTAATAATAATTCCCTTTTATTTTTGTATTATTTATTGAAAAATGATAAGAAAACCACATTTTTGTAGTACATACTACATATACCACAGGTAAGTGTTGTGTATATATAATGTCAGTTAATAATAAATTTATTTTATTGGATGTTGATTATGCGAATCATTTGCCACATTATGTGGTATACTAATATGGTACAAAAATGAGATCTCCATTGCATTATTCCTACTTATTTATTTATTCAAATTAACACGCACAAGCCACTTAGTACTACGGTCTAGTGGTATTTCTCTTCACTTGTAAGTGAGAGATCTTAGGTTCGATTATTGTCAAATGAGAGTTTAAACCACATTGTTGCTAGCCCATTGTGAGGTTAAGCCCATCCCCTCTTCTTAGTGTAGATAATATCGTTTATTAAAAAAAAAATTAACGCACACAAAGACATGACAAGAGGCTAATAACTGATAATAGGCTAGTAATGATATGATTCAATCAGTTGTTCATTAAATATTATATCACCTTCACTTGGTCTGTCCTTTCCTTTGGATCTATAGCGGGATGTCCTTAGCTATGGCGTTCTCTACTAGAGTAGTCACCTCAAGTTTCCCTCCATTGCCCTTTTCTTCCCTAGAAAATTCAAATGGGCAAACAAAATCAGTGGTGGTGAGCAACTTTTGGAGATAAAGGACGAACACCAAAAGAAATCAAAGTCTCCCTTACATGCTGAATAATTATATAATTAAGTAGCAAGCGGATTCTAGGTAAATGACTTAGTGATGCAAATTTGACTCTCTGACCAGTCTTGCTTTCCAGTGTTTATTTATTTAGATATTTTGTATACAATGGTATTATATAATTAAAGGGTTAAGAGATAATTTGTCACATTCTGGGCCCGCTCCATCACCGTAGCATGATATTATCCTCTTTGGGCCCCGCCTACGCCATCACAGTTTTGTTTCTGGGAACTTACACGAGAACTTCCCAGTGAGTCACCCATCATGGGATTGCTCTCGCGCACTACTCGTTTAACTTCGGAGTTCCGATGGAATCCAAAACGAGTGAGCTCCCAAAAGGCCTCATGCTAGGTAGGAATGAGAATATACATATAAGGATCACTCCCCTAGGCGATGTGGGATCTTACATAATTACTAACTATTTAACTCACTAACGCTATAATTGTATTAAAAAATAAAATAAAATAATAATTCAATATCGAACTCATCATTCACGATATTCAAAACTGGAACTTCACATACTAATGAAGATGAATAAATTATTTTTTTGTTCTTTATAATAATATATAAGAGAAATTTCAGTACATTTAATAAACTATTAGGCTTCATGCATAAGCGCATGCAAAAAGCATTTTTTGAATCACGGCGTGCTATGCCCGACTCACACGTTTTAAATGTATTTATATGCGTAAATTAACAAAAGAAAAGTCAAATATTTAAAATAAATGAATAATCTTAGATCATGCTAGAAAAAAAACCTTCATAAACCAATTAAAGCAGCTGAATCCACATAATAAAATTGGTCTCTATTGAATTTATATTAAGAATAGAGAAAATAATATTTAATAAACAACTAATTGAATCACATTATTGCTAGCCAATTGTGAAGCTAAGCCCACCTCCTCCCCCTTAGTATAGATAATATCGTTTATTAAAAAATAATAATAATCATTTGACAATTAATTTAATCACATTATTATCCGCATGCGAAAAACCTTTTTTATAACCAGCATTACACACCTCTTAAGATGTTTTGAACGTGTTTAAAAATAAAGAAATTGGATAGCCTACTCTCTAGGGAGGAAACTTATTGGAGGCAACGTTCTCGAGCTACATGGTTGAGGGAGGGAGACAGAAATACGAAATTGTTTCACCGGAGGATTTCACCGGAGGGCTTCTAATAGGAAATAAAAGAACCGTATTAAAAGGCTGAGGGATGTGGCTAAGGTTTGCCAAGATTCTCCCCAAGGTATTGAGGATACAGTGTTGCATTATTTTTCCAACATTTTTACTTCATAGGGGGTGTTGCCAAATGTCCTTCACTTCGTGACCAACGCGGTTGAGCCCAGTGTTACTTTCAAGATGAATGAGAGCTTCTTGGCCCCTATCATGGATGAGGAGGTTAGATGTGCTCTTTTCCAGATGCATCCTTCGAAATCACTTGGTCCTGACTGTATGTCACCACTATTTTATCAAAAGTTCTGGCATATTGTAAAGGAGGATGTGGTGTATGCAGTTCGTGAGTTTTTCTCCACTAGGAAGCTTCTCAAGGAAGTGTGTTTTACATATGTCATTTTGATTCCGAAGGTTAAAGAGCCTCAGGGCATGACTCAGTTACGGCCGATTAGTTTGTGTAATGTTCTCTACAAGATTTGTGCCAAGGTAATTGCCAATCGTTTAAAACCCCTTTTGTCTAAGTTGATTTTGCCCTTTCAGAGTGCTTTGTCCCCAGACGATTAATCTCTGATAACTCTTTGGTGGTGGCGGAAGTGGGGCATTTTTTACACAATAAGAGAAGTGGGAAAAATGGTGTCCTAACTCTTAAATTGGATCTTAGCAAGGCCATGACCGTGTTGAGTGGTGTTTCTTGGAAGAGATGTTGCGTCGTCTAGGATTTGCGGAAGCATGGATTCATCTTGTTATGGCATGTGTCTCTTCAGTCTCATATTCCTTCTTGGTTAATGGTGATGCGAAAGGGTATTTGGTACCGTCTAGGGGCTTGAGACAAGGTAATCCCCTCTCTTCATATTTTTTTTTTACTTTGTGTTGAAGGATTATTAGCTGTCATTGCGCAGAAAGAGCGGATAGGGGCGTTCCAAAGGATTCGTATTGCAAAGTTGGCCCCATGTTTGCACCATTTTCTCTTTGCAGATGACAGTTTTATTTTTTCCTGTGCTTCATTAGAGGATTGTGCGGTTGTCCAACACATTTTGGATGTTTATACTCAAGCATCGGGTCAAGCAATAAACTTCCATAAAAGTAGCATTACTTTTAGTGTTAATGTTGGGCTGGCTTTACAAGAACAACTAGCTTCCTTCTTAGGGGTACAAAGGGTAGACATACATGATTGTTACTTGGGTGTCCAATCCTTTGTTGGGAAGAACAAGAGGCAAACATTTTCTTTCTTCAAGGAAAGGGTTACTAAAGGGCTTAAGATTGGAAAGGAAAACTCTTAAGTAGTGCGAGGAGAGAGCTACTTGTTAAAGTTGTCACTCAAGCTCTTCCGACTTATGCTATGCAAACTTTTCTGCTTTCGAAGAGTTTTGGTGAAGAACTTCAGCAATTAATGGCTAAGTTTTGGTGGAGTGGCGATATTGACACTCACAAAATTCATTGGATATCATGGAATAAAATGTGTAAGCCGAAGTCCGAAGAGGGGGTTAGGTTTTCGGGATCTTTATGCTTTCCATCTTGCACTTCTATCTAAGCAAGGGTGGCACTTAGTGTAGCAGCTGGACTTCCTTATCGCACGACTATTGAGAGTTAAATATTTCCCGAATTGTTCTTTTTGGGAAGTAGTGGAGCACCCTACGCTTCGTATTGTTGGAAGAGTATTTTGAAGTCCCATTTGTTTTAGAGGATGGTACACGATGGGCCATTGGCGATGGGGCCTTAGCGTCAGTTTGGTGGGATCACTGGATTCCTCATCCGTGAACATTTAAGAGCAGCTCCAGCCTTGTCAATAGGCCGGGGGACAGTGGAGAAGAAAATGCCTGAAGGCCTGTCAAGTTGCTCCAGCCATGAGGAGCCTGAGCTTGTGGAGAAGGCCCGAGCAGGGGGCCTGTCAATTTATGACAGCCTCGGAGCCCGAGCTCCAAGCCCATTTTTTATTTTTTTCTGTCAGGCGCGTGCACCCCACTCGCGCGTGGGGGCGCATCGCCCGACAGCTTTTCAGAAAAAACAGTCAACTTTTCAGCCTTTCACAGTTACCGTTGGGAAGCCACGTGGCTTCCCACGGTCCGTTCGATCTCAACGGCTCCTTCATTTGGACCGTTGGATCTCAACGGTAAAAAAAATTTAAAAAATCTGATTTAATATCAACCGTTCGATCTGAGATCAACGGTCGATATTAATATGCTTTATAAATAAAGAAAAATAGTTTTAAAATTAAGAAAAGTTACCGTTGTGACACGTGGCACAATCTGGAGTGTTGGAATTCAAATTTTTTTAAATCCAACGGCATAAATTAATTATTGGAAAAAAAAATGGAAAAAATGGAAAAAATCCGAAAAAATTGTAAAAAATCTGAAAAAAAAATTGTAAAAAATTGTTTTTACTTTTATATAAATACCACTTCTTCTCCATCTACCTTACACCACAATTTCATATTTTCTCAACCACTTTCAATCAAATTCTTATCTTTCTCTCAAAGTTTCAATCCAATTTTTTTTTCCACAAAATAACTACTGATGCAGGTACGAATTGGTCGCTTCTTGAAGATGTTGCGTTGTGCACTAGCTGGGTTGAAGTTACTCATAATTCCCTTACGGGTAATGAGATGCAGTTGCGAGAAATGTGGAGTTTAATTCATACCAATTTTCTTGAGCAAATGAGTGGGAAAAGAACCAAAGAATCGATGTCCAGTCGTTTGAAAATACTTTGTCATTCCTTTAGTACGTTGAGAGATGCCTTGACACAAGCTAGTAGTAATGTTCGAAGTGGGACAAATTATGCGGATGAGGTAAGATTATTTGTTTGTATTATTTATTTGTTACCTAATTTCATTATTATTATTATTTGTGACCTAATTTCATTATTATTATTTGTTTGTATTATTTATTTGTTACCTAATAATTTCATTATTATTATTTATTTGTATTATTTATTTGTGACCTAATTTCATTATTATTATTTGTTTGTATTATTTATTTGTTACCTAATAATTTCATTATTATTATTATTTGTTTGTATTATTTATTTGTTACCTAATAATTTCATTATTATTATTTGTTTGTATTATTTATTTGTTACCTAATAATTTCATTATTATTATTTATTTGTATTATTTATTTGTGACCTAATTTCATTATTATTATTTATTTGTATTATTTATTTGTGACCTAATTTCATTATTATTATTTATTTGTTACCTAATTTCATTATTATTATTTATTTGTTACCTAATAGTCTCAATATTATTATTTGTAGCAACTTCAAGCACAAGCATGGTATGGTGCTAAAATCAAATCAAGAAACAAATCATTCACCCGAGTAGGTTTTCGGAGGTACTCTGCAGTGTACAAAGATTCGACTGCTCCGCAAAACCTCATCAGGGCCTCAAGAATGGTTGATTTCCCCATCCTCGTTATCTCATCCACTTGGTCTGCAGATGCTCCATACGCAAGCATCCGCAACGCAGTAGTGATTTTTTACTCAGGCAGGAGACCCATAACACCACAAGCATCCTGCTTTTGCACAAAGTAAGAATCATGGTTGCAAACATCAGTCATGATTCTGTTAAACAAATGTCGTTCCATTCTAAAACGGCGTCTGAAGTACGTGTCAGGAAATGCACTGTTATGGACAAAGTAATTGTCCAACAGCTCTTCACCCCGTCGTTGCCTGCTTCTATCAAGGTTTCTTGAACGGTTGGGCCTGCATATCTGAGCAACAGTCTGGATGACTCGACGGGAATGTGAGGCTCTGGCCATTCTTGTTTCGTCATCTCTCCTTCTACGCTCCTCATCCTCTTCCATCTCATTTTCGGCTATCTGAAGGTTGAACATTCCTTCAGATTGGTTAAACAATTCTTCCTCTTGCTGATCGATTTCCCACATCATCCTTGATGAAGAAGAAGACATTGTAATGATGGATGGTGAAGAAAAAGCAGAAACTATGAATAATGAGATAGAGATGTTGAGAAAATTGGTGTGAGATTTGTGAGGATGGATGGTGGATTATATGGACGATTCAGAAAGGATTGGATTGTAGATAAGGCCACGTGGCATGCCGTCATTCGTTAAAAATCTGATCGAAATCTATCCTCAAAGATTCTGAAAAGATAATGACACGTGGCACGATCGTATTGGATAAAAATCTTATCGAAATCGATCTCCAATAATTATATTTTCGGATAATGACACGTGGCGCAATTTTGAACGAGTTAAAATCTGATCAAAATCTATCGTCAAAGATTCTCAAAAGATAACGACACGTGGCACGATGACATTGGATAAAAATCTTATCGAAATCCATCGCTAAATAATTGTTTTTTTTATAAAATGACACGTGGCGCAACGAGAACGATTTAAAAAATCTTATCCGAAATTACAAATAATTTTATTTTGTATTATTTAAACAAACAAAAAAAACTAATATTTTATTGCCTATTGCTAGGGGGAGGGCTCCAAGGGTGGAGATGCAAATGGCAATTACTGTTCATTAATGGCAGTTACTATTCATTAAAGGCAGTTACTGTTCAAAAGGGTGGATTCAATAGTGGATTGCCAGGGGGAAAGGCTCCATGGGTGGAGTTGCTCTAAGGTCTTTATGCCACCACCCCCGTCTATGGAAGATTTGATGGTGAGTGAGTTGATTTTACAAGAAGACAGAGCTTGGAGTTTTGAACTTCTAAAATAGCTGTTTGATGAAGAGGAAGTCTGTTTAATTAGCTCCATTCCATTGACTTTTCGTTGGGCGCCGGATAGGATCATGTGGCATTATGATAAAAGGCTTGTATTCAGTAAAAAATGCATATAAGGTGGCTTTAGAGAGGTGTGCGCCAGTGTATTTGATGGCTTTGTTGTCACCAAGATGGTGGGGCATATCGTGGTCTTTGGCATGCTATTTGGAGGGCTCGGATTCCACCTAAGGTTAAGATTTATGGATGGCGTGTTCACAACAATATTCTTCCTACACGAAAAAATCTTGCTATAAAAGGAGCACGGGTCGAAGCTTCGTACCCTAGTTGTGATGCCCCACGAGAATCACTACAACATATGCTCTAAGATTGCAGCTTTGCTCGAGTAGTGTGTTGTGCAGCATCGTTGGGAGTGGGTGTGTCAGTTTCCTCTGCAGAAGTTAATAAGGAATAGTTATTGTACCTGCTTGAACATAAATGAGTTGATTTTGATGTTGTTTTGATGATGTTATGGGCTCTTTGGTTGGAAAGGAATAAGTTGTGGGAAGGGCATCTCTCAGATCCCATGGAGGTTGCCCAATGCACTCTTAGTTGGTTGCAGGACTTTCGCTAGGCTAACCTTCAGCCCAGCCATGTGCAACTTCCAAGATTGCTCAAGTGGATAGCCCCTAGCGATGGATGGTTTAAATTAAATGTCGATAGGGCTGCGAAGGTGACATAAAGGGTTGGTGTTGAGGGCTTTATGGTGGCTGGTACGTGGCGTTTTGAGGGCTGTTTGTCAGTGAAGCAGGTTGAATTGCTTGTTGTTAGGGAGGGTCAGGCTTGCATCTTAGACCTAGTTTGGGAGTGAGGTGCTTAAAAAAAAGCACCTATGAAAAAAAGTTGTGAGGGTTTTAGGTGTTTGGTAAATTGAAAAAAAAGGGCTTATTTTGGAAGTTGCTGTGAGAATAAGCTGAAATCAAAGGAAAAAGCTGAAGCTGCTATTTGCAGCTTTGGAAAACTGGCTTTTTTTCAAAGCACACGGAGCTACAGTGCTCCTTTAATGAAAAGACCCACTATCAGACTGCTTTTCTTTCCAAAAGCACTTTTACAAAAAAGTTTACCAAACGCTCTGCTGATTTATTTCACAGCCGCTTATTCTCACAGCACAGCCGCTTATTCTCACAGCAGCTTTTTTTCAAAGCACAGCAATACCAAACCAGCCTTTAGTTTGGTTTTCTATGAGTGTAGGTTGAGACAGATTCTGTTGAAGCTGTTGAGGCATGCAAGAATCATCTCGTGGACCTATCCAACATTGGGTTTTATAGTTACTGAATACAGGAGCTATTGACAGTGTGGCTCATTGCCTCACTAAATTAAGTCTGGTAAAAGGTATTTTAGTTAATTGGTTTGAGGAACCCCTTGATGCTATTAGGGTGCTTCTCATCCAAGATATGAATGCTCCTTGAGTTATTTTCAATAAAATTATCTTATTCACTTTCCAAAAAAAAAAAAAAAACTTGCTAAAAGAAAAATGTTAGGAAGATCACAATTTACATTTAGGTGTAACATTAATGTGGTAAGTTATGCGTACATGTCACTTCAATTAACGAAGTTATCTTATTGAATGTCAGCTACATGAGTAATGCAAGGGGAACCACATATCTATACAACATTAGTATAACATCTCATGTGGCAAGTAATGCATACAACCAACATTTAGTGAGATAAATTTATTAAATGATACATAACTTATCAAATGTATACATAACTTATTAAATGATACATAACTTATCAAATGATACACTAATATAATTCAAATATGTGACCTTTCTAATTTTTTTTTATTGTACATACTATTTGTCATATAAGATAATATTCCTAATATAATATAAATATGTAGTTATTGCTTGTTGGTGAGTCGTGACATAGCATAGCATAGAGGATTTAGTTGTTAAGTGGAGCCAAGAAAAAAAAAGAATACAAAATTGAGATGAAGTTGAAAACGACCTGCGAAAGAAATGAAAAATGTTATTGGTTGGTTGATGGAATTTGTCATAGATTAATTCAAACTCGAATATCAAAATTCCAAGGACGATTTGGACTTGGAGAACCATGTTGATGGAACGTACCAAGAACGTATTATGATGAAGATAGAGTAATACTAAAGAATCCTCTATTTAAATTATGTTTTGTATATCATATTGCGTGATTATTAATAATTAAATTTATTATTAAATATTAATTAATGTATTTATTTTGTAGTGTAACATATCATATAATCACTGTTATAAAAATTTCCGTCTAGCTCTATCTAGGCGTTAGGGGTTAGACACCGTCCTGATTAATCCCAAAACATTTAAAATTAAGAAAATACGCCTAGACTTGCTTAGGCATCCGCCTAGCCCACCTAATCCATCTAGACCTGCATAGGTCTTGAATCTCACTTAGATAGAATATCGATTTTAATTTTGTATTTTATTTTTTCAATAAAATGTAAGAGACTTATTGAATACTTGGATAACACACCCCATGTTTTCAATATGTTATAATGTTTTGTAGTCTATATGTTTATTTTATTTTGTAATTTATGTATCCTAACATAGCTATGTATTTTTTTTAAAGTATAAATAGACATTTAATTATATAATATGTAATGAACTTACTTAATTTGCCTAGGCGACTAGGCCCCAACCCACCACTCAACTAGCATCTAGCATCTTTTAAAACCTAATTTATAAATTTCATCTAAAAAAATTGAACTGCCTAATATTTATACGTATTTATGGCATAAGTTTGAAATGTTTAAAGAAGAATTGGCCCATGTCAACCCTAGCTAATTAAAGAGGAGGTTGGGAGGTACGCAATAAAAATGAAATGTCAACTTCCATGCATGTTGTTCTTTTCTTTAATTGGGCACCTGCCGTTGGAGAATAGACTTGTATACCGTATATGAGATTTTACACTTAATATTATTGATGTTCTTTGTTATAAAAATCTAATCTCTAGTAATATGTAGTTTTTTTTCTAACAAATAGTATTAGGTAGTTAAGTTGAGTAGTTTGCCTCATGTTTCATATATGAAGAATTAGTATTTGGAAAAACCTGCATCAGTTGAAGTTAACGAGAAGTGCTTCAAACCTAAATCTAATTTCAGTCTCCATCTTAAGCCGGATTTGGCTTTTATCCAAACAAAGAATTTGTTGATTTGGTGTTTTATGTATTAGTCAAATGTGTTGGCTTATCCTCAGGGAAAGATTCAAACCAAATTAGTCAAGGAGAGATGGCAACAAAGTAAGGCATATAAAATTAGAAAGAAGAACGCAGCAATATGAACAGAAAATTAAAATGTTGCAGCATTTCTATGTTACTATTAGAAATCAAATCAAGTCAACGGTGCATGGTTTTCTGACGAAAACTGTCATCCTCTCTTGTTGGTACATGATTAGTAGCTGGTCTAAGAGGATGATCAGCGACATTGACATTGGGACTGAGACACTGCCCAGACTCTTACGGGAGGCAGCAGTGGGGTATTTTCCGGGATTTGAAATTAGGGCAACGAGAAATTGTTTGAGCATATGTTCAGCCCCTCCCTGGGTTTCTTACGAATTTAGGCAAACATTAGAACCCACTTTGACTGGATTTTTATTGCAGCTTGTTAGAAAGAGGGAATTTTATGACACAAATAGGAATGCAGAAAACCATAAACAAGATCGATATAAAAACAATTGACTGGATATTGTATTTGTTAATTTCTCTAGGTAGTTAAGTTCGCAATCTCACGTAAAATTGAATGGATTAGTTTTGGACCTATAATAAGGATTAATTTGACAAATTTTAATAAGTTTGAGGACTTAATTTTCACCTCGCGCAAAATTGGACTTGGCTTCTCTGCCCTCCCACTTCTCACACACTCACATCCTCTCCTATTTGTGCGGTCACGGTTAAGTCATGTCAACATTTTATATTGCTATTGTTTTTTATCTTATTATTTCTATAAAAAAATTAATATAAAATATTAACGTGGCTTAACTGTGACCGCATAAAATAGAAGGGGATAGAATTGTATGGGAAGTGGGAGTGCAGAGAAGCCTGGTCCCACAAAATTTATGGACCAATAGGCAAGTTACTGTATTTTTAAGCAGGTACACGCTCTCCTTTTCAACCTTCACAATTACAACGAAACTGTCAAAGTATGAAAATTTGACTTGTAGATCTCGTTATGCTGAACATTTGACTAGGCGAACACGTTATGCTCAAGTCGTTCGGTAACGAAATTTTATTTCCAGTTTTCATTTTATTTGAAAACTAAAAACTTATTTGTTAATTAGTTTTAGTTTTTTAAAGAAAAATGTAAACTAAAACAAAAAATACTAAATGTTACTTTTGTAAGTATTATTATAATAAAATATTAGTAATTTCCACGCATGTTATGTATGTGATTAGTAGGACGTTATTTTGGTAGAATCATGGTACCACGAGGGTAACCCTAGTACTATAAAAGAAATCCCTCTTAGAGGAGAGCCTCTCATTCCAAACTCTAGCCAGTTTACTCTCTCAACGGCAAAAGCATTCTTCTATATTGTAACCTGCATTATATAATGGAAACTGGAGACTACGCAAACGTGGACATAGCCTCAATTCGGGTGAACAATAATATATTCATGCGTTCTTGAGCGTGTGTGTATGTGATTTATTGTCACATCCCGGCCCAAACCCGCACCACATCCCGGACTCAACTCCACCATAGCACGATATTATCCGCTTTGGGCCCCGATCACACCCTCACAGTTTTGTTTCTGGGAACTAACACGAGAACTTCTCAATGGGTCACCCATCATGGGATTGCTCTCGCACGAACTCACTTAACTTTGGAGTTCCGATGGAACCTGAAGCTAGTGAGCTCCTAAAAGGCCTCGTGCTATATGGAGGTGGGCATGTATATATAAGGCACATCAACCCCTCTCCGTTGGTCAATGTGGGATGTTACAATCCACCGCCCCTTAGGGGCCCGACGTCCTTGTCGACACACTCGCACAGAACGGCAAAGTGGCTCTGATACCATACCGTCACATCTCAGTCTCGACTCCGCCGTAGCACGATATTGTCCACTTTGGGCCCCGGCCACGCCCTCATGGTTTTATTTCTGGAAACTCACTCGAGAACTTCCCAGTAAGTCACCCATCTTGGGAATGCTTTGGCCCCTTTCTCGCTTAACTTTAGAGTTCCTACGGAGCCCGAAACCAATGAGCTCCCAAAATGCCTCGTGCTAGGTAGAGATGAGAATATACATATAAGGCTTACAGGATCCACTATCCTAGGTGATGTGGGATGTTACAATCCACCCCTTTTAGGGGCTCGACGTCATCGTCAGCATACTTCTGGCCATGGATTGGCTCTGATACCAAATTGTCACATCTCAGCCTGGGCCCCCACCACATCTTGGGCTCAACTCCGCCGTAGCATGATATTGTCCGCTTTAAGCCGACCACGCCTTCACGGTTTTGTTTCTGGGAACTCACATGAGAACTTCCCAGTAGGTCATCCATCATAGGATTGCTCTTGCGCGAACTCGCTTAACTTCGGAGTTTCGATGGAACCCGAAGCCAATGAGCTCCTAAAAAGCTTTGTGCTATATGGAGGCGGGCATGTACATATAAGGCACATCACCCCCTCTCCGTTGGTTGATGTGGGATGTTTTTCCCTCACTACATCCCAGGCTCGACTCCACCATAGCATGATATTGTCCGCTTTGGGCCCCGACCACGCCCTCGCGGTTTTGTTTATAGGAACTCATACGATAACTTCTCAATGGGTCACCCATCCTGGGATTGCTCTCAAGTGAACTCGCTTAACTTCAGAGTTCCGATAGAACCCAAAGCCAGTGAGCTCTCAAAGGCCTCGTGCTGTATGGAGGTGGGCATGTACATATAAGGCACATCACCCCTTTTTCATTGGTCGATGTGGGATGTTACATTTACAGTTAGATCTTGCATCAACAAAAGCTATTACATCTAATTCTCCGTTAGTTTAAGTCACATGACTTGCACAAAACACACTTTAAGAATAGTATTATTATTTTCTCGCCCATAAACCCCTAACATTGCATATGAACTTCAAATTTAACTTCAGGTTTACCCTTCAAGGTTTACAATCTTGACTATTTTTTAGTACATGCGCCAAAAGGCTTCGACCATATAGGGACTACAACGTCTAATGACGACAATTAGGCACACAAATGTTGGCTGAAAGGAAATGAAGACTAAGCTGCCAAGTCAACACAGGACAGCTCAGCTGCCAAGTCAGCACAAATTAGAGAGATAAAGGGAAGTTAGTTAAGGTGGTTGAAAGTGTAGTGAGTAAGATGTAATAGCCTACAAATAAAAGGCTAACAAAATGTAATTGTATCGATCAATCTTTCATAATACAATCTACTTCCTCTCTCTCTCTCATTGCATTCTCCATCTTCTTCGATACATGCTCTTTCTGCATTTCTGTTAATATGGTATTAGAGCCGGAGGTCGGCCATTGGTGATTTTTTGCTCTTTCGCCGCATGATTTGTTGTTGCTATGCTCGGTTTGGGTGATTTGTTGTTCTTGGTGAAGGTTCTTGGTGCTCGAATTATGGTGTTTCAACAGAGCAAAGGTCTGTGCACTTTACTTGTTTGTTGATTTGTGTCAGTGAGTATTTCCTTCTTTGTTCGATGAATTACAAAGCCGATTGCCATCATTTCTTTGAAACTGTGAAAAATTACAAGGTTGATAGTCGTTACTTCTTGATATATACTTTCTTAACACTCCATTAAAGGCCGATTGTCGGAGTATGAAATCTTGAATGAAGGCCAATTGCCACATTGAATTGTTTTCTTGTCGTCTCTCTTCTTTGAAGGCTGATTGCCGAAGAGGGGTTTATTTCTTGATTGAATATTGTTTGTTGAAGGGCGATTCCCGAAGTGAATTTGTTTCTTGATTGTCAAGGTGGAAAGATTTTGCTGTGTCATTTAATCTTTGTAATTGGAAAGTTTTCTACTTGAATTTCTTGCTTGTAAACGGAGCAGAATTTGGTAATAGTCATCATAATGTCTAGGAATACAGTGGATTCTGTGAAAATTGAAGGCCTTCTAGGAATGTTGACTGTGAAATTGCAAGATGACAACTTTGTGAAATGGAGTTTGCAGTCTTGCATGGATATGATCTATTTGATTTCGTTACTGGTGATAATCCATGTCCTCCAAAATATGTGATCAATACTGAAACGGGTGCTACGAAAGAGATCGCTAATGCATATAAAAGCTGGGTTAAAAAGGATATGGCATTGCTTAGTTTGTTAATAGCAACTTTATCTGATAATACAATGGAGCATATTATTGGTTGTAAAACATCTCAAGAAGCCTAGACTTGTTTGCAAGATAGATTTGCTTCAGTGTTTGTTGCAAGAATTAATCAATTGAAGACTGAATTTTACACAGCACAGAAAGGAGCATATTCAGTTGATAAGTTCTTACTGTGATTGAAATCTTTTCGAGATTAACTTTTTTCTGCATGTGAAAAGGTTTCTAATAATGATCTGGTTATAGCTGCTTTGATAGGGTTGCCACAAAAGTTTGATATGATAAAAAATGTTATCTTGGCAAGAGAGACATCAATTTCGTTAAAGGATTTTAGAGCACAGTTGATGAGTGCAGAATTGGCAAATGAATCCAGAATTTCTTCCTTAACTAATTCTACGTCTGCAATGTATGGTGAAAGCTCTAATTCAAGGAGTAATGGAGAACAAGGAAGATATCAAGGAGAAAGCTCAAACATGGGGTCTGGCAGTTATCAAGGGGGTTCAAGTCAAAAGCCTTATTCATCTCAGAACAAAGGGTCCTCTAATTCTAACAGATATGCTTCTGGAAATAATTTTACAAGACCATATTCTGGAAATCGATACAAGGGTAACAATGGCTTCAATCAATCTAGGTTTAATGGTTCTAATGGGTCTACATTTTCTAATGGGTCTACATTCACTAATGGTTCTAAACACGGAAGTAATTGGCACAGCTGGAGTGGTAATACAAACTATAAACCGATGTTGTCACCTGAATGCCAAATCTGCTCTCGAATGGGGCACACTGCACCAAATTGTCAGTTCAGAACTACCAATCCTCAGAATAAAATGTATATGCTCCAACTCTGAATTGTCAAATATGTGGGAAGAAATGGCACATTACTCTTGAGTGCTACCATCTAAATAACTACTCCTATCAACCTTCAGCTCCACCTACTTCAATAACTACAATGACAGCTCAAGGATCTTAAGAATTTAATCCTAATACTGATGCACATCAAGTTCATGATTTCAATGGTGCAGACACATGGGTGCTCGACACTGGTGCAACACACCACATGATAGCAAATACAGAGAACCTGAATCAAACAAGGCCCTATAATGGAGAAGAGAAAATCATTATAGGCAATGGTCAAGGTCTGGAAGTAAAACATGTTTGATCAACAATTCTATTTACTCATGATTGTTTCTTACATTTAAATAATGTACTACATGTTCCTAGTATAATTGTGAATCTCTTATCAGTTAAGAAACTATGTCATGATAATGGATGCTGGTTTATATGTGATGATCTTATGTTTTTCATACAGGACAAGGTTACAAAGGTGATATTGTACCAAGGAAATAGTGATGGGGATCTGTTTACTATACCTGTGACAGTATTTTCAAGAAAGTTTTATGTTGCTGGAATGAATAAAGAACTGCAAGCTGGTTTGATTGGAAAAGTGGTGAAGACATCAATATGGCACAAGAGGCTTGGACATCCATCTGAGGAAGTTTTGTCAACAATGTTAAAAGCTTCTAATACCTCAGGTAGTATAGATTCCTCTAAATCTATCTGTTCTTCTTGTGTTCAGAGTAAAATGTGTAGATAGTCTTTTGATGCTAGACAAAATAGTGCAAGTTGTATGTTTCAAAAAGTACATTCAAATGTATAGGAGTCTTCTCCAAATATATCAATAGAAGGATACATATATTATATCAGTTTCATTGATGAATATTCAAGATTCTTATGGATATTTCCTTTAGTCAATAAATCTGATGCCTATACTACTTTTGTGAAATTTAATGCATTTGTTTCAACTCAGTTCAATACTTCAATTAAGTGTCTCCAAACTGATAGAGGGGGTGAATATATAAGTAAACTTTTTATTGGTTTTCTAGAATCAAGAGGCATTGTACACATGATTTCTTGTCCCTATACACCCTAAAAAAAATAGCCTAGCTGAGAGGAAGAATATTCATTTAATTAAGACTGCACTTACTTTAATGTCATAAGCATCTTTACCATCTACATTCTGGTATCACTCTTGTTCATATGCAGCATATTTAATAAATAGGATGCCTTGTAAGATTTTGGGAATACAATCACCAAAAGTTACATAATGATGTTCCAGACATTCAATACTTGAAAATATTTAGGACAACAATGTATCCTCTTCTCAGACCATATAATGATCACAAGTTACAACCAAGATCAGTTCCATGTGTTTTCTTGAGATATGCTATGGGATACAAGGGGGTTATTTGCTATAATATTACAACTGGTAAATTCATCATTTCCAGACACATTATCCATGATGACTCTCAATTTCCATATAAGTTGAAAACGGTGTTGCAGAATAAAGATATTCAGGGTTCTCAATTTCAGTCTCATACACAAGTAGTAGTTCAAGTTCCAATACCAGGACTACCAAGGCATCAAAATTCACAAGTACAAAATCCTTCTCCAGTTGCAAATAATTTGTGTGTTTCTATGTCTCAATACAGTATTATGTCAGAGAATGGATCAAGGTCATAAGTATCTTCATCAACCAATGATTCCCATCACTCTTTCACTTCTCTTCCTTCACTTCTTTTCCATCACCAATGTTACATGTCCATAATGAAGCACAATTAGAGTCTTTTCTACTTCATTATCATCAGAAAGTACTAATTCAGACAATATTACTTCTATCCATCCAATGGTTACAAGACTAAAAAGTTGAGCAATAACACAGAAAAGCTATAAAGGTTACATTACTTCATTGCCTGAGCTGCAAAGCTTGCATATTACAAAAGAATAGCCTATTGTTGGTGTATATTCCTCTGTTGCTTCTATTAATGATGTTGTAGAACCATCATCTTTCAGGAAAAAATAGCAATTGTACCTCATTGGCAATTAGCAATGCAAGAAGAATATGATTCTTTAAGAGCTCAAGTCACATGGCAGTTGGTTCCACCACCTGAAAATAGGTCCATAATTGGTAACAAATGGGTCTATAAAGTCAAGAAGAACCCAGATGGATCAATCTCCAAGTATAAGGCAAGATTAGTGGCTTAAGGGTTTTCTCAAGAACAAGAAGTTGACTTTTCTAAAACATTTAGTCTAGTGGTTCGACATACAACAATAAGGATATTACTCACATTAGCTGCAATCAACCATTGGGAGTTAAGATGGTAGGATGCCAAGTGGCATCACTTAGTTAGCTAGGTGTCAATTGTTGAGTTGGATTTCTTTAGCTTGCAACCAGCTATATAAGTTGAGATATGTGCAGATGCAAATGGGGAATGAATATTGGATTGTATTAGTGTTCTTGTTAGTATATCTTGCATTTGAGTAAAGGTTGAAGCAGGGTTCTATCATTGGTATCGAGCCAGTCTTCCAAAAAAAAGAAAAACATACAAACTTAAGAGGAGGCGACGAGAAGGAAAAGACTGACGGTAGAAATTGATTTCCTTTGCTTTTTGTTAACTACATTGCAATGTTTGGGAATTGAGGGGAAAATCAAGAAGAAAGGATGAACAGAGGGATGAACATAGAGATATTAGAGAGAGAGAGTTTAGAGAGATAGGATTTTGTATTAATTGACTAAATGAAGATTACACACACCGTTTTTATAAGTGAAATCCTAACAACCGCACTAACTATATTACTAACTGTCTTTCTAACTGTATTACACTTGTACCCTTAATATTCCCCCTCAATCTTAACTGGGGAAACCCAGTTTGAAGTTGGAAGAACAATGACCATTAACAAATGATGACTTGACTGGAAGTTGCTGAGATTACTGCAAGTTGATCCTATGAAGCAGAGAATACCTTATTACTTTCGCATCATCTCTCATCCCATGGATTTGGGCACGGTAAAATAAAAGATGCAAAAAACTTTTTCTTCATATGGCAGAAAACCAAAATTCCCATGTATCAAAGCTGCAGAAAAATCTCATGTCTACAATGCACACAACCAAAAGTCTAATATTCCTCTGCCTCTCGCAGGAGCTTCAATCAAAGAACAACTTCTTATAAAGTTGTAACACACCCTCAAACCGGTTATAACAATTTCTTGCGGGATTCGTGGGATTTACCGTCAACAACTTCATTTAACATTGGCATCGGCCTTTAAAACAGAAAATTAACAAACTATAGTGTGACATCGGCCTTAACTATAGCACCACGGGATTGTCCTTTGTGGATTTTACCAAAAAACAACTTCTTTGAACAGTGGCATTAGCCTTCACAATTTCAACAATTGAAAATCAACATCTATGTAGGATTACCCTTCGTGGGATTTACCTACTCAAAACATGGGATTACCCTTCGTGGGATTTACCGTTAACAACTTCTTCTACCCTTCGTGGGATTTACCTATTCACATCACGAAATTACCCTTTGTGAGATTTACCATTTACAACTTCTTCAAACTTCATCGTATAACCGGACTTACTATAGATTCATGATAACAACTGAGTTGGTTAAACTCTGAAATTATAGGTTGTGATAGGAAAACATATTGTCCTTGAAGAGACTTGACGAATTGCGTAGACAGCTGCTTGAATATCAAGATGAGAAGGGAAACCGTTTGAATTTGATAATGGACCACTTAAACATAATAAGCTCTCTCTGCTTGGTTCTCGGTATGGATTTTAAGCAAACAATTCATGAAATCCAGCCCACTTTGATTGATTCTGAGGGAGCAAAGGACATAAATAACAATACAATTGATACCTTGGATAACTCGACATAAAGGTTGAGAAAGCTCAAGAATTAGAGGTGGCAGAGGCTCCAAGATCATGCAAGTGCTCTGTCTACGCAAACCATAATCCGAACAACCACAAAATTATACATGCCACAATGCAAGAATTCACACCCATTTCTCCAAAATATATCAAGAGTTGCAGAAAGATCAAACCCAATAAACTTGCAGAATATCAATGAAGCAGAGAAAGAACTAGACACCACCATACAAATTGCACAATCCAGCAATGACCAATATTCTTGGATCCAAATATCCCAAATATCACAAGATGAAGAATCTTGAAAGCAAATATCACAAACAACTGGAAGAACCCAGAAAAAAATTAACAAGAAAGACGGCTCTGAGCTCTTTAATACTCAACATATCAACTGGATGACTTCATGCCCACAACCACAAACTAATTGATTCACAGAATACTGAAAGAATCATCATAAGAATTTCAGAAGAAGTGGCTAAAAAACTTAACCTTCACATGAAAATTCTGAGCTGGGCATTTCGTCAAACACTTGGGCTGCACATAGGTCTAAACTTTCTTCCACACCAGAGAATAGAGCACAGATCATAATCGCAGAAAATAGAATTCGGAAAACTGCTCTGAAAACACCACCAAGATGAATGAAAACTATAACCCTATGGAGCGAAAGAGTAAGGGTGGGAAGGATCGGCATCCCAAAGGTGCTCAGAAAATCTCAAAATCTCTACAATCAAGCAATTTACATAACCCTGGCTCTGGAGATACAGTTGGTCTTAATAAGACCTCAGGACCAAAGCAAGGGAGACCTTATGCAGCTGCAGGTGATGCTAATTCTTCAGAAGTTCAGGCTTTGTCTAAGGAGATTACAGATCTCAAGCTTTTTGTGGACTTTTTTGAAAAAGAAAGGTACTTTTATTTTGCAAAATTAAGGGATATTGAAATTCTTTGTCAGACATCAGAGTTGGAAGATATCCCCACTTCCATTCTTCAAGATTTTATCTTTGTTGTCTCCAACGGCGACTTCTTCGTCTTCGTCCTCCAACCAAGATAACCAACAAATGTGAAATACTCAGAAAACAACAAGCTGATTGCATATACATTTAGACACTGACTTCTTTCTGTGTCAAGCACCAACTTTAGTTCTGTATTCCTTATGCTTAGACATCGACACCGACTGCCCAGTACTTGTTGGACTCTGCCGCGTACGAAAACCACTAAGAAATTGGCTTTGGCTACAAGACCTTCATCAAGAAGCACACCGGACCCGGAATCTTGTCCATGGCCAACACTGGTTCCGGAACCAACGAATCTCAGTTCTTTATCTGCACCGCCAAAACCGAGTGGCTCGACGACAAGGCTGTCGTCAACAA